>NC_136741.1:28202187-28840000 GCF_936440315.1 Barbus barbus | reverse complement strand
TTTAGGCTGTATCAGAAACAGGTGGCACTCGTAGAGCCGCTCCGCCGCTCTCTGATGAATGAGTTGAGTGAGGGATCTTGTTAAGTGTGTTTTTATCGGCTTCATCTGAACTCGGCCTTGAACTGCTGCTTCCTGGGGGAACAAGTCATGTAAGAACCGACTTTTGTTCATCGTGGTTTTGTGCAACGTGGCTTCGACTAACATGCTGACAGTTTCTGCATCTGGCACCGAATGTTAACTTCACTCATGGCAGAGCGGGGCCCCAAAGAGACACACACACACACACACACACACACCCACCCACACACACACACACACACACACACACACATACAAGTACAAGAATCCGCTGACATTCTCACCTATTACCCGTCATTTAGAAAACAGTGCTCTCTCGCTCTCTCGCTCTCTCTGCAAGGTGCTAGGCAAACACACCGGCTCTGAAATATGAAAATATCGGCACTCTCCAAAGCAATTTCCTTCAGCACGTCCTTGCTCTGAGGAGAGACAGAGGAGTCTAAGAGGAGAGTTATGCTTCACATTTAGATCTTTTGTTGTTGTTCTCTCATGTTGGACAGAAAAATCACAAATGAGATCTCAATTGCTTTTACTTAAAGGGATAGTTCTCCCAAATGAAAATTCTGTCAATAGAAAAAACATTTTAGGCAATTTACAAATCCCAGCTAGGATATGTCTGGGGAAAAGAGGATGTATGGTCACCCTAAAGTAGTCGTATAGCATTAAATTCCAAGTCTTCTGAAGACATACAGCAACTTTGTGTGAGAATGACCAAACTTTAAGTTAATTTTTAGGAATTGTTCACCCTAAAATGAAAATTCTGTCTTCATTTACTCATTTACTTGTTCCAAACCTGTTTGGATATGGATTTTTGCTATACGTGCAACATTTGATACCATGACTTAACAAATTTAAGACTTTCTGATCCAATCTAAGACCTTTGAAGGCCTTCCTTTTGTGAAATGGTGAATTTAAACTTTTTAAGTCTCTTCAGTTTTATGATCAGCCTCAGAGCATTAAAATGTTCTTCTAGACTCTTCAGAATTTGATTAGACTGTTGATTCGTCTGTGAACTCGTTTTGCTCCTTCTAAACTGAAATGTGAAACATTTGTCTGTCCTTTATCGATAAAGGTTTATGAATAAATATTGTTTATTAAAACACCACGTTCTAGCAAATAGTTATATGTCTAGAGCAGAAAAGTATTCATTATATCTGTGGAGATCACAACCACAAGTCTGGTGGAAGGAAATCCTGTTTGCAGTTTCAAATACTGGGTTTACGTGTGTTGTAGAGTGTTTAACATGCAGTCTCAAGCTGTTGAGAGTCTAACATGTGGACTTCAGTGTTCAGCAGGAGTGGAGGATCATTGTAGTTCTCTGACGAAAATTACATAATTTATCTCCTTCTTTTGCCTTTATTCAGAAGGATAGTAAAGATAGTAAATAGTAAAGAAGGATGATATAAAACATGAGGCAGGCTGGATTCAAATCTGTCAAGAGGACAGTTTTATTGAATACTTTTAATCAGCAAGGATGCATTAAACTGATCAAAAGTGACAGTAAATACATTTATAATGTTAAAAACGATTATTTCAAAAAACAGCTTTACTTTTGAGCAGCACAATTGCTTTCAACATTGATAATAATTATAAGAATTGTTTCTTGAGCAGCAAATCAGCATATTAGAATGATTTCTGAAGTACCACTGAAGACTGGAGTAATGATGCTGAAAATCCAGCTTGCATCACAGAAATAAATTAAATTTTAAAATATATTCAAATAGAAAACAGTTATTTTACATTGTAATAATATTTCACAATTTTATTGTTTTTAACCATATTTTTGATTAAATAAATGCAGCCTTGGTGAGTAAAACATTGTACCGACCCCACATTTTTAAACAGTTTCTTCTTCAAAATTCCTTCGAACAAAAAATGAATTAAGAGTATAGAATTACACAATCATGTGGATGGCATTGTTTGCAAATTGTTCATATACTCAAGACATGTAAGATTACTGATGGAGGAAAAAAATCAGGAGATTTAAGAAAAGCCTATATATGCTCTTATTGGGACTTGAAACCCAAAGGTTGCGGGTTCGAGTCTCGGTACCGGCAGGGATTGTCATGGGGGGAGTGAATGACCAGTGCTCTCTTCCACCTTCAATACCATGACTGAGGTGAGACCCTTGAGCAAGGCACCGAACCCCCAACTGCTCTCCAGGCGCTGCAGGAAAAATGGCTGCTCTCTGCTCCAGGTGTGTGTTCACAGTGTGTGTGCGCGCACTTGGATGGGTTAAATGCAGAGAGCACAAATGGGGACACCATACTTGGCCACACATCACGTCCTTTCATTCCCATACAGATGCTATCACTGCTGCACCTCAACGGCGACTGGTTTTGTTTTAAGACAAGGTCATTTAGGGATCCTGAACTGTCTCACGCACTATCAAAGGCGAGCGTGAGTGTCCTCAGCAAACATCACAGCAGAGACTTCCTCTATTAGCTGACTCATGTTTGCATTGATCACACAGGCGAAATAACTCAAACCTGATACCTGAACACATCTTGACTCTTGCGCTGGTCATCCGTCACCACATGCGCAACACATAAACACTTTTTCTACACAGCCACGCAAACACACAGCATGGTAACCATTCCCAAGATGTTCTGATCCGAGCAAACAAACAACAGTCGTGTATTCCTGGAGGAGATACAAGAAGAATGAATCAGAGGATAGTGTGCACGCTTAAAGCTGGGCCATACGATTACAAATGGCTTTAGAGTAATAGTTTGATCTTTCTGACATCATATTTAAGGACATTACATCATTTATTTTTTTACTTCAGGGTTTAAAGAGTATTTCATTATGTTTACATATATATCGACCTCACTAAGCACAATATAAAAACTTTTATACACAAATAACGATAGTTTAGAACTGACTTTTAACCTCATAACATCCTGCTCAAATCAGCCTTAGCTCGTCTCCAACCCTGTTCAGGCTGACTTTTGGTTGCTGTTGTTGTTGTTTTTTAATTAATTAAACATAAATAAATAAAGTATTTATTCTTTTATTCCACAAAGATGTATTTAATAGACCAAAATAACATCTAAAAATATATTAAAATAGAAAACAGTATTTTAAATTCTAATCAGGGTTATTATAGGGTTATTATATAAAACTAAAACCATAAAAAAAAAAAAATCATCACTTGAAATAATATTAACATTAACTGAAATAAGATATAATTATTTTTATGTTTTTCATTTTCATTTATTTTATGATGTAAAAACGATATAAAACTGAAATAAAAATTGATAAAAACTATATAGACATATTTTAAAAACACAAGAAGTAATAAAAATGACAAAAACACAAAATTAGTCAAACTTTTTTCCAATGGAAAATATGAAAACCTAAAAATCTTTAATAGTATTTCAATGACAGTAAAAATCTAATTTATTATAAAAGTAATTGTAATAATATTTCACAATATTATTATTTTTACTGCATTTACTATTTTTTTTTTATGGTGAGCATAAGAAACTTTTTAAAACATTTAAAAAAACAAATCCTACCAACATCTTAAACTCTCTTAAACTTTTGAATGGTAGTGAGTAAAGCTTAGTAATAATAATAATATTTATTAAAATAAAAATCTGTTCTTTGCTATGTATTCATAACTACATTTTTAATATTGTATATAATAATTTTGAGAATTGGCCACTAAAAATCACAAAATTGAATATTGGGGTGGGGGAGGGGTACATCTGGTACTTTGGTACTTAGAAAATATCACAAGTTTGGTCAAAAACTACATAAAGTTACATTAGAGCTAACAGAAATGAGTAAAACAGGAAAAGTGATTAAAAACAAATTCCGGAACATGACAAACATTCTAGTTCTGAAAAATTCAGAACTTTTCATTGTTGCTACAAGACAGTTTTGCCTTCATTTTGCTAATTCAACATCTAGAACGTCTGTCTGTAGATCAATTTCATTTTGACTCATGTTGGTCAGTCATCCTTTAGTTTGAAACCACAAAAAAACATCAGGAAAGACAAACAGCGGGTTCGATCACAACCACAGAACAGTATCTCACCACTGGCTCCGCACCAGTCTGCTCTTTTCACCAGCTCTAATTTGCTTGTTTATATGAACTGCTTTATTTTGATGTATCGTTTGTATTGTTGGCCAAGTATCAATCCTTGTCAATCCAATACAGTGGAAGCGGTCCTGGTGCGACACGTTTTCTTCTCTCCCAGACTCCTTGAGTCCAGATCTCTGAGTCCGCTGTCTCCCACAAAGAGATACACTGGCCAATAGCCAATTACTCCATCCTGGACTTCTCAGCTTCACCAATAGAAACCAGATGGAGACTCGTACAGCAACGCTGTAGCCAGTGAGAAAGTGAGAAGGAAAAGGAGAGGTGAGACAAGTGTTGAGGATCAGTTGAGAAAGGCGCTAAATTCCTAAAGCAGTCTTCTGATGCCATATGATAGCTGTGTGTGAGGAACAGACTGAAATTTAAGTTGGTATTTGCTGTAAACGTGCCCTCTGGTGTTGCTCTCTAATCGTATTTATGCTTGTACGCATTTAAACATGACACCTCAAGACACGCTACGCCAGGTTTGACATTTCCACATGCACTGTAAAAAAGAAACCCAGAAAAGTTCAAATCAAGGCAAAATGATGCCTTAAAATTTTTGAGTTCCCTCAAGCTTTTTCTCTTGATTTTTTCAATTATTGTCTGTGGATTTTTGATGTAGTACATTTTCAGTTCACATCGCATTAAATGTTAATCTGCTATTTTTGTATTTTTATTTACAGTTCATATATGAGTGCCATCTTTAACAAAAACACCATTCAAAAGTTTGAGGTTAGTAAAAAAAAAAAAATTGGAATGAAATGACTTTTATTGAGAAAAGGTGCATTAAATTGATAAGATTACAAACCAGAAAAGATGGAAAGAAATGAATACTTTTATTCAGCATTAAATTGACCAGAAGTCACAGTAAAGACATTTATTTAAAGACACTTTTGAGCAGCACAACTATTTTCAACATTGATAATAATCAGAAATGTTTCTTGAGCACCAAATCAGCACATTAAATGATTTCTGACACTGAAGACGGGAGTAATGATGCTAAATTCAGCTTTGATCACAGAAATAAATTACATTTTAAAATACATAGCAATAGAAAACAGTTATTTGACATTGTTATGTTTCACAATATTAAAGTATATACTGCATTTTTGATTAAATAAATTCAGCCTTGGTGAGCATGTTTCTTTCAGAAACATTAAAAATCTTACCAAACCCAAACTTTAAATGTTAGTGTATAGAATATCATATATGACAAAATCAGCATGAATTGCAACCGAAAATAGCAATAATCCTAAATAAATGTATTTGTTCTGCAATGCTTGCTGGGAACAAAAAAACCCTTAACAAATCAAAAATATGCATTAATATGAAATTCTTCTTCAGACAACTGTGTTTGGCTTGTTGCAACAACATTTGAAGGAATACTATGTGTTTTATGTAGAATGTCGTAATATCTACAACAAAAACATTCCTGGATAAAATGCAATTTCTCACATACAACTATTAATGCAAAGTCTTATTCACTAACCAAACCGACAGTATAACCTGGCACAATCTATATTTAAATATTTTTTTTTTCTTTTCTAACATTCTGCTTTAGTAGATTTAGTAGATTTATTCATAAAATTATGAGCTATTTGCATGGATGCTGCAATTTTCTTAATAACAATGCAAACAGCATGCAAATAAACACTAGCATGCAGAGTTTATCCAGTGAATTTCTCTCTTGGAATACAGTCTTTGTATGGTGCTTTTCTGTCTCTTTTGAAGCTTGGCAGGCCCTGTTCTGTATGCATAAGAGGTGTAAAGGAGGGAAGGAGAGAAGTATGGAGGGATATGAGAGAAATGTGTGCGTATGTGCGTGTTGAAGTAAAACCTGGAGTGTCAAAGCAGCATAATTGATGTCTTTGTTTGGTTGGCTTGGTTTCAGTAACTATATGAATCCTTGCAGTGTAACAGGGCTGAGAGAGAGAGAGAGAGGCAGTAAGCAGGGGGTTGATGGAGTAGCAGGCTGAAAGAAAGGAGCCCTTTCACATACCCACTGACCGCTAAGTAGTAAAGGGAGAACAGAGCCGTGGTGCTGACTGAGAACACCTGAAACACACAACACTGACCAGAGATCAGTGCTATGAACTCGCCGTAACCCTCGCAAGCCTTTCTGTCTCACTCTCTCCTTTTACAAGCCGAAAAGTGTCCATTTTTGCTCAACTCTTTTTCAAACACTTCATCAGTCTAATCAAGCTGGACTTCTGACTACCAGCGATCAAGGTGCACAGTTTTTTTATGCTGGGAAGCATGTTAACCTCTGAGGAAGCGCTAGGGTCAGGCTTATAATAGTCTGAAAATAATAATAATTCAAAGTAGCAGAGCAAGGGAATTGAGAGAAGCGTTGAACAGAAATACATTTCATTCAAATCTGAAAAGTATCAATGCAATATGATGCATTAAAGGAATAGTTCACCCAAAAATAATTTAGCTGAAATCCTCAGGTAAGATGTAAATGAGTTTTTTCTTTGTCAGAGTAGATTTAGCATCACGTCACACCAATGGATCCTCTGCAGTGAATGGGTGCCGTCAGAGCGAGAGTCCATGAGTGTTAAAAACATCACAATAATCCACAGCACTCCAGTCCATCAATTGACATCTCGTGAAGCCAAAAGCTTAATGTTTGTATAAACAAATCCATCATTAAGATGTTTTAACTTTAAACCGTTGCTTCTAGTAAAAATACACGTCCAAAATCCATAATAATGCTTCCTCTGGTGAAAAACTCCATCTCCTGTTGCTCTCTCATATCAAAATTCGTGACATATATGTTTTGACTGTTTTTGCTTGCAAACAGTGCTTGATCTGTGGACATTTCTCTCCTGATTAATATGAGATGACTGGAGAAAACAGTTTTATCAACTGAAGACTCGAATTCGTAGAACTCTGAAACAACAGTTTAAGTACAGTTTAAATACGTCTTAATGATGGATTAGTTTCTTACAAAAATGCAGCTTTTCGCTTCACAAGATGTTAATCAATGGACTGGAGTGGTGTGGATTATTGTGATGTTTTTATCAGCTGTTTGGATGCTCATTCTGACGGTACCCAGAGGATCCATTGGTGAGTAAGTGATGTAATGCTAATGTAAATTTACTTGAATTGTTTGTCTAATTAAAAATATCACCAAGCATTACCAAACAGAACACAATGCAATGAGCGAACACTGACTTTTAACTCATCTTGAGCCATAATGGACTACTTTTATGGTGCTTTATGTCCTTTTTGGAGTTTGATATGTCATAGTCACCGCACATTTTCATTCTCTTGAAAAGAATAGCATGAACATTCTTTAAAAATGTCTCATTTGTGTACCACAGAAGACATGAGGAATTAAAGGATTTTCTTAAGAACTCTTTCTCTAACTTACCTAGTTCAAAAAAAAAAAAAAAAATTCCTTTCCAACCGAGTTCCATCAGTCGTGGAACTAGAAACATTGGCTTTCTCTGTCTGCAAAAGAGAGAGAGAGAGAAAAACTGAGTTTTTCATTTTTCCTTCCAAAAAGCAGTTCCAGCTGTACTCTCTTTAGCTCTTGCCTAATCAGGTTTAAGCTAATTATGAACTTAGATCAAATTCTATAAACAAACACGGCGTTCAAATCACTTACTTACAACGTCCCGTCGTGGCTTATAGGTTGAAAGAGCGGCTACGTCCACCTGCCCCCCACCCAAATACAAACCATAAAATCTGAGTTTCCTTCCTTCCTTACCTGCTTTAAAATCAAGTGGCTGTTTCAGCTAGTGCTCGTGCAGATGTAATGATGGCAGAAATGAAAAGCAAGAACATTTCTTTGTTCGTTTGTTAGCGTAGAGCTGGGTCTGATAATATTATCGGTGTTTGTGAGGATGAAGGTGATGATAAAGATGAAGATAAGCTAACTCTGTCTTCCTGTAATCCGCTGCAGATCTTGCAACAGACATCCTGCAAAATAGAAATGTGGAGTTGAAACAGTAAAATAAACTTTGCGATGGTTTTCACTTGTCCTTTAGAGTCATTTATATAGCTCAGTTTAGAAGCACTGTATTGAGACTGCCAGTAAAGTTCGAAATGACTTACAGCTCTTGGCATTCAGCTTGGATTAAATGATTTAGACAACCTGCTATGTTCCAATTATCATCTTTCTTAACAATTGCCAATATGCTAAACAATATGCAAGCTAAAACCAAAATGCATGACTTTGAAAATCGCCCGGCCTTTGCACACCTGCACATCTCTGATGCACGACTCTTGGCGTCCGCTTCTGAAACTTTGGTTCTTACTCAACCACTGTAAACGCTAATAGCGAAAAGAAAGTAACGGAATTCTCTTAAACAGCATGGAGAAAGCCATCACTCTCGATACGGGCCTAAAACCCAACACAAGCTGTCATACATGATTTTGTGCTGGTCTGAGAGGAAGCCTTTGAATTTTAATCTAATTCTGCTGTCAAACACAATTTACAACACGGCAGACAATGAAAGGTAAACGAAGCGGGGTTCTTGCAAAAGATCGCGTAATTAATTCAAGACGTTGCATTTTTCGAGAGATAAACAACTTGTCAAGACAGCAGCTGATGTGAATTTCTGTTAAATCACAATGCGCTCAGCATTTGGAAAAGGAAAATAAACGATGAATTAAAACAAAGAAACAAGACTGGCTAATTACGTAACCTTAAACGATTAAAAGGTAATATAGCGCACTTAAGCAATACACAATATAATCATTAGTGCTCATACTTATGCCAAGCTTAAGAGTTTGTTTAAATCACTAACTCATTCTGCAACATTTGTGCTATTAGCTCAAATTATGCAACTTATTGAGGAAAGTTGTGCTATTTATTTTCTCAGATGAACAGTTTGCTCCATGTAGGCAATAAAAGATGTGAAAAATCCACCCAAAGCACCCATGAAACCATCTGTCAACGCCATACCAAATGTCTTTAAAACACTAGCATTGGCAAGCACTCGTTGTTTTGAGTACTTAAATAAAAATAGCTAAATTTGTCCGAAAATATTCAAATATTTCCTCTCTTATGTGCAAATTCATTTCTACACTTAATATTTCTTCCAAAGCTGTAAATAAAACAAAGGTTACTGAAGAAGATTATGTTATACAAGAAAGTAATATATTAGTCTTTCTACTTCAAAATTTTATATTCAGTTCACTGTTTGCTGTTCTTTGACATTTCTGAGTAAAACTGTTTCAACCTGCACTGTAATTATTATTATTACATTTTTTTTTAAGATTAAATAAAAGATCATTGGAGTATGTTTTATAAGAAAATACTAATTCAGAGTTCTGGCATGAAACTCTAGATGGCGCAGTCCAATAGGTCTAACTCAATCTGAACTAATGACATCATTATCACATGGCACAGCTGATTGGTTCTCTCCTGTATCGGTAGCCAATGAGCTCTCTGCTCAACATTCAAATATATGACTAGTGCTTGTTGTAGCAGTTTCGCAGTGTGTTTCAGAAACCCTCCACCTTCCCCAGCTCCACCTGTATAGATCTGCTACGAGGTGAATCATGTATGCTATAGGGAGTTATTTAATGTATGTTATTTGTGCAGCAGCAGTATTTCTTACATGCTCACAGCAGCATGCCTGTGGATGTATTGGCAGTAGCGGTACTTGCTCTTCAGCAGCAGCAGCAGTAGTGTAGCAGATTTATTTCACCAAGACCAAATACATTAACATTGTAATGTACATTACCATGCCAATCCCTCTGAGAGTTGTCATGACAGAACTGTATTTCAGTCTTTTTATTTTAAAATTTCACATTTAATTCAATTTGTTACTTGCTATTTCTTTATGATTGTTTTACTTGCCTTTTTTAGGAATTTCCAAGTAAAAATAGTTTCAAAGTAAAAAAAATTTTTTAAGTCTATGAATTAATATTTACACTGTCCTATTTACACTGGAAAAAAGGGTGTAGAAATGAGTTCTACTCAGAAGTGGGAAAGAAACAGTAACACTTTGAATTAAATGTGAAACTTTGAAATAGAAAGACTTAAAGTATGTTTTCTTACAAAACATACTCCAATAATCTTTCTAAGTTAGAAAATAAATAAATAAAACTGTGTAGGTTGCCACTGTTTTTCCCAAAAGCATTTTAGGCCTACTCTCTTAAAAATAAAGGTGCTTCAAAAGGTTCTTCAAGCGATGACATAGAAGAACCATTTTTGGTTCCACAAAGAACCATTCAGTCAAAGGTTCTTTAAAGAACCATCTCTTCCTTACCTTTTTATAATCTGAAGAACCTTCTTTCACCACAAATAACCTTTTGTGAAACAGAAAGGTTCTTCAGATATTAAAGGTTCTTTATGCTTCCATTTAGATAAAAAGGTCATTCTATGGCATCGTGAAGCACCTTTATTTTTAAGAGTGTAAATTGATCATAGAACCATTGTCACCAATGGAGCTACGATCAACTTAGGCTTACGATGATTTTGGGAAACACAGCCCTGGTTGGTTACCTTGAAAAGGCGGGTTGCTTTTAGAGTATAATGACAAGAAACTGGTTCAACCAATGAGTTTGAAGTGAGACTGTACAAACAATGGAAGACAATTTGAGAAAACCTGTCATTATTTCTGCAATTCTATTAGTGATCTAAAAGTTACACACTTTCCCTTTAACTTGATGAGTTCTGACTGCTCCTTTCTGAAGTGAATGACTGACATATGATGCTTATGTTTGTTTATGTGTATGACAGGCAATCAGATATCACTAGGTTGTGTGAAAGCAAAAGCACATTCACACACACAACTCAACATGAACGACTTGCCCCACAATCGGCCTTCACACCCAAACCTTCAGACAGCCTCCATCCGAACCCGACGCTTCTCGCCAAAGCGAAAACGAAACACTGTAAAACACCATTTAGCCCTGTCATGATGTCATCGTCCCTCTACTCATTTTAACTAATCAGCTCTACATTTAATGACTCAGCAGAGGCTGAGAACGCTTACCTCGGCCCAATAAATTCATGTAGAAGGGTTTAGCTATTTTGA
Organism: Barbus barbus; assembly: GCF_936440315.1. Classification (NCBI taxonomy): domain Eukaryota; kingdom Metazoa; phylum Chordata; class Actinopteri; order Cypriniformes; family Cyprinidae; genus Barbus; species Barbus barbus. The sequence goes on along the minus strand of NC_136741.1, from coordinate 28,828,834 downwards.
TTACTTTGCTCCTTCCTTTTCACTTTGCAGGGCACCATGCTGCAAACACCAACCACTTCAGACCCCGAGGAGGGTCATGCACCTCTGAACGCATCTGACCAGGAACTTTATAACTGTGGTGACCTTGGAATCAACCTAATCGTGAAAAAAATGAACAAAAATAAAATATTGCAAACCTGTTCCCTCACATGGCATAACCGTATATTATAGAGAGGGGGCGAACAGACCTTAGTGCCGCCAAACGGAGAGAGATTATGTAACGTGTTTGCAATTTTAACAGTCTTAGATCATAAGATAAGTTTTATAAAGGATTAAATATTATTAGTGGTGTAATGTTATTAGGCAAGCATCACTATTATTTTCACTATGTTTTCGGTTAGGATTTTAAACAAATATATATATATATATATATATATATATATATATATAATGTATATGAACTTATATGAGGGGCCTTTGAATATTTTGTTATTAAATCTAAAGTTGAAAAATACCTCATTGTGATAACAATTGTGCAGTTTGTTGAACAGTGGTGTGCTTTTACTTTCCCAATCAGCCACAATTTTATGCAAATTTTGAGAAAAATGCCGCATGAAAACACCAAATATTTAAATGATGCACAATAAAAAAGTGACTTTGCAAGTCATTTGATTGAATAATTCACTCTGAATCACTGGATCGATGGATCAGTATTGCTGCACAGGATGTCAAATTTTTAATTCTTTTACTTTTTCAAGTTTTAACCCAAAGTCACCACCTAGCAACCATAATACACTAAACCCTTAGGCAAAAACCACTCCCACTTACTTTAGAAAATCTAGGAGTTGGTTGGTTTGGGCTGCACCCAATAGTTGGCAAAGATTCTCCCTGGTAAGCAAACGTCTTCAGAAAGACTCTTTTTAGTTTTCTGGAGACGGCTCCCCGTCATAATTTTTGAACAAACGAAGCAAAGAAAACAAATGTCAAAAACCACAATTTATTGCTGCTGCCCTTTAAAAGGCTGTCTCTGTTCTGTCCAGCAGCGGCTCAGCGTTTACACTCTATTTCTAATCCTGGATGGCAGGACAGTAAGATATCTCTGTCATTCTCCACTGAGGAGCCAGTTGTGTTCATTTACGAGCTCTTCGCCTCCCGAACCCTGCCTGACATCACTTGCTAGTTGAACTTTACTATACCAATGCGTTGTTTACTCAAGTGTGGCTTTTTATTATCAGAAGTGCTATTAGATGAGAAAGAAGTCTCGTTGCAGTTTATAGGCCTTGGGTAAGAGTTTTGGAAGTTGGTAGAACAAAAATATGGGCATTTGTTATGCAACCATGTGAGAAAAGAAGGAACAGCAAGTCGCCTGAAGGTTTAACTGAGCTATTAAATAACTCGCCATATTGTTAGTAGCCTATTTAGAGGGGCTGCACTCTTGTTTTGGAGTTTAAATTACCATTCAGGGTATGAAATGGGGATCTGGTACTTAAAGGGGGGGGGTATCGAGTAGCTCAAGCCCTCTCATTATAGCTCCCTAAACTGGTGTGCTTGATGTCTTCTCCTCTGGAACGGCATTGTCCTAAGTTGGTGGAACGTTAGTGTTGCATTTGGGAGCTGTTTGCTGCCACTGTAAAGAGTCAGATGGGACATTCAATGAAAAACAGGCAGCGGTAATAAAATAGCAACTAAACAAGGAGCCACTGAGTAGCGTCGGCCTCCTACAGCGCTGCAGGGAGCAGAGTGCAACTCAGATGCCCACAGCCAAACCAGAGCATGTCTACAAACTGTAAACAGATGCGTGCCATTGTATATTACGTTTAAGAGGGTTGAGAGTGGCCATTGGGATTGTTTAATTATTTATTCATAACCTGGCAACAATATGGAGATAATATATAAAAAATATCCTGGACATTTACTGTAAAAACTGGCAGTTTGTGAACCGTAAAAAAAAAAAAAAAAAGATTTTTCAAAGTTGTAAATAAAACAAAGATTATTTCTGTAAGTTTTACAAAAACAAATTGCTATTTTTAGTCTTTCTACTTCAAAATTTCACATTTAATGCAATATTTTACTTGCTGTTTCTTTGTAATTAATTGTAAAATTTACTAGCAAATGTACAATTTCTGAGTGAAACTTGTTTCAGTGTGGTTGCCAGAAATTCAGCATAAAAATACTGTGATAATATTTTTTTCAAAGAAGTAAATTAGAGATTATTAATGTATTACCAGAAAATACTATTTCAGTCTTTCTACTTGAGAATTTCATATTTACATTTGCTGTTACTTATTATTTCTTTGCAAAATTACTAACGAATTTACTATTCACAATTTTAGAATGAAGCTTCTACACCAAATTTGTTTCAGTGTGGTTGCCAGAAATTTAATGTAAAAATTACCGTGATAATTACTTTGGAGTAAAAAAAAATTTTTTAAAGAATGCTTTCTACTTCAAATTTTCACATTTAATTAAATGTTTTACTATTCCTTTTCTTTGCAATTAATTTTGAAATTTACTAGCAAATTTATTATTTACTATATCTGAGTGAAAACTCTTACACCAAATTTGTTTCAGTGTGGTTGCCAGAAATTCAGTGTTTTTTTTTTTTTCACTTCAGTGTTTTTCCACTGTAAATTACATGGTAACTCATAGTTTTAACTTCCATAAACCATAAATTTGACAGTATTTTACAGTAAAATTACATATAAGGTTATATATCTATACTTTTTCACTGTATATGATAAGGAAACAGTTAGCCAATGGTTTTCACTGTAGCATTTTTACATTTAACAGTAACACTTTATAATAACAGTATATGAATAATCCTTTACTAATACCTAAATTAATTATAGCTTTAATATGAACTAATGATGAGTTAAGGCATATACTAATCCAAAAACTACCCTTAACTAGAGGTTAACTTGAGTCATATGACTTCATGTGTTAATTAATAAACATGTAGTCAGAGTGATTATTATTCACACATGAATGTCATGTAGTAGTTAGTTTTTGATGCCTTAACTCATCATTTATTCATGTAACAGTTATATTTGGATTTTTTTGTGTACTATTAGTGTTACCTTTTTTTACAAATATTTTGTACCATGTAGCAACAATCACATGAAATAAAAACATGGCTCGTAGTGAAACATCCCTTAATACAAAAACTCACCATGGTTAGTACTGTTTTGCTAAAATACCAAGCAATTGTTATTACTACCAAAACCTAAATAAATTAACATGAGATATTCTTTAAACAGAGTTAGACGCTTTCAGAATCTTTCTGTCATTGTTTGATTAAGTTTTATGACAGTGGTGACTAATACTGAGTTACCACAGTTTTATTGTAGTAACTAGAACTGCAACTGTGGTATTTAGGCGGAAAGTATGGTTGCCAAAGTCAATTTTTCAAGGAGCTGAAAAATCTCTCCAAACCACAGTTTATGCCAAAAACGCCACTATACGGTTATTGTAATACTGCAAAACCGTAGTAGTTAGAAGTTAATTTCTCATGAAAGAAGCGAGTAACAAGCTACCGCTGTTTTCTTTTTCATATGTTAACTCTAATTGTAATTGTAATTTTGCACAGTTTCTTTCCTAAATATGATGGTGTCTCTAATAAATCATATATCTATTTGATAAGTTAATCATATCAAGACTTCATTAGGCTAAGCTATATTGTGGTAGTACGTCGAATGATTTATAGACGCTGATAAATTGTTGAGCATTTCATTAGCCGCACGCCTCTCAACAGCACTTAACTTACACCTCGTGCATTACATGCACTTTCACAAATAGGCCTGTTATGTTTCGCAATTAGCGCTGAGTGAGTGTTGCACAGCTTCGGGCAACACGTCAGATCTGGCGGTCTCTCTGAGGCCCTTAAACCCCGCGCAGTTGTTATTGTGTTACCAAATACATGAAAGATATGAGGTCAGCGCTGCGTGTTGTGTACAGGCCCGCAGCGGCTGCCAAGCAAAACACACGTGGCCGTGCCACCGTTTAGTCCAAGCTAAGCGACACATACAAACACGTTCCCGCCAGCGCTGTCGACTCGCATTGCTGAGGTTTTCAGCATCTCAGCTTTCAGCACCGAACTCTGTTAATTGATTCTCTGTAGAGTAATTGTGTGATATACAATTTCGCAGCGAGATGTTGGAGTAATTGGTCGTGTTGGATTGGCTATTGGCATGCCGTCGTGCTTTCAGGGAAAATTTGTGTGTGAGAGTGAGAGAAAAGTATTTTATGTGCTGAAATGCCCAAGTCATTGTGTCGAAAATTTGCCTTAAAATGCAGAGGATGGTGCAACTGGAAAACATTAAACTCTATTCAGAGTTTATTCTTGATTGAACAGCCTGGGTTTCAGGGGTGTGCAAGCACTGATGGCAGGTTAGTGTCTCTCAGATGTGTTTTTTATTATGAAGGGTGTTTATGACATGTCTTTCCACCTAAGCATGACAGGCCGCATGCCAGGAAACTCTGAACAAATGCATCCTTTGCTTTGTTTCTTTCTCATTCAGTGCACAACTGAATTGCAACATGTGTGAGGCCTTAGTGTCTTCACACATGCTGCTATTCTGTAGTTCACTTGAGGCAAGTTTACTATATGTAAAATGGGCATTTTTGGTGAAAATAAGTTTATTTGCATACATTCTGTATATACTGTATATATATATATATATATGTATATATATATATATATTATTATTTTTATTTTTTTTAACTACCACTTAAAAGTTTAGTGTCAGTTACTTTTTTTATGTGTTTGAAACATAACTTGACTCTTATGCTCACCAAGGCTACATTTATTTGATCAAAAATAAAGAAAAAAACTGTATTAACAGTATTTATATAATTTATATAATAACAGTGTTTTTATCATTTAAAATACTGTTTTTATTTGAATATATTGTGAAATATAATTTATTCATTTGATGCAAAGCTGAATTGTCAGCATCATTACTCCAGTCTTCAGTGTCACATGATCCTTCAGAAATCATTCTAATTTGCTGATTTGCTGCTCAAGAAACATTTCTTACTTTCAATGGTCTCTCTTGCATTTATACCACCTCTAAAAATAATAATAAAGCCCCAGTGCCACATAGCTGAGCGGTACCCTTATATACTCACTTGGGAAACTGGGTGGACCTAAATGACCTTTGCAGTCAACTGAAACCCATAGCACTCCAAGATTCAACAAGGCATGTTGTGAGTAGCTCTAGTGTCAATACTGGCCCTGCCAAACATCCTCACCATAACTTTGGCCAACCTTACACAGCATGCCGAGTTCCGAGATTTGACTAGCGAGAGAGCGTTGGAATTGTTTGCCAGTGTTTTGCTGTTTATGATGCCCTGGGGCGATTGTTTTGAGAGCTATAAACTAATGCAAATTTTATTTGAAATCAACCAATTAAAGAAGTATTAGGGCCCGTGCTAACCTTTCTTCACCTCGCACCAACGGTTCGAGAGGGAATGTAGATTCATGACATTTCTCAACCTTTCCAAGTTTCCTTTTTAGTGTGAAATATTCGAGATAGCCACGATGTTGCTCGCCTCAACCCTTCATGACTAAGAACAAAGCTATGCCATTGCTCACGACTAATTTTCCTCTTGCTCAGCTGGTGGAGATACCGAAATCACTTACTGATAAAATGAATATGCTCAATGTTGCTTTAGTGTCTGAAAATGCAAATTAATATAATGTATTATACATGTTTATGGGCTTGCAATCCATGGCTATTAATCAGTCTAGATCCTGGTCCTGGGAAAACTGTATGTTATTAAAAGTCATAATAATACATTCAAGTTGAACGCAGTGTGTAAAGATCAAAGAATAAGGATATTGATCAAAAGCAACAATAAAGTCATTTATAATGTTACAGAATATTTATATTTCAAGTAGATGCCCTTTTTTAAATTTTTAATTAAAGAATCCTGAAAAAGTATCATGGTTTCCACAAAAATACTAAACAGCCAACTGTTTTCAACATTGATAAAAATCATATAAAATATTTCTTCAGCAGCAAATACAATGATTTTTGAAGGATAATGTGACACTATCCATGTGAAGGATAATGTGATAATGTGGGGGAAGTCGTGGCCTAATGGTTAGAGAGTCGGACTTGTAATCCGAAGGTTGCGGGTTCGAGTCTCGGGCCGGCAGGGATTGTAGGTGGGGGAGTGAATGTCCAGCGCTCTCTCCACCCTCAATACCACGACTGAGGTGCCCTTGAGCAAGGCAACGAACCCCCAACTGCTCCCCGGGCGCCACAGCATAAATGGCTGCCCACTGCTCCGGGTGTGTGTTCACGGTGTGTGTGTTCACTGCTGTGTGTGTGTGTGTGTGTGTTCACTGCTGTGTGTGTGTGTGTGTTCACTGCTGTGTGTGTGCACGTTGGATGGGTTAAATGCAGAGCACGAATTCCGAGTATGGGTCACTATACTTGGCTGAATGTCACTTCACTCACACTGAAGACTGGCGTAATGATGCTGAAAATTCAGCTTTGCATCATAGGAATAAATTATGTTTTAACATATATTAAAATCCAAAACAGTCAACTTAAATTGTGATAATTTGTCACAATATTACAGTTTTTTTCATCAAATAAATACAGCCTTTGTGAGCATAGACATTACATTCTTTCAAAAAAAAAAAGAAAAAGAAAAAAAAAACATTAAATATTCTTACCAACCTCAAACTTCTGAACAGTAATGTATTTCCAAGTGAAACAGGATTTTCAACAAGAATATTTTTTGGCTGATCTAACGTTATCATTTGGGAATTGATTGGATTCTGAAACTGGCTTTTAAAGATTAGAAGGAATTCATAACATTATCTTAAAAGCGAACTATTACATTTTGATTTCATTTAAAAAGAAACTTTTTAAATTCGCAATTATGTCCACCAATGAATAGTATTAAAATTAATGATGTAGGGTAAATAATGTTTATTTTGTAGACAGTAAAACACAGCGGTATAGCAATGCCAAGGTCATGGGTTTGATTCCCAGCGAATGCATGAACTGAAAAATGCAGAGTTGAATGCAATGTGCCCTCCAAATGCATAACTTTAAACAATCAAATATATCCTGATCAAACAGGCCTTTTTACCAATGCAACTGTAAGCAGTGAATAAAAATAAAAGGCCTTTTTTGTTCATGCTAACAACATCATTAAGCTGCGCCGACATGTGCAATCAATTTTATAATTTGCAAGTATCACATATACGACAGCACATTTAAATCAATGTTAAAGCAGCTTTGGTACAAGTTTATCCAGCTGTAGTTTGTTATGCTAATTTGTTAACACAGCTGTCAAGAACAAGATGTTCAGTGGTAACACTTGTTTGATTGTTTACATCAGCAGTGACAAAAAGAACCCATTTGAAAGCACTTCTAGAATGAAATCGCCAACCTCTGAACTCTTTGCTTGTGTGTACCTCCACCCTACCTCACTACGCCATACCCCCAACTCTAGAGCCACTTTATGGTGGGGGTTTATTTTTTTAAGGCTAAACTTTACACACAGGGCAGCTAATTAGGCCTGGGTTTGTTGTTTCACCTACGTCTGTGTCACATGAGTGAAATATAATGATATGTGCTGACCCTTCAATTTCGCATGTGCTGAGTTCTGCCTTTTTATGATACAGTATGTGCAACTGGACTTTATGGAGAAGGTCACAGTTTTATCTGCAAATTTCATTATCTCAGATGAAAAAGCATGATTGGTTTGGTATCTTTGTTGTTGATTTTGGCTTCAGGGTTTTTAGATAACTACATTAAAAGCCACATTTGTGCTTCAGTCAAGTAAAAAAAAAAAAACGATGTACACTTAGGACAAGTCAACATTTTTGAAACTGTGATGTTCCCTTAAAGCGGACCAAGCTGTGGCAACAGGCTTTTCATGCTTTTATGGCTTGTAACTGACTGTAGACACCATATATTTACATATTTCCTAGTTCCTGTGTGGTCTGCAAACCTTATAGCCCAAATGATGCGTTTCTGGGTGATTCAGGAGCTAAATGCTGGAGAAAGAAACATATACTTGTATAGGTAAAAACTTATGTAGAAAATATTAACATGCTTCAACTCATTGTGAACGTTTGAGTAATGGACTAATCATGCAGAAAAGAGCACACTTGAAGCTTATGTATTGACATTTGCAGTGCATGATTTGTTAATATTTTCCTTGCCTTGTTTCCAAACCTTGTCGCCAGTCTGTCCTTCATGCCAAATTGACATACCAACAATGTGCACACACACTTGACACACTTCGACTCTCGCTCACACACACACACACACAGACACCCACGGCTTGCCTAAGCGAGATGGTTGTTGCACATGGACCAACACTTCTTATTTATAGCTCTCTTTCCCAAGGTTTTTCTCACAGGAACGGGAGCGGAGCAGGAATCGAATGTTTCCTCTCCTGTCTTCATCAATCACTCCTTATTAATCCAAACATGCTGGAGAAAGCAGCCCTCGCTTCACTTGAGGAAAAAGGCCCATTTTGTTTTCTGTAAGAAAAAATGTTCTCATTGAGTCAAGCCGAGTTTAGAATGAAACCTCTCAATGAATCAATGGGTTAAGAGAGGTTAAGGTACAACAGTGCAACTGTGAGAGAAATGTGAATCTAGGTGATAGATTCATGGATAAATTTGTTCAACTTTGTGTGTGACTCATCCCACAACTCCTCGTGCTACTAAAATGAATGAATCAGACTTATGGTTTGCAATCAAATTTACAATAAAATGGGTGAAAAAAATTATCTGGCAACCTCCCACAACACCTTAGTGCTGTGGTATTTGTGCAAACTATTACGAAGGTAAATGCCACTGTAAAAACTATATTTTTGTATCATTATCTTTAGGTGTCTTTTCAGTTGTGAACAGTGTATAAAATATGTTTTGAAATGCATCATGGAAGTAACTATGAGATGAATGAAAAAGTCACATGTATGAGGGAAAAAAATCATAAATACAAGAAATAAACAGTTAGATACAAATTCACATTCTGAGATATAAAGTCACAATTCCGAGATAAATAAAGATGCAGATGCAAATGTAAGATTAAGTTGCAAGTGTGTGATGCAAAGTCACATTTTGAGAAATAGTCCCATTGTGTGATAGGAAGATAGAAACTGTAAGATGCAAGGTCACAGCTGCAAGGAAGTCGACATTGGAAATAGTCACATTTACGGGAAACATAGTCGCAAATATAAGAAATGAAGTCGCAAATGTCAGAAAGATGCAATCATGAGTAATAAAGTCACACACTTATGATTAAGTTGTATAGAGATATAAAGTCACATCTGTGAGATATAAAGTTGCAAATGCAAGAAATACACATACTTGAAAAATACAGTCATAAATAAAGTCACAAATTCAATAATTAGTCACAATTATGAGCACTAAATATGCAAACGTAAGATTAAGTTCCAGTTGAGCGATACAAAGTCACATTTTGAGAAATTGTGACATTGTAAGATTTAATTCTGAAAAAAGTCAAAATGCAATAATTAAAGTTAAAAATGCGAAAAATAGATGCAATTCTGAAAAATAAAGATGCAAATGTATGATTAAGTTGCAGTGAGGTTAAATTGCATTTTGAGAAATTGTTACATTGTGATATATGTCTAATTTGTGAGATATCATATGTGAAATAAAGTTACAGATGCAATAAAGTGAAAACTGAGAGAAATAGTCACGATTACAAGAAATAAAGATGCACGTATGACAAATAAAGTCACAAACATAAGCTTAAGTTGCAGCTGAGTCACATTTTAAGAAATAAAGTCAGTGAAAGATAGCAAGTCATAACTGAAATATAAAGTTGCATTTACGAGAAATAAAGTTTCAAATGATTGTCATGATTGTGAGATACAAGTTCACATTTTGGGATATAAAATTGCTGAAATAAAGTAACAATAACTCTTTTTTTACGGGCTTTTTCATAAACGGGCTTCAGTTGTTTTTTTTATATGACCTTGAGTGAAGCACTAGGGTAATTCTTTCATAATCAACTGTATATTGGTCATAGGTCTTACACAAATTACATTTAATCTGTGCAGAACCAAGAACTGCTTTACTCACATCACTGTCCCGCATGACTTCACCCAACTGCTTGCTTGTTTTTTCAGGGATGGTTGACATAGGGATGAACAACATTCAGGCAGTTCCTCAAGAGGCCAGCTATAATACTACCATGTTACGGCCCCCCTCACCTCCTCCTGTTTCCTGAAGGCATAAAGGTGCAGCAGTGAAAGCTAGACAAATATTTCACTGCTAATAACGGTGACATTCTCCTTCCTGAGTTCAGAGTGAAGAAACAGAGGGACTTGTGACATTTAAGTTAAAACTCCACAGCGATGAGGAAGAACCTCTCACCTAGCATAAACAGTTACTCGGAAAGCGACGCAAAGACAACTCAAACATTACCTCATCTACTCCCTGCTGTGAAAACATCCCTACTTCAAAGCGCCCGAGTGTTTTTGGGACTTTTACGTGTGTGCCATACAAGGGGGGAGGGGGGGTGTCTCCGTGTATTATTTTTCTTAATCGTTCATGCAGAAGGGGCATTACATATTTTTGTGATTTTTGGATGTAGCCAAGCAGGAAGTTGCCTCGATGCCCGGATGACTTTGAACAATTAGTGGACGCAGCAATGCTCAGTCTTGCTTACTTTGCGGCTCGGGAGCTGTGAAGCCAGATACTTATTCAACATTAATCTTTACAACAGACTAGAGCCAGCCATTCGTCATCTCGACTGATGTGATTTCTCAGTTTAGCGGCCTGCCAGCAGCATGCCACTGTCTGACAACATCAAGCAGTTCACCTGTCGCTGCCAAAATGCTAAACATCCCTCTGCAATGCAGTTCAGTCACAAGGACAAAAAACCACGTAAAGAATCATGTATGATTTGAGTTTACACACATACACATACACTCCCCTCCAAAAGTATTGGAACAGTGAGGCCAATTCTTTTATTTTTGCTGTAGACTGAGATGAGAGATTAACATTTCAGCTTTTATTTACAGGTATTTTCATCTGGATCTGATACACAACTTAGAAGATATCACCTTTTGTTTGAACCCACCCATTTTTCATGTTACCAGAAGTATTGGAACATGTGACTGACAGGTGTGTTTTGTTGCCCTGGTGTGTCCTATTAATTGATTATTCAAACAATAAATAGCACTGAATGTCTGCGCTCAGTTTCAGATCCGTGCAGACTGCATTTATAGTTAGTTAGACGTGTAACCAACATGAAAACCAGAGAGGTGTCTATGGGTGAAAAACGAGCAACTGTGAAGCTGAGAGAAGATGAAAAATCAATCAAACCATTGCACAAACACTGGCAATAGCAAGTACAATCATTTAGAATCTCCTGAGGAAGAAAGAAACCACTGGTGTACTAAGTAACACCTCAAACGGGTAGATCAAGGAAAACATCTGCAGTTGATGACAGAAACATTGTGACAGCCGTAAAGAAAGACCCTAAAACAACTGTTAGTGACATTACCAACAACCTCCAGAGGGCAGGAGTGAAGGTATCACAATCTACTGTTAACAGAAGACTTCATGAACAAAAGTACAGAGGCTACACCAGAAGATGCAAACCACTCATTAGCAAGAAGAATAGGAGACAAGCCTCAAAAATTCTGGGACAAGGTTTTATGGACCAAATTGATGGAAAGGCTAAAGTTTGGAGAAAGAAAGGATCTGTTCATGATCCCAAACATACAAGCTCATCTGAAACACAGTGTACACAGGTGTACATTATAGTACACATTACACAAGTAATGTAATGGCTTGGGCTTTCGTCGCTTCTTCTGGGACAGGCTCATTAATCTTCATTAATGATGTAACACATGATGGCAGCAGCCAAATTAACTCAGAAGTCTACAGAAATATTTTGTCTGACAATTTACAGAAAGATGCAACCAAACTGATTGGGAGATCCTTCATCATGCAGCAAGATAATGACCCAAAACATAGTGCCATAACAACAAAGAAGTTCATCAGGGGCAAGAAGTGGAAGGTTTTAGACTGGCCAAGTCAATCTCCACACTTAAACCCTGTAGAGTATGCATTTTACCTGCTAAAGAAGAGACTGAAGGGAGTAATCCCCCAAAACTGAAAGAGGCTGCGATGAAAGCCTGGAAAAGCATCACAAAAGAAAAATGCAAAAGTTAGGTGATGTCAATGGGTCACAGGCTTGATGCAGTTATTGAAAGCAAAGGATTTGCAACTAAATATTAAATCTTTTTCACTTTAATCTGTTAATTCTATCTGTTCCAATACTTTTGGTAACATGAAAAATGGGTGGGTTCAAACAAAAGGTGCTATCTTCTAAGTTGTGTATCAGATCCAGATGAAAATACCTGTAAATAAAAGCTGAAATGTTAATCTCTCATCGCATATTCATCTTTTGATGTCAAACCCAAATGTTTTCAGTCTACAGCAAAAATTAAGGAATTGGCCTCACTGTTCCAATACTTTTGTTTATATATATATAAAATATTAATGTAAAAATGGAACAGCATGCTTATTCTGACATGTACTTATAAAAATATATAAAAGAAAAAAATATCATACAATTGTTTTACAGTTAATTAGTTTATGAGGGCTGAACTGTGATCTGTAAATAGAGTTTTATAATGTCATCTAATGATTATTGTTCTAAATATCCTAACAAGATTTTTTGGTATACAAACTATTGTTACACTGAATTGAATTTTAGCGGATGTCTTCAGTAAATCATGGTAAAAATGTATGATAGTCATTAGTTTTTACAAAATTAAAAAGAACATATGCTAATGTATATTTTTTAAAAAGTAAAGCTGTATTACATTTTTATTGTTTTGATGCTTGAAACCCCCTTTCATCTTTGACACATATATGTAAAAAATAAATAAATAAATAAACTGAGAGCTGCATTTTGTAAAATGTCAAAAAAAAATGTTTTCATTACATAATTTATGTACTTATTATAATAAGTATAGCTACAATAGTAGATGGCCTACGGCACAAAAATACCAATAAGTACCATGGAACTACAAGATATTTTGGACATGTACCATGGTAATATTATAGTATTCCTTTAACAAAAATGTAAAAAAAAAAAAAAAAAGGCAAATTCTGTCATCATTTACTCACTCTCAAACTAATGCAAACCTGTGTGAATTTCTTTCTTCTGGTGAACACAAAAGAAAATATTCTCTCACTAGATGCATTTTGAGTAAATGATGACAGAATTTTCATTTTTGTGTTAAGTATGTGGTACTGGCACAGTACTTTTGTAAGTGTAGTTAGCTGGTCTACTCTAAAACATGATCAAAGTATTTGTTACCTGTTGTGACTTTTTACCAAGGAAGGACGGTCCAGTCACAAAGCAGTGAAAATGCAAAACTAAATTAATATATTGAATTCTCAGGGGCAAGACTAGAAGAGAGAAACATAAATATGGCAAAGCAATAATATATGCTTACTTTCCCTGCGTCCCAATGTGCATACTATCCACCCTATCTGCCCTAAATAGCATTGAAAAGTACTAATAGAATTTAGGATGGATAGTATGCACATTGGGACGCAGGCTTTGTGAGAAGCCTATAATACAGTATATAATCTATATATTAGCGGAACTATATTCCACAGCTCTGATTTCCACACGGACCACTTTAAGCACAGAGTCTTTGACATTGCTGTAGAGGGGGAGGGACAAAAACAAACAGTTCCAAAACGTGTTAGAAAGTAACAATTCCTGCTTTATAGTTACAGTAACATTCCATTATTGTAACTTTAGCGGAATCATGTATCGGCGACCGCTGCAGTCCGCCGTTAGACAGTTAATAAACGCTTCAGCTTCGAGAGCTGTCCTCGGAAAGGTAATTTATAGATATTTAAGAATAATAAAAAAAAGGCAGTTAAACATCACTTAAGCACTTTATATTTGGGTCCTTTAAGTATTTGTTCTCGTTTACGTTCTAAAACTGACATTGTAATGTTATTTGGAGTTATTATTTGTCATCTTACCTAACCTGTACTTCTACACCAGGTGACATTATGCATAAATATAGAAAATGTAGAGTGGCAAATATGTGTATGTATGTATGTATATATATAATGCATTTAAGTGCATCTTTTTTATCATTGTTGTTATTAGCAGTGCATTGTGCCATAATTCAATCAAACTTGATTCATAAACTTGTGTGTAATATTGTGGTTTATAACATTAATTCATTAGTCAAAACCCCCTATTTCTTTCAAACTAGATTGGAAAGCAGTTGTCAGATTTGATATTTTCTTCCCAGGCCATTGAACAAGATGCGTGTCAGTCCAGGGCTTTGGTGGCTTGCCGGATGACAGCGGATGCGGGCGTCCCCAATCACTCACAATACCGAGCTCTTCACAGCACAAGAGAGGTGGGTGATGCTTTTTCTGATCTTGGTTTCCATTTGTCTCTAAGGAATCCTGTCTTAAAGAGTTAGTTCACCCAAAAATGAAAATTCTGTCATTAATTACTCACCCTCATGTCGTTTCAAACCCATGAGACCTCCGCTGTTATTCGGCAAGTTATTCTTTGTATTTATTTGCATTTATTATGTGCAATGTATTGTATATATTGTAAATTTGCCACAGTATTTGTTAACATTAATACAATACAACTGTTCATTGTTGGTTAATTTTAGTTTAGCGTCATGTTATATTAACGGATACAGCTTTTGAATTTAAAAATGTATTTTTAAATGTTGAAATTGTAACATGAGCTAAGATAATAATAGAGGTATTTTTATTGTTAGTTCATGTTAACTAATATAGGCCTAGTTAAATAATATTATCAAATGAAACTTACTCTGAAGTGTTGTTTTAGTTTTAAATAAATTTATGTAGCGACAAAGTTGATATTTTTCTACATAGCTAATTTCATTTCTGATTCTGAAATTCAAAAAGTCTAAAGACCTTGAGAAACATATTCTCATTTCCTCCCCCTACGACCCCAAAGGGCAAGTGCTGATTATAGTCTGCTAAACTTCTTCTAGTCAGTATTCCTAATCACTGCAGTAAAACATAAAATCCCGGTGAGAAATCCATTGGGAAGGTTTTATTGCATCCATAGTGGTGGTTTGAGGGAACATTTTCACTGCAGTGACTCCATAAAGTGTGCCCAGGTTGAGCTGGAAATTATTGTAAAATGCTGATCTTTAACAGGAATAGCTGATAGATTTGACATTTTAATGGCCGTTTGTCAATATTAAAGACCAAAAGCCTAAGAGATCCTTCAAAATGCATCTTGTAACTGAGAGAGTATTTCCCAAACGCATTTAGCTTTTTATTAGCATGCCAGTGAGTTTGTGACCTGCTGCTTTCATCGACTTATTGTTTATATGCACTGTCTTTGTACACCCATGTGTTTATGCCAGTGTTTTATATAGCTCTAATGCCAGATATGTTTCCATATTCTGTTACAAGCTGCATACTGTTAAAGAGACCCCACAGACTACGGATGAAGAGGTGGGGGCCTTCACCAAACTGATTGAGGCCATGGGCTTCACCGGACCCCTCAAATACAATAAATGGGTAAAGAAACAACCTCTAAATCTAGTGTAACTAAACCATTTTCTTTTAAATGGTGCCCTTTTTATATTGATGCCACCCATTTCTCACAATTTGTCATAAAAACTGACACATTTTTGGGTTATTTTTCATGCCAAAACCAAATATGTTTTTGCTTAAATATTATTTTTTTTTGCCTAAATATATGAATATTTTTTTGCATTTAACCACCTTTATTTTTATAATTACGTTCATTATTAATTCTTATTATTCTCATTACTGCAGTGCAAAAAAAAATGGTTTGTGTTACTGTAATGTGGAAAAAAAAATAGATATTTAATTGAAATATTGTGGTTGATTCAATTATAAAGTATTTATACGCTAATATAATAAAATGTATTATTTTACTCCAGTAATGAGAACATAGCGAGAGTCACCTTTGAGAATAATGATTTGTATAAAAATATTCAAACATGTCCAGACACATTGCATTACAGAGAATTTGGTTGGACGTTTTGCTTAATTATCATAAAAATGTGACTGGAAAAAAACTAGAATAGTCCTTAAAAATAGGATTTTTTTTATTAATAGATCTAAAAAATATGCTTATTTTTATGCTATATAGGAGATTAAAAAACATTTTATTTGTATTCATGTATTTATTTATTTTTAATTTTGGGGTGAAATATGAACGTCTTGAAAATCCTCAACCAGATTTTTTGCATCTACAATTTAATTTAGTAGTTTACTGGCGCTGTCTTAGGTTGAATCTCCAGCCTCCACACCCCTCAAACAACTCGACTTTGAAGTAGACAGTCACGTTTTGGTGCTGGGATGATGACTTCATCTCGTACCGCTACCTGTTTTGTGTTTTCAAAAGCAGGGGCCACACTTTGTGAAATCCGAGATGACCTTCCATGCTAGAGTCATCAGCATCACATGGCTGTCTAAAACTTCAGCATGTCTGCTTCATTTTGGGGCACATGTTTGGCTCGGTAGACTGGACTGAAAATGTGAACACTGCCGTGTCGTGGCCAATTTCATCAGTTTCTGCTTTTGATCACACCGGATTGAGTGGCTTTTTGATCATGTGTGTCACAAATGTCTCTCTTCTTTTGCAGAAAATTAAGATAGCTGCCCTGCGCATGTACACATGCTGTGTAGAAAGAATCAACTATGACGAGTTTTTTGAAAGTAAGTATTTTTGGTCCTGAATCTTTTTGTTTTATACACTCAGACCGTATTATGGCCTTATGAGTCTTATGTCATGCTCATTTAAATTTTCTGAAGATCTCCTAAACACCCCTCACTTTATCCGAAACGCTGAAATGAGCGTAAAGGGACCTTTTCAGCAGCACCTGAAAGATTTATATGGCACTTTACAGCTGTGTTATGTTGTTTTCTTTAGCTGAGGAAAAAACAGGTGTAAACCCAATAGCGGTTTTGGAATCGGAGCCCAAGTTTGCATTGGTTTGGCTACATGTTGTGTTTTCTCGTTCTCTCTTATGATGTCCTGCACTCCCTCTCTTTCTCCCAGAGTGCTCTCTCCCCGACACGCTCAACTCCTGGTTCTTGGTGGCACAGCTCCACGTTTGGTGAGTTTTTGGATGCAGTTTTGCTACATTGTGTCATGCAAATTCTAAATCCTGTATTGGTTATTCATGTAAAGCATTGAGTTGATTAATATTCATCTTCTAAGTGGATTGCAACTGGTGTTTTAATAGACCTATTCATTCTGAAGAGTGCAATGATTTTCTTTGATATTTAGTAACAACAAAGCAAACAAATCAACTCTTGGACATTTTTTCTACAGAGATTGCAGTAAATTTTAAACACTCGTTCTGGTTTTAAAACAGTTTTTTTTTTTTCAATTTTTATTTTTCCCATTCCCGTAGAAGTAGTGTAGATTTTATAAATATTTCTCAAGAATTTTTTATATCATTGTTCGTTTGTTTAAAAATTTTCCATATCCAGATTTCTTTGGACTTTCTTTACTGTTTTGGCTTATTTAATTAGTGATCTAGAACTGTAGATGTAAAAATATATATATATATTTCTTAATAATTTTGGGTCATTCTACATTTGTTTAAACTTTTTCCAAAATCCAAAAACTTTATTTCAAAAATTAATTAATTTGAAATGTAAATTTCAAATTCATTGTGGACATTACTGCAAATGTCATTATTTAATTAAGCATTTGATTAATACTTCTTAAAATCATATGTAAAATTTAAATCAAATATTGAATCCAATATGGATGTTGCTACAAATGTAGTATTTAATTAATCTTTTAATTTAATCATCATCCTCACCAAAGTCACCTACGCCAATGCACAGGTGTTTAGGATTGGCTGATCTTATGAAAAAAATAGTGAATATGTGATATCGTCAGAATTAGATTTATGATTAATGGTGGCGGTTTGGTGCCAATGCTCTGTACACTTCCAGCTAAAGGTACATAGCGTTTGTGCGTGCAGCCATGCATCTGCATGATGACCAACTGTGTTTGTGCAGAGAAAACTCACCGTCATTCATTCATATACACACACCCTCACACCTTCTTATCACCTACAGTATTTGTAAAGAAGTAGTTTGTAAATGTAAAAATGGAGGGGAAACAATGCCATGTGACAGTGTTTGTGAAAAAAAAAAAATTGATTTGTCCCTCAAATTGTAAAAAAGAGATTTATGGTAATCAGCAGCAGGCCAAAGATGCTGTCTTTTTTAACCCAGACTGTTCCTTTACGTGAGTGCGTTTTCTGGCTGATCTCTTAAGTTTCCTGGTTACGCTGATCCTGACAGAGCACTCCACTTGTCAGGCTGTCTTGAGTCAGCGCTCTGCTCTGCTCTGACAGGATGTGTCTTGTCCGGATGCGGCAGGAAGGCAGAGCTGGGAAGTACATGTGCCGTTACATCGTCCACTCCATGTGGGAGGATGTGGAGCAGAGGAGCAAGATTATGGGAGTAAGTAGATGTTTTTTTGATTCAAGTGCCTCTTTTGAAACACCTTGCCATTAGTATTTTGTGTTTTGCCATCCACAATAATGATAGTATATCATCTAGTCTATAAATGCATCAGTCATTCATTCATTCATTCATCTGTCAGCTTGATATTTGGCCATTTTGAGATCTTAGCTGACTGATAACCATGGTGTCAATTTGCAATGTCTTATCAATAGAGCTCAAACATTTTGATGTATTTTTAAATATTTTTTAAATAAAAAACAGTTAATAATAAAATATTTCACAATGTTACTGTTTTTGATCACAACCTTGGTGAGCATAAGACAATAAGAGACTTCTTTCAAAAACATAAAAGAAGTTACCAACCCAATATAAAATATATATTTTATACAGTGGTGGCCAAAAGTATTAGAGCACTAGTATTTTCACCAGCTAAAAATGGTTTTAAGTCAGTTATTTCTATCTTTTGCTGTTGTGTGTCAGTAGGAAATATCAGTTTACATTTCCAAACATATATTTTGCCATTAATTGTAATAATCCAGTGAGATTTTTGTCTGCCAACATCCAGTGCTCCACACAGAGATCTGATCTGATCATCATCCAGTCTGTCTGGAATGACATGAAGAAACTGAGACGGACTAAATCCAATAGAACTGTGGCAACATCTCCAAGATGCTTCAAGAAACCTACCTGCAAAGATACCTGAAAAACTGCGCAAGTGCACCGAGGGCAAAAGCTGCTTTAAATGTAAAGGATGCTCACACCAAATGTTGATGATTTAATTTACTTAATAGAAGTTATTTGATAAAGAAATTCTATTTATGACATTATTGACAGTATCCTCATTTTACAGCATTTTTACACAAGTGCCTAAAACTTTTAACAGTACTGTAGCTTTGCAGGTAGGTTTCTTAAAGCGTCTTGGAGACGTTGCCACAGTTCTTCTGGATTCAGACTGTCTCAGTTTGTTCTGTTTCTTCATGTCATTCCAGACAGACTGGATGATGATCGGACTTTCTGAGCTAAATGTGTTACAAAAAGACATTTTATATGATAAAACAATAGGCATACGGTTGAAAATGAAGATTAAAATTAGTGTGATGTACTTTTGTGGTTGTGGAACATGTTTGTTGTTTATAAATGCATTCCTGTGTTTACCATAAACTGACTTCTCGACCATTTGGTAGAGGATAATTCCAGGAGAGAAGCTGCAGGGTTAGAGGTCTTCTCGGGTCCTAAAATCTGTACCTAACCCAAATCGACCCGAATCACTTCCCTCCCTGAACCCAGCGTGCATAAATAATTTTTTTTTTTTAAAGAAAAACCAGACCCGATGAAATTAGACCTGAGTCTGACTCGAACTGACTCCATTTAATTTATAACCCGACTGGACCTGAATGTAAACAGTGCAAATCCCGGTGTCCTACTGACTGATTTGGCCGCTGCTCTATTACTTTCATTTCATTATTAGTATTACTGTTACCTGCCTGATGGATACAAGTTCAGCTTTCAGTTGTGACCAGTGGATTGGAAAAATACACATAACAGCTCGATAAAAATGAAATCGATAGCCTAATGCTAGTGTTGTCTGCAACACTATTTACCTCATCTCCGGCGAAGAAGTTTGGGTCTTATCGGGTCTATTTGGAAAAAACACATTTATTTTAAACTACCAGAGACCCAAGGTTTTCGGATCCAAGTGGACCCGTGAAAACCTCTGCATGGTCTGTTAAAAAGATGATTCTTTCTATTATTGTCCCAACTAAATAATGATGAGGACTTTGTGCAACATGATGAAGTACACTTGTGTGAACATGAGGAGAACTGACTTCATTCATCCACTAAAAATCATCAAAAAATGACAAAGAAAACTATGTTTGGGAAGAGAAAAGATCCTGCGTCATTCATTTCTAGATGCCAGTTGATTTGAGATATCTGACATTCAGACATTTTTAAGTGTTCAAGTAATGTTTAAGATCACAGCCTATCAGTCTCATGAATCAAGCACTAAGTACTTTCTGCTTTTTATACAACAGATAGTTTGTCCGCCAAATGTTGTAGCATGTGAAATGACTTATGATCAGGTCTGTTATTTAGATATGTTGAAAAATGGTGAAATACAGTAAAATACTGCCCCCCCCCCCCCCCACACACACACACTCACTCTTAGCTTTTAGGATGTAATTACTATGCTCTACAGACTGTGGAGGCATTTGGAGCCAATCGCTGTCCAGCGGAGTAGCAAAAGGTGTTTAAATCTCTGCGAGGTCAGTAAACATGACATGCTTCTGCTGTGCAGAGAGTGCGCATATATATGTGTGTGTGTTTGAGAGGAAGCCAACGCAAGGCGCCTTAGGGGAACTGCTGTCAGAAAGGGTGGGAACAAGACTTCAGCCCAGCTGTGAAAACAGAAATCTCTCTCTCTTTCCCCACACCTCTCTTTGTTGACGTCCCCCCATCTCTTCTACCTTCCGTCTTCATCTTAATAATAGGACTGAATTAGTTATGCTTTAAGAACAAGCTCAACTCGTTCCAGATCTGTGCATGTCAAATATATATAGCACATAACATATAGCAGTGTATTGCATAACACTGTGAACTAGTTAACATGAACCAGATCATACCAGCGGAGGCTAATCCGTCACCACGACCTTATGGATATGCCAGAGCATGCGAAGGCTGGATGCGAGCCAGCCGTCGACAGATTTCTTTTGACTGTCAGTTAAGAGTATTAGCAGTTTTGAGTCGTCGAGTAGTTTATTTGACCACATTGGAAAAATTAAAATTCTGAAATCATATTAAAAAAATTATACTTAATGGACGACATGCTCAGGCAACTAATTAACAAGTTGATTTTGTAAATATGCAGTCAATACAAGATGATAAACATGTACATCTGTGCATCTGTATTTATAACTACTTCTTGTCCATCTGTGAAACTGTCAGCATGTACAGTCTGTTTGTCTTAAAGCAGTGTTTCCCAACCCTGGTCCTGGTGTGCCAGAAGTACATTGCATATTTTGTATGCCTCTCTAATCAAGCACACCTGATTCAACTCAACAGCTCCTTAGTAGCCACTCCAAGACCTGAAATGGATGTGTCAGATTAGGAAGACATCCAAAATGCGTATCGTTAGGGGTTTAGGACGCCCTGTTTTAAATCAATAGTTCACTAAAATATGAAAATGTTCATCATTTATGTCATTCCAAACCAGTTTGACTATAATTCTTCTGTGAAACACAAAAGTAAAATATTTTTTTTATTGATGTGCTGGTTGGATTCTCCCTACAATTACATTGAACTTTCACTGGGGACTTAAGTTTAAAGGGGTCATATGATGCTTTTTTTGAAGATCATTATTTTGTGTATTTGGTGTAACAGGATATGTTGACATGCTTTAATGTTCAAAAAATTCATTATTTTTCAAATACTGTGCATTATTGTAGGTCCTCTATGCCCCGCCTCTTTCAAACGTGTCATTTTCTACAAAGTCCCTCCTTCCGACAAGCGCAGTCTGCTCTGATTGGCCAACTGGCACAGTGCATTGTGATTGGCCAAACACCACAAGCTCTTGTCGGAAATGTAATGCCCCTTTCCATAATCGTGAGCTTCAGCTTTCAAAATAAATGTAAAGACCGTTAATAATGTCCATAGTTTTACCATCAGTTCAAGCCTGAGAGGGGAACAGAGTCGCGTGACAGACACAGTGGTGATGCTCGTATGTATTTGCACACAAGCCGCGATTAAGATAGCTGATGTGCTGTGATGTGACCCTCTCTCTCTCACACACACACACACACACACACACACGATGCGCAAAACTCTGCACTTGAACAGTCAATAGCAAATACTTAAACTAATAACAAAATTTACTCGCAGTCACTGATTCAGAAGTGCCAGATTGTCATAGCAAAGTCAGAATTACCTCCTCTCCTAGGTTCACGAAACAGTCGTCCATAAAATGCGCTGTGATAGCATCTGGGTTGTGCTGTTCTGTTGTAAGTAATCTTAATGATTCCTAAATACATCTACTTTCGGAAGGTCAAATAAAGTGCTTTGGCTTTCACCTAGAAACTCCCAGCGGCTCCCTGTCCCTGGCTGCATCAACACTACTGCGGTTACTGAAACCATGCCTTCTCTCTTTGCGTGAACATTTGGGCAGCATTACGCAAATATTTCCACATCGTTACGTAGACATGTGGCATGAGTCTTCTCTTTTATAAAGAATATCTCTTTGGTTTTGAGACTTTAGTCTTTGCAATTTCAGGGATCTTATCTCTATGCACAATCAGCTTGTAACTCTCCAAAGAGAAAGGAAAACTTGAAATCGCATTATATGACCCCTTTAAGTATCAAGAAAGATGCAAAAGTTCGATGAAAGAACCATTAAGTAGAAATGAGTGAGTAAATGATGTCCCTTTTTGTGTCATACTACCTTGAGCTAGGTTTAATAACTGACCTCAACCTTGGTTAAGTATAGCGTGAAAAGACATTTTAATGTGATTGACCTCTCTTCCCATCTCACTGAGCAAAAAGCCTTAATGAGACTTGTGTGAGAGAAAGATGGTAAGCACTGGAGTAAAATAAGTGCACTTAAAAACACTTTAAATGTCCGCATTTGTGTGTGTGTGTGTGTATTTAATGAACTCGGCACCTCTCTTATGCCATGCTGTGCAATGACTTTTTCCATAATGTCACTTTTCCCCCTCTCCCAGAGCCCATAAATCAAAAATCTCCATTTTCTCACGAGGACTCTTAATATAATCCTCTCATTTTTCAGGTGCTCTTTTCAGCCAGTAAGACTTTACAAGCTTATTATCAATTTAACATTGGAATTGCAGTGAGTATATTAATAATAAGGCTAAAATTTAAGGCCAGATGAAATTTGGGCTCCTAAAGTTGCCCTCTTGCAAGGAATGTCAAACTCATTTTATGTCATGGACCAAAATGGCACTTTATGCATGGTTTTTTTTGTTGTGTTTTTTTTGTAAAACTCTGTGTACCCATGTAGAGACCATAAACGTGTTGTTCTGATTTATAGGTAAACTGAAAAGGAGCATATGGAATGTTCATCAGCATCCTTTAGATTTCATATACATAGAATTCTATAACAGAGATTCTATTAAATATTTTCAATGTTTAAATATTAGACTCCTTATGAGCTCTGGGAGTTCATGGGTATTTATTTTCTTTTAAATTATTTTTTTAATAGAAATGTACTGACATTTTTTGACACACATGACCTAATTTCCTCCTATTGGCCCGTTTATGTATATATTCCTATAGTTGCAATTAGCTTATAAACACACGCTTAAACATGTTCATTCATCAGTTATGTCCAGCTCTCCTGATCAGAACTCATTCATTTATTATATGAAATTAAATGTGTGTGAAATGGAAAAGGCGTTTGACTTTTGACTCGTCACTTTGCCCAGCGGCTCGCTTCCATCACGTGTATGAAGTTGCCCTCAGTTTTTCGGAGCGTGTATGTTGGTTCGACATGATTTTCAATGAGATGTGAGTGGGGTCGTGTCGTGGCACACGTTTTGGCTGCAGGTACATTCGGGACCGAAGACATTTGACCTCTCAGTCCTGGCAGCGGCCATCGAGTGGCACCGTAGAAAAGTGACCTCATTTTCCATCCCAGTCTTTCTTTTTCTTGTGTTCTCTTAGGTTAGGTCTTTTAAGCAGAGAAAATTTGCTAACATTACAAATTCATTAACAACATGGCAACGTTTTTTGCTTGTATTTTTAGTTATACAGTTAAATTAAATTAAATTAAAAACTTGGTAACTTGTTAACTAAGCATCATTTTATTGATTACTTGTCGATTCTTTTTCAGCAATAGCTTGCCGGTTTAATTGGTCCATTATCCGTATCCACATAACTGCATATTAAACATCAAATATATTCTGATTGACTGTTTTTATGTTATGTTGTGCAGTCATTTCATGTTCAGTATGGCTAGACAAATAACTTGACTCTTTATTTATTCAGTTATTTTGATCCTTTTATTTTATGTCGTGCCTAAACAAATAAAATATTAATATTTATAGATGGATGCTATTTATTTTTTACTATTTAGATTTACTGTTAGAATTACTACATACTTAATGCCTTGCAGTGACTAATTTGGCTAAATGGCCTTACTTTATTTAGCCGGAAAAAAGTTTTCATCTTTGAAAAATATAATTATTGCAATATACAATTACATGCAATATAATTTATTATTTTTTTTAATTCAAGGAAAGTTTGTATAATATTACATTACCTATTGCACTTAATGTTTAGGGTTATTCCATTATCACTTCATGTAATAACTTAAAAGTACAGTTTGCTAAAAATAAAAATTATATTATTTACTCACCCTAATGTCGTTTAAAATCTGTATGACTTTCTTGTGTGAAAATGTTTTGAAAAATGTCTGAGTTTTTGTTCATGCATTAAAAGCAAATGGGATCCAATGTTGTTCAGACCCCAGCGTTCCTCAAAATGCCATCTTTTATGTTCCATAGAAAGTCAAACAGGTTTGGAATGACAAGAGGGTGAATAAACTATGACAGAATTGTCATTTTGGTTGAAGTATTCCTTTAAGTTACTATATAATGAATTGATAATGGAATAACCCTGAATATAAACAGCTTGTATTCGCTGGGAACACCGGCTCTGTGAAGATGGGAACATGTGCGCACACTTTGACCTGATGTGGAAGTCTGTTTTCACAGGTCAGAAGTGAGGAGGTATTTCCCTTTGTGCCCGACCCAAATGCGTTATTTTTAAGCTGTGAAAAATCGTGTGTAAACGGAGTGTAATCAGCACATCTGGCAGGTCTGTAACAGGTCCGTCCTGTTAGATCGGGATACAGTTACAGCGCTGGAAATGGAAGGACCCCCACTCACTCAATCCTCACTACGGTTAGGTTACTTCACCTAATTGTGCTAAAATACTTGTCATTTGTGCCATGTTAGACCAGCCCCCCTTGAACTTTACCTCTACACACTCACGAGTGTGCCAGGGTGTGTGTGTGTGATTTAGGAGTTTTTCTAAGCCATAGTAATAACAGTGAAGTGAGATATGACACTAATTTGGTGGTATGGGGCGAGATTCTGCTTCTCAAGCAAGTTTTTGGTCTCTTGCCCTGATTAGTGTGAGGGATTAAATATCGCAGCCTGGTCTTACCGACCTACGTCTCAACACGGGAAAGGAGGATGAAGGGACGAAGATGGATGAAAGGGAGGGGAGATCTGGGTGGACACTGGGAGGGAAACATTTAAGACAGGAAGCAAGTGAAAGGAGAGGAAAACAGTGAAGTATGTAAACCTTACTGTGCATTACTGTAGTGGTTACAAACATCTTTACTCGAGCATTGATCCATTGGCAGTGGTTAACATAAAACAGGGCTGGAAGTTGACTCTAAAAAGAATCTATTCTCTGTTTTACATTGACATATATCAAACTGAACTTAATCAACATCAAACTAAATGGAGCTAAAATTACACTATTTTTTCCTCTGGAAAGCTGTTTAACAGATAAAATTGAAGTCATTTCATAATTGAATTTTGCAACATTACCACTTGTTGAACTGAATTGAATCAACAGTAAACTAAATTGAGCTGAATAATAACACTGTTGTCTTCTATAGAGCTGCTTATAGCTGACTTGAATTTGTTTCATAAATGATGAACTTTTCATCATCGACACTGTAATTGAACTGAACTGAATCAACATTGAACTCAATTGAGCTGATCAATGACACTATTGCCTTCTGTAGAGATTCATAAGTTAAAATCCAAGTCATTTCATAACTGACTAAGTTGTTTCATAATTGAATTTTGCTGCATTGTTTTCCTGTTTATTACTGTGAAGCAGCTTTCAAACTATTTGTATTATATAAAGCATTATTTAAATAAATGTGAATTAACTTTTCCATTAATTCGTTTGGTGACCAGTAATAGGCAAATGGTGATTGTCCTTTTGAGTATTTCAGTAGAAATAGTCATTTGGAGCAATTGACTTGTTCGTTAATTCATTTGGTGACCAGTAGTTGTAGTCATTCACTCATATTTGTTCAGTTGAATAAAATGATTTGTAGCGTTCTGTGAAAGCAAAAGAGAATTGCTCAGAATGAATGTTCACATATTTGCGTCGAATGTTTGGAGCTGTGGGCAGGAACACAAAGGAGAGCGAGCGTGCAGAGAAGACGGGGCGGGTAGAAGAGCTGAAGCACAGCCAGATGAGTTTGATTATTTGCAGGTCTGCGTAATTATGCACAGGTGCTTTTCTGCCCCGTGCGCACACGAACACACACACGCTGTGACCCGACGTACTCCTAGCATGCAGAAAACCAGACATACAAGACTTAAGAATAAACACCTTTGTTTTGAAAATCTCCCGACCCCAAACCTCCCAAGGGTTGGTGTCTGTGGCCGTTGTGCATATGTGTGTTTATATTCATATGGAGTGAAGCACCTGGGCCGGCTCCTCGCTTCAGATCCAGTCTTGCTTTTGTTTTCGAGGTTAAGATTGTTGCGTTATCGTCCACATGTTTGATATTTAATGCCAAGGACTATTCCAGCTCTGACTAAATGCATAACTGTGACCTCAGTATTAGGCAGAGACTCAATCGCTCTATCACCTGTTTGCATCTAAATTATGTTTTACAAATTAAACAAAAGTCATGGTGTGAGAATCTGAGAATCTCCTCTTTTTTTTTTTTTTTTTTTTTTGCTCATAGTATGATGATATTGTACTTTTCATGATCCAAAATGATCTGTTAATGGCTAATTTTTATTTTATTTTATATTTTCGATCTGTGACTAGTTATGGCAAATTAGTCTGAATATTTAGTTGTGTTTTTATTATCTAATTGATGGCAAACAAAAGTCACAGTGAAGAATCTCAACTCTTGGTATGATATGATTGTACATTTCAGTGGCTGTTTTTAAAGTCCAAAATGATCTGTTAATGGCTAATTTATTATTTTTGTAAGTTATTGTTATTTTAGTTTTATTTATCTAGTTCTATTCCTTTTTATATTAGAATTATTTAACTTCATCAACAGAATTATTGGCCAGTGCCCATAATATCAACATCAGGAAGTTGTGTGATTAATCATCCTGACAATATTTCAGTTGGATACTAATTGTCCAAACTGGTGTAAATGGTGTGTTTTACTTCATTTCTTTTCACTTGACCTTGATGCTTTAAAAAGCTAAACAAAAGTCCCAGTGAAAAATCTCTTCTTATTTTAGGATAAATGTGATGTGATTGTATTTTTCAGTAGTTTCATGGTTCAAAATTATCTGATAGTAGCTTCATTAATGACTAATACAATTTAATTTGATTAAATTTAAATTTTTGGTTTAGTTCAATTGTATTTTTAGTTTTATTATTATTTTTTAGTTTCCTTTAAGGTCACATGTGTCACATATTATGGTGAAGTGGTCTGAATATTGTTTTTTAATTCATTGTTTCACATGACCTTTTCCATAGATTGATGCCATTCAACGAAAGGAGAGCATGAAGGTGATGACGGAGACGTTTTATGCTGCGCTTTTTGGTTATGATGAGGTAAGCGGTTAAGCCCAAAGTTGTTGACTATTATCAGTACTAGTTTTGCATATCATAACAGTCAATCAAGCACTGTCAAGAGTTAACAGTAAGTTTGGCATTTCATGTTTCTCTTCTGTATGTTTTAGGGAATTCTGTCAGACGATTGCATTCTTGCGGCGGCGCTCTGGAGAAACATGTTCAACAGACAGTGTGAAGACCCCAGACAGCTCGAGCTGATGGTCGAATACGTCCGCAAACAGGTCAGCGTGTGTGTGTGTGTGTGTGTGTGTGTGTGTGGATGGTCAGAGGCCAGTTCTCTACTCCTGTGCAAACAGAGACGTGTGTGTATATACAGCTCTGACTTCCTCACACATATAAACACATTGGAGTGCTGCACATCACCCACTCCGTCACTCAAATCAACTGGCACTGTGTTTAGCAAGAAAACGCCCCCCAACTCCACCCCATAATGTGACATTCATTGGGTTCAGCATTTACTGTGTGTTTGTGGAGAGCTTTCCCTTCCCTTTCACCCCTTCATGAGCCCCTCTTCAGCCTCAACAACATCCATGCTAGAGCTGCACAATTCGAATCCGAATCAGAATGAGCTTTATTGCCAGGTATGTTTACACATACGAGGAATCTGTTTTCGTGACAGAAGCTTCCACAGTGCAACAGAATGACACGGATAATAAAAGAATGAAAATAGAACAAGTAACTAAGGTATAACAATGTACAAATTAACAATTGTATGTACAGGTATATTAAAATAGACAGTTTTGTATGTACAGGTATATTATGTATTGGATGTACAGGTATATTAATGAAAAAATATAATCAAGATTTTGATTATCACTACTGCAATTAATTTTGGTCTACCGTTCACAACATGTTTTTTGGTGCAGCGTTAAAATTATGCCCGAGGGTTGGTACAGATTTCCTGATTCAGATTCATGTCTTCTTGTATTCTGAATAGCTTCTAATTCATTTGGGTATATTTCAGTTATAAAGTCTGAGGAAGGGATGGAAGATTGTGTTTGAGTAATAATGAATATAAATATACTGTATATAATATAATATGTTTAGGTTAACTGGGTTCCAAAAAATACTGTAACCATGTGAATGAAAAGTGCTAAGATCCCATCACTCCAGATGCAATGTGAAAGCAAAGTTAACTTTTTATTTAAAAAAAAAATTAAATACTCCTTTCACTTTTGGTTTACGTGAGAGTGATTTATATTGAGTAAGGACACATTAAATTGATCCAAAGTGACAGTAAAGACATTTATAATGTTGCAAAAGATTTAAATTTCAAACAAATGCTGTTCTTTTGAACTTTCTCCTCATCAAAGAGTCCTGAAAGAAATGTATCAAGGTTTTCACAACAACATTAAGCAGCACAACTGTTTTCAACATTGATAATAATAATTCATGTTTCTTGAGCAGCAACAGTTTATTTTGACAGTGAAGACTGGATTTATGAACGCTGCAATTTTGATCAGATAAATGCAGTTTCAGTGAACGTGAAAGACACTTTCAAAAACATTAAAAACTCTTACCTACCCAAAACTTTTGAAAGATAGTTTATGTAATGAATATATATATATATATATATATCAAATTGCACAGAATTTGTCCAAAACAAATTGCCATATGATTTTTTTTATTTTGTTTTTTTTTGTTTTTATTGCACAGCCCAACTTCTGTCTCCTACACAATTACTAGTTCCAAATCCTTTTGTAATTCCGGCGTTTGTGAAATTTATACAGTTTCTGATTCTGTGTCACATTCATAGACAAGCTCACTCATTGGCGTGAATCTCTTGAGAGATTCCTCCAGCGCACACCTTACCCTCTGGCCAGAGTGGCGTGAGACGGATGTAAACACAAACAGGAACTGTTGATCTGCCAGTGTTGTCACGCCAACGTGTGTCAGTAATTTTGCTAACAATAAGCTTTTCCACCAAGACTTGAGATCTTGACCTGAAATAGAGCTGGTTGAACTGTTCGGGTTGTTTTAGGAAAAAGTGTTTCAGATGTTTCATGGGTAACAATGTTCAATGTTGTGAATGTTTTAGGTATCATAAACTTACAGTGTGTTTATTTCTTTTGTTATTTTTATTGTATTTTGTCTGTTTGGCAATGAGATTATTCATATATTGATTTTATTTTACATTTATTTATTTTATGTATTTATTTCAAATATTTAAATAGTGTTATTTCATTATATTTTGGGGATTATTTAATTTTGTGAAAATAAAAATATTTTTGTAAATTATTTTGAATATTAATATACTAATATTAAATGCACAGTTTTTTTTCTACTAGTGATGCTTGCCTTAGTGCAACGTTTCCCAGTCCCAGTCCTTGCACCCCCCTGCTCTGCATATTTTGTATATATCTCTTATCACGTACGACGTTCGTTCAATTCAGCTGTAAGTGCCCTGTGAAGTGGACATCACCAGATATTCTGCCATAATTCCAGTTCGAAGCGAGTGTATATGTTCCATTCAAATGAATACAACAACCTATTACTGTCATAGTAGGTGGTAAGTGCTTTGTTTTTAGTTATTTATTTATTTGCTGAATTGGCCTGTAATAAACAGGATGTTGTATAGTCTGATGGCCATTATCCCAAAATAAGACCTGACCCTGGTCTGGGTTTATTCTGTTATGACTTGCTGACAGTATGTTGTCTCTTACTTTTTTTTTCTGCTATAGCTCAGACTTCTGTCTTAGATTTCAAAAGTATTAAACAGTTTCATGTCTTCTACTGTATATTAAAATGTCAACCTTTAGAGTTTACTTTGTGACCTTTTCCCATTACCTTTATCTATCAGTGTATGAGTATTTGGAACAAAGTCCATCAAGACCCCATCAAGTGCTCTCATCATTCGACGTTGGTTCTCCATCACTGCCGAGGCCATGAGCTCATTACAGGTGCGGGCAGGAATTTATTACGAACGAGAGCATTTGCGAGAGGAGTGTGTTATACGCAGCGGCTGCGCAGGCATTCTGAGAAAAGAAAGAAAAACAACAAATAAGCGTCATCCAGCGGGCCCCGATTGTCAGGGGCCTGCTTAACTCAGGATGGAGCGAGAAGCAGAAGGAGAGCTGAAGCGAGTGAGAAGGTGAAAAGAAAAGAAAACAGTCACAGGTGCAGCACATGAAGCATGGCACCGACTGATGACACAGCGCAGAGAGGGACACCGTCGTCATGGCTGCAGTGGCCTCTCCTGACGAAGTGCGCCACTGCATCGTTATTCAACGCTAATTGCTCTCGACAAACACCCGCTAGCTCTGACATCATCGTGTGTGTGTTTGACTTTCTGTTTTTAAACTCCTGCTGCATTAAGAATGCTCCATTGGCTCATTTAAAATGTGGCAGCTTTTTTCCAAGCTGAGATGTGAGTTTGAGTTTGGAAATGAAACGGACGACATATTTCACCTCAAATAAGCAAATTGACTCCACCTCATGTCATTCCAAACCCCTGTGACTTCCTTTATTCTGTGAAATACAAAAGGAGATGGTTTGAAAAAGGTTCCTGACCTTTCATATACATTCATTGTGAAAATATACAGTGACCAGGTCTGTCCACTTCCAAAATTGACTTAAAAGCATCATCAAATATTCATTGGGGTCATGCAGTGCCATTGAATAGTTTGGAGTTGGTTTTTATGTCTCTTCTGCTCACCAAGGCTGCATTTATTTGATCAAAAATACAGTAAAAACAGTAATATTGTGAAATATTAATATACTTTTTTTTTATTTGAATATATTTTAGCCTGTATTTTATTCCTGTGATGCAAAGCTGAATTTTCAGCATCATTACTCCAGTCTTAAGTGTCACATGATCCTTCAGAAATCATTCTAATATACTGATTTGCTGCTCAAGAAACATTTCTGATTATTATTAATGTTGGAAATAGTAGTGTGCTGCTTCATATTTTTGTGGAAACCAAGATTTGTCCAGGAATAATAGTTTAAAAAACAGCATTTATTTGTCTTAAATGTCTTAACTCTCTTTTGATCAATTTAATGCATTCTTGTGTATTGAACGTATAATATCTTTAAATAAAATCATACCGAGCACACTTTTGAACAGCGGTGTATATCTGTGTGTTCAGCAGATGGCTCATCCAGTCAGATTTTATAGCTGAAACTGAGTTTTCATCGGTTTGTAATTAGTTCCCAGGACGATGTTCTGGTCTTGCGTTCATTAGCACAGCTGTCTTCACTGTAGCCCAGTTTAAATTAGTGCGCTTGTTTTAAACACTAGGAGGGGAATTCATTGAGTCTGTCTTTCTTTTTACAGCGCTGTTATTGAAATGATGTAAATTGAACCTGGATTCGTTCAGTCTCGTGTGAGGTTCAGCCTCTGCGTTTGGACCACGCTTGTATTTTGTGAATTCATTGTAGAGTTTACTGGGGCTAGTTGTCACAATTTACACTATAGTAAACTATAGTCATATCTTAAAGGCTTGGCAAAAAAAAGCTTTTGAACATTTTTATTTTTATTTCCCGGGTGAACAGATACACATGCACACTTGTGGCAAGTTTTCACGATGGGAAGCTGCTGTTTATTGCCACAGACTATAATGTTGTTTATTTTTTTAAGCACTACATCGTATAAAAAGACCTCTTCCAAAGCACATTTGGAATGCATTTTAATGGCTTTTACAGTGGAATATAAACCATGAAACAAATATGAAACAAAAAAATGGTCAAGAAAAAGCAAATCATTTTAATCATTTATTTTTATATAATTTTCCGTTTTCATTTCAATCTGAACGTTTTTGTAATTTTGTCAACTGCTTCAACCTGACATTTCTGAAAAAAAGAAATAGCCTTTATCCTGACAACACATTTGAAATATTTGGTCAGAATATACTGTGATGATTTAGCAGCCACAGATGATACAGATGTTCTTTTTCTCCACACAGATGCAGTTCATCGATGCTCTGGATGGGGAGGATCTGCTTTTAACAGGAGAAGTGAAATGGCGCCCCCTGGTGGAGGAAAACGCCCAGAGCATCCTGAAGGTTCCCAGCCCCACCTACAATGATGCTGGTCTCTGAGAGCCATCTCACTTATAGCTGCCAATCAGCAGACGAGCAGCCAATCAGGAAGCAGCACTCACCTGATTAGTCACACCCTCTTCCTTTATGTCTTTCCCTGACTCACTTTCCCTGGTGGCTTGTCAGTTTCCCTTGTCAACACATTGATATGAATACAACAAAAACACACATGTGCACACACACACACACACATTTATTGAGAGTATTAAGGACTCATCAGAAGGGTTTTGCACTCTCCTTTTCTAAACCTATAGAGAATTCTTGTATTTATATGTCTTTCCATATGGCTGCAATATTTAAAGGAATATTTCCTGGCTCTTTCACTGTACCTCTCCTCAGCGTTTACAGTGCAAATAGTTGTTGTTGTTTTTTATTTCGCTCTCAATGTGTTGGAGGAAGATGTTTCGAGTGTGTGTGTGAATGTGAGTGTATTTTCTATTTGTCAGGGTCGTCCACCAATAAAAGCATGTCTCCAGTAATGACTTCTTCTGACTTCACAGGAATCTCACTCTTTATGTCTATATCTGTTTCAGCTCAACCATTTATTGCTTTGATAAACGCTCAGGAATTTCTTTGTCTATCTATAAAGTGTATTGCTTACTGAGGTAATCTTCCAATAATACTAGTAGTAATAATAATAATAATAATAATTAGCAAAATGAAAATGAAGTCTATTTTAGAACCATATTGTTTTTGTTCACATTTGTTTACATAACTGTAACATTTTAGTTCTTAATTCCTATTATTTTTGAGGATTATCTTTACTGTAATAGTTATTTTGTGCTGAAGTAAAAAAAAAAAAAAAAATTTAAATGCTAAATTATTATTTTTTAATTCTATCAGTATAAACTATTGTAAATAAAAATATACAATATCTACCATCTATAAAATTTTAATGTTTTACATTATAGTAATGACATTTTTGCATCATCATGGTAATGAGAATGTCTTAAACGTGTTTTATTACCATCAAAATACCTCCACAATGCAATTATAATAATAATATGCTTCCTTTCTGTTTATACAAATATAGTTTCCTCAATTTATAATTTCAAATACATTTTTCTCAAAATTAATTTATCTCAGAAATAATATATACATTGTAAAAAAATAAATAAAAATAATCTTGTTTCAACTTAAAATAATTTGTTACCCTGCTGCCTTCAAAAATGTTGATAAACTGTTGAATATTTTTGTCTTGGTGGCTTTTGTTTGAGTGGCGTTTAGACTCAGGTTTCTGTGCTGTCATCAGGGTTTTGTAGGGACACTGGTTAAACAGATGAGTCAGTGGAGGGTGATAAACACACATAAAGATGTTGTTCAACCTCTCTCGTCTTCCTGCTCACATGATGCTGCTGTCGCCCTGAGGGTTGCTCACAGTCTTTTATGTGCTGAGCTGAGAACAGCTTTTATGTTTGCTAACAGGTGATTAACTCTAATTTGTTAGTTGGGATCTGTTATTAGATCCGTAGCCTTGCTGACGTCCTCATGGAGTCTCTGTTTTCTGACCTAGATAAACACAAAGCTGTTGTGAGATCTAGAGTTTATGACAGGCAAAACCAGGTGAGATAGAACACATGTAGTTTAACAGGATTGTTCTCGGTGCTGTCATTCCCTGGCAAGCCTTTTTAATTACTTGACATCCAGTTGCTGTGTACTGAATCATTTCGTAACTTCCCTGAGTTTCAGTGTCTTACAGAATTCCCTAATTCACTTCAGACACAGCCTTTTGTTCCGTGTAAGGAAGTGGTTTAAAATTATTTCAGACAGTCCTTTAGGTATTTCTATTTCTTCTTGGTTCAAAACAAATTGTCCTACTTGTTGCCTGGAAGGCCTTAAGATAGCATGGTGTTTTCTTGGTCTCATTATTAACATTTATATCATTTCCGTAAGACTCCATTGTGCATGAAGTACATTTTACTGGATTGCTCAGCCTTTAATATCACCAGTCCAAGATTTTATTCAGGCAGTTTTTAAATAGATGTTTTTAAAATGCCTCGCCAAAAAAAAAAAAGTAGCAATATTTTTATTACATCTTATTTGTTCATCATTTCATCTAATACTAGTTCAAAATAAGATTTAAAAAAATAAATAAATGAATACTTAAGTTCGGCAAGGACAAATTAAACAGATTAAAGGTGACAGGAAAGACAGATTTTACATTTTTAATTCTTTTGAAATTTCTATTCATCAAAAATCCTGAAAACGGGCATCACAGTCTCCACAAAATACGAAGAAATATTGAATATTTCTTAAACGGCAAATCATCATAGAATGATTTCTGAAGAATCATGTGACACTGAAGACTGATGCTGAAAATTCAGCTTTGCATTGCAGGAATAAATTACATTTCCAAATATATTCAAATAGAAAACAGCTATTTAAAATTCTAATAATGTTTTAGTGAGTTTACTGCATTTTTGATCAAATAAAACAGCACTAGTGAGCATAAGAGGCTTTAAATATATATATATTATAATTTTAAGCAGTATAGTAAAACTGAACTATTTTCTTGCTGTTTTAAATGTTGGTCATTTGTTGATGAGCCAGAGCAGAAAGCCACACTTCGCTTCACTGTGGTGTCAACATGAACAATGGGGTCATTAACATTTCCTGTTCATCCACTCAGCAGTCTCTCAGCATGTTCCAGCTTCCCTCGTATTAGGGTAAGAAACTGTACAAAGGTAGATCAGCAAGACGCCGCATGCAAACGCTCCTGTGTTTACACGAATGATCTGCTGTAGGTGTATTCACCAAATGCCATCTCACTGTGGGAAGAAAAGCTTTGAACTGAAGCTTCTCAGGGAAAACAAACGGTTACACCCATCTAAAATCAGTCTCTGGATATGACTGAATTGTGTGGCCTACATTAGAGAAGCAATCTGATTGGCTGCTGCTGATTTGAATTCAAACTAAATGTTGTGTTTCAAATCCTGTTGTATGATTAACGCCTCCCTCTCCTACATCCATCTTCAAAGTGAACGCTGAATGTGTTTTTTTCTTTCAAATGCCACTTGATTTGAAATGCAATGAGATTTATACTTTAAGTTTGGCTTTTTAAGTCATTTCCAAATGGTTTTGTGGCCATTGCATGTGTGATGATTTTCGAAGTGTGGAAGAGAAAGATATACCACAGTATCTTACAGTTGTGTCCCTCTTTCAACAATCTGCCTGTATTTTTATTTTCGTTTGTTCACCTGATAATGGAGGTTATTTCTGTGGTTGAGCAAGACTTCTGTTTTTGGCCGGGGTGTCTTTGAAGGTTATCTGCCGAGATAAAGCGCTCGCAGTCAACAGTCACAAGACGACGCGCTTCAGTGACGCTCTTCCTGTGATGACCTTTCCCAGCTCAACTCATGAAGGACCTTTGAGTCTGCTTTATGGTGGATCACTCACAGCTCTTGAAGTAATGAATGGTTACTTCTCTGAAACAAAGGTCTCTCAGGGCAAAAACTGCTTGCCTCAGTGGTGCTTATGGTAAGTGGTAGACACGAGCAGCTGACTAATAGTTAACATGAGTTACAATCTACACTGTAAAAAGTGATGCTGACTTAACTTAAAAAAAATTGTAAATAATAATTGAAAAAAAAAGTTATACATTAACGTATAAATTTTTTATTATTAATTACTTTATAATTTTAAGGCAACTGGTTTCCTCAATTTTTTTAAGATAAGTCAACTTATCACTTTTTACCATGATAAGAAGCCTATTTATGAAATATTGTGTGTCATCAAGCAGCACGCAGACTCAACCAGAGTAAAACAAGCAAGGTTTCACAAAATATCTGCACTCCTTGAATGCTGAATTTGGGGGCTGTAGCTAACTTCTGTAATCACTGTAAAAAAAAATAATAATTTTCATCTTAAAATAATGTGTTACCCCCGCTGACTTAAAATTTTTAGTTTAGTCAACTAAAATATTCCAGTTGTCCCTTAAATTAACATTGAGTATCTTAAAATTTCAAGTTGACTAAAGTAAAAAATTTAAGTCAGCGGGGGGTAACAAATTATTTTAAATTGAAACAACTTTTTGGAACTTTTGAACTTTTTTTTTACAGTGATTTTTTTTATAATGTTGTTTTTCATCACATAATTGTAAATGGTTGAAATCCACTGACTGCACTTGTACAAACCTTTCTTGGTTTGGCCTGCAGGTCCAGGAACCAGAGCCTGTTTGGTTTGTGGTCTTCAATGGAATGTATCTGTAAAACTCATAATGCCAACAAGGTAAGTTACTCAGAAAGTCAACAGCATACCAACATATGACAGAAAATCACACTGGTTAAATAATGACATCATTACTGGCATGACTACTTCCTGCTAGCACTAATCAGTATGAATTTATTTATAGCTCTACCAGTTAACAACCATCACACTTGTATCACTTCTTCAAGAAATGAACCTGTAAAATGTTAATATGAGCAGCAATAACTGCATCATCTCTTTTGAACTGACAAAGCCAGTTTGTCCAGATACTCATACCTATTTCACATCATAAAGCCTCTAACTGTGTCAACAGGAAAACTGATCCCTCTCCAGAGAGTTTCATTACATTCCACAGAAGTCTACAGTCAATTATATCAACTTAAACTTACAATTTGATCATCAATCATTACTATTACTGCTCATATTTAGGGTTAGGTTTGTTTTAAAACCTAGAAACCACCCAGAACCCTTAGCAACCACATAGCAACACCCTGACAACCACCCGGAACGTTGTTGTGTTTCACAAGCAAACATCAATTTTTCTCCACATCATATGTACAAAATATTTAAAGCAACTGTATGCAGTGTTGGGGAAAGTTACATTTAAAAGTAATGCATTACAATATTGCGTTACGTCCTAAAAAAGTTACTTTTTATGGGAAGTAATGCGTTACAGTGGCCGAGAGAGCTCAATACGCTGCAACTTCAGAAAACACATGCAAATAGAAAAAGCACAAGCAAATCAAGAAAATATCTTCATCAGTTTGACAGCAGGTGGTACAAATGGTACAAATGCTCACAACACAAACAAATAAAGAAACACACTGCAAATGCTCACAACACAAACAAATAAAGAAACACACTGCAAATGCTCACAACACAAACAAATAAAGAAACACTGCAAATGCTCACAATACAACCAAATAAAGAAACACACTGCAAATGCTCACAACACAAACAAATAAAGAAACACACTGCAAATGCTCACAATACAACCAAATAAAGAAACACACTGCAAATGCTCACAACACAAACAAATAAAGAAACACACTGCAAATGCTCACAATACAACCAAATAAAGAAACACACTGCAAATGCTCACAACACAAACAAATAAAGAAACACACTGCAAATGCTCACAATACAAACAAATAAAGAAACACACTGCAAATGCTCACAATACAACCAAATAAAGAAACACACTGCAAATGCTCACAACACAAACAAATACATTTTATTTGCAGTGTGTT
This sequence comes from Barbus barbus, assembly GCF_936440315.1. Classification (NCBI taxonomy): domain Eukaryota; kingdom Metazoa; phylum Chordata; class Actinopteri; order Cypriniformes; family Cyprinidae; genus Barbus; species Barbus barbus. The sequence goes on along the minus strand of NC_136741.1, from coordinate 28,790,255 downwards.
TCTTTGTTTTGTTTTTGGATGCAGTGGTGCGTTTGTTGCTGCCATAAAGCAATCCACCCTTTTCGCAAAATTTCGCACCCGCTCACCAAACTTGAGAAAGGAATCGGAGCCTTTTGCCATATTAGAAGTCAGTTCAAATCAAAATGGTTTTGAAACATTTTAATGTAAAAAAGTTAGATACAGTCATGTCAATTAGCCTAGTGAAGACAGTAGAACAAAAATATCAAATTAATCGGATATTAAAAAAGTTTTTTTCATTTTATTTAGTTCACCTTCTATCCACCTTTTTCTTCAACGCGGAAGGAAGCCTATTGGACGAGACTTCCGGTTCATTAGCCGCTATAGGTAAATAACGAGTAAACGGTAAAACTGTTTGCACTACAAACCAGTGTGTTCATGATTAAGAGAATACATTAAAATAATATGGTAAGACACACCAATGTCAATATCAAGCAGCAAAACGAACTGTTTTGTACAGTTAAAAATAACTGGACACGGATGAGACCGGAAGCCAGACCCATAAAATTTACAAATGGCCGCACCCATTTTTACGGCAAGAAAAAGGTGGATATATATTTACATTAGAAACATATTTTAACAAATATATATATATATTTATATTGGTTATATAACCCAATTACACAATATTAATCAGCCTATCCTATTGGTTTTATAACACAATTACATTCAATCTGCCGGTGATATTCTTTTTGTTAAAGGTCTACTAAATTTGATTTAATCTATTATGAAAGGTAAAGTTAGTGATTACGCTTGTCATGTTGATGTTGAAATCTCAACGGTACGGCTGTAATGTCATAAGGCAGTAAACCGCCCTGAGCAAGAGCAAGTACAAGCTTCACTTGTTTCAGCAGGATCACGGCCTCATAATGCATGTCTGAGAGGAGACGCACCTGCCCATTATGCTTCTTCTGACAACCAAGTTCAAGTTTATTTACATATACTGTTTAAAAGTTTGGGGTTGATAAGGTTTTTGCTGTTGTTGTTTTGTTTTGTTTTAGCATGTATGCTCACCAAGGCTCCATTTATTTGATCAAAAATACATTAAAAACTGAAATATTGTCAAATATTCTAACAATTTAAAATACCTGGTAGCTGTTTAAATATATTATAAAATGTAATTTATTCCTGTGATGCAAAGCTGAATTTTCAGCATAATTTCTCCAGTCTTCAGCGTCACATGATCCTTCAGAAATCATTCTTATTTGCTCATTTGCTGCTCAAGAGTGTTGAAAATGGTTGTGCTGCTTCATATTTATGAGGACACTGATAGACATTATTTTCAGAATCCTTTGATTAATATAAAGTTCAAAACAACAGCATTTCTTTGAAATATAACTATTTTGTAATGTGTTAAATGTCTGTCGCTTTGGGTCAGTTTCATTTCTCCCTGCTGAATAAAAGTGTGGTGGGGGGACTACACTTAAATACTGAAACTATTCTCATTCTGTAACTTTTCACTCAAATATAATTCAATGAAACATTTTGTATTACATTAGAAAAGCTCACTAGTGCTCCCATGCTTTTGAATCCAATTGTTTAACTCACAAAAGCGCAATATTTCTCTGCCTGAACTCTTCTCGTTTTATTCATGAACAAAAATTCTAATTTTGCCCTTCATCATCAAAGTATGGACAGATGTACTGTCTCCAAAACAGTAAACCCATTATTCAGAGCTCCCTGTGACTCACGACAAGCATAAGATTGTCCACAATGTGCTGTATATGAGACGTCTGGATGATGACAGTAGCAGTCAGAAATGATGTCTTCAGGTCAACTGCAGATTAATCAGGAGATGTTTTTTGTGTTATATACATTTAGTCCCCAATTAAATTTGCTGTTTACATCAGACATCTGAGATGCATTTTCTAGGCTAGAAAGCTGTGTGAATTTTTGTGTGTAAATGTTCTCTGCAACTATATAACTGTATGTCATGGAAAAGTTATGATTCACACAGCTGGCCGAGCCTCAGGGTGGCTGCTACCTTAGAAAGACAGGAAGACCCAAAAATATCTCACTGCTGGACAATAGAGACAAAAAAAAAAAAAACCCAACAGCAATGGTATCATTTAGAAGAGAGTTGAGAAGTATAATACAACACAGTTCTGTCTGATGTTTGTGAAGTGTTTGCTCTAAAACTGTTGCACAGCTAGTTAGGATCCTGCAAAGACCAGCCCTTTGAGTAGGTCTGCATACTGTGCCGTTTTTCGCTCCGTGATCATCTCCACACATCGCTCATGTAAATGAATCGAACAAGTGACATCCTGTATATTTACCATTCAAATAAGACAGACATGCTTCACAAAAGCAGAACCGCCATATCGAGAGATCACATGATGTCGTTTTTGTCCTAAACTCCAGTTACTGTTGTGCAAATTAAACTATATGACTTAAACATTACTCATCAAGCAATTAAAAGTATTATTACTTGTTATCTACATTTTCCTACTTTTTCTTGACTTTGGCCAAGTTATTGATAAACGATCTGCAGTAATAAAATCTACTGTAATTTGAATCTTAATATCATTATCCATTCCACAGTGTGATGGGCGCCAAGTTGAGGACACTAGATTGTTTGTCTGCTGACACAATTATTTGAAGCTCAGCTTCCTCTGCTTGGTTTTGTATGGCAAGCCATGTTAACATTTATTAACAAGTATCCATTTTATCTTGTTTAATCCCTAAGACGGGCTTCTGATATTTGTATATTTATCTTCAAATGTGTCTATTTTATTTTTGATTGATCATTATTTTATATAAGAATAATAATATTTGTCAATATTATTATTAACGTGTATTTGTTCACTATTTAAAAATATGCGTTGCTAATATTTATTTATTTTGTGCTGTTTTCATTTGTTTTGTCTTATTTTTATTTATAATAATATGCATAATAATAATGATTGTTTTTGTTATTAATAATAATGGTGTTGTTGTGTATTTGACAATTAAATAAACAACAATAATAATATTTAATTATATTCTGGTGTTTTTTCCTTTGTTTTAGCATAATATGCATAATAGTTATTAATTGTAATGTTTTTTTTTACTAATTATACAAGTACATTAATAATATTATTTAATTCTATTCTAGCTATTTTCCTTAGATTTTTTTATTTAGAATAATATTCATAATGATAATTATTATTTTTGTTAATAATAATAATGTTTGTTCATTTATTTTTCTATTTAATAAATAAGTTCAAGTTCAGTTTTATTTCTAGAGCACATTTAAGCACGAGACAAGGCCGACCAAAGTGCTGCACAACAAATAATAATATATGATGAAGAGAAAATAGTAAACAAATTAAAACCATTTTGGGCCATTTAGGGACCCAATACAACAACCAAACCAAGTTAAAACCATTTAAGCACACATACTACGTGTTAAAAGCCAGAGAGAAAAGATGCGTTTTAAGATATGACTTGAACTCAGATAAAGTGGAAGCCATTCTAATGTGAACTGGTAAGTTGTTCCAGAGGGTAGGGCCAGCCACTTCAAATGCTCTAGATCCTCTGGTTTTTAGGCGAGGTCTAGGGGTCTGGAGGAGAAGTTTACCCTCTGATCTTAGAGCCCTCGTCGGAGTGTAGGGGTGAAGTAGATCTTGATTTTAGAAAGCGAACGAAGATGGAAAAAACTAGAACCTACTACAGCACTAATTTGTTTATCAAATTTTAAATAATTATCAAACACCACACCCAGATTCCGAACATGGGGAGAGATAAAGGAATTTATTTTCCGAGGTTGGGTTGGATACGTTCAGATGGACTAAAAACAATAACTTCGGTTTTACCTGGGTTCAAGAACAGAACGTTTTTAGAAAGCCATGATTTGACATCAGCAAGACAAGCAGTAAGGGCATCAAAGGCAGAATTTGTTTTCTTAGCCATAGGCAAGTAAATTTGTAGGCCATCGGCATAACAATGAAAGGAGATGTTGTGTTTCCTGAAAATAGACCCCAGAGGAAGAAGATAAAGAGAAAAGAGTGCCGGAGATAAAATAGAACCCTGAGGAACTCCACAGGTTATGTTGCCTGGGGCCGAGAAAAAAAATCCAGTTTTTACCACAAATCTCCTATTTGTTAAGAATGATCTAAACCAATTTAAAACCACCCCCCCCCCCCCCCCCCCCAGTCCCACATGAGATGCCAAACGAGAAATGAGTACCTCGTGATCTACAGTGTCGAATGCAGATGACAAGTCTAGCATCACTAACACAGCAGAGACACCAGAATCAGTAGTCATTAAAATGTCATTTAAAACTCTTACAAGGGTGGTTTCAGTGCTGTGGAGTGGTTTGAACCCTGATTGAAATTTTTCAATGATGTGATTATCATTTAAAAGAGACTGAAGTTGTAGGAGCACAATTTTTTCCATTACTTTTGATATAAACGGTAAGGTGGATATAGGCCGTTAATTATCTAAAACAGAGGCATCAAGAGAGGGCTTCTTGAGAACCGGGGTAACCATAGCCATTTTCAAGTCGTCCGGAATAGATCCGGAATTCAAACATTTATTCAACAGTAATACCAATAAATAAATAAACATTATTAATAATATTTATTTAATTATTTTCTTATTTTGTGTTGTGTTCATTTGTTTTATCTTATATTTTATCTATATTAACATGTATAATAATTAGTATTCTTAGTGATAATAATGTTAATAATATTATTGTTAATATATTATATATGTCATAAACATTAATAATTATATTTATTTAATTCTTGTCTTGTGCTGTGTTCATTTGTTCTTTTATTTTATTTATAATAATATGTATAATAACTAGTAGTTTTAATGATTAGTGTTCATATATGATATATTTCATAAATAGATATCCATTAACAATGAATTATATTTTTGGTTTGCGTTTTTCCATCAAGTATATGTTGTTAACATGGCCTGCCATAGGTTTCTTTCCACATGACGCCAGAGGAGGCGGAGCCGCTGGGTGAACAGGGCAGGTGAGCGCGCAGGTGGAGCGCAGTGTTGAGTTTCCCAGCAGCTCACAACAATACTCGGAGAGGCCTTTGGGAATAACGCACTCCAAGTACCATGCCACAAAACAAGGTCAGCTTTGGAATACACCTGCTTTAATAACTGAATGCTTGTTTGAGCTTTTGTAAACTCCGATTACTTGGACAAACGTCAGTCGTGGAAATGATCAGTTCAGAGGCTTTGCGTCCGACGCCGAACCCTGCGCGTAAAGCGCTCGGAAAGCTCGCCAACAGGCTGGAGGAGGTGAAGAACCCCTGGAGACAAGGAACAACATCGCTCGAGTTCAGCCACAACGAAACCGCTCGGCTCGCCACCGACGCGCTCCTGGAGCACGGAGAGAAGGAGTACAAAAAGGTCTTGCAGGACGAAAGAGAAGTCAACTTTCTTTCCTCGCTGGAAATACGCTATATCGCCGAGAATGTGGCCAAAAGTGGCGTCGAGGAGAGCGGTACTAATGGAGTGGACCTAGAGGAAGGGGACACGGTCTCCGAGCTCACTTCAGGGACTTATTTCCCCATGATGTCCGACGCAGAGCCGCCACTGTTGGAGCTGGGCTGGCCAGAGGTTTCCAACCGACTTGGACCCACAGAACCGCAGATACACTTCCAGAGGGACAAGTCGCAAAATGTCAAAGATCTCATTCGATCTCTTATTAGGAAAGCCAAGAAGGTAAGAAAAACACTCGTACCGTAGAAAAAATGTACAAAACATTTTTCTAATGATGTTTCCTTGTGGTTTACAAAAGTTTTCCATGAAACTTGCATTTATGTGGCTGCTTTGTATGTGACGTGTGACGTCACACGTAAACAAGATACATTTAACATCTTTCAGACAGGTTCATTTGGACAGCCTGGATTCTTTTTAAATGTTTTTTTTTTTCAGTTATAACTTTTATGCACCACAGATTGTGCTTAAGAAATGATCAGACTCCTAAAAATCAATTTTGCCACACATAAACCTGTGTAAATGTTTTTGAAATGGCTACAAATATCAAAACAATGAGCATAAAAAGACTTTCCAAATAAAGCTTTTAACAAATATAAAGCTGGTTTAGTTTTAAAACAGTGCTGTTCAAATGCACGTCATAAATTAACTTAAAATCAGCAGTTAAGTGGATAATGGAAAGCCATTGCATAAAAGTGAAGTTTTTTTTGTTACAGTTACATTCAGACATTTTATAAGTGTGACTTAAATGTCCCAAATGTTTTGCTGTGACTAAATTTAGGTGAGATCACTTGGAGCATTTGAAATTGCATAAAAAATACATTAAACATTCCAAGCATCTAAATTGCTTGATAATTATCATGCAATGATCCCCTGAAAGTAATAAAGTAATTAGTGATGAATGTTTAGAGTTTGTGGTTTATTTTAATGCATGCCCTAACACCTTTTTTTTTTTTTTTTTTTACACCACAGGTTATCGCTGTAGTCATGGATATTTTTACAGACGTCGACTTGTTCTGTGACCTAATGGAGGCCTCCAACAAGCGCCGGGTTCCAGTGTATATTGTACTGGACGAGAAGAATCTCGGCTATTTTTTGAACATGTGCTCAGAACTGGACGTCCAGAATTCACACTTGAGTGTAAGTCAGACGCTGACGCTTTCATAAAAATGGTGTGGTCCAGCTCACAAGTTCTTATCCTTGTCTTAAGAAAGTGTTCAATACGTTGGGTGTTCTCAGATTTGTATATGAATAAATCTGTCAGTCAACAGCAAATGTCAAGATGAATGAGCACACATTTCAAAAGCATTTTTGTCAAAACAAAACAGCTTTTTATTCTGTTGCTAATATTATTTGTGTACCAGTCCAAAACTCAGATTCTAATTGCGTTCAAAATATACTCTCTGTGTTTTTAACCAAATGATTAATTAACATTTATTTAATGCTGCTTTGTTTCAGAATATGCGGATAAGAAGTGTGTGTGGAGACACGTATTGCACCAAAAGTGGGAAAAAATTCACAGGTCAGGTTCAAGAAAAATTCATGCTCATTGACTGTGAGGAAGTCATAGCTGGATCATATAGGTATGTTAATCCTGTTGTTTATGCATTGTGTAATTTAGTTTTAAAAATCCTGTTATGTAATCTTGATTTTTATTTTTTTTACCAACAATTACTTGAGTTATGTTTACTACTGTAAATCTTAGTAATTTAATGAGATCTTTTAACGATGGTGCTTTAAGAGTCATGTTGCTTAAATGATGAGCAGGTTTTACCACAGTGTTAAGATGATGTTGACTGGTTACATCTATAAAGTTGTTAAATCTATAAAGGGCTGATTTGATAAAAGGTATATGAATTAACAGCTGAAAGTTTAGTACATGGCAGTGCCAGACCACTGTTTTTATTTTATATACTATAATATATTTTTATGAATCTCTGAATAATTTTTAATTTTTTTTTCATTTTAATTTTAGTATTTATTTTTATTTTTCATTTGAGTGTGCTTTTAATTAGTTTTTAAATATAGTTAGGTTTAATTTATTTAAACATTAGTTTTAGATTTAGTTTATTTATTTCCATTAAGTAATTCTACACTGTTAAAAAATACTGTTCATTTCCTGCCTGGACATTATCCAGTAATTTTACTGACATTTCCGTTAACCCTAAAACACGATAATAAATTCAAAATGCAGGGAAAACACCAGTAAAAAATTAATATGGAAAATTCCTTCATATTAATACAGTACGTTGTGCCCTATTTTTGCATTGAGTGCTTCAACCTTAAACGTATTTCTGTTATTTGCTAAGAACTCATTTTCACAAGTTTTTTATCTAATATTTTTTTCATTTCAGCTTTATTTCAATAAAACTGTTTTTAGAAGTTTTAGTTGACAATATTAACCCAGACATGCTGTACCTGCTAACCCGTATGTTTGTGTAGCATGTCACTGCAAGTTTTTCAAAGCCAACTACGCTAGAAGCAACACACATTTTTGACAGGAGGAATTCAGTTGCTTTAAATTATTCATGTTGAAATACCCATCAGTCCAGGCTTATCTCATTCCACTCATATCACTCTGTATTATGTAAATAATTTTAGCGCATGGCAGCATTCTGGCAGGACATGAACCTCATGCGCTCCAGCAGACATCTGTAGATGAAAACATGATGATTCTGCATTTCTCAGAGACGTGTTGCCTGAGCATTAGCATTAGCCTCAGCGCCGTCGTCGCTGTCAGATTTCAAGCCTCTGTGGCTAATTTGATGGATTTTTTTTTAGTTAAACTGATGAATTATGCAGGCACTATGTTGATTTTGAACAATTATGCTTGTTAAGACCCAACAAACGATCTCAGTCTTGCAGGCTAATCTGCTCCTCAGTTATGATTATTAGGAGGAATGAGTTTGTGAAGGAGTTGTCTTGTTATTTCAGGGTTAGTGCGACTGATAGCGGCCCGTGGATAAATTCATGCGTGTTAGCACACAGTAGTGTGGATAGTGGGTGAGGCCACTCTCATGTGTTAAAGCCGGCTTTGCCCACATAATAGACAACAGGGAGTTTTGTTTGATTAGAAATCCATACAGTTCAAAGGGAAATTGATTGCAAATGTATTACTAACAATTTAAGATTAGACTTTTTAGATCTTTTTCACCAGGAAGGAAATTATTAACTGAGATTGATGCATGCTGGGATACAGTTTTCTGTATTTTGAGCTCTTTTAACCCTGTAAAGCCTGACATATTGACAAATAATAGTTTGTTTTTTGAAATGAAAGTTTATTGAACTTTTTGATAAAGTTTTAAAATTCTGGGGAGTCGTATAAATTTCTTGCTGTTGCTGAAATTTATATGACCAAAAAATAAGCAAAAAATTCAGCTTGTAATGCAAATCAGTGAGATCTATATAACAGTGGGCAGGAAGTTTTGGCCTAATGGTTAGAGAGTCGGACTCGTAATCCAAAGGTTGCGGGTTCGAGTCTCGGGCCGGCAGGGATTGTAGGTGGGGGGAGTGAATGTCCAGTGCTCTCTCCACCCTCAATACCACGACTGAGGTGCCCTTGAGCGAGGCACCGAACCCCCAACTGCTCCCCGGGCGCCGCAGCATAAATGGCTGCCCACTGCTCCAGGTGTGTGTTCACGGTGTGTATGTGTTCACTGCTGTGTGTGTGCACTTTGGATGGGTTAAAGAGCACAAATTCCGAGTATGGGTCACAATACTTGGCCGTATGTTCACAGTGTAGCAGACTACTTGCATAAAATCCGTATAAATATAAATCTCTCGATAATATGTCTTGGTAAGATGATATTTAATGCTCTGTAGTTTCAAAATATGTGATGCAATGCAACACAATGACGATTGAGAGATGAACAAATAAACTTTCCTCGGCGGCCTGATGATACTCATGTTTTTGCATGGTTTTCTAAAAATTATGTATGGATAATCAAGTAACAAGTAATTCACAGGAAAATCTAAAGGTAGACATTTTTATAATGGTACTAAAAGGCTTTTCACTTGCTAAAAAACTATGAACTATCAATCAGGCAACATGTGTACAACAGGTTTTTCAGCCAATTTTTGATCATGTTGTTCATTTACAAGCCCTAGAAATTCATATATCAAATACGTCACTGTAGACTTTATAGGGTTAACCTACAAATCGGAATGATCTAATGTAAAGCTTATCACATGCTCTTTTACTTCAGTATTATGCAAGACATTTGAGTAATGCCATAAACAGATGGTTAGCTTGAACTTAGTTAAACACTTGTTAGTATAATTCACCTGAACCATCCATAAAACTGGCAGGACAGAATCTTTGAACCTCATTTATGAAACCCGAGCAGAATTAATTTCTATGCAACGGTTTATGCCATTAAGAATGGTTTTCAGAAACATGTTCTGCTCATGTTTCATGAATGAACCCATTTGTATCGATGTGACATTTTATAGTCCGTTTTATATTTAATGCCTGTAAATTATAAATGTCTGTAAATTATGGAATTTTTCCAAGAAAAACTTTGTTACGCTTCAAAATGAAATAAAACAGAATACATTTCTGTGCAACAATGCAATGATTTATGCAAGACTGGTTTTATGATCGATTATACAATAACTCGTTCTGCTCATATTTCATGAATGATTCCTTTAGATGGGATATTTTTAAGAATCTTATCTTCCTGTAAATTATGCAATTTTCCATGAAGTATCAAAAATGACATTTTCTCTCTCTTCTTCCCTCTAGTTTTACATGGCTTTCAGGCATGGTTCACAACAACATGCTAATGCACTTCACCGGCCAAGTTACAGAATGCTTTGATCGCGAATTCCGTTGCATATATGCAGATTCCCAAATAATAGACCGTTTCTACAATCCAGATGATGAAGGGCTGCCCAGTTACTCTTACAACATGCCGGTACCAAACTTTGGCTTGGACTTTCTTGCAGACTACAGCAGCAGGGAGCGAGTGTATTCTGAGCACTCCAGTAGCCAATCCAGTGACAGCGTTTCCAGCATCAAAGCAGCTCCTCCAGGCATGAAACCTAGTAAAGTCACAGCAGACAAGAAGAACCCCGAAAACTCTCAAAAGCCTCCTGACAGGAAGGGCGTCACGAGTCCGGGGCTTCAAAAGCCTTCAGGACCCCACAATAGAAGAGGTTCTCCGAGTGGGAGTCAGGCGGTCGAGCGCACTTCCTTGGGTCAAACCGCTGGTGTGGAATGGTCCAAAATAGGTGCGACGGATTACTTGCACTCAAACATTCCCGGACAGACATCCAAAATCCAGACTTCAGGTCTCTACAGTTCTCCAAAACCTCCATCACCAACTCAACAGTGTCCAACCGACAACAAGATCACCTCCAAATATCGACTTCCCACCCCGTTCGTTAGTAAGTTCAATGATTTGTTCAGCTCAAAAGAGAAGGACTCCTACTCATTCCAGAAGATTCCTACTCATTCCTCTCCGTTTGGCGGGCCAGATCCTTCTCAGAACGAACCAGAGAGTAAGCAAGGTCCTCCTCCACCAGGACCCATCCCAAGGGACAGGATACATCGGCGGGACGAGAAACGCATGACGTTGGGTCACAGCAAATTGGACCTTGTCAACCAGTACAACAAGTTATACCAATCCAAACAGGTATACAGTCGCTTTGAGCTAAAGAACAACATACCTCAGTAATGCCGGGCCGGACTGAACATTCTTTCTGGTCGACTCTTGTACATAGCTGTTATTGTGACTGTGCAACAGTCTGGGATGAAAAAAAAAACTGGGATGACAGTTTTCTTGGAGTGTGATTGTTGCTCTTTTTTTCTACACAAGACAAAAAATCAACCAGGGTTGAGAGGCGAGGAGTGTTTTTTTGTGCATTTGTCTTTGTAATAAAAACAAAATGCTTAGTACTAATGCTGCCTGCAAGTTCTTCCGGGAAGTTTCGGAAATCATATTTACGACGTGTTCAAGTGATTTTGTTTGAGATGTGTTTTTTAAAAACAAGAAGCAATAGTGATTGAGCAACAGCATAAAGAGTAAATTGATTACTTATTTACATTTAAAACATGTATTAATTATACATTTGTGTTATTCATAATATACCCAGCTGTATAAAACATTTTTATAGATAATATTGTTAATGTTAATTATCAGTATTTTCTTTTTCCACAGAAAATTAGAAAGGTAAATATATTTTAAATATATTTTTTATATTATTATATATTATATTTGTTTGGACAAGTCCTCTAACATAACATACAGTACATAAAATATTTTCAAAATCAGCTTTTCCTCACATTTTTCCAAACATCATTTTCCAAAACCAAGAATAATTATTTATTTATTAAATTTGCATGGCTCTAAATTCAGAAGGTCTGCTTAAAGAAAATCCCAAGTTCCTCCACTGGTGATTACGACATTGTTGTGGCTCATGTTGTAAATATGATCATTCTTACAGGATTTGAAGGCAGCGTTAGTACTTTGTACATAATACTTTCAGTAGAGTGTAAAACCTAGTCTACATACAAACCGTTCCTTCATGGGGCATGTACTTTTTATGTTTTTTTTTTCCGGTCTGCCACTTTAGCTGGCAAAGCAGATGGTGTTGATTTAAATGTAGCCTCTCTGTCTGCCGCTGAGTATTACCCTTGGATAGCATGATTGAGGAGGTTACGCGTATAGTCTTCCAAACGTTCTCATGTGTTTGTACGAAAATGTGATTCTCGTGTCACTGAAGACATGCATTAAGAGACTCTAAAATGCACTTTGCAATTAGCTGCTTAACTATAAAGTACTGTATTAATTCAGTGAGGCCTAGAATCACCGCCTCTCACGGTGGACTGATGCAATAGTAGCTAATTGCAAGGAAAACAATATTTACATTATTATTATTTTTATTAAACAGGTAAGCCTTTCCACCTTTTGTTATTTACCAGTGCTAATGAAGCGGATTTGTGTGTAGAAGTGTGTGCGACAGCCTACATTGAATGCTAATTAGCATTTTATGGTTTTGTTGTCTCTTTGTATATGCATGTTTGACTACAGATCACTCTTAATCTAGAAGCTTTTAGGAGATACTGTGAATAGGTGAGCTTGAAAAGAAGATGCACTCTTCAGATGTTGAAGTTTTCTTGTAGGACTGATTCAGAATCAACTTTCTTCACCAAATACCTTCATAAAGCGGCTGAGAAACCGGAGATCTAGAGTAAAGATGCTGATCCGAGATCAGGTTTTACCTTTCATATCCACGTCAACATAAATATCTGCTTGGTGGGAGCAGATCCTTTTATAGTTGGATTATTTAAAATGTTTGATCATGATTACAGATTCAGGTAAAATGCTAACTTTTGTTACACAAGCCAATAACTGCCGATCCACCTGCTGAATACCTCTTGGAAGGCCTTGAGCATACTAGTGCTTTACTAGTAACCCAGTTAGTGCCTAAAATAGTTATCAATTCTAATCATTTATTATTTTTGCTCACCTTCTTGGTAGTGCACTTTTGCCTTTATTGCATTTTGTTGCTTGCTTTTTTTATTTGTTGTCTTTTTGTATGTACATAATTATGAAAATCGAACATTATAAAATGTGATCTATTAGCATAACTGTTTTGGGAGTTTTAGATGTGTAACATACATTTACAATCGCAAATCTTTACATGTGATGCTTTACATGTGACTTGCAGAACTTTGCCAACAGTGTTACCAAAGACCATACATCAATAAAGTTTTTGTTTTACAAGCCAGATTTTGTAAGCGTAGTAACAAACAGCATGTTTTATAGAGAAATATATCAAATGTTTTGAAATTCATATAGGCTAAATCAGATTTGGGGGAGTTACTGACTAAAAATAGTAGCATTACTAACTTTTCAGTCAGTAATGTAGCATAACATGGAGGACTGATTGATTTCAGTAAATTGTTTAGTTTGGATATTTTACTTAAATGAATTATCATTTCAAAGCCATAGTGTTTACAAACTTAATTTTACTGGTGCTTTTTGTTGCAAAATCAATGTTTAGTTGATTTTCACCCTACCTGACACCCTTATTATTCTTATGGCAGAAAACTGATCAGATCTTAAAGAAAAGGTCCCCTAAATATAGATTTAATGTAATTTAGTGTTTATGTTAGTACTTGAATATCTTACGTAACTAATCTTTCAAAAGAGTTGCTTTACGATAATTTTTATTTCGTTTAATTCCAAATACCATATTTAATTTAAAATGAAACAACGGTAAATTACTAATTCATGTTTACTATTTTACAGTATGTACTTAATGTTTTCTTGTAAAATGGAAAAAAAGGTTTTCACTTAACAATTGTTAGTAAATTTCACAAATAATTACAAAGAAATAGCATTGAATTAAATAGAATTAAACGTGAAATTTTGAGATAGAAAAACTGTTGTTTTTTTTAAATAATAAAGCTAAATTTGAATTGTATTCTAATAATCTATTTTATATACAATTTAAAAATCAACACTCTAGGTTGTAGACAAGTTCTCACAATTAACAAGTTGCTCATTAGCACGCATATACTAGCTTATTGGCTGTTTATTAGTGAATATTAAGCACATATTAATGCCTTATTCTGCATGACAATATTTTAGACCCTACCGTACACCTAAACTTAAGTAACTGTTAATATTAAGAGTTTATTGAGAGAAAAAAGTCATAGTGAAAATTGTTCCCCAAACTAAAGTGTGACCAGAAAATCATTTTTTACAGTGTAGTTTGACAAGCAGCAGTTTCAAAGTAGCTGAGGACAGTCGCCTGTCAACGCCACGTACGTGAAAGACCTTGCCTGACCAGAACATCCACATTCCTGGTTAACACGTACTGAATACAGCAGTGCAGTTTTTTGCATGATCCTCTACAGAAACACTTCACGTTTACAATCCACGTTCTCATCATGACTGGCGTGAATGTAATCTTCACGTGCCATCAGACTATATGAATGCAGCTCACCCCTCAGCTGCCGTAGATCATCATCTTCCTCTGTAAACCATTAGGCCAAATTACAAGTCATTTCATACTGGAATGAGGGATTTAGATAATTATAGGTTCTCATTGCTACAGATACTGAAAGATGTCAAGTTTATGATGGAAAGTTTAAAGATGAAAGGGGGCAGTCGTGGCCTAATGGTTAGAGAGTCTGACTTGTAACCTGAAGGTCGTGGGTTCGCGTCTCAGATCCGGCAGGGATTGTAGGTGGGGGAGTGAATAACCAACACTCTCTCCACCCTCAATATTACGACTGAGGTGAGACCCTTGAGCAAGGCACCGAACCCCCAACTGCTCCCCGGCTGCCCACTGCTCCGGGTGTATGTGCACTACTGTGTGTACACTTGGATGGGTTAAATGCAGAACACAAATTCAGAGTATGGGTCACCATACTTGGCCACACACCACTTCCCTTTCCCTTTATCAGGAAGTTATGTGTTTCTTGATAAGTGCGTGTGTGTGTGTGTTTTCAAAGTGCTCCTTTTGGTGAAACTATGAAGGGTTTTAGGCTCATCAAGCTTGTTGGCTCTAAATGCAAGGGATTTTGTTTTTAGTTGAAAGTATTTGGAAAAATTTGAATATCATGAAAAGGTTCATTTTTTCTTGTAACTTATTTCAAAAAGTGAACCTTTCATATATTTTAGATTCATTACATGTAAAGTAAAACATTTCAAAAGCTTTTTGGTTTAATTTTGATGATTAGAGCTTACAGCTCATGAAAGTCAAAAATCAGTATCTCAAAATATTAGAATATTTACATTTGAGTTTCAATTAATGACCATCCCTACAGTATAAATTCCAGGTATCTCTTGTTCTTTGAAACCACAATAATGGGGAAGACTGCTGACTTGGCAGTGATCCAGAAGACGAACATTGATCATCAAAATTTCAAGAAATAAAGGCTTGAAATATTTCACTCTATGTGTGATGAATCTATGTAATATATGGGTTTCACTTTCTGAAATGAGTGACAAAAAATATTGACCTTTTTCATGCTATTCAAGGTTTTGAGATGTACCTGTAATTGTATCATTAGGTTTAAGTGTCTAAATACTTTTTTAGGCTGCTGTTTATGTGTTTTTGTATAGGAAGCGGTGTCTAAATGTGTCTTTGTTTCATACAGAAGTTTGCAGGATGGACTGGATTTGCATGCTTCAAACTGCTGACCTGCTTTGTTGTCTGTTAGTGTGCCGGAGAGAGTAACTTTACCCTCATGGTCTTGTTTCAGCTTGGGCCCACATCATTAACCATTCTCAAAGTCAAAGAGACTGAGATGAGAGTGCTCATGTAGCGTTACAGCAAACCGCTAACCGCTAACTTACCTGACAGGACTCCTGAGCTGCGTGTTGTGAATCATGTGCTGAAATTAAATAGGACTGAACCACATAAAATGATCGCTAAATGCTCTTCATTGTGTTATTTCTCTGTTGAGTTGGTTTGCTTTTCGAATATTTCCTTGTGAAAATTTTCCTATTATGAAAAGCTTTTCACCGCTTATTATGTGAGAGAACTCGTAGTTTCCCAGGAACCCGACCCTATTTACTTTCAAATTCATGTTCCTGATTTTATTGTGAGCAAATCATTGGTGCGTGTTATTCATTCACTACAAAAATCATTTAAAACCTTCTTCATGACCACATGTGTTATTGGTTAATGATCCAAAAATGCATTATGTTTTAAAATGTATTTAATGGATGGGTATATTTGCATTTTCATTCAGGTCTCACCTCAACAATATATTTTTTTTCTTGTTAAATATCCTATTTCTGAAAAACATTAGTGTGTTGCATAAAGCAATTCATGTCAACTGATTTTTATCCATTGCAGTAATGGCTTGGATCATGAATATTGAGTCTGCATGAGGAGGATGAGTATTTTTTCCCAGGAATCAGGCCATGTTTACATAAGTCTCCGTCTGTTGGGAACCCAAATGGTCATCAGAACGTGGAAGCAGAAGAGCAAGTTCACCCTTGAGAGCAACTCGACACATCCCAGTGGTAATGCTTTTTTCAAATCTTTTATTACTTGCTGTTATTGCCATAACCTGTATTAGTGTTAAGCAGCATTAAAGCTGTAGTGTGTCATTTCCTGACCCATTCACTCTTAAAAATACAGGTTCTTTATTGGAATTTATGGCTCCATGAAGAACTTTTAACATTCATGGAATCTTTCCACTTCACAAATGGTTCTTTATAATGGGAAAAGGTTCTTTGGATTATTAAAATGTTCTTTTTAGAACTTCTCATCGAATGTTTCCTCAGGGAACTCAAAATGGTTCTTCTATGGCATCACTGTGAAAATCCTCTTTGGAACTTTAATTTGTATGAGTGACCCTTCTCAGGGAATTTGATTGACAGGCGATCTGACAGAATCTGGCAAACAAACCAGACAGGAGAGTAGATTAATATCAGTGGACTTGAACTTGAAAAATGGTGTGTATTGACGTCTTTGCGCGGTTGAGTAAAAGATACCTTCTTATGTTCATTCATGTTTATTTTGCGCTATAATTAGTAAAGATGATCGGTTCACATGTCGCTTTAACTTAGGCGCTACAGTGATAAAACTCAGTTTTTTGTTTGAATTTCTTACTAAATGCCAAACTTTGAAAGCTGAGACTTTCTAAAGTAACCTGCTCTGTCTGGTCTGTCGGTGTGTTGTCAGTTTCCTCTTTGCTCCGTGTTGTATTTTTCACTGTGTGGCGTGAGGGTGCCATGACTTGTCGGACATAGCAACAGTAACAAAAGGGGTGGGTCTATGCAAAGGGTAACATTAATTAAAGTAAATGGTGTCCATTTTAATTTCTTGTTAACATCCTTTTCTATGACTTGAGGACTGTGTTCCAGGCAGTTTCAGCTTTGCAGGATTGGCCTTAAAGGACAAACCGTACACAACCTGTATGAATACAGCAAAGACGCTTTTTATGAGTGTAGATGGACTGGTTTCAATCTTCTGACTGGTTTGTGTTTTTGTTGTGTAAATCCATCACTGCGTCATATCAAGCCACGTTGATAGAGTGTCGAGAGGTGTTTTGTTATTTGCTTTCTTTGCCAGATCTCCTCCCTTTCTTACTCGGAACTCAGAACATTGTTTTTCAATGGGTCACATCAAATAGCTTTACTCTATTTTAGGGTGGTATGATTTCCTTACTACCTTTAACCATGCAAAGGATTCAGACGCAAAGATGTTTGACATATTCAATAAGAGATTGACATTGGTATTTTCAATAAGTTGATTGAATGTTGCTGCTAGTAGGTTAAAGGTAAGAGGAAGGATTGCTTTCATTTTTACATCACATTATTAGATTATGAATTATTCTATACTGCATTTAACTTCATTCTTTTATTTTTATTTTTTATGTTATCCCATCCCAGTCAAGGTTTTGACACATTTGACTAACAGTGGCTTAAATTAAATTAAAATCAAAATGCATGTTTTGTATGGTCTTTAAACCCTTTTGGTCTCAATGCTATTAATATAATATTGATCGGAATGATTAAGTAGGTGCTTCATAACTCTTGACTGGTAGTGCATATAAACATTTTTTTTCTTGATGCTCTCTCCCATTATTGACTAGCATCACTGACAAAGGCCTTTTTTCCCCCAAGGCTCCTCTTTAACAATCATCAAAGCCACAGGAGACAGGGTGAGTCAAAGCCTTCCAGTTTTTTTCCAACGGGCACATCCACTTCCCCAATATGTCTGGTTACAGTCTGTGCACTCCAAAAGGTGTCTGAGTGCTCTGAAGTGTTACTGGGATAAAGGTTTTTTTTTTGCAGTCTTATTCAAAAATGTGATGCAATATGGACCAAGTTGATGACATTTTAAGGTATTTTTGGCTGAAGTATGTGGCTGAGCCTGTGCCAGATATCTGAGTGTTTGAACAGTGGGCCGCTGTTAATCAGTCTCTGGTGCTAATGCGCTCTTGTCAGCAAACTGTAGCGCGAGAACTGGTACAGTCTCACAGTCCATGAGAGCTTTCATTCATTTATGCTTCATATGTGCCAAGATGATTCATTTGTTCTGAGAATAAATGTTCTGTCATGTTCCGACACTTTTGTATCATTTGAATAATGCACAGTGATATTTGACTCACATTGGGCGGTTACTAACTTACTGTCCTTAGTCTAATAAAATGCAAATGTTCATTTTTTTATTATTTATTAATTTATTTATTTATTAGTTCAAGTAGAGAAGTGACTATTATATTAAAATTTTATTATATCAAAATACTTCTAATGTATTTATAATGGAAACATTATTGTGCTGCCTTCAATTTATTGATTAAAAATACAATACAATATTATATATAATAATAAATAATAAAAAAATGAAATAAAAAAATCTGTATGGTCTTCAAATCAAAATAAAATATTTGTAAAGTAATTATATATTATTTTTTTTTTCTTGTTGTATTGTGACAACATTGTTAATAATTATATATATATATATATAAAATTACAAAAAAATACTTTGATTTATATGTTAAAACTGTTCCATTTCATGTGTCTTTTCTAAATATGAGCCGGATGTGTTTTTGTGTGATTCGTCCAATCCAGAGAGAGATATAGCAGTTGGTGGTTTACTTTAGATAATATGCCACAGGCACTGTTTAATCTGTGCTGAAAGCTGAGGTGGGGCTCAAACTGTAACTGTGCTGCTCTGGCATGTTTAAGTCTTAAACCTATATGTCACAGTCAGTTTGTTTAGCTGAATCCATGACAGCTAGAATAAGAAACACGTTATAGATTAACTTGGTGCTCGCGATGCCATAAAAATTATGCCATAAATTGATATAAGAGTCTCTTATAGGCTATGGCTATGCTAAGACATTTATACCCGCTTGAACAGAGGTGGCACTGTTGGCTTATGGAAAGTGAATTTGTCCTCAACATCCTGTCTTGGCTTGTTTTATCTCGCATTTGCGTTAAAAATATTATTTAATATAACTGGATCGTCCTGTTTACATATAAGTAACTACTCTTTCTTCAAAGAAAACTGTCTTGACGCAGTTCAGAAAAATTTGTCAATTTTTTTTTTTTTAATGCTTAGAATTGGTCTTTATAAAAGTTTTATTTGGATGTATTCAGCCCACATTTGATTGCTCACGCATGCATCCTTCACTCACAACAGCAGTTTAGCGGGTTACAGGGACCCCTGGTGGTGAAGTGAAGAAGAAGAAGTGACATACTGCAAAGTATGGTGACTCATACTCGGAATTCGTGCTATGCATTTAACCCATCCAACTTGCACACACACAGCAGTGAACACACACACAGCAGTGAACACACACACACCGTGAACACACACCCGGAGCAGTGGGCAGCCATTTATGCTGCAGCGCCCGGGGAGCAGTTGGGGGTTCGGTGCCTTGCTCAAGGGCACCTCAGTCGTGGTATTGAGGGTGGAGAGAGCGCTGGACATTCACTCCTCCCACCTACAATTCCTGCCGGCCCGAGACTCGAACCCTCAACCTTTGGATTACGAGTCCGACTCTCTAACATTAGGCCACAACTTCCCCAAACAAAATAAATAAAATCATTTACTCACCCTCAAGTTGCTCTAAACCTGTATAATGACAACAAAAAGAATATATTGTAAAGAATGTTAACCAGAGTCGATGGTAGCCATTGACTTCCATTGACTTTCCATAGGGACCAGAAACTGTTTTGCAAGGGTGAGTAAATGATGACAGAATTTTCATTTTTGGATGAACTATCCTTTTAAGGAATCAACAGCCTAATTTGAGTGTCAAAGAAAATAATGTTTCCATTAAAACAGTCAGCAGCACAACTGTTTACAATGATAATAAAAATAAATGTTTCTTGAGCAGCAAATCAGCAAATTAGAATGATTTCTGAAGGATCATGTGACACTGAAGACTGAATGCTGAAAATTCAGATTTGCATCAGTGGAATAAATTACATTTTTATAATATATCCAGTTATTTTAAATTGTGATATTTCAAATATGTCACAATACTAATGTTTTTCTGATTACTGTGTGAAATAAATGCAGCTTTAGTGAGCAAAGAAGACTTTTTTTTTTTACTTTCAGAAAATCTTACTGACCCCAAACTTTTGAACATAGTGTGCTAAACCATTTTTAGCAATCAACAATAAACAATAGCATATTAATAAGTTTCCATTAACCTAGAAATGCTGCAGGGGGGAAAAGTTGTTCATAGTTAATAATGCCCAGTGCATTAATTAATGTAAACAAATGTTGATAAAAAGCCAAGAGGATCTGAAATTTAAGACATATTCACCTGCGTATTTCCCAGAAATATGTACACTCTTATGGGAACATACGGGATCAGTGGATAAAGTTAGTTTTCCCAGAGCTCCTCCGAAGCGGTTGATGGCTTAGTTTCCTGCAGAAAGGCACAGTTGTAAAGCAGGATTAGGTAGGATTGTAGCATATGTGCACACCAGCAGTCTTGAGACAACTTAGCGGCCCAGTTCTCAAAACTACAGCATTAAACATTGCCAAGGGAGTGTATTGGAGATTTTCTTCATTTAAAGGTGGATTGCAAGCAACCATTGATTTATCTGGAACAATAAGCATCATAAGACTGACAGATCTGCTGATGATGGACAGCTTTGTAGCTCCCAATGACCTTTAAGGGCCCAAAAGCAAAACAGGAAGAGAAGATGGGCTTGATTAGTTTTCACTCCTAATGTTTTGGAACATGAAATCAGCTTAATGTCTCCCAGGCCAAAGATGACTCACCAATATACACACCAAATGCGTTTAACTGCTCAACCAAGGCCAGGTTCGTCATTGCACAAACATTGTTAAGTGTTTGAAGTGCATTCAGACGCAGGGGTGCTGAATCAGTTGATTGATCCCATTTGGCTTGTTGAGTCATGCCTCTCATTACATACACACGCCATTGGGCTGGAATATGTAATGAGCGGTAGCATTTTCATTGAAGGTAATATGCATCTCTGAATGCCTTCTAGTTGATTCTTTCTGTTTTATGCTTTCATGACTGCTCCTGAATCTACGTTATATGTTTAACTGCCCTTTCAGCATAATGGTGACCTTTCTTAAATGTCAGCAGTGATACTGACAACCTTTTGTTTATTTCCGAATGCTTCGGTATCAAGAAAGGCATGCCAATGAGGGATGCTAATAATGCTTTTGTTGTGGAAAGTGTTGCATTTTAAAAAGGATTTTGTCCACAGTTAAATGCATCATCGTTTAAGTTGTTCAGTGTTGCTATTGTTAACTAGTTTTAAAGCTAAAACTATTAAAAATCATTTTCAGTAATTCAAATAAACCTGAAACGAATACATATTAATAATTAAAATAATACAAATTAGAAAATGACAAAAAATGACAAAACAATTCAATTATTAAAACTTAAACTAAAATGAAAACTGTAAATATAAAAATAAATTCAAATTAAAAACGAATTATTTATTTATATACTATCATAGCTAGTAATCAAATACTATAGTAGTATATATAATACTAAGTTGAATTTGAAAAACTTGAAAGTGCAACATCAACAAATACTGACATTTATTTTCTTATTTTGCAATAACAGTCTTGATTTCATGTTGAAATATTAAAGTTTTTGGAAGATATTTTTGGCTTTATTATCTATAAATTGTGAACAGATACTGCTATAATATGCTATAATATAATATAATATAATATAATATAATTAGTGCTGTCAAACGAATTCATCGTGATGTGTTCTGTGTATATTTGTTATGTATATATAAGTACACACACATACAGTATATATTTTGAAAATATTTACATGTATTTTATTTTATATATTTATATTCATATAATTTATATAATAAATCAATTTAATGTATAAACAACATATTCTTCTGAAATATTCATGAGTGTGTATTTATATATACATAATATATACACAGCACACATACATATATTATGTAAACAAAAACCTTTGGATGCGATTAATCATTTGACAGCACTAAATATAATATAATATAATAATGTAATATAATAAACAAATGGACACATTTTGGTGACTACCAGTCTCTATTAATGTAACTTAAAAATAGTTGTAAAATAAAAATAATGTAAAATAAGTCTTTAAAAATAAGTTGATTATTTAGCTACACTCTATAACCAGACTTATTCAGTGCATAAGTGTTTAAATCGGACAGTGAAAATCAACCTTTCACTGAACGACAAAGAACATTTTATGCAACTCAGACTGTAAGAGTAGCACATGATCTACAATGCAATGCTAATTTGTAGAATCTAGAAAAGTGTGATGTGGGAGTGAGAGACAGATGGATGAGGAGGACAATCTCTCTCTCTCTCTGCAGATGCAGTGTTAGATGGTGAGTGGGTGAAATGTGTTGGTCAGTCTGTCTGAGAATCACTGTTCAGGGTGGTTCAGTGTTTTATCAGCACTCCACGATGACTTCATTGCAGCTTCACTAGTAGAGGTATTTTTAATAAGCTACATATAAGCCTACATATTGATTGCTGTTTATTTCTTTGGGCTAATGCAGTATTTTGTGTTAATTCCAGCTCTATGTTCATTTACTTATGAAATTATTATTGATCATATATAAGTGAATCTCACAAAAACATGTCCACCATTGCACCCCAAAATAATAATATTAATAAAAAAAATCAATGCATAAACATGATTTTTTTAAACAATTAACCCAATCTGATATTCCTTGTATAATGTTTTACTGTTTTGCAGTAAACACTTTTATTTGACCGTGATTATTTCTATTGTTCACTAAAACTAAATCATAAAAAAAGCATTTTTGTTACTTGAAATAATATAAACATGAATTGAAATAAAATAGAATAGAATAAAAAAAGAATTACAATTTAATAGAATAGAATAAAACTTAAATTTATTTATTTCAACTAGTTTCCAAGGCAATATTTCTATCATTTCTATATTTTCTATAATTGCTAAAATATCTAAAAAAATATTATATAGACTTTTTTTCTAATAAATATAACAAAAACACACAACATAATTACTTTTAGTTGATCTCAAATTAAAATATTTAATTCAAAATATTAACAAAACAAATTTAGTATAACAATCATTTTAAAATTGATATTGATATATAAATTAAAAAACACTGATATCCATATATTTTAAAACATAATGTGCATGTATTTTTGTGTGTTTATACTGAATCTATAATGATCTACACAGTGGGATCCGAAAGCATTTTGTATATCTGCACATAGCATAACATGTTGAGCCACAAATGCAGCCGATCAGAACTCCATCTGTCGAGTTACTAGACAAATTGTAGCATATAATTAAAAAATATATATATATTTTAAGGCTTTGTTTTTAAAAGACAAAAGAACTACACACACCTCACATTAAAGTGTGTGTGTCTGACTGCTTTCACACAGCTCCAGATGGAGAGACTGTTAGAAATCAGGCCTCCCCTGCTGCTCATCTTGGATGCTCTGGCTTCCATCCCATGGCTGTCACAGCGCAGAGAGGAGCATCTCCAGGGCTGGAGGAGCTTCTGCACGCTGTGACCCAGATACAGAGCCTCGTGGGCCAGCCGCACAACCCGTCTCTCTGACTTGCCATTCCTCACGGCTGTGACCCTTCCCTCAAAAGAACTCAAAACCTGCTGTGATCCCTGAAGGGGAGGTCTTTGAGATGGTAGTTTGGATGAAGATAATTTACTGCATCGCTGCATCAGATAATCAAGGTTCCTACATGTTAAACACCCTGAATAACTCCAGCCCATGATGCAACAACTGAAGTCGAGCATCTCAAGAGATGAATGTGTGCATAAAAATGGCCATGACTAGTGAGTTTAATAGCATTTCAATTGATTTGCATCATATTCCTTAATTTGCTCTGCAATATTAGGTTTCTGATATTTGAAGTAGCTAGCTCTTCAACCCAATGAAATGGCCCTTTCCTGAATGTTAACATGAATGCCAGGTGCTTGTGCATGTATTTACATGTAAATAAAAGTATTTATACTTTTGGTAAAGAAACAGGCTATTATGTGGTCATTTGAATCTATTACTTTAAAAGAATCATTCAAAAGTGATTCACGGAGTCAGTTTGCATTAGTTACAATGTCTTAAATCAAGATAAAAAAAATTCTAATTTTTAAAAATAACTGAAGTAAAATGAAATTGAAATAAAATATCTGAGTGCAAAAGCTGAGTAAATTTCTGTATTTTTAAGAAACAAGCTTGAGTGACACAAAACACAGTCAAGACCAGCAATAAGCAACAACAAGCTCCATATTCTAATATTGAATAATAAAAAAGGAATCGCAATGTAGTTCGATTCCCGAACGAGTGGCTCTTTTTAGTGAATCAAAACATAAACTGCATCAATCTCGAGCGAATTACTTGATGAACTGAAATGAAGAATGATATAGGGTGGTTAATGAAGTAATCTAAACTCAATACTGAATCAATTATTGTGTGACGTGTTGTTAATTTTGTGTTTTTTCACCAATTAATGAATGAAATACGACACCACCACATTTATAGGCTATTACAGGTAGCAAGTGAACACTTTTTGTTAAACTTAAAAAATATTTATTTCTCATATTTGTGTTATAGAAAATAAGTGTTTTATATTATATCAGTTAAAAAAATACATATATATATATATATATATATATATATATATATATATTATTATTTATCGTTCTAAATCCTTCTTTGTGGAAGTAGTTGCCATGTGTTTAATAAACGATTCGTTGAAACGAATGGTTCAAATGAACCGATTCGCTCAAGGAGTCGGACTCCCGCGTGGGTCTGTGCGCGCTGACTGTACTGCATTCGCTCGAGCGCATCAGCGGCGCAGCATCACTTCAACGCAGCACCCTGAGAAGACGCGACACAAAATGGCTTTGCGAATTTAACGCTCGACTGAGAAGAAGCGCTCATAGCACCATCAGGAATATAGGACGCTCGTTGTTTTTCTGAAATAATAAAACCAAACACAAGAGTCAAGCCTGGAAATCAACGGACAGTGGGGGGAATTTGGGGACAATCATGGCGGGGGTGGGAGCCAGGGGGAGAAAGACGGGACTCCCGGGGTTCTGTTGGAAAACATGCTATTTCCACATTCTCTTCTGGGTCGTGTCTGTTTGTGGAGAAGAGAGGACCTTCATTGTTGAGGTACGTGTAGAGAGATGACATGTCCACCATCCTCTCCTCCGCTGCGCGCGCGTGCAAGCGACCTGTTCCATTGAGCATCACCATACGGATGCGTTATAACGCGCAGCGTTTGGCTAGCAGATAAACATGAATTATATTCAAATCGATTTATTAGCTGAAGTAGGTCAAACATGGTAAATAAATAATGATTGAGGGATGCATAAACAAGTCAAACGAACAAGCAATGCAATGCGTTTATTTTAAAATCATGTTAAATAATAGCTATAACCAGCATTAAATAAATATACTTAATATTTTAAGATTCGTACAAATTACGAACAACGTAAATAAGCATGACACTACAGGTAAAACAATAACAATGCACCCAAACCATACTCTTCTAGCATCGAAATATTCGAAAACAGTCGCACTAATTTTGTTTTATTATTTATCATAATTTGTTTTTTTGTGGCATTATCGGTAGTGTAAAAATACAACATTAACAATGCAACCAAACCATGGACATGTGAATAAATTGACCATATCTAAGAAACATTGTTTTCAATATTTTTATTTATTTATTTGTGACATTACAGGTAAAGCATATTTGCAACAATGACAATGCACCCACATCTGAATACATTTACCATGTTTGAAAATAGTACTAATCTTGATATGCATTATTTACAATCTTTTAAATGCATTTGTGTTACAGGTAGTGCAGCAATGAATCCAAATAATCCACATGTGAATGAATTCTTATATTTCTCTCAGCTCCATTTTGCCTTATATTCGGCCCCAGACAGACATTAAGTGTTTTATGTTAGCTCTTCCTGGAAATACAGCACACTGAAGCCATTATCAGGTTGCCAGTAATTGGATAATTTCATTGCGCCACTCACTGCACATGCATTCCCTTATTATACCCTATATATCTTTTGTCTTACTTGAGGGCAACACGTTCAAGCCTTTATGCTTCAGTGCAATGTTAGAACTGAACTGATCCTGTTCAAGAAACGTGCATCTTATTGAGCAAAAACAGGACAAAGACCTTGAGTTAAGATAGCACAACCATTTTCCTTAAGGACCCAAGAGCTGTTTTGAATGATTCTGTTATATATAGAGAAGCTGCATTTATAGGCATGCAATGCTTTTGTTTTGATGTGCAGCTACTGTTTTCGTGTGTGTTCCAAATATAGGTTCCTCCATAATTGATGGGAAAGGCAGGGATGCTTTTGAGTAGCGAGCCAGAGCTGTTGGATTCAGCTTTGTTGTGGCAATGGGTTACTTGGTGAATAGAGATCTTACCGTTATGTCTGTCACAATTTTTAAAGATAAAGCATTTCTTTATGGTGCAGATTGCTTGACGAGAGGTTGATTTTGCTATGTATAAGAGGCTATTATGTAAATAAAGTGGATAAATTGTACAAATGTTGCGTTAAACAGCTTGTCATTGTTGCTTTGTAACCAATTTAAGACTTGAAAGTCATCATGCATGACAGAATAATGATGAAAAGACCAATACATTATAATTTAAACCTAGATCTTTTAGTTTTTAATGCCAAAAATGGCAACATTATAGATTTATAAGATACTGTTCTTCCAGTTCACTTGCCAGGAGCATTTCAAGCCTCCGTTTCTTTGTTTCATTCATGACTTACAGCAGGAGCTTTAGTATGATTGCACATAATAATATATACTGATTCTTATTGGATATGTTACACAATTTAAGCACAATATCAATTTACCTTGATTAATTACCTACAAAACAATGTAATCAAATTTTGTTTGTGCACAATTATCAGGCTACACACATTATTCGGCTTCATGACCTAATTTGTAAATTGCAATCATAAGAGTTGTGATAGTGCCTAATGTGCATAGACAAATAAACTGATATTTAAGTGAAGGTTCCTGTTAGGTATTGAAAATGATGGGAAAAGAGGTTTCAATGTCAGTATCCCATCAAGATGAGGTAATATGATCATGATGATCCAGTTAACTGCTCATTCTGTTTTCAGATATTAATCTTTTAAGACTCTGATATCAGATTAGACCATATAGATTATATCTTCCTATCTCAGGATACATTCAGCTTCACAAGACTAAATATCTTCAGTCATCACAGCAGCAGTGACTTGTGTGTGGATTGGGCAGTTTGGTTGATTTGTGTGAACAATTACCAGCAGTAAAGATGCTATTTGTAGTACTGGTCATATATAGTTCTGGCCAAGCGTCTGTTCCTCAGCTGGAGCAGGTTAATGACAAAGAACCGGGTGGAGCTGCTGTTGAGGGAAATTGTAATGATGATGGCAGTTGGTGAGGATGATAATATTGTAGTAAGGCTCTTGTTGTTTTTCGACTTACCAAGCAAGTCATGCAGTGAGTAGGATACTAGCAAATACTAGTTTTGGACTGTTGCCTTAGACCTGACTTAGTATTTATGCTTTGAATACAGTGGTGTCCCTGGAAAAGAAAAAAAATAATATATCTTCTAATATCGAAGTACTGCATTGTAGTATTTTCCATGTATGCATTACTGTATTTTACCTTTATTTATAGCGTTTTATACATTGTTTCAAAGCAGCCTTACAGCCTTATGCAAACAAAATTCAATTCTGCTGTAAAGCATCTCTAAAAAGACAATTTTATAGTTTGATTTAGAAATTTTGCTATATGCTTTTGTCATTTTTATTAATTGTTAAACATTTTTATTTAGCTTTAATTTCTTAGTACTTCTTAGTACTTATTTTTCAGCTAGTCATCAAAGTAACATTTTTCATTTAAGTTTTTTAAGTTTCAGTTTTTCATCTAATATTTATATTTTGTTTTATTTCAGTTTTATTTTAATAATAAAAAGGTTTTCCTTATCAGGGTTGTTATAGTTAACTGGAACTAAAACTATAAAAAAACTATATGTTGCTTGAAATTAAATAAACATTACCTGAAATAAAATGAAATATAAAAAACGTAAACTGATTTTATTTCAGCTAGTTGCATAGGAAACATATATAAGGCATACTGGAGCTTTTTGGTTATTTGGTGGTTTGGCTCTATATTCAGTCGTGCAGGATTTCCAACCTGATTAAGTTCCGTTCCTGGACTATCAATTGATTTCTCTATATGTGTCTAGCCGTGTGGAGATACGAAACCTCTTCACCCTCATGTCACAGAGTCTGAGAAGCTGTAGCCCAGCGAGTTTAGATTGCTGTCTCCATCTGACAGTTTAATTTTAGCCACAGGAGCAGTTAAGCCCCACCAGTTTGTTGGATTTGAATATAAATGCTCAGCGGTTGCTTCCTGTAAGGAACTGCACACATTTACTGTATAACAGGGAGTCGGGGAGCATTGCGAGGAAATTCATTCAGATTGTAGAAAAGCTTCATTTTCCAAATGGAGATTTGAAGTTGTTTTGGTGAAGCGCTGGTCTAGACGGATTGTGAAGCATGCTGGGTACCTTTATTGTCGTTTTGTTTCAATAAATCATTTATCACGGTATTTGAGAGGAAAGTGTTGTGGCTTAGAGTCTGGCCTTGCAGAGCTCAGGAGATTTAATGAACATCTCATTTAATGAAGATTTATGTTTCAGATTGTGTCAGATATCCTAAAATTAATTATTAATGTTTTTCTAATGTAAATACACAAATATATGTGTGTGTGCATGTTTATGTGGTTTATGAGGACACAAATTTGTATAATGACATGGGTATGACAGAGGTATTACAATATGAAGGTGGTTTATGAGGACACTGCCTATGTCCCCGTAATTCAAAAGGCTTAAAAAACATACCAAATGGTGTTTTTTTGAAAATCTAAAAATGCACAAAGTCTCCTGTGAGGGCTAAGTTTAGGTGTAGGGTTGGTGTAGGGCAATAGCACACACAGTTTGTTCAGTATAAAAACCATTACGCCTATTAAGAGTCCCCATAAACCACAAAAATCAACGTGTGTGTGTGTGTGTGTGTATATATATATATACATATAGTGTATAGATAGATAGATAGATAGACAAATAGATTATTTAGAGTATTAGACATCTTACAAACACTTAAATCACAATTACAATCATTACTTTGACATGTAAATAAACGTGGTAATCATACAATATCATGGGCAATATATCAGAGTACCATAAGGATTACTATCTGTTACCATCATTGTACTATGGTAACGCTACAGTACTTTTTGTAAAGGTTGAAAAACAAAAGAAGCTTTGGCTGTGTGGAAAAGGAAGTGTAATATTTGCTTGCCCTAATTTTTGTCTGTCTCTGACTGTGAGACATGTATTTCGCCGTACCCTCTAAAGGATGTTAAAGCGTGTCAGAGACTCTGAAGTGTGTGAAGTATACACTGAAACACACACTTCAGGATCCTGTCGAACACTGCTCCGGTCCCTAGCGAGTCTCATGCGGTGAAAGCTGTGAAGGAAGCTATTGTTGTGTTGTTTATGTTTGTTTTATTCTCTCTTGATGGTATTATGGTATTTTTTCTGTTTACTGTAGGATTAAGACATGGTTTTCTTTATGAAATATTCTGTTTACTGTTGTAGCGCAATAAGAAGCTGTACAATGTTGTGTTTTTCTTTGTGTTTGTTAGTTCTGCTTGTATGTGCTGAGAGAAAGCAGTCCTCGACTTTGCAATGCATGCAGGGAACTAAATAAGGATGGCACAGTTTCCTCATATAAAAGTCTAATTCGTCCTGAATATGTCTCTTCAGGAGACCACATGCTGAGGGAGAAATTAAAAGAAAGAGGGAGAAAAATCACAAAGCCAGAGAAAAAACCTAATTAATTCACACAAAGACTGCCCTGGTATCACCACTTGAATTGAAATTGAATGGTGCATTGCCTTTGTCATGCTATTTATACCTGTTTTTTGGGTTGTGCTGTGTTATGTAGTGTGTTGACGTGTCAGCTTTCAGATAACTTGTGAAAAGCAGCATCATGATTGCTAGTGCTTGTACTTAGTGTTAGGAATTTGAATGAATACTAACACTAAATCTTCATTTTATTGCATAATTAGTCCTGTAACCACCCAAAACACCTTAGCGACTTTATAGCAATGTGCTAAAAACACTAGCAACATATAGTAAGATGTTTTGCACAGGACAGCCAACACATTTTTACATTTTGACAATATTTAAAATGTCAAAAATTAGTTTATTTAGTACTGTTACTGCCCCGACCCTCACAATCTGCCTGCTCAGTGTGGTTTAATTTTCATTATTTTTTATAATAAACAGCTTTCTGAGACCTGACGACACACCCACTGTTTCTGTCTTTGTTCAATCAGCCACATATACTGTAACTGTAAATGCACTTTATTTTATTTGAACCTCCTCACCTGTAAATTTAAAGTTAAAGTTAATCCTTAATTAAGATTTAAATTTTATCTTTCAATTCAGTTTTGTTTCTGCCAAAAATGCAAAATAAAAGAAGGTTATAACTTCATCATTACAAATGTGTAGTTACTATATATATATATATATATATATATATATATATGTATATGTATATGCATATATACACATGTATGCACACAACATACAAGTTTCAATTGAAATTACACAAAGATATATTTTAGTTTACCATAAATGCTTGTCAGTGCATTAAGCGGTATATTTTAACCATATTTCATAGACAATAGAAGAAATTATGAAATTATAAAGATGCACTTAAATCCTACTTAAGTTAAAAAAAATATAAGCACATCTTATTAAGCTCAGCTACACTGAAAAATGGTGTTGAAGCAGTTTTAACTCAGAAATTGCTAGTAAATTTCACAATTAATTACAAAGAAACAGCGAGTAATAACTTTTTTTTTAAATATATATTTTTTTGAAAAACACATTACAATAATTTTTGTTTTATTTACAACTTCCAAAACTCGTTTTTACAGTGTAATTGCATTTCATTTCAATTTAAACCATAATACATTTAATTGCAAATAACATGCAATTAAGTGTCCAAAAACTTTACATCAAGTATATTATTTCCGTAATATGTACTCTTTTTAAAAGTAAGCTAAAGTGTTTTTTCTGGGTTGCACCAACAGGGATTAAATTTAAATCTAGATTAAATCAAGGTTTATCTAATAATTCTGTTGCACCAAACTTTAAACCTTGTTTAAAAATAAGCAGGTTTACATTTAAACCATCATGTTGATCCTGGATTTATTTTATATTTAACTTTAATCCTGTTGCTCCATAACTTTAAACTCAGATTTATATCCCAATTAGGGATTAACTTTAAATTTACAGGTGAGGAGGTTTAAATAAAATAAAGTGCATTTACAGTTACAGTATATGTGGCTGAATGAACAAAGACAGAAACAGTGGGTGTGTCGTCAGGTCTCAGAAAGCTGTTTATTATAAATAAAAATGAAAATTAAAGCGCACTGAGCAGGCAGATTGTGAGGGTCGGGGCAGCCTGTAGTAAACTCGCGTCTGCTATCGAGTCCGGGATGTGAATGCGTCACTTATCTCAGTGCATCTCGGCGTACGACAAAGAAAAGAAGACAGGATCGCGGCCGCGCCTCTCGTTTCTCACGGCCGCTCCACACGCGTGCTGGACGGTGTTGTGCCGAAATCTGCACCCCTGCCAGATTATGCATCCCCTCGTTGAAATCGCTACCTGATTGCCTAATCGCAACCCCACCCCTAATCCTAACCCCTCCCCCACACCTACTCCTAAACCTACCAATACTAGGGGGTGCATAATTTGGCAGGGTGCTTTTTTCGGCACAACAACGGCGATCAAACGGATGGGGAGCCGCTGTCATGAGCGGAGGTACCAAACTCTGCGAATCATGCCAGTTATTTTCTCTTATCTTGGTTGTTTTGTCATAAGCTATAGCCTACTCCATTAATTGATACTATAAATATATTTCCAAGATTATGAAATCTGTATGCACTGCCTCAAAGTTTTCATTGCTTGCTTGAAAAAACATAGCGGTTTATAAAGACATTTTACAAGTTTTATTGACAAAAGCAATTTATGTCAGAGACAGAGGATATTAACATTGTTGCTGTTACACGACGAATCCATCATGGCAGAGAAAATTAATTGTAGATGGAGGTTTTAATCGCAGGTTAGAATTCTAATCCCCGATTTGTTAATCTCAGTTTAAAATTAAGTGGTGCAACACTTAACTCCATTTAAAATAAAACCCAGATCAACAAATACTTGATTAGCTCTAAACTAGGCTTAATTTAATCCTTGTTGGTGCAACTCATCATGTGTCTAACTTGCTTGCTCACATTTGCTGTGCAGCTAATAATGGATTTTACATTACCATGGCTACATTACTGTAATAACTGTCATTGCAGCTCTAATCATTGTGGTTTTAAAGCGTTTGATCTGTATCTTTTCGTTTGGGGGTGTTTGATATGAACACAAGCAGCAGCTCTTCTCTCGGTCTTTGTCTTGTTCCCCTCCCCCACGTCTCCATCTACTGTGCGCTCTCATCTTCCTCTCTCCATCACTCCACCTCTCCTCTCCCCTCCCCGTCCACATCCTCGTCTCTCTCCTCTGTCTTGCTCAGTTTGTCTTGCTTCCACTGCCTTTGTCTTTTTGTTCTTCATCTTCTCCCTCTCTGTCCGTTTCTCTCTCCAGTACTGTCATTAACGTTATTTGTTTGGCCCTTGTGCCACTTGTATTCATAGAACAGTCACGAAAAGACAGGGAATGATGGGAAAGGAGTTGTAAACAGGATCGGGAAATGATGCAAGTCAGACTTGAACTCATGTCACCCGCCATGGCTGAGTGTGTTAGCTAACCGCTAGGCCACGGCTCTAGCACTGTTATTATGTTTTACACCAACCAGATGTGTAAAAGCATGTTTGTTAACCCCTAATATGACTGGGGAAGAATCTTGATCGTTATGTTTTTTTCGGATAAAAATTGTGTTTGCAATTTTTAAATACATTTTTAGTATTTTTTATTGTTTATATTTTATATAAAAATGTGATTAAATATCAACATGTCTGCAAAATAATAATAACAATGTAATTATTTCATAAATATTATATTTTATTATGATTACTGTTCTTAAATAAAAATATAAAACAAAATAAGAAATATTATAGTACAAATAAATTCCACTGTAAAAAATTTTAGTATTTAAGAAAAATATAATAATAATTTTATTTTACATTACAACTGTAAAATTAAGTAGGTTACGAACATATAGGCCTATGACTGTCTTATTATTAATATTATTTTTAATTTTGTAATATTTCACTGTATTTAAAGGGGTCCTATTATGCTTTTTCACTTTTTGAATTGTAGTCAGTGTGTAGTGTGTATGTTTGGGCATAAAAAGATCTACAAAGTTACAAATCTCAAAGTCCACTCCAAAGGGAGATATTTAGTAAAAAAAAAACACAACGAACGGCTCGTTTGGACTACAAAGTTGTTTTCCTGTATTTGTAATATCACAAAAATAAGTCCCGCCCACGAAAATTCGAATGGCTTGAGGGTGGGGAGAACGTTTATTGAGCAATGCACGTTTCAAAATCTAAACCCGGTGCGGGTGTTTTTATATCACTGTATTTCTGATGGAAACCGACTGTTTTCATAAAATTTTGGATGTCATTTTCATTTCATCTTGCATATAATGTCTGATAAAGCAGCGTTTGTGAGCGGAGCTCTGCTTTGTGTGCAGCGTTACCGGAGAAACCTCGCTCTCTCCCGCTCCAATAGCGCCTCCTGCTGGCAGAGAATTAATTTGCATATATATGCCGCCACAAATAGTGTAACTCTGTGGGACTATGGTATAAATAAATTCAACTGTATAACAGTTTCAGTGCAATTCATGATATAATGTTAGAATTAAAGAACAATAAACATATTACATATTACCGTTGCACTTATCTGTGCATAGTCAATGCAGTTATTTTTAAGCTGTTGTTGACATCCCGTCTAAAACGTGATTTAGCCAAAAAAATCAACAACAATAACGTTACCACTCTATTATGTCTTGCAATATTTGTGCGTGCAAAGGTTCTGCGCGATCCTCTTGTTCAATATTCTCGAGGTCAGATGATATAGCATTATTGATGAACTTGCTGTTTTGGCAAGGGGCGGGGCAATACTGAAACAGTCTGTTCGTCAATCACAACGCACTGGGACAGCTAACCAATCACAACACATTTCATTTTTCATAAGGCGGGCCTTCATCAAACCCGGAACTAATCGAGCCATTTGTGCCCAGCCGGGGAGAGAGGTATTGTAATAATGTAAATTATGTGAAAAATAATGCGATTTTCGAACCACCAAGCATGAGAGCATGTTCTAGTACACCCCCAAAACAAAATCAAGACTTTGTAAAAGAGCATAATAGCACCCCTTTAAGAAACATACAATAATTATAATAATCATTTTATGGTACAGTGGAATTGTTAGATACAATACTAGTATTTATGGCTTGTTTTTAATATTTTTGTCTTAATTTTCACACTTTAAACAATCAGTCTTTTATTTTGGCTGAAACTCTGGTTTATTAGTTTGAGAAGATGGTTGGCGCATGTTGCGTTCCCAGATGCATGTTATATGCAACCCAGATTTACAGGAAATGCAGAATGAGTTTGTGTCTATGTATTTAAACACTAGATCACGAGTTGTGCCATGATTTACTTTGAAACACACAGCGCCTTTGGGATTCAATAATCACTCTAAGCAATATCACAAATTAATTTTTATTTTGATTTATTGTGCAGCTGTAATTCCAACACCGTTATCACCTCTGGCCTTTTCTCCACTTTTATTTATTGAACAATGGAGAGAGAACAGGAAATGATAGGGATAAGAAAGGAGCAGGAAATGACATGAGCCTCAAACTCATGAGCACCATGGCTCAATGTGTCATTTGTACTAAATTCTCACCCCTCTTCTATCGGTGCATAGGCAGTCGGGGCACCACTGTGAGGAACTGAACCTTTATTGATTCCACTGATGATGTGACATGCGGTTTCTCTCTGAAACACAAGATATCAAAAGTCATGAGGCAATGCCACCCGATCAATGCCCCGCAAATCCTCAAACTAAATGCACACACCATCCTTTCTATGGAAGGCCCAACTGCTTTTGTGACTCCCTACTCATTAGCACACACTTATGAGAAAGGAGACTCCAACGACCTGAACATCTTGTGTTTCAAAGAGGCCAATTACAGGGCTGTGATCACAATTTTACAGCCAGTAATAATGTCAAAGTAACACTGCAGTAAGTGCATGCTTGATACTATACCTGCTTTGTAATATTCTCTGTATAATGCCGCTCTACAAAGTTTTTTAACAATGTACCTCATGATTTCAGTCTGATCTTAACAGTTTATGCAGCACATTTCAGCATCGATTGTTTTCTGATTAGCCAATTAGTCTACTAGGCGTCCAACAACAAAGCAGTCAGACTGGAGTTAACTGGTTTATGATGTTTTTTAGTGTTTGGCATGATATCAAAAACAGTCTATTTCTAAGGATCCGAGAGAAGGTGGAAATGGTTATGAAATAATTATTCAAAAAATCCCCTTTAAATTTTAGGAGATGACTGATGGTTGATTCAGCTTGTAAGCACACAGTGTTTTGAGGTAAAACACATGAAACTTTACACAGATTACATTACAGCATATCAGGTAATCAGGCGTTATTTGAGCTCTGGATAGTCTCACAAGCAATATAGTGCTGTTTCAGCAGAACAATCCAATGTAATTTGAGTCAGACGCAGACTTCTTATCCATGTACTGTTTATCGGTGTTAAAGTATTTCATTGTGTGTGCCATCAGAATAGAACAAAAGCAGAACAGAAGCTCTCCAATGCTGAATTTATTTGATTAAAAATACATTAAAAACTGTAATATTTTGAAATATTATTACAATTTAAAAGAACTATTTTCTATTGTAATATATTTTAAAATGCAGTTTATTCCTGTGATTACTCCAGTCTTTAGTGTAACACGATCCTTCAAAAATCATGCCTATATGCTGAATTGCTCCTCAAGAAACATTTCTTATTATTATCAATGTTAAAAACAGTTGTGCAGCTTCATATTTTCGTGATGCGTTTTTTCTGAATTCTTTGATTAATAGAAAGTTCAAAATAACTCAAAAACACACATTTTTGCAAGGGCAAATGATTATTGAAAGTGTTTTATCAAACAAGCTTTAAACCCTCCAGAATGTCTTGTCCCATTGACTTCCATTGTAAGTGCATTACAGCACATGCGATTTACTAGATTTTACAAACTGAGGGTTACATTGGCGTTATTTTAAGTGGCAATCGACCGCAAGTCATAGATGCTGTACATAGAGCTTGGCTTGTTTTGAACCCAATACATTGAGGTTAGGCATTATTTCCCACCAAATGCTAAACAAAGTCAGGTGTGCTGCTACTAGAAATTCATCTGATCTGTTTAGGCTGCTTTTGTTTGGTGAGCGCATGGAGGACTGTTACCGCATGCTGCTCATGAAGGTAGAATATCATCACTCCATGCCACCTGGCAGCAGAGACGAAAGGATTTCAAGTTTCAGGGACAGCTGTTCAAAGTAAGACTTGGCAGTGTTTGGAATGCAGAATTAGCTTACTGAGTACTGTACATCATATATACTGTGCTGTGTAATTTGTATACTATATTCTTAAAAAAAAAACAATGTTGAAAAAGAATGCATTTTGCCAACAATGCTACATGACCTCATAACATTGCATGATTAATTCAGCCAAATGCATGTATTGGCTCATAAAAACAAAACAAAATCCAGTCAAACTCTTCATTACCAATCCAATCAAAAGAGTAAAGAAAGAGATGAACATTCATCACATTAGAATTGGAAGTGCTGTCGGGTTCATTGCATTGTGGGATACATGATGCTGCAAAGCGTACTTTGTTTGTACTGTGTATTGCATGCATAATTTCTTACAGTGCAAAGTATAAAAACTATATTTAGCAAATTATCATGTAGTTGGAACTATTCCTTTAACCCTAGTTGACCAAAAAATGTATATTCTGTTATCATTTATCACCCAAGCTTTATGACTTTCTTTCTTCTGTGGAACATAAAAGGTTGGGAATGTTGGGAATAAAAGGAAAAGGAAATGTTGAGGAATATATTTTCTACCCCAAAATGGGACGTAACAAGTTGTGTGGATGACTTTTATGGTGCTTTTTGTGTCATTTTGGAGCTTGTATCCCCAATAACGTTTGTTATACAGTATGAACAGGAGTGGCAAGTTTATGTCCCACAAAAGAAATAAAGTCATACAGGTTTAGAACGACATGAGTAAATTATTGTGCACTATCCCTTTAAGTAGATTCTCCATCCTTGATGTCTGTGTAGTGCACAAGAACAATTTATCATTTATATACTTCCCAAGAAATGTGGATTTCTGTCTTTGAACTGAATCTTACCGATTCAAAGTACCGGAACGGAAATAGTCCTGCGGCTTAATATTCACGGGGCTGAACTGTCACAGTCCTTTTGTGTTCTTCAGATCGCACATTTATCAAAGTGGATGAGACATGTATTGTTGGGTCTAGTGCTGGTTTCAGACTTCGCTGTATGCCATGCTATAATGACGGCACCAGTAACAGCGTTGGTGAATTATTTAATGGGTACAATTTCCCAGGGGGCCGTACAGAGCCTCTGTTACCATGGAGGCTGAGCCAACCATGTCATAGAAGGGTGTACTCACTGGTACAAGTTTGCATTTCAGCATTCTGAATATGCAAAATAATGCTAGTGTTGTAGGACTGTGCATTATATATAGAGGTGCTTTATTGCTGCATTTCAACAGTAAAGAGTATGTTGGTTTAAAATTTTATGAAAACTTAAATTATATATTGCAGAACTAGATTTTTACATTTAATTGGTGCAGTTCCATGAAAAACTAGCTACAATATCATAGTTTTTCTAAGGATTTCTAGGTAGATTTTTGGAAGTTGCTATCGATGGCTGATTGATACACGGATTATTTTTTTCATGTTCTAATTATATTTCTTGAATATTTTATCATTATTATCTTGGCATCTGTATTTAATGCCCTTTAGTCAGTGTTATTTTAGTATCATTGAGATACTATTCATTTTACTAATATTTCAAATTTAAAATAATATATTTCCATAATTTCAGTGTTTTTGTTATTTTTTATTTATTTTTTGTAAAAAAAAAAATCTAAATTATTTTCTATTTAAATATGTCTGTATAGTTTTTTTTTTTTTATTATTAAATTTTATTTAAGTTTTACAGTAGTTATTTTAGTTAATCAAATGAACCTAATTAACCTAACCTAAACCTTGGCATTATCTGAAAAGAAATACATTTATTTTATTTCAGTTAACATTTATTTATTTTCAGGTAGATGGTTGCTAGGGTCTTCTAAGTGGTTTCTAGGTGGTTTCTTATTGGCTCAAGTCAAAAGAGTCCAGCTTTATATCTCTTTGATGTTCTGTTCTATAGAGACTCAAATCTAAAAATCATAAAACATACTTTATGGTGTAATTTTATATTGAGTTTTTTAATTCTAATGAACTCTACATCAGATATAGAAGCAGTGCGGTGCGTGTAGTGACCTAAGGATTGATTTCCATTTGAAGCATTGTCTCGCTGTTTGTGATGGTCCTGCTTCATGCTGAGAAGGAAAGGACTAGAAACTCCAGCATTAAAATATTCATGCTGAAAATGGACTCTAAGCCATGAGCTCGATTAAAGAGCCCCTCTCCATGTGTGCAGTGCTTTAAAATGAGGGCTTTGCTTACTAGTTCTCCACTCTGCCCGTCCGCAGGGAGAGATGAAAGCCGAGAGAGGAGGCTGAGATGAGGGAATGAGAGGATGGGGATGCTCTATATAAGTTCAGTTTTATTTTTGTGCTGTTAAATATGTTGAGATCAAGGAGCATGCGAAATGAACTGAGCTTTGAGAACAAATGAAGTTTATATGAGGTGGCTGACCTAGACGGCATCTGTTTATTGATACAGTTTGTGCTTTCTCCCTTTGTTCGCACATATTTAAAGGTGAAGTGCGTCATTTCTGTGCACCAGCATCAAAAAATTAAAATTGCATAAATTATTAATAACCCTAAAAATAGCACATCTTTATGAGCCTAGAACTTGATAGTGCTCCTTTTGTTCACTTTTTTTAATAGAATATTTTAAGATAAGGTCTGTCAAAGATCCAAAATGCTGCAATTTTTTCACCATAGTCATCTTCTGCAGTTCTGATGCTGATTGATGGCAATCAAGATGGTTTCAGAAAAATGACATCGCTTTTTGCATTTCTTTTCACATTCTAGATATATTTCTAGATATACTACAATCATCAGTATTTAATGCCCTTTAGTCAGTGTTATTTTATTACTATTGAGAAAGTATTAGTTTTATTAATGTTTTGAATTTTTTTTTTAATATTTTGCATTTTCATCAAAATTTAGTTTAAATTTGAGTAATTTTGTTTTTGTCATTTGTATAGTTTTTATTCATTTTGATTTACTTTTAGTTATTTTAGTAGGCCCTACATCTAAGTGCATTTAACTAAATGAAAATGAGATATGTTTCAGTTTTTTACATTTTATTACTTTTTTTTATTAAAAAAAAAAAAAAAAAATTGTTTTAGTCAACTTTTGCTCTTAATGTAACGTCTCTTTCTTTGTAGACATGGCTGAAGAACTATGGCTACCTGCTCCCTCATGACATCCGGACATCGGACCTGCGATCGGAGAAAGCCATGCAGTCGGCGGTCGCTGCCATGCAGCGGTTTTATGGTATTCCAGTGACGGGAGTGCTTGATCAAACCACCATCGAGTTAGTAACAGCCCTCTTTACTGCATGAAAATCATGAACAGGCAATATAGCTGCTAAAGTGCATACGCTACATCAATACTGTGTCTTTGATTAATAAGATGAACAGTAGTGTTTAAAGTCATTGAGATCAAATGACCAGCCATGTCTTATGCTTAGATTGAGTTAATATGCACTAAAATGAAAGGATAACTTACCTCAGACTGTCAGAATTAACATATTCTTGTGTAAAGTAAACATGAAAATTCATCCAGTTTATTTACTTAATGCATGTTTTTGGTCTCGTTGGTGTTCCATATGATTTTAGCACTACATTTAAAATATTTGATGTACGGTAGTATGAAAACTGTAAACATAGTGTTAGAGTTTTCTCTGACAGTTGTTTGGTGTCTTCTGGTTTATTCATTATCTACATGTTTTAAGGTGGATGAGAAAACCTCGGTGTGGAGTCCCAGATCACCCTCACATCAGCCGAAGGAGGAGAAATAAACGCTATGCCCTCACTGGTCAGAAATGGAGGGAGAAAAAGATCACATACAGGTAAAGCATACAGTTGGGCAAAAAAGTATTTAGTCAGCCACCAATTGTGCAAGTCCTCCCACTTAAAAAGATGAGAGAAGCCTGTAATTTTCATCATAGGTACACTTCAACTATGAGAGACAGAATGGGGGGAAAGAATCCAGGAAATCACATTGTAGGATTTAATTTTTTTTAATTTTTTTGCTGTTATGCCTCACAAAATCCACTCAACCTATTTATTTATTTTTTATGTCTGTCTCTGAAACCTAAAACTACCTTATATAATGAAATGATATAGAATACAATGTTGTATATGCATATCTAAATTTACACTACAATGTATTATAAAAAATCTAATGTAATATACATAGATATAATATGTATATAATTATATATATATTAAATAACTACATGTATACTATTATTTAAAAACTATATATACACACACAAATATAGTTTTTAATGAATAATATAATTGTAGTGATATAGAATAAATTGTTATATATACATACATAAATGTATAATATATTATAAAAATATAATGTAATAAAAGTAATATTTATATTATCTTAGTAGACTATGTTAGACAGTTACATGATGCTGACTCAGCTTAAATGAGCTGAAGAAAAGGGATTCTGGGATATTTTGTACTTGTGGTGCATTCCTATTGGCGTAAACATGAAATCAGATCATTTGCAAACATTTGTCTGCTTCCGTCTGTTTTAAAGCTCTGTTCATTTCAGTTAGTCATTTACTGCAGTGTAGAACTTGGTTTGCAGTCACTGGTTAATCCAATGTGATGTTCTCACTCGTGTGTGCCTGCAGTTGTGTGTCAGAGACAACCATCTGCTTCTGCCTTAGGTGTCTGGCCTGGTTTAACTTTTGCCCTATATTCAAGGAAATTTTTTATGCAGATTAATTCTTATGTAACAGTGCAGTGCTGTGAACTCAAACGGCATTCGCTTCAGTTTATTGCAGAGCGGATTCATGTTGAAAGAACATTTCTAAACACACCGGTGCAATGATAGAGCAGGTTGCTTCAGTGCACTGCATGCTGTCATAGGGAACTTGATATGGAAAAATTAGTATTATTTATATACTATTATAGCATTATTAATATTTTGAATTAGCTTTTATTTTTATATTTTCAAGTTTTTGTAATTTTGTTTTGTGCTTTTGTCATTTGTATTAGTTTTTTATATTTTTATTTTAGCTTTAGTTTTAGACATTTTAGTACTTCAACTTAAAGTTACTTGCTAATGTTGCCACATATTAAGTTTGTATATTTGTTTTGTTTTTCACCATTTTAATTTTACATTTTGCATCAAGTTTTGCCATGTTTGAGCCACAGGAAACAATTTTAAGCATTATTTTAATGCATTATTCCATGTAATATTTAATTTTAATTAAGTAATTAATATTAAGTCGCACAATATAAAGTATTTATGATTTTTTCCAATGTTCTTCCTTTTTTTCCTGTTTCCAGCATACATAATTTCACCCCCAAGGTGGGCGAGAAAGACACCCAGAGGGCCATTCGCCAGGCCTTCGACGTCTGGCAAACAGTGACCCCGCTGACCTTTCAGGAAGTGGCCTACTCTGAGATCAAGAACGAGGGTAAAGAGGCGGACATCATGATCTTCTTTGCCTCTGGTTTCCATGGTGACAGTTCTCCTTTTGATGGAGAGGGAGGTTTTTTAGCTCACGCATATTTTCCCGGTCCTGGAATTGGCGGAGACACACACTTCGACTCTGATGAGCCCTGGACGTTAGGAAACGCCAATCACGACGGTAAGTGTGGTGCTGTGATGCTAAACTGTGATTTTATTATCTAAACTAATATTAGGATGTCTTTTGATCAAACCAACATGACAGTGGCTGATATAGAATGACTGACCTAAGATGTCTGGATTCACAAATAATTTTTTGTATTATTATTTAAATTTATAAAATTTTTGTTTGAATTTTATTTTACTTTTCATTTGGCAATTTTTGTGTTTCTATTTAATGATCAATTTACATGGATGTGAATTTATATATTTTAATTTAATCAAGCATAATGACCTAGTAATATGTAGATAAGTAATATTTATATATAATTTTAATAAAATTTTATTTGATTTTGCTTGATATTATTTGTAATAATAATGAATAATTTAATATAATAATTACATAATTAAATAATTACTTATTACATTTTTTGTGGCTCAATTTTATGATCTATTTTATTGTATTATTTTAAATTTTTTGTATCTCTGTTTAATGATGAATTTTCCTGTATGTGAATTTAATTTTCTTTAATCAAGTATGGTAATGGATTAATATAGAATAATTGACCTAACATGTCTGGTCTCATAATCTCTGACATAGTAATATTTTTTCATATTATATTATATTAAACTTTATTTTATTATTTAATGTTTATTTATATTATTTAGATTTTTTTTTGTGGATCTATTTAATGATGAATGCTAATGGTTTAATATAGAGAGATTGACCTGGCTTGTCTGGTCTCACAATCTCTGACATGGTAATATGAGTTTTATTTAATTTTGTGGGTCTATTTTGAATTTACATTCATATGAATGTATGTTTTTAATTTATTTAGTAGGGAAACATTAGATTAAATGGATGGCTTAAATAGGATGGTTTTTCTAGTATGTTCTGCAGCTATAGATAGAAAGATCAGTCAGATGTGTAGAGGCGAATCTTTTGGGAGCTTCTCCAGTGGTAAACTGGAGCAGGGAGCTGAGGAGCATCAGTAGATGCCACAGGGGAAACATAAAGAAACACAGAGCATTGCGTTCTTTCTTCACTTGCATCAGCCATGCCTGCGTGCTGCATATTTGCTGTGTTATCTTTGCCTGTGTGCT
Source organism: Barbus barbus (assembly GCF_936440315.1). Lineage (NCBI taxonomy): Eukaryota > Metazoa > Chordata > Actinopteri > Cypriniformes > Cyprinidae > Barbus > Barbus barbus. The sequence continues at coordinate 28,746,504 of NC_136741.1, read as the reverse complement.
GCAGTGTCAGCAGTTCAAGTACACGCTTTATAGACCACAGAATCTGTACCTTGTTCACGTACACACACACACACACACATATTTCTTTACAGATCTATTTCTCTATACACCCTATCAGCCCTAGTGGATACAGATCAAAAGTAAGCGGTTTACAATTAGTAGATGTATTTATCTTCAGCGGCTGATGTAGATTTTATATTTCATTTATTCACAATGACACTTACTCCTCAACAGAACACAAAATCTATTGCTTTTCAAAGAGATGGGGAATGGAATACACAGTTAAATTGGACAGGAAGAGAGTGTGAGGGTTGATAAAGCAGAAGGGCTTTGACCAAGAGTCCTCTATGAAAAGGGACGCAGTCTGTAAACAAAATGTACAAGACACTTTGTGAGCCATCTGATACTTGTAGCACCCAGAGACGCCAACCAACAGATCAGGCTATTTCTGTGATTTGAGTGATATGGTGTCACATCCTTTCTGTGTTTCCAAAGATCTGAACATGTCAGTCTTGACTGACTCATGTTCTAGTATTAGCGTACACTTACAGCCCATGCACAAGATATTCCTTTAGGATTCTGGGTAGAAAGAGCGCTTTTTACCTGTCTACATAGGCGAAGAACTAAATAGGGCAAACTGATAAATTGATGTATACAAAAAACAAAAACAATACAAAAACAATCTTATATCCACAGCATATATATATATATATATATATATGTACTGGATATATATATATATATTTATTGCAATTGCGAGTTAAAATGTCAGAATTGCAGGATACAAACTCGCAATTGTGAGAAATATTAAGAGTTATAAAATAACAATTCAGAGTTTTTTCCTAGCAATTGCGAGTATTGGGAAAAACTGTTGGGAAATTCCTGTCACCATTAGTTCCTCTCTAAACTAATAACCAAATGGACTGCACCTTGTTTTAGAAGACAGCAGAATTGATTTCCATACCTTTTTTACAGAACTTTTAACTTTTACGTTGATTCTTAACTTAATATTCATATACATATGCAATTGCCCAGGTGCATTATACAATGAAAGCAAATGAGTATGGATGCTGTCAAGCTCCAAAAGAAACCAAACACACTATAAAAGTAGCACATTACTTATAAATCCCAAGTGTGCTGAACTATGAGTGAACTATTCCTATATTGATAGAATGAACACATTTATTCACTGCTGATTCAGCATTTGATGAATTTCTATGGGAGCTCTTATTATTTTGGACTATTTTTAACAAAATATACATCAAATATGCAGAGCCTTAAGCTTTGCTTTGGTAATTCTCCTGCTTCCATATTCTTATTCATGCAGTACATGCCATACTTTTACATTTTGCATCCAACATAGAGTTCTGATTAGTACTGATTCAAAGATGGTTTGACCGTTAACCTTTACCTTTCAGGGAATGACCTTTTCCTGGTGGCCGTACATGAGTTGGGACACGCATTGGGTCTGGAACATTCCAACGACCCCAGTGCCATCATGGCCCCCTTCTACCAGTACATGGACACACACAACTTCAAACTGCCTCTAGATGACCTTCAGGGGATCCAGAAAATCTACGGTAGAGTTATCATCTCTATCAACTCTATTATCTTTTTTTTAAGGAGCTAAGCAAGGATATAGAATATACTTTGGATGCCAGGATGGCTGCATGTATTTTTTTGAAGAATAAACATTGTTCCTCTACAGGTATTCCCACAGCCATGCTGGAGCCCACCCGACCTCTTCCTACTCTACCTGCACGACGCACACACCCCACCTCTGAGAGGAAACACGACCGGCATCGCCCCGCTCGCCCACCCTCTGGAGATCGGCCGTCCTCTCCCGGAAATGGAAAACCCAACATCTGCGATGGCAACTTCAACACTGTGGCCTTCTTTCGGCGGGAGATGTTTGTTTTTAAGGTGAGTTGCATCAGTTCTTTTACCAGTATTTGACACAGATGCTTTATATAAGCAGATCTTAATAAAATTAGCATAATCCATCTGATATCTGGCATAATGGACAATTCTGTCATCATTTACTCATTCCAGACCTGTACGAGTTTCTCTATTCTGTTGAACACAAAAGAAGATACTTAGAAGAATGTTGGTAACCAAACAGCTTCTTGTAGCCTTTGACTTCCAGCGTTGTCAATGGCTACCAGCAACTGTTTGGTTACCCACATTCTTCAAAATATTTTATTTTGTTATCAACAGAAGAAAGAAACTCATACAGTATGCTTTGTTGAAAGAAGGGATGCACAATGTATTATAGAGATATTGGTGATTTTTTTTTTTTTAATGTATTGCTTTCTTACAATATTGAATAAATAATTGGATATTTTTTAAATATTGGATATTTAATTGTGCATCTCATTTCCTCCCTTTAATAACTCTATTAATTGTATTTTTTTAGTAAATCTTGAAATTATTTTATACTGTATTATTTATATCATAATGGCCTAGAATCACTTGTAGTATTTTTTATTTATTTATTTAGGCCATTTATCAGTTAATCAGTGTGAAAATAATGATCTTCTCATCAATATTAGACAGATTTTTAATATTATGCATCCCTACTTGAAATCGACTCAGTTGAAGATCTGAATTACATACAGTAATTGATCAAAATAATCTCTTTTACTCGTCACAGGATCGCTGGTTCTGGCGTTTGCGCAACAACAAAGTTCAGGAAGGCTATCCCATGTTGATAGAGCAGTTCTGGAAGGGTCTACCTCCTCGCATTGACGCTGCTTACGAGAGATCAGATGGCAAATTTGTGTTCTTCAAAGGTAAGATTTATTATCCGTACAACAGATGTTATGACATTAATCAAAACAATATTACAACAACAACTAAAAATCAAGCATTAACAAAACTACCCAGTGTTTATTGCTTGATATGAAAAGTGCAGCCTCAGGCTAGTTTTTATAACTCTGATTGTTTTGTAACATCTTTTGTCATAACTATAAATTGATACCGAATACATCCCGAAGCCATAAAATTAACTACCTGAATATGGCCTGGATAATAAAGAGAAGCCAGATCCATTAAACATCTGTTGCCTTTGGATCAGTTTCAAATCAAACCACCATATTTTGCTCAGGCTGACTAATTCTAGATCAGCACTTGTACATTTTATGTACCTTTTTTAATACAAGCCTAGGTACACTGAGTTAAAGGTTAGATAAATGCTGTTAGATTGTGGGTGAATCCGTTCAGTACTTTATTATTCTGTCTGTTCCTCCTTCGCCTCCCCTCCTTTCAAACGATCTCTCTCTATCTCGCCGTCCTCACCCCCCTCTCTTTCTCATTAAATTAGCCCCGCGCAGTCTTGCTGCGCAAGGAGAGGTTGGGTGAGATATTTATAGCCCGAGTCTCCTGTTCTGTGATGTTTCATGAGAAAACAAGCTCGCAGGATGCCCTATGGTTATCTCAGAGAATGCACATCGGTATTAACAGATAAAGGGGCGATGAACTCAAGTTATGCTGGCATTTCAGCATCTTATTCACTAACTACACATGATGCGGTTTACCCAAGTGCTGTCTGTGCTGAAATAATGCCTATAATGAGCCTAATCTTATTTTAAATGTATTATTGTATGTGTATTGTAAATAAAATGTATATAAAATGTATTTTATTTGCAAAATTCAGTGCACAATCACAAGTAATGTCGCATGCAATAAAAAATATCTGAAGATGGAATTATCTATCTATCTATCTATCTATCTATCTATCTATCTATCTATCTATCTATCTATATCTTCTCACAATTCTGAGAAAAAAAATTGACAGTCGCAGAAAAGAAGTCAGAATTGTGAAATAAAAAGTTGCAATTACCTTTTTTATTTATTCCTTACTCCTTAGAGGAAACAAGCTTGTCACAATTCTTACTTTTTTATATTTTATATAATTTTGTATATAGTTAATATCTCAAAATGCAGACTTTATACCTTAAAGAAAAAAAAAAAGACAGAATTGTGATAGATAAACACAGAATTAAGCGGGAAAACAGACTGCATTGTTGTATAAAATGTTGCAATTTTTATTTTATTATTCCTTGGTTAAAATAAGCTTCCATATATATCCAAACATGTGGCGTAGATAAGCACATTGTTTCATTATGAGATAATATAATTCAATATAACCCATTTAATAGACCTTATCTACTGCTGCTTTTCTGCCTGTTGTTTTGATTCTAGGGGATAAATACTGGGTCTTCAAAGAGGTTACAGCAGAGCCCGGGTATCCTCACAGCCTAGTAGAGCTGGGCAACTGTCTGCCCCGCGATGGCATCGACACAGCCTTACGCTGGGAACCTGTGGGCAAAACCTACTTCTTCAAGGGCGACCAGTACTGGCGTTACAACGAGGAGAAGCGTACGGCTGACCCAGGCTATCCCAAACCCATCAGCGTCTGGAAGGGCATCCCTGATGCACCGCAAGGTGCTTTCATCAGTCGAGAAGGATGTGAGTCATCGAGCTTCCAATAACCGATCAATATTTAATGTGGCAATCAGCCATGTGATCGGTGGGCATTTTATATGACTGCTTCCCTTTGGTTTGAGGAGTTCAAGTTGGTTGATCTTAATTCTGGAGAAGTACTGGTCTAATCTGTAGTGCACTGCAGTGCAACACATTGCTGTTATAATCAGCAAAGCTTTATAAAATGGATAGTTGTCACTGGATAAATTGCAGTCGAAGCAGATTTAAAATACCAATAAATGCACACCTGAAACTGTACATTTAATATTAACGCAGTGTTGCTTGGGAACGGTAAGCATGATTGAAATTACTTGGAGGAAGAATGGTTTATTCAGATTATAATGAATGCATTGAACTATTTATTGCATGTATTATCTGCTGCTGCTATTTTGACACAGTGTTCATCTATCGCGGCATACTTATTTATTTTATTGAGTAGGTAATAGAAGTAAATGCGCTGAGGTCTTGTGTTCCACTCATTCTTGTAGAGTAATTGATTAGTGTTTGTGTGGCGCAGTCGCTGCAATATTGTTGTGTTGAGACAGGGACTGTTTTGGCTCTGACTCATCCTCAGTGGTGATCTGATAGCTGGTCTGGATTGGCACAGGGTCCGGAGGAAAGACAGACACAACTTTTGGGTATTAAAATTCACTGTCACAATCGATGCATGATTACAAATATAGCAAAATGGCAGCTGACTGTAGCAAGATACAGTATTATGTGATGTTATGTTTACAGTAGAGAGCTAATATAATGGATCATATGACCCTCAATGTTTTAATGCAGGGAACATAATGTCTAAATGATTGGAAATCATTGAAAGGTACTTTGTGAAGAGGGAATGTGGTTTAATTATAGAAAGAAATGGAATACAGGAGAAATTTATGTTGAGCGAGACATTTACATGCCCCAATAGAAATAAACTACAATATTTTATATATTTATATTTATATCCACTAGACTTTAATAAACATTTTTAACAATATTTCTAAAACACATTTTATTTTTATGAAATATTTGATAAAACAATATATTAATAAACTGTAATATTTTCTATATTTATAATTAAAATATACAAAATTACAAACATTTTCAAATGTAAAATTTGTAAATAAATATATTTATGCAATTTTTTAAATGAAATATTTAATAAAATATATACAATATTTGATTAAAAACATTCTAATATTCCATATGTTGGTTCATGTTGTATTGCCAACAAAATATTGAATATATAACTAAAATGTGAATAAAGTTGGGATTTGTAAATAATCAGAATCAAAATGAAAGTTTAGCACTACAGAAACCAAAATGGCTACTGACTATATGGATACTGAGCCTGATGATGATGCTAGTGTCAGTCAGGTCGAATGGTAAATCCTCAAGTGTCACACTAGTCTAGAGTCAAGTATTTTTGCTGTGGCTGCATAGAATTGCAGATTTTCCCTCCTCTCTAGAGTATTATCCAGTGAAGGAATGATCATCTTTTCTGTGAGTCATGTCATAACCTCCATCTCAACATGGAGCCTAGGGCCAGGACACAAGATGGAGAAGCCAAGAGGGTTATATGGACTATTTGGTTTGCCCATAGCTCATGATTTTTCTGTCACTCAGATTTTGCAAGAGGGATTTGGCACGTCTTGCTCGGCAAGATCGCGAGTAAAACCAGGGAAAGTAAGATAGGAAGGACGAGCACTTCATCAATCACACTCTCAGGGGTTGCTGTCTAAAGCTTATTCACGGTATTTACGTTTAGTTCTGGGTCTGTGCTCGTATAGGTTCGGTTTGTGAGTGCCTCGAAAGCATCTGTTTATGTGGCATTGGCAATCAGACTGACAGCTCTCTGAGGGATTGTATAACACTGGAACAACTTTTTGAAATACTGTGTCATTGAGTGTTTACAAGGACAGCTATTTTTGTGATCATGAATATGAATTGAGCTTTCTGAAAAGGACGTGCATCTTGAAGACAAATATTTGCTTATTGACCTTATGTGTCAGAGAAACAAGTGCACAGCTATCTTTAGATATTTGTCTTTGAACTTCTGGTTTTGCAGCAGCTCTTTAGCAGAGTAATTAGCGGGTGAAGTGGATTTACTTATTGTAGAGTTAACAAAAGTTATCATGTGCATTGTAATGTTTGATAACAAATGTCAGTAGACTGGGAAGATTTTAAAACAAGCTGTTCATTCATAAATTTGCACAACCTTACCTTCACGCTGTGGAAATACAAACAGAAGGCAAAAGACAAAGAGCACAGTGCTGAAAAGGGACGGAGCTACATAAGGTCTATATTAATTCCTTTCTATGATTGCTTTCATGTTTACAACTGTTTGTTTACAGCTTGACAGTTAATGATAGGGATGTAACGATTCACTCAACTCGCGATGCTGATTTCACAATACTATTTTCTCACTTTTTTAACAAAATGAGATTTAAGGCATAAATGAAAAGGTGTTCTTTTACTATTGCTTGGACAAAGTAAATAAATAACACAAATAAAAGAAATCAATTTGCCTGTACTCTTTCCATTTAAAATTAGAGGCAACCATTGTATTTTAATCACAATCCAAACAAAGATACATGAGCAGTTTTTAATCTAAATTAGATTGTATCATTTCGAAATTTGAAGCAAAAACAGAATGGCCCGACTTTAGTTTTGTGAAACTATACAACATAAAACATCTGCACACAACAAAATCGGCAGATGGGCTGAAACATGAAAAAAACAAATTCACTCTCTGACAGCAGGTGGCGCTTATGGAACAGCCGCAATACAGTCTTTCCTTGGTTGCCACTGTAAACAAAGCAGCGCTGCAGTTATGAACTACTTTAATATGAATTATACAGAGGCAAGGTGAAAAGAAAATACCATCTAAACTTTTCTAAAGACAGTTAGTTCCCCTCAGAGGTTGTATCGCGATTCGTTTAACATCTCATGATCCCGTATGAGATTTTCAACCAGCACAGGGTGCATCGTTACATCCCTAGTCAATCATTTATTTTCTAATTAACTCATAACTCATTCCAGTCAGTAAATTTCCAGTCATAAAATTATGCAAATTTCCAGTCATAAAATGAATACACAACTCAAATGATTCCAGATAGTATACTATAAATAAGCAAACACTGGGTCTGTGGCATTTCAAACCATTTCTGTCTTTGTTTGAGCATCTCCATCAGCAGCATTCTCTCAGGCCCCGTTTACACTAGTGCGTTTTTGTTTTAAAATGCATAACTTTTGCTACGGTTACGCCTATCGTTTACACTACTCCGGCGTTTTAAAGGTTGAAAACGGAGACTTTTGAAAACACAGACCCTGTTTAATTTTGAAAACTCTGGGGTTGCGTTTTAGTGTAAACAGACCAAAACTGAGACTTTGGAAAACGATGGCGTGGCTGCCCACATTCGCACTGCGTATCCTTGACGACCGTGTAAACAATAACATCATGCTCATTATTGTACCCATAGATAAGTATAGGTAGATTCCCCATTCGATCGCTCCAAGCACGCAGACGCGTCCGCCATCTAAATAATAGGGAATCTACCTATACATATCTAAGGTTGTACCTGCATGAATGGTCACGTGACATGCGTTTTCGGTTGTGTAGTGTAAACGTAGATAATTTAAACGCCAGTGTAAACGGGGATCGTTTTCATTCTAAAATGCCGTTTTAAAATGAAAACGCACTAAGTGTAAACGGGGCCTAAACCAGTGATGTGAGTTTGGAGGCGGAACTATCTGTTTGTTGACCTATAGTGGAATTCTGGTTATGGAAATGTACTGATAAATTGTTTATATGTTTTTTGTTCTAGTTTATACCTACTTTTACAAAGGAAAGGATTATTGGAAGTTCGATAACCAGAAGTTAACGGTGGAGCCAGGCTACCCCAAATCAATCCTCAAAGACTGGATGGGCTGCGATCAGTCTGAAGTAGAAAAGAACAAGAACCGTCACCTCCCTCACGATGACGTCGACATCATGGTTGCCATTAATGACGTACCCAGCACTGTAAACGCAATCGCTGTGGTCATCCCATGCATCCTCTCACTGTGCATTCTGGTCCTTGTATATACTATCTTCCAGTTCAAGAACAAAAACGTCCAACAGCACGTGACCTACTACAAACACCCCGTGCAGGAGTGGGTATGACGGACCGGGGGCGTGATGGACCCCAAACGCTTGAGAACATAAGTGAGGGCTACTATGCTGAGGTTTGACCAGTGCCTGTTTTCAGAACAACCTTGTCCCAGAACGGGAACAAAAGATGAGGAAAGGGAGTATCCTTTTCCTTTCCACTTGAGACAGAACTTTACAACAAATATTGCAATTTTTTTAGCATGAGCCCAATGGACAAAACTTCTTAGGATTGAACGTTTGAAGTTGTGCCCTGGCCTTATGCTAACCAGGTGAAGTCTTAACGGTCGAGGAACCATCACTCCAGTTTGACCGAGACCATCACTTTCTCTTCTCCCAGAGAGTAACCGCAGATTTGCGAAACGCCAGCAAATCCTTGTCTCATTGTCAACGTAAACTTGTACATGAATTTCAAGTATTATCAAAGAAACAAAACAAGCAAAACAACAAACAATGACTTGAAAACCATGTAGGTAGAAAGGCCATAGAAAAGAATACTTGCGGTCTTTTGTCATTTACGGGGGAAAAGATTCACCGCTGGCACTCCTTGAAGACTTCAACATGTTTTTTATTGGTGTTTAGGAGGCAGTTTCAAACTAATTAGCTTCATAACATCAATCTGAATGTTTGTTTGCGTTTTTTTTTCCTTTCTTCACCTGCCTACCCATTTCCACAGAGTAGGAAGAATGATTTATAATAACTAGGGCAGTCTTAACACCTCCTCCCACTCACTAATGTACTCTATTCTTTTGCCGTTTTTATCAGTCGACAACAAAAGAGGATCTCTTTTTGATGGCATTAGGTCTTTATAGGAGAGTAATTTTGTGTCACAATAGGCCTGATTTCTTGCAATCTCTATATTATATTTTGCTTTTATTAGGTCATGTTTCCAACCATCTTGCACGGTCTCCTGCTACGACCTTACCTTTTCACCAAGTGTAATATTTGAAACACTGGTGCCAGGCAGGAACATGAACAGCTTTGTAATAGCTTGAAATAGCTTTGTTACCGTTGCCTACCAGAGATGATCTCTCAACGGTTCATCCATCCTCTTTGAATGAACGTAATATGCTGTATGTCTTACGTTGAAGTGACTTCAATTTCATGTGTTCGGTGTGGATTGTCTAACACTTAGCTCAAAAATGTCTGTCGGGTGCTTTTATGGTTTCGACTGTGCTATTTAACGGTGAAGTGTGTCTTACTGTACCATATTAACACATCTCTTTGTGCTCATCTGCTGTGGGAATGGATCTGATACATTGCACATTGGAAGGAGCTGAGATGTAATTGATGTTTTCAGAATTTCGAATGGAACTTTATGGATTAACCTGACAAGCTTAAGGTGTATATTAGAAAAGGTTTGTAGCATCTTAATCACAATATTAAGATGGTAGATTTGGCGAGACTACCTATAAGGCTTCACTTAACACACAGTTTATCATTTAATATTGGGGTTTCACTGATATTTTTGCCTTAACACATTTAGGTTGCATGTTATAAAGTCCATTTTGTTTTTCTCTGTGGAACGAGCATTTTTAGCTACAAAAAAGCCATTTTTTGTTTATTCCGCAGAGAATCGTGTACATATTGTATTCACAGTTCAAAGGAGCATGGATCTGCAACAGAAACTACCTGGCATATACTTTTATGTCTCTAATATGTCTCCACCAATGGTTTGAGCATCTATTCAAGCTTCACCGCATTTTTACACTGAGGTGGCTTCATTGGCATGTTGTTTGTGACATGATGTCACTTCTGTAGTTGCCATATGTACATCTGCCCAAAAGATCGACCACTTGGAGATAATAATTTTGTTCATCACATTCAACCAACATGAATGTTTTCTGAATAGTCAGTTGAAGGTCTTGTGGACATCAGATTTTTTTTCTCTTAACCCGTCTTCCAAAGTAACATTTCACCCTCTTTGTGTGATCTTCTTAAAGTTTGTGGGCCTTCTTTAAATGGGATCCATCACGTAACCACTGATTCGAATGACAAAATAGAGCAAACTTTTGCGACTTAAGTCTCACATTTGTGACTGTATTTCCAACTTTGTCTCTCCCATTTGTGGCTTCATAATTGGCTTCAAAGCGACTTTATATCTCACAATTGCCACACACAGTTGCACATTTTTATTTTGCAATTGTACCTTTATATTTCTTCATCCCTCAAAATGTGGTTTGAATTAAATCTCACAATTACTTTATTTTCAACTCTAAGGCAGAGACAGGCTTCCATGGACTCGTGGCAAAAATTCACAAAAAATTACTGAGGTACCGTGAAACAGGGATAGTATCAAATCTATTTGTCATAGTACTTTGATACGTGCCATGTTACGAAATGATTATCCATATTTTCATGGCAGACCCCTGTATTACCATTGTACTTTTGGGTTAGAAGAATGCTTGGTGTGACGATGCTTTTTGACATTGCTTTGCATTGACTATAGAATGTTTTATAACATGGTGGAAAAATGTTAAATTAGCCTGGTGTTTTGGTCGGATTAGCTCAATGCAGTAGTACTGTGGAGGGGTTATGTGACTGTACTCCTTTAAGACATTGTGCCTTGTCTTTAAGTCCGCTATGGCACACTGAACACTGCTCATTTACATTGATTTCCACCTCATTATTTCAACAGTGACTACATGAATACATCCCTTGATATATTATTCAATGCCTTTAATAAGTGAAAACAACGTGTTACCATTTATTTTTGTTGCACTCCTTCTCATATATCATTTTTTGGATCTGTTATGCGAGCAGCTTGGTCGTGGGTAGAGAAGTGGCATGAAACTAGAGCAGATTTGACATGTTTGTGCCCACTTGGGAAAGACTCGATGTTATTGTCTCTCAGATAAGCATTTTTATTAGTCAGCTCCGAATCTAGAGCACCTGCTTGCAACAACAAGCAATGTGGCTGTGAAGTGATCTAATGTCTCGGGTACAGTAAGAACTGGGTGGGAGTATTTTTAATGGAACACACTGTGCATCACCAATTGTCTTCCTCAACTTTGAATCTGTCCGATGAGCTGTTGTTGGTACAAAAGACAGCAAACCACTTGCTCTAATAAGCCATGGACTGAATTTGACAATGTGGCACAATAGTGTGTTCCATACTTAAGAGGCTTTGTGTGTTTATTATCTATGTCTGACATCGTATATAGCAAATGCTCAGTGTTAAAAGTATATGCTTTATCTATATGAGGATGGCTTATAACGAAAGAAAACTTGTGGCAATGCTACAGTTACCTTACTCTAACTAGATTGAGATTAAAATTTGTAAGATTTATTTGCAGAATAGTGGATAAACACAAGGGGTATTTACACATAGTCACGTCATGCATCATGATCAGTCATATTGCTATCCACATAAAGGTGTTTCTGCAAAATGCATAAAAATCCGACTATAAACCTAATCCCGAACTATATGCAAACACAAAATTGTTTACTTCCATAGGTTTCTGTACAATATATTTGCCCAGTTCGGCAAATGAACATTATGTGGATTGCATATGCAATCCCAAACATCTATATGCTGGGTATAATTTCATCTGGGATGACCAACATTTACAGATATGACCTTTACACTTGTATGTGATTCAGACCATCTCCAGAATATCAGTCTCAAATGCCTCTTGGAGGGCATTTACACTTTTCATGCATTACTAAAAATGCATGATTTGACCATTATTTTTTCTTTAAACCTAAACGAATCACAAATAGATTTGTGAAAAAACAGGACATTTAAGTTCCAGACCATGCCACTTCATGAGGAATTCTGAAGCTAAGCCAGTATTATGTGTATATATTAACACACTGAACATTCAGCGGTGATATGTTTAACAGAACTAAAGTGTATTTATTAAAGGTGAATATCTTTAGAAATGTTTGTCGTAGGGTCAAGTGAAAGGTTTGTAATGATAGAGGCTTATCATATGAAAAGTTATTTATTCATCATTAATGGAGACTTAAGGGTATTCTACACAGTTTAATTTGAAATCAAGGTGAAGCCATGCATATAACCACATTAGTTGCACAGAAAATAAAAATAAAAAATAAATCCAGACCTGTACAGGGAGATACATAAATAGGAATTCTCTGGTAACTTGCCTCTTTTTAATGGGTATGATCGTGGCTTTGGACAACAGTCACTTTTAACCCGAGCTGCTGTTGCCTTTTGTTTTTTATGGTCCTTTTATGAGACTAACAATAGGACAAACATATCAGAGGTGGTCAAGGAACCAACTGTATTTACGCTTTTTAATTACAGAGGGTTCATTTTAATGGAGATATTATCCGAGATAGCTTTAAAGATTTTTGGTTTGTTATTTATTTATTTTTTCTTGACTGACCATGGGGGAATTTCAACTATATTCCTGTACATAACTGGTTCTTTTTTTCCCTTTGACAAGAATTTAAGAGTGAACGTCTCACTCTGCAGGTTAAATAAATTCAGATTCTGTCCTTGAAATTTTGATATTTTCTGATTTACAGGTCAAATGTCGCTGTCTGCTCAGCCTCGTCCAGGTTTTAATGGTCATGTAAATACAAAGATTTACTGAAACTTTTCAGACCTTTTGTATTTTTCTTTCACTCTAACGGTAGCCTATGATTTCACATTGTCATGCATAATGTTGATTATTAAGAATGTGAGAGATCTTAAACGGATTGATTTACTAATATTAGATATGATTTAAGTTTTATTTCTTAAATCCTGTTTTTAATTCTATAAACAATGAGTAAATTTTATTTCGGGTTCAGTCTAGTTTTACACTGTGTATCTAATATCACCACGTTCAAAGAAATGTCAATAAAATAAAACTACAGAAATGCCAAGCGTTTGATGCTTTCTGGGTGAATGTTTTACAATATTATAATGATATATTTATACATACTTCATTAGTGCAGGTTGATATCAACTACATAATACATGCTTTTGATATCATGCAATCGGTACATAAGTGCACAGCTGTTCAGCAGAACAGATTGTGTTTGTGAATACAAACATGAGCCATAGCTTTATTCTTGATGTCTTAAAACACATTGCACAACTTATTAATGGCATGACTTGCATCAAACAGCATTGTGTCTTCTGTTGTCCCGGACTAAATTTGGCACTCGTTCGTGGACGACACGTCCAGTCTAATCAGTTCTTTCACAGTGCAACGTCTTTGGTTTTTAATACCAGTTAGTGCAGGCTATCATGAAGCTCATGTCGTCTACCTTTCTGGTGCCCATACGACATTGTGGCAGGTCAGTGTCTGGATCCAGACTGTCCCGGGGCTCAGGACCGGTATCAGTTTGGACACTGGATGAAGATACTTCACCTTGCAATGGCAGATTGCCTGGATCCCTCTGCCGCTCGTCAGCCGCCGAACTCGTGCTCTGATCAGACCCCATCTCTTTATTATTAATAATAAAAACAATAGATTTAGATTTGCTTATGTTTTCATTCACACATATTTTAGAGATTATGATATATTCAATTACAAATTCACTGTAGTCAGGGTAAACTAGTACTGCTTTTGATTGTACACTATCAACCTTCTACAAAAAAAAAGTGCCATTAGCATATTCATGTAGCATTGTACTTATAAATTAGCATATTTATGTAGCATGGTACTTATTAATTAGCATATTCATGTAGCATTGGAACTTCAGCGTACTTAATACCAATGTAGGTGAAACAACATGGTATAACTATGGTAAGTTACGTCTCAGGAAACCTTACCGAATTTATATGATGCTTATGTTAATGTTCAGCAACTTTCTCACAAAACTGTTCGCAGATGATTAGTTTGAGACCGAGACTCACAACAGAGACAGCAAAAACCTACATAACGTTACGCAGCAAGCACTCAGAGAGAGTTTGACACCGTGACTGTGACAAAAACAGATCAATAGTGCGTTAACGAGCCGAGGCACGGCAAGACTTTACCCCACACCGACTCTAGCCCCCGGATCCTGCGTTTAGCTCGCAATGTTTCCAGGCAGAAAACACGGGCTGGACGTTGAGGGTCACGGGCGCGCGCTGCTGCAGTGACGTTTCACAGGTGGCCAGCTAATCGAAGTGTCAACAAAAACGATGTCACGCCGAAACTCAATCGTGATTGGCTCACAAATCCATAGTGCAAGGAGAGGTGTGTCCTGTTGCTACGCAGGTTTTGAAGCGGATGACATAAACATGTGGGGACATGGCTCGCCAGTCTCAGCAACAACAACAGGTTATAGAAATATAAATATGCTCATTTAGTGTTATTCTAAAATTATTATAATACATGTGCACAGACTACACTATACCAACATTTATATATGACAACTTCAGTCAAAAAGCAAATAAAAGTCATGTGTTTATATATTTTTGTTTGCTGTTTAATTGTTGTATATCCTAGATTGCGTTATTAATTTATATTATTTATTATAAAATCAATAAAAATAACATCTAGCAACTTTTGAGAGATTTTGTTGAAAGGGACATAAATGTCGCGTCTAAATTAAATCAATTTTTAAATACAAAAAGTCTTTATTAACGCGAATACCGATTCGTCATCATTCAAAGAATAAGGATATGAGAACTTGATATTTAAGAATCAAAACAAAGGCAGCAGTGTTTCTCATGACAACGTGGGCTAACGTATCACGTACCGTAACGCGTTGACGTAGGCACTCGAGGAAGTGACGTGAACACGTGGTTTACGGCTGGCCACGCTTCTCCATAGAGTGATAATCGGTAAGTATAAGATTATTGTTGTAATTGTCATGAATTTTATAGTAAAGTTATTACATTTAGGAAGTAATATGTATTATTAACCTGCGTTGTTATTAAAGGACACAATTGATAGCGTTTAATGAATAGAGAAGTGAAAATAACTTCATTTAGCCGACTGCTAACTAATGTTAGCAAGTTAAGTTAAGTTACTGTTTAAATGAAAGTTACTTAGAACGAGTTTTGTTGAGAATTATTTTATTTAATAATCCCATACGTTTAAAAATAATAGTTTCAGAAGTACATTTAAAAACTGTGTCTCTAACCTAATACTAATATAAGATTTAATCCTAAAACAGGACTATATTTAATGTTTAGAAATATGATTATTATCCTTTATAATAATTTTCTATAGAAATATGAATGTTTCTGTTTGGATCAAAACCTAATTGCCAGATCATAATTATATATATATATATATATATATATATATATATATATATATACTCCTGAGACCCCCCCCCCCCCCCCCAAAAAAAAAAAAGCTTTGTGAATTTAGTATTTTTTCATGTCATTACAAAAAAATTTAAATTAACATTTTTGAAAAATTATATTTTAGTAATATTTTTTTCTATGTCCTCTGTAGAGACTAAGTTTTTCTAAATATAAAATAGAATTAATAGACATCAAAAAGGCTAAAACAATGGGATTTTTTTTTAATCACCAATACATTTTTAGGTTTCAGAATTTTTTTCTTCTAAACTTTAAGGATGAGTCTCAACGATGTTATAAAATATATAGCAAAATTATTTGATATACCATTTTGTTTTATGCAGTATGTCTGTACAAATTTCCATAAACTGGTTTTCCCATTAAACACAGTGTATCTATACTGTATCTAATTTGCATATTAATGTGTTGCTGTTGGGACAGCGTCTTGAAAAAAGAATTGTCATAATGGGAGTAATAATTGGCCAGATTTTCATAATAATATCTAATATTTAATAACAAAATAGATATATAATTTATTTTCCTATTCAATTGTCATGTCCAAAATGCATCATAAACATCATTTTAGTCCTGGTGTCCTCCACAGTGGATATGTATGAAATGATGTCCTGTTTCATAACAGGAAGTCATATTTGAATTTGAAAACCCATAACATTTCCCTGAGATGTTGCTTTATGACAAACAATTAGAAAATTATTCAGATTTAAATGACAATTACAAAATATAATCATATTTCCATAAGGATGTAAAATGTTTCACTAAATTAAATTTAGCCATCTTTAAAGACCTAGGAGAGGGTGTGGTCATGGTCAAACGTCCAATCATTTAGTATCTCTATAAAGCCCTGAATGTGCTCTGTACAGGACATCCAAGCTTAAAACTGTGACATGTGACGTCTCAGAGAAATTCACTGAAATAGAATGTCCACTACAGACAGTACAGAGGCAAAAACTCCATAGCTGGGTCTCAGGAGGATATGTTGTATATGTTTGTTTTATATCTACCCTATTTGTTCTTCTTATTATCATTATCTCACTGTGAATGTTGTTTCTCATCAGTTTCAGACAGCTTTGATCATTTCAATAGCAGAAGAATGGCAGTCCGTGCATCTTTTGAAAAGAATAATGAAATTGGCTGCTTTGCCAAGCTCACAAACACATATTGCTTGGTGGCGATTGGCGGTTCAGAAAACTTTTACAGGTGAGTCTTACTTAAATGAGATTACTAATATATATATATATATATATATATATATATATATATATACACACAGTTCTGATTGTGATGAATGGCTGTTTTCCCCCACAGTGTGTTTGAAGGTGAACTGTCAGAAACGATGCCTGTTGTTCATGCCTCTATAGCAGGATGCCGAATCATTGGTAGAATGTGTGTGGGTAAGAAAATGTATCCAATGCAAATTTGTGATTGATTAACAGTTTTTATATTTAATTGTATGTTGTTAAAATACAGATGTTGTTTCAGAAGAGATGAAATGAACCTTTAGATCAGATTAGGTCTTATGTTTTTATGTCCTCATGCGTGATGTATAATAGATGTTGTGTCCATCTGGGGATGCTCTTCTGCAGGAAATCGTCACGGTCTCTTGGTGCCCAGCAACACGACAGATCAAGAGTTACAGCACATTAGGAACTGCCTGCCAGATTCAGTGCGGATTCAGAGAGTAGAAGAGCGTCTTTCTGCACTGGGGAACGTCACTTCCTGTAACGACTATGTTGCTCTAGTTCATCCTGATCTTGACCGAGTAAGAACATTCCTAATGGAAGACTTTCTCTGAACCTTAATGGCTCTAAATGATTTCTCAATGCTTTATATTTCTCTAAAAAGCCTGTAAGATTAATGAAACCATTAGAAAGTGGAAAGTTTATTTCCCAAAGCTGATGTTTTTTGTATTAAATTCAGGCAATTATTGTCCACAGGAAACAGAAGAGATTCTTGCAGACACTCTCAAGGTGGAAGTGTTCAGACAGACGATTGCGGAGCAGGTGCTTGTGGGTAGTTACTGTGCCTTCAGTAACCAGGGAGGCCTCGTCCACCCCAAAACCTCCATAGAAGATCAAGATGAACTCTCGTCACTCCTGCAAGTTCCTTTAGTGGTGAGTTACCGCTCTCTAATATCTGACAATCGCTTCATCTGACTTGATCACATTCTACTGAACAATTATGATATATTATGTTCAAAACGTTCAAATGTATGGGGGTTGGTATGATTTTTTTGTTGTTGTTGGTCGAAGAAATACTTAATACATTTATTTATCAAAGATGCAGTAAATTGAACAAAAGTTTAGACATTTAGAATTTATAAAAGATTTCTATTTCAAATAAATGCTCTTCTTTTGAACTTTCCATTCATTAAAGTGTCCTGAAGAAATGTATCATGGTCTTCAAAGATATTAGGCAGCACAAATGTCTTTAATATTGATAAAAATCAGAAATGTTTCTTGAGCAGTAAATCAGCATATAAGAAGAATGATTTCTGAAGGATCATGTGACACTGAAGACTGGAGTAATGATGCTGGAAATTCAGCTTTGATCACAGGAATAAATTATATAGTGGTGTTTACTAAGATAAGAAACACTGATCATCTTAGTTGGGGTTTATGCTAAATACATACTCAGTGGATGTGTTTGATCATTTGTATGGAAGTGTATCATAGTTACTGTTTTTTTGTTGATCTTTGCCATTTTAATGTCAGGGGTAGTTGATTCTACCAATCCAAAATGTTCAGCCTTTTTATATATTTATTATATATCTATATCTGAGTATTTATTTAAATATTTATGTGAAATAACTAGGGGTGGGCGATTTGACTGATTTTCGATTTATTATTTTTTTACGATTTTTAACTAGTCAACTGAAAAATGCACCTCCAACATGATTCAAGTAACTTTTTCTTTATTAACCCTGTAGTTAAAGAAAATTCTATTCCAAGTGCACCACACATGAAGCTGTCAACATGATGTAAATGTTAAACATATCACTTGTTAAATATCTCTGCCTAAAAGATGCATGAACTACAACTACATCCTCTACAAACTTGTCTTATACATGTTATATGTTCAGAAATAATAGTCTACAAGGAAAATGCTTTAAAAAATTCTCAACAATGTAATTCAGATTCAAAATGACTTTATACATTGAATCCGAAAACTGTACGTTTGTAAATTGCACACTTGTAAATATATCTGTACATGCATTCATTTAAATTTACATTTCTCTATATTTCTACTTCTGCATGATTTAATTTTCAGTTTTTCTTATATTAGTGTTATACTCCATCTCTGCTGTGTAATTCCTGTCTGCTGCACTAGTTTGCACTATGTCCACACTTTCTTCTGCACAAATTCCTTGTGTGTGTGTGTAAACAGACTTGGTAATAAAGCTCTTTCTGACTTCTGAAGGTATAACACCAGTAATGTTCTGTGAAAACCATGAACAGCAGCTTTCAGCCTGTCATCATGATGCAAACATGAAATATCAGACAAACAGTAGCCCTAGAAATGACTAATTGTGGGGGAAACGTATGCAATACAACCCTAGACTGAGGTAACTAGTATTTTGTCAGAAACCTTTCGAAATGTACTCGAGGAACTACTTGATTTCTTTGCACTGATGCTGGCTCATTGATATCTGTGGTGATTGATAAAGCTCAGTGATAACTGTGTTTTCTCTCTGCAGGCTGGAACGGTGAATCGTGGTAGTGAGGTGATCGCTGCTGGTATGGTGGTGAACGACTGGTGTGCCTTCTGTGGGCTGGACACCACGAGCACTGAGCTGTCTGTCATCGAGAGCGTCTTCAGATTGAGTGAAACGCAGCCCAGCGCCATCGCAACTACCATGAGAGACTCGCTCATCGACAGGTATGTGACATCAACTCAGTCTGGAGAAATACATATAGTTTATCCAATACTGATGATTACTTCAAATCCAACTAAACTTCATTATTTCTTCTTTTCCAGTCTCACATAAAACTGAAATGGTATTATTTGTGGGAAGATGCCTAAATGGACCTGGAAGTCGTTATAAGATGGTTTGAAGGCTGATTATGTCTCCCTTTAGGGAGAAACGCACTCTTGTCTTTATACCATGAGAAAACGTGTTGTCATTATAATATTCATGTATGAACTTATGAACTGCTTGTCACACTCTCTTTTTGTAAAATACAAAAGCATTGACGGGCTGTTTTTATCTATAAATCATTTCACATACTACATAAAGAACACATGACCTTTAAATGGTGGCAGATGTAGAGTTTGTTTGCTTGCACAATGCAGCATCAATAAAGCTGTGCATGATCAATGCAGACTGGTTTGGTAAATAAAAATTATAAACTTCCACAGAAGTTGTTTTTTGTGGTTTTTGACTTATGTAGTATTGCTTATGCTGTTCGAATTCTCAATAAAATTTTGACAACATTCTGATGCCATAACTGTTTTATTGACAGCTGTGAATATATGAGATAATACCGTACATTCAGAAATGTGGCAGTATGAGTAGTGCAGTTCAGCTGAATATGGTCGTCTTTAGCATGGTTTGGTTCTTTGGTATTTACTTATTTGCACATAAATCTCAACACATTACAGCATGTTTTAATGTAAAATATAAAACTTACATGGAAATAAAAGTAACATGCACTCAGTGATAGAAAGCAAATGGAATGCAGCAAAATATGAAATCAAACTAGTAAAGTAAGACGTATAACAAGAAACAAATACTGTACACTACCGTTCAAAAGTTTGGGGACTATGATTTTTTTTTTTGTTTATAAAAAGTATTTTTCTTAATGCTGCATTTATTTAATCAAAAATACAGTAAAATGTTTATTTTATTATTCATTGATGAAAAGAAATTTCAAAAGAACAGCATTTATTTAACCTTTGATCAATTTAATTTGTCTTTGCTGAATAAAAGTTTTAATTTAAGAAATCTCGCTGACCCCAAATTTTTGAATGGTAGTTATAGATATTATAAACATTATAAATCATGAAAACGTGAACGAAGCTCAGCAAAAGCATTTGTTTTTGGTTTAGCTCTTGTACAGGGTTCCCACCCTTTTAACTAATGAATTTCCATGACTTTTACAGTTGTGCATTATCACGATATCCAGCTATTAGTGGTTAAGTATCATTCAAATCATTTTAGACATTAGTGGAGCTTCATTTGTAACTCGGGTATCAATCCTTGGAATGAAGTGATTTAAACAACCAAACATGGAGTACAAAAGTCTCCAAACAGACAAAAATAGAGCCTGAGATCTGAATGCAGCTCAATGCATTTGATTCAACACATGACTCTGAAACCCAATGCCCAAGCATAACCAGAAATTTACACTCACTTTAGAAAGGTCCAGGGCGTCAACATTTTATGATGTTCCATGATTTTTGCAAGCCTGGAAATCTATTTAAATTCCCTGTTGTTTCAAGGTTTTCATAAGTATGGGAACCCTATGTATAGACCGTCATAAATGGTAAACATAAATGATTGCAAATAAAAATGACCACAAAATAACTCTTTTTAAGGCCTAAAATCTAACACAATGTAACATGCAAGCGTTAAAGTCATATTTTTGGCCAAAAAATGGACTTTCTAGATATTTGGCATCACAATGGACTACAGAAGCTGCATAAGCCATATGGATGTGTAAACAGCAGCTATTTATCCAAATGCAACACTATGATTGTGGTGACAGCACATAAAATATCTTAAATAGTGTTTAGGTGGTGATGTGTAGACTGTCTAAATAACACCACTTTATATTTTTGGTGCACAAATTTCTGTCAATTATAATGCTTCATAAATTTGTACATTTAGACCTAGTGTTGTATCCTTTCATTTTCAATAAAGAAGAAATATTTCTTTGCTTTAAAAAAAAACATGAAACCCATTTAAAACATACTTTTCCTTCTGAATTTAACACAAATGCAACGTCCTGCAACCTGCACATGAAGACGAGACTCTTTCCAGACACCTGCTCAACATTTATCTCTGTAAATACATACGGTTAACCAAACGGTTAGATATCACCTTTTGCTGTTATACTCTAAACTTGATTTGTCAATGTACCAGTATATTCAAATCACTAAGATCAATCATATCACATAATCCTGACTCAAAAATCATCTGCTGATAAATAAACAGATGGAGGAAAGAAATATATGTGTTTTGTGAAGTTATAAAAAAAAGGTGGAAGGGAAGCACCGGCAGCGATACACGACAGCAAAGTTAACCTGATGAACTTCAGGAAGAGGTTTAAGGTTGGCTGTGAAGTGCTCAGGTCAAGAACACGGTGTTCTAGTAAGAGCTAGTTCTGCTCTTCTTTCAGATCAAACCTGACAGAGAAACAAAAACAATTCATCCAAAAATGAAAATTCTGTCTTTGAAAAAGTTAAACCGATATCAGAACAAAATAAACAATACATAATAATTACATTGGAAAGTGTTGCTCAGAGGAAATATTTGTATGTTTGTGTATTAAAAGTACAAAAACTCACCATTCTGTGACTCCAGCGACTACATCAACATGTCCCAGGTCTATCTGCATCTATAAGAAGAAATCAACATGATTAAATAAATATTAGTAATACTGTAAAATTTCAATATACATATTATAAAATTATAAACATTAAAACAATTGAATACAGAAAAGTAACTCATAATTCAAGATAAATTCTCTGAAAACAAGTCTTATTATCTTATATGATTTTGTGCACATATATTTCAGTGTTAGGGAGTCTAGATATTTTAAACAGACAAGGACGTTTTTTTGCAGTATATTCCTATACAGCTGAAGTGAGCCCAGGCAGACTGACCTGACCGATCACGTCTTTGTCTCGATTCATGAAGGACGAGGATGCGTTTTTCACACAAACGCTGAGCTCTCGTCTCTGAGCGTCCTCCACGCTCATATCAAACTCAAACCTACAGAACGACAGCAGATGATGACACGCTCACTGGGTCAAGGTCTGATAAAAACCATCTAAAACCACTTCACATCTAAGACAAATCAAAAGAGAGATTTACACAATGCAATGTTTGAAGATGAATTAAACACATCAATATGTATTGGCCAGTGGTGGCCAAAAGTATTAGAGCACTAGTATTTTAAAATGGTTTTAAGTCAGTTATTTCTATCTTTTGCTGTTGTGTGTCAGTAGCAAATATCAGTTTACATTTCCAAACATTGATTTTGCCATTAATTGTAATAATCCAGTGAGTTTTTTATTTGCACAAGGAGTCTGACAACAGCAGAATAAATCCAGACTGAAGAGACTAAATCCAGAAGAATTGTGGCAACGTCTCCAAGACGCTTTAAGAGATCTCCCTGAGAAACTCTGCGCAAGTGCACCGAGGGCAAAAGCTGCTTTAAATGTAAAGGGTGCACACACCAAATGTTGATTTCATTTACTTAATAGAAGTTAATTGATAAAGAAAATCTATTTATGACGTTATTGACAGTATCCTCATTTGACAGCATTTTTACACAAGTGTCTAAAACTTTTAACAGTACTGTAGCTTTGCAGGTAGGTTTCTTGGAGACGTTGCCACAGTTCTTCTGGATTCAGTCGGTCTCAGTTTGTTCTGTTTCTTCATGTCATTCCAGATAGACTGGATGATGATCAGATCAGATAATATTTGTTTGTTTTTGTGAAAAGTGGGGACATCCCATAGGCGTAATGGTTTTTATACTGTACAAACTTTATGTGCTATTGCCCTACACCAACCCTACACCTAAACTTAGCCCTCACAGGAGACTGTGCATTTCTACTTTATTCCCAAAAAACTCACTCTGTATGATTTATAAGCGTTTTGAAAAGTGGGGACATGGGGCAATGTCCTGAAAAGTCACCTTCACCTTGTAATACCTGTGTCATTATACAAATTTATATATTTTTGTTACACAACAATGAGCACACACACACACACACACACACACACACACAGGTCTAACCTTTCATTGAACTCAGGGTTCAAATTTTTCTTCTTCACAGTTGTCTTTCTTTTCGTGGCCTTGCTTTTATCCGGCAGCAGAATGAGGGAGACGTAGGTGTCTAAGCTGTCCTTAGATGATGTAACCAGACCCCTGAAAACACACAAACACACAACGTCTTCATTTCACCTCAAACTTCAGACTTACAGAGGAGACTTCTAAACTTGTGATTTATAATCACACCAGACCTGCATGCGTGGATGATCACTGTCAGCTTCTTCTGGAAGGAAAGGGAGATCTTGATCTGACCGGTGGTGGCCATCTGCTTATTACTCAACACAGGACCTGAACCCATGGCCACTAAGGCGGCCATTTTTGAATCCAAGATCTGGATAAAAGAGAACATGTTGATTGTATTTACAGCATTGTGATATTACTTCTTGGCTGATTGACTAAAACAGCCATCAAAACGAGCGCAGATAGCTCAAGTTGACTAACCTTCAGCTGTGCCCTGAGTAGGATCTGGCTCTTCTGTGAAGCTCCATCCAGATCGAGCCATTGGTCCTTCAGTAGATCTGGTTTTGAAAGCAGCTCTCTGATTGGTACAACCAAAGAGCCCATGGGTTGGTCCCAAGCACTTGAGAGCTGCTCAGAATGACAATAAATCAAATCAGAGTCTGAAATAATCATAATTTAAGATGTGAAGCATAATGCAGAAACCCTTCTAGTTTAAACACAAATACTGTTGCATTCTCCGTGTTGCCACAAGGGCTCTTAAACGCTTCTTCTACAGTCAGTTTCTCTTTCAGGTCAACTACTGTCATGCTGAGCAAGTTAGTTTAGTTTTGTTGATGCATGTTAAGTATGTACTTAACCTGAAGCACACTAAGGCGTATACAATAATGCCAAGTTTAAATATACATTATCATATATTGCACCAAAGCCACTGAGAAAAACTGTAATGCATGCAATCTTCACAAAATGATATTAACTGCATTTCAGGCTAAAATATCCTCACCTTAATGACAAGTATGTCCTTTTTGGGGTCCTGAACCAGAAAGTCGAATGCTTCATTCCAGTAAGGAGAAGACGAGCGATCACACACCTTTACATGTGAGAGCACAGAAAAAATCATTTAAATATATTAAAATATTACAAATAAATAATATACCCTTTAACTTTTTATAAGACTGTATGATTGCTATTATAGATAAAAGTCTCCTGCCTTGGTTTTGTAAGTCGTTCCTCCAAGTACAAGTTCAGCAGCAGCTTTGGGTTCCTTTCCACTTTTCTTCAACTAGACATAAAACCATCAAGAATTAATGACAGGTTATTATTATTATTATTAAAAAAAAAAACTTTCATTACCTTTCCAATCATTAAAATAATTTATAGAGTAAAGATTTTGTTAATAAAGATCATTTATAGTCAGTGAAATAATTAATAAAGTAGAATAAATATACATATAGTGATATACATAATTAATACAAATAGTATGAAAGTATGTATAATATACAATATTTTTATAAAGCTCTTAAATAACATTTTATATATATATATACACACACACACACACACACACACACATATATATATACACTTCCGCTCAAAAGTTGGGCATCAGTAAGATTTTTTATGTTTTTTAAGGGAGTCTCTTCTGTCTCTTCTGCTTATCAAGGCTGTTTTTATTCAATCAAAAATACAGAAAACAGTAATATTGTGAAATCTTATTGCAATTTCTTAAATCAGTTTCCTATTTTAATATACAGTACTTTAAAATAGAATTTATTTCTGTGAGGCAGCGCTGAATTTTCAGCATCATTACTCCAGTCTTCAGTGTCACATGATCCTTCAGAAATCAGTATAATATGCTGATTTATTATGAGTGTTGAAACTATTGTGCTGCTTCATGTTGTTTTTTTTGGAACTTGTGATAATTTTTTTGATTCTTTGATTAATAAAAGGTTAAAAAGAGCAGCATTTGTTCAAAATAGAAATCTTTTCTAACAATATAAGTCTTTACTATGGCTTTTAATTCATTTAACACATCCCTCCTGAATAAAAGTATTAATTTCTAAAAAAAAAAAAAAAAAAAAATGTTCTGACCCCACACTTTTGAATAGCATTGTATATTGTAACACAAAATTATTTTTAAATAAATGCTGTTCTTTTTATCTTTTTATTAATCAGAGAATCCTAAAAAAAAATATTAAAGGTCCCAAAAAAATATGAAGCAGCACAACGGTTTCCAACATTGATTATAATCAGCATATTAAAATATTTCTGAAGGATCATGTGACACTGAAGACTGGAGTAATGATGCTGAAAGTTCAGCTTTTTAAAGTATATTAAAATAGAAAACTGTTGTTTTAAATTGCAATAATTCACAAAATAACATTTTTTTCTGTATTTTTGATTTGTATCAAATAGATAAAGCCTTGATGAGCAGAAGAGACTTCTTTAAAAAACATAAAAAATCTTACTGTTCCCAAACTTTTGACCGGCAGTGTAAATATACATATATATATAGTAATTTGATGTATGTATTATATAATAATAGATATTATATATACATATTAATATATAATTTTATACATACATGAATGCATATTTTTAAATAGCTTTAAAATATTTAAACATTATAGACATAAAATTCAAACATATTCTACTTTATTTAGTATTGACTAGAAATGGTCTTTTTTAATGCAATCTCTATAAATGATAGTTTATTGATAGTGTGTAGAAGTACATAGACTCACAGGCAGATCATGAGCTCTTTCTAAGTAAATAAACAACAACGCTGCTGACGGCACAGACTTGTTCTGGTAGGTCTGAGAGCTTTGCATCTGCATTACCTAGTAAAAAAAAAGACAAATTTTCGTATTAAGTCAATTTTATACATATATAACAGCTGTGTGCTTTTGTGAAAAACTGACTTGATCCAATCTATCCCGCTGTGTTGAGGTGGGAAGCCATTCCAGGACCAAATGGACTCGACCGTGTTTTATATCATTCAGAGTAAACCACTGGAAAAGAAAAGGCAGCAGGGACAGGTTCATGTGCTGACTGTGTTATGATCTTACAAACCAGAGCCAAATATGCTGATACTCACTTCATCATTGTACTGGGAACTGATGATATGTCCAAGTTTGAGCTTGAACCTGAACACACATGAAGACTAAGTAAAAGATCATTTATTTTATGAATACAGCATCTGAAATAAAGTGTTTTTAATGTTTAGAGTAAATTTCATTAAGATTTATCTGGGGCACATTTAACCCCAAAATCAACATAAGTTGAAAACAAATACTACCATGATATATATGAAATGGATGGGAAATGTGCCTAATTGTCCCCAAAAAAATATGCAATAATGCAAAAAATCTGGTTTCTGTGCTATAATGAGTAAAAAAGGCTGTAAATGTACTAACCTTCCAAGGAAATCATCAGATTCAAAATCCTTATCATATACCTCAAACTTCACGTCTAGATTATGATCAGGACTCAGAATCATCTAGTTAATAAAAACAGGAAATATAACTATAAATCTATTTTAAAGTAATGTCTTTTAAATTATTATTTTACATATAAGAATTTAAAATATTTAAGAAATGAGCATAAATACACATAAATCATAGCCATTACAGACATTTCTGCGACACTTTGATTTTTCCAAACTACATTTCCCAGCATTCCCACCTCATACATCTCGTTCCAGGTGGGGTTGAGGTTCTCCTTGATCACATGACTCTTAAAGGTTGTGTCTCCGATATGGATCTTGACATACGGGTCGCTCTTTCCCTTCACCATCCCTCCCATCATGTTATCCTTCGCTACCAGATCCTGAGCTTCCAAAAGATGGATACGCAGCACCCCCTATGGGACAGACATTAAACAATCATAACATTAGAAGAATTAGGACATGTTCCAACATGCTTAGATCTACACCTAAAAAATGGTATGCTGATCTAGGAATCTAAAAGTTCAAGAAAATACCACTCGCCTTGGTGCCAAAGCTGGGGTTATGTCTGGTCTTTTGGGGTCGAACGTCTGTAGAACTACTGACTTTTGACTCCTCTGCAAGAGCACTGGGGGAAACCTTCTTGTGAGACCTGTTTAACATGAACAAATCAATCTTTATATGATGGCCCATCATTATTATGAGTATTAATAATATATGACTTTGTTAATTAAAGCTAAATCAGGGTTGTATCAAATCTTTAACTCACTGCTCTTCTGGTTTTTGCTCTTCAGGGGCTGATCCAAATGTTTTGACTGGTTCCATGTATCCACCCTCATTGGTAGTGGAATCAGGAACTTTGCTGAGATCCTGTAAATGATAAGAAATAATCTGAGCTATTAAGGTTAACTAAAACTAAAACTAGAAAATAAAAATCCTTTGTTACTCAAAATAAAACATGTTAACTGAAATAAAATATCTTATTTCCAGTAGTTGCCAAAAACATTTTTCATTTTCATTTAGTACTTGATGTGCTGAAATAACTCAAACTGAAATAAAAATTAATAAAAACTATATAGATATAAAAAAAAAGAACTAAGAACAATGACAAAAACAGACTACAAAATTACTAAAAAACTAAAATGAGTAATTAAAAAAACTATAATAGTGTCAATTACACTAAGTTAACGCATATTATACATAATTAATAAAAAATATGGTCATCATTAATTTTCAACAAAACAATGTTTATTGCATTTAATCATTTAAGTAAAAAAAGAATTGCAAAAATTAGTTTTATGTTTAATGTAATATATAATTGATCTGAAATACTGTTTAAATTAAAAAATTCCAATTAAATAAATGTAAAACATTTCAATTCATTTAATAAAATTAAATAATTTAATAAGCTGAATTTATAATATAATTTAATAAATAATTTATATTATCACTAAATAAATTAAAATTGAAATAATGACATTATGATTAAAATAATTATTGATTTCAATTACTTAAAATAAATATTTTATTTTAATTAATTATTAATTTATTTTATATAATATTTTAAGTAAATTATACTTTACACACACACACACACACACAAACTAACCTCAGTGGCAGGCAGTGTTTTGGGTACAGATGGCGTGTGATGGTCATCTAGATCATGGGCGTCTGTTTGTTTCTGATGTTCTTGAGGAAGTGACACAGGTAGTGGTAAAGTAAAGGCTGCCAGTTGACTGACTCTGTTCATCACAAACACAATCAGTCTGGTTTAGTTCTCAAGATAAAACCATATGACTGTTAAGAAATCAGTAATCATAACAAAACAATCGAACCCTTTTGGTGGCAGCGTTTTCTTCTCAGACTCCTTACTGACTGCAGCTTGTGAGTGTTCAACAGTGACTGGAGCGTTTTCTTCTTGCTGTTCACCCACTGAACGCTCTTCTTCAATAACAGGCTTTTTACGATGAAGGACACTTGTATCCAGACTTGAGTCCAAAATCTGATATTAAACAAGTTTAATTTAAACATTTGCAAATGTCTTCTGGTCTCAATTTGACACACCAACATGAAACTAATTGCGAGAGATCCATATACAATATATATTTTTTATTTTAAGAACTGAAATGCAATTTGAAAAAGACAATTAGTAAGTTATCCTGTAACAGTTTAGAAAAAGCAATACGAATCATTGTTTGACCTTAAGTTGTGCCCTCAGCAGAATCTGACTGTCTTGACCTGCTCCATCCAGACTCAACCACTGGTCCATCAGTAGATCTGGTTTTGAAAGCAGCTCTCTGATTGGTAGAACGACAGAGCCTAAGGGCTGCTCAAAGGCACTTGAAAGCTACGAGGAAACGAGAGAAAAGATGAACAAAGATACAATCCATTATGAATATCTATTATGATATACAGTGCCTTGTGAAAGTATTCACACCCCTTCATTTTATTCACATTTTGTTATGTTGCTGCCTTATGTTAAACTGCTTTAAATTACTTTTCCCCCCACATCAATCTACACTCCATACACCATATTGATAAGACAAAAATAGAATTGTCACAACTTCGTAAATTTATTAAAAATAAAAAACTCAGGTACATTGCATAAGTATTCATACCCTTAACTAAATATTTAGCTGAAGGACCTTTACAGTCTCAAGTCTTTTTTGTTTGATGCGACAAGCTTTGCTCATCATCATTTGGCAATTATCTGCCATTCTTCTCACCTCTTCACCTCTCAAGCTCGTTCAGGTTGGATGGGGGCAGACACACATTTTCAGGTTTCTCCAGAAATATTTGATTGGGTTCAAGTTCAGGCTGTGGCTGGGCCACTCAAAGACATTCACAGAGTTGTCTATAAGCCACTCTTGCTGTGTGCTTAGGGTCACTGTCCTGTTGGAAGGTGAACCTACTGCCCAGTCTGAGGTTCTGAATGCTCCGGACTGGGTTTTCATTAAGGCTATCTCAGTATTTTGGTGCATTGAGCTTTTCTTCTATTCTGATGAGTCCCTCAGTCCCTGCTGCTGAAAAACAGCTCCATAGCATGAGCCTGCTACCAGCACACTTTACTTTTGGGATGGTACTCTGCAGGTGATGAGCAGAGCTGGTTCCCTTCAAACATGATGCTTAGAATTGAGGTTCATCAGACCAGAGAATCTTATTAGTCTGAGGGTCCTTTAGGTGCTTTCTTTGTAAATTCCAAGTGTGTTTTATTTTGTCTTCACTGAGGAGAGGATTGAGTCTTGCCACACCGCCAAAAAAAGATTTCTCCTATCTCCACATATGATCATGGAGCTCAACTAGAGTGACCATCAGGTTCGTTGTCACCACTCTAACCAAAGCCCTTCTCCATCAATTGCTCAGTTTGGCCAGGAGGCCAGCTCTAAGAAGAATCCTGGTTGTTTCATACTTCTTCCATTTAAGGGTAAAGGAGAATACATGCTTCTGTGACCCTTCAATGAAGCAGAATTTTTTTTCTGAACTCTTCCCCAGATGTGTGGCTTGACACAAACCTGTTTCTGAGCTCTACAGACAGTTATTTTGACCCCAGGGCTTGGTTTTTGCTCTGATATACATTATCAGCTGTTAGACCTTTTATTAAGACGTGTGTGCCACAGGTTACCTTCACTCAAAGTCTAGTAACACCTACAAGCAATATGAATGCTCCTGAGCTAAATTCCAACTGTCATAAGGGTATGAGTACTTATGCAATGGAATCCTTTAAGTTATTTTATTTTAATAAATTAGCAAAGATGTTAAAAAACGTTTTTTTTTTTTTTTCTTTACCATTATAGTGTATGGAGTGAGATTGATGTGGAAAAAAGTCATTTAAAGCAGTTTAACATAAGGGAGCAATATAAAACGTGAAAAAAATTAAGGGGTACCTTTGCAAGGCACTGTATATAAGGGGTTTTGATGCATAATGTGTC
Organism: Barbus barbus; assembly: GCF_936440315.1. Lineage (NCBI taxonomy): Eukaryota > Metazoa > Chordata > Actinopteri > Cypriniformes > Cyprinidae > Barbus > Barbus barbus. The sequence goes on along the minus strand of NC_136741.1, from coordinate 28,715,330 downwards.
CATGGACTATATCAATATTGAAAAGTCAAGTTAAAATTTATATTAATGTACATGGGAAAGTGTACATTTTAGGTCCTGTAACTAATCGTCATTTACTAAATGGTCCAACAGTGTGACAAATGATATAATATATAATAATATGATATACATATAAATGTTTAAAAATATTGTAAATAATAAAAATAATTAGTAATAATATTATAATTAAAAATAACATATTAAAAGTACAAATATTTAATACAGTCTCTCAATATGTGGTAAAAAATAAAAAAATTACATTACATAAAATAATACTAATAATGAGACAATTAATTCTTATATTATACATATTATAAATAATCGATGTAATATATAATAAAAGCATCAACCATAATAATTCTAAAAGGATAATTAAAATGCTATTTTAAACAGTTTTAGATGGATTATATCATGTTGACTACCTAAATATCTGAACTCCATCTATTTTACCTTTACAATAAGAATCTCCTCTGTAGGGTTGTGAACCAGGAAGTAGAAAGCTTCACTCCACTCAGGAGATGTGGAGCGGTCACACACCTTTAAAAAGACCAGCAAAGAAGTTGCTTTTATTAAGGGTCAGAAATTGACACTAAACAGATTCTTTACAAAAGGCACAAATTCCCACCTTGGTTTTATGAGAAATGTCACCTAACACCAGCTCTGCAGCAGCTTTAGGCTCCTTTCCACTCTTCTTCAGCTGCACACATGACAGAATTACGACAGTTCCATCCAATATAGCATAACTGTATTTGTGCAGGATAATGCTTATATGAGACGCACCGGCAGGTCGTGAGCTCTCTCCAAGAGAATGAAGAACAGAGCTGCTGACGGCACAGATTTGTTCTGGTATAAATGATCTGACTGTAACTGCAGAGCCTGACGTGAAGAAACCAAGAAAATAAATTCTAACACCAAATTAAACTGTACAAAATTCATTCACATTAAACATACTAAGAAATAAATAATAAATGCATTAAAATTTTATTTTTAATTATTTAGTTTTAAAATCATGACATCAAAATCTAACAATTTGTCCTGATCTTACATGCAAAATGAGTAATTAAATGTATTATTCATTAATGCAAAATGGCTAATGCATTCATTATTTTTACTGAAAGCTAATCTTGACACAGTGTATTCATACAGCACGAGTCTCACTTGACAAGTAAAATTAAAAAGTAAACTACAAAAATAGCAAATTAAATTATATAAATACATAATTTAATTTAAAAAATTAAATCACCAAATAAAACACTTTACTCTAAAATCTAGATGGCTTGCATACAGACCAAACTACTTTTAGAACTCAAAAACATGTCATGCATAAGTCTGCATAATATAATACAATTTTCCAGATTTAATAATGACCTTTTGTAGTCTGTCAGGTTGTGTGGCTGTGGGCAGCCACTCCAGAATCATGTGAACCCGGCCATGTTTGACGTCCTTCAGAGAAAACCACTGACACAGAGAAAGGAAACACAATGAAATTTGCAAAACTAAAAATGCAATATGTCTAAAATGCTCAAAATTAAAACATTAAAGAGAATGAGGAAAGATATTGGTGATAATTCACTCACTTTGTCAGTCAGCTGAGACTGAATGATCTCCTGTAAGCTGATCTTGACGCTGTGGCCAAGCAAAATTCATTTGCATTACATGACATGGACCAGCATCACATCAAACATACAACACAGTAGTAATAAATGGTAAATATAGCTGCGAGCAGCGATGACGGGCCCAAGCCGTCAGCATACGCCACCCCGGTGGCATCGATAAAACGGTGCCCAGCGAGCACAAGCATCACAGTAACCCTCTGGCAGTTTGGTTTTAAGGGATACGGCAATTAAAGGGTTAATCCAAACCATCAACTCTGTGAAACACACACACACAGAACAACATATAAAACTTTAAATTCTGTGAAAATATATTTTTCATTGGTAGTTGATGTTAGTTAATGCATTTACTAATGCTAACAAATGAGAAATTATTATAGTTACCAAAGGTTTTAATGATTTATAAGCTTTTTTTAATGATTTATTTTTCCATTAACTAACATGAATAATTTTTTCTAACACAAATTAATAAAGTAAAAAATATATTGTTAATATTTAATGTTATTTGTGAATTAACCAATGTTAAAAAACAACATTATTTAACTGTTGTTAATTTACATCATTAATAAATATATACCATTTAATGTTTATCAAAATCAATTCCAAAATGTGTTAATATATTATTACATTTTAAAGTTTTATTTTTTGAACATGACTATTTTTCTAATATTAAAAATATTTTGTTCATTGTTAGTTCATTGTAAGTTCATACTATCAATGAAGAATTAACATGCTGTAAAAAATACATTTTTCATTGTTAGTTCATGTTAATTAATGCATTCCCTACTGTTAACAAATGAGACTTAATTATAAAGTGTTATCAAAACCTTTAATGCTTTATAAGCATTTTTTAAGGATTTTATTGAGAAGTTTAAACAGACCCTCTCTCTCTCTCTCTCTCTCTCTCTCTCTCTCTCTCTCTCTCTCCCTCCACACTCACTGAACTCACACAGTCAGTCACCCACCCAGTCACCTACCGCACACATTAGAAGCACAGAGACAGGAGAACTCTGATAAGTTTGAAAATGTTCTCCTCTGTATAGTGTATTGTAAATTCATGGAATTAATAACATATCCTCAGACTGTATTGTTCTGTGTATGTAATTTTTTATGAAGTGTTTTGAAGCTGCTCTTAAAAGATAAAAAAAAAGAAAAGTGTTATTTTTTACTGTGACTTTAATAAATTGCCATTAAATCACCGTTCAAGATATCCTAAATCCGTCCGCAATGTAGTATCTTCAGTATCTTGGAAGCATGTGAAAAAATGTTTGGTGTGAATTGTTGGTTTCTGCTTGGGAGGAGTATGAATTTGTTTACAGCCCGTTTAAAAAAAAAAAAAAACACAAAAAAAAAAATAGCCGATTTCCTGTTGGTCGTAGCTAATGACTGTAAATTAGAAAGTTGTCCGGATTAATAAGAACAATTTATGTACCGAGTTTGGTGTCTGTAGCTATCATTATATATATATAATCATTAATAATTATATACCATTTAATGTTGATGAATATTAATTCCAAAATGTGTTTATATATTATTACATTTTAAAGTTAATCTTTTGAACATGATTATTTTTCTAACATTAAAAAGATTAATAAATGCTTTAAAAAAAAAGTTCTTTGTTAGTTCATACTATCATGGAAGAATTAACATGCTGTAAAAATATATTTTTCATTGTTAGTTCACGTTAATTAATGCATTTCCTAATGTTAAGAATTGAGACCTTATTATAAAGTGTTATCAAAATCTTTAATGATTTATAAGCATTTTTTAAAGATTTTAAAAAAACAGACCCTCTCTCTCTCTTTCTCTCTCTCACCCACTGCCTCAATCCACACAGTCACTCACACAGTCACTCACAGCCCACCCCACCCCCACCCCTCACTCAGCTGCAGGCTGACAGGACCTCTCACTCAGAAGCATTATATCAACTCTCTGATAGTTTTTAAATTTTCTCCTAAGCATAGTGTATTGTAAATTCATGAAATTAATCACATATTCTCAGACTGTATTGTTCTGTGTATGTAATTTTTTATGAAGTGTTTGGAAGCTGCTCTTAAAAGATAAAAAAAAATAAAAATTATCTTTTTTACTGTAACTTTAATAAATTGCCATTAAATCATCGTTCAAGATATCCTAAATCCGTCCGCAATTTAGCATCTTCAGTATTTTGGCATCATGATAAAAAATGTTTCGTGTGATTTCCGTGTTTCTGCTTGGAGGAGTATTAATTTGTTTACAGCCCGTTTTAAAAAAAAACCCACATTAAAATAAATATAGCCGACTTCCTGTTGGTCGTAGCTAATGACTGTAAATTAGAAAGTTGTCCGGATTAATAAGAACAATTTATGTACCAAGTTTGGTGTCTGTAGCTAAAACTAACCCCCCCATTTTTGACAAAAGGTGGCGCTAAAGAGTGCCTCTTCCACGCCCGTTTATGAGCTTTTTCCAGTGTCTAACTATCATTAATACTCATATGTGTGTTGAGTTTCATGACATTCTAAACATGTTATCTGCCTCAAAATCACCAGAAACGAATTTTCAACTTTGACACGTTGCCATGGCAACATAAGTTTAGATATCAATATTGCCTTCACAGTTTTACATCGGCCGTGTTTTGACATTATTCTGGTGAAGTTTGAAGCAAATCGAGTAAAAATAAGATGCTGAATTCAAAGCATTTTGAAAACGACACACTTCCTGCAGCCAGTTGGTGGCGCTATAACTTTCAGTCATTATAGTCACATCTATCCGATCGGCATCATACAACGAACAAATCACTGAAGTTTGATCAACATCATACAATGTATGTGGACGTTATTAGGCATTTCCTGGGTCTCATTTTTCGCCATAACTTCATCGCCTCGCCACGGGCAAACCGTTCGACATATCAAAAATATCTTCGCAATTTAGCGTCCCCAATGTCTTGAGATCATGTTCACCGAGTTTGGTGGCAATCGTATGGAAATCCTCAGAGGAGTATATCAAATTCCAGAGCATGCGCTTTTTAAACAGCCCTGAATAGCCGACTTCCTGTTGGGCGGAGCCTATGACATGCTGCGCGGAAGTTGTTCAGCTCAATGAGTTCTATATGTGTACCGAGTTTCATATGAATACGTGCAAGTATGTGTGAGCTATACATCAAGTTTTCTGACAATTTTCCAGGGGGCGCCGTAGAGCCCCTGTGCCACGCCCGGGTCCCAGCCTCAGCGGCGTCCTAATGGCCGCAGGTTCCAATGTGCGTGCCAATTTTCGAGAGTTTTCGGGCACGTTAAGGCCCCCAAAAGTGCCCGGATGATTGAAATAAAAAAAAAAAATAAAAAAAAAAAAAAAAATAAATATAGCTGCAAGCAGCGATGACGGGCCCAAGCCGTCAGCATACGCCACCCTGGTGGCATCGATAAAACGGTGCCCAGCGAGCACACGCATTACAGTAACCCTCTGGCAGTTTGGTTTTAAGGGATACGGCAATTAAAGGGTTAATCCAAACCATCAACTCTGTGAAACACACACACACACACACAGAACAACATATAAAACTTTAAATTCTGTGATTGTTCTGTGTATGTAATTTTTTATGAAGTGTTTGGAAGCTGCTCTTAAAAGATAAAAAAAAAAGTTTTCTCTTTTTTCTGTAACTTTAATAAATTGCCATTAAAACACCGTTCAAGATATCCTAAATCCGTCCACAATTTAGCATCTTCAGTATTTTGGCATCATGAGAAAAAATGTTTGGTGTGATTTCTGTGTTTCTGCTTGAAGGAGTATGAATTTGTTTACAGCCTGTTTAAAAAAAAAACCCACATTAAAATAAATATAGCCGACTTCCTGTTGGTCGTAGCTAATGTCTGTGAATTAGAAAGTTGTCCGGATTAATAAGAACAATTTATGTACCGAGTTTGGTGTCTGTAGCTATCATTATATATATATCTATATAAACATTAATAATTATATACCATTTAATGTTGATCAATATTAATTCCAAAATGTATTAATATATTATTAAATTTTAAAGTTTATCTTTTGAACATGACTATTTTTCTAACATTAAAAAGATTAATAAATGCTTTAAAAAAAATTGTTCTTTGTTAGTTCATACTATCATGGAAGAATTAACATGCTGTAAAAATATATTTTTCATTGTTAGTTCACGTTAATTAATGCATTTCCTAATGTTAAGAAATGAGACCTTATTATAAAGTGTTATCAAAATCTTTAATGATTTATAAGCATTTTTTAAAGATTTTAAAAAACAGACCCTCTCTCTCTTTCTCTCTCTCACCCAGCTCCTCAATCCACACAGTCACTCACACAGTCACTCACACCCCACCCCACCCCCTCACTCAGCTGCAGTGACAGGGAGCTCTCACTCAGAAGCAGCTCTGATAGTTTTTTAATTTTCTCCTCTGCATAGTGTATTGTAAATTCATGAAATTAATCACATATTCTCAGACTGTATTGTTCTGTGTATGTAATTTTTTATGAAGTGTTTGGAAGCTGCTCTTAAAAGATAAAAAAAAAAAAGTTTTCTCTTTTTTACTGTAACTTTAATAAATTGCCATTAAATCATCGTTCAAGATATCCTAAATCCGTCCGCAATTTAGCATCTTCAGTATTTTGGCATCATGATAAAAAATGTTTGGTGTGATTTCAGTGTTTCTGCTTGGAGGAGTATTAATTTGTTTACAGCCCGTTTTAAAAAAAAATCCACATTAAAATAAATATAGCCGACTTCCTGTTGGTCGTAGCTAATGACTGTAAATTAGAAAGTTGTCCGGATTAATTAGAACAATTTATGTACCGAGTTTGGGGTCTGTAGCTAAAACTAACCCCCTCATTTTTGACAAAAGGTGGCGCTATAGAGTGTCTCTTCCACGCCCGTTTATGAGCTTTTTCCAGTGTCTAACTATCATTAATACTGATATGTGTGTTGAGTTTCATGACATTCTAAACATGTTATCTGCCTCAAAATCACCAGAAACGAATTTTCAACTTTGACACGTTGCCATGGCAACATAATTTTAGATATCAATATTCCCTTCACAGTTTTACATCGGCCGTGTTTTGACATTATTCTGGTGAAGTTTGAAGCAAATCGAGTAAAAAGAAGATGCTGAATTCAAAGCATTTTGAAAACGACACACTTCCTGCAGCCAGTTGGTGGCGCTATAACTTTCAGTCATAATAGTCACATCTATCCGATCGGCATCATACAACGAACAAATCACTGAAGTTTGATCTACATCATACAATGTATGTGGACGTTATTAGGCATTTCCTGGGTCTCATTTTTCGCCATAACTTCATCGCCTCGCCACGGGCAAACCGTTCGACATATCAAAAATATCTTCGCAATTTAGCGTCCCCAATGTCTTGAGATCATGTTCACCGAGTTTGGTGGCAATCGTATGGAAATCCTCAGAGGAGTATATCAAATTCCAGAGCATGCGCTTTTTAAACAGCCCTGAATAGCCGACTTCCTGTTGGGCGGAGCCTAAGACATGCTGTGCGGAAGTTGTTCGGCTCAATGAGTTCTATATGTGTACCGAGTTTCATATGAATACGTGCAAGTATGTGTGAGCTATACATCAAGTTTTCTGACAATTTTCCAGGGGGCGCCGTAGAGCCCCTGTGCCACGCCCGGGTCCCAGCCTCAGCGGCGTCCTAATGGCCGCAGGTTCCAATGTGCGTGCCAATTTTCGAGAGTTTTCGGGCACGTTAAGGCCCCCAAAAGTGCCCGGATGATTGAAATAAAAAATAAAAAAAAAAATAAAAAAAAAAAAAATAATAATCCTTAGAAGAACAATAGGGCCCTGCGCCTTACTGGCTTGGGCCCTAATAATCCTTAGAAGAACAATAGGGCCCTGCGCCTTACTGGCTTGGGCCCTAATAAATTAGCTTTTATATTTATATTTCCATTTTTTATGTTAAATTTAGTTTGCATTTTCATAACATAAACTTCTCATCTAATATTTACAATTTATTTCTCAACTTTATTTCAATGAACACAAAGTTTTTTTTATAGTTTGAGTCAGCAATAACAACACTACCACATACCTCCCTAAAAAGTCATCTTTGTCCACATCCTTGTCGAAAACCTCCACAAGGACATCAGAGGTCGACCTGGAGGTCAGAACCAACTGGAAAAAGCATTGATTACATGATATTATTTTTAAAACCATGTTTAACATCAACTAAAAAAACCTTTGAGGACCTAAACCCACCTCATACATCTCGTTCCAGGTGGGGTTGAGGTTCTCCTTGATCACATGACTCTTGAAGATTTTGTCTCCGATATGAATCTTGACATACGGGTCGCTCTTCCCCTTCACCATCCCTCCCATCATCTTGTCTTTAGCAACCAGATCTTCAGCTTCCAGCAGGTGGAGGCGGAGCACGCCCTAAAAAAACATCAAATCACCCCACTGTGTCGTTTTGTTTGCATTTATAAGCCATATTAACAGTCCGCCATCCATCTGCGCATTCCTCACCTCGGCACCAAAGCTGGGGTCAGGGCTGGTGTGCAGGGGTTGAAGGTCATCTGAACTGGAAACTTCTGGGACCTCCGTGACCTCCTCCTCTTCTGGGACTGACACAGAGGAAGTCCTGCTGACAGGAGATGGTGGGACCTCCTCAATACTAGACCTAAACCCCCCCAAACAAACACAGACACACACGTCAAAGTCAAAGTAAGTTTATTGTCTTTTCAGTAACATAAAATGCAACAACATGAACAGGAAACATGGTTCCTCTTAAAAATCAATCCATATATACACTTAACAGTCAACTATAATCAATAAACAACCACACTTACTTAAGTCATCTGTTTATGATAACAATTATTATTAATTATTACTAACAGTCGATGGATTTCATCATTAATTTTTAAAGGGGTCATCGGATGCTAAATTCACTTTTCAAGTTGTTTGAACATAAATGTGTGTTAGAAGTGTGTGTGTACACATCCATCCTATAATGATACAAATCCACCCAGTGTTTTTTTTAAATCCCTATTTTAAAATCCTCTCTCTCAAATCAGGCTGATCTGAGGTTCCTGTCAGAATGACGTAGATCTGTACAGACCGCTCCCACGAGAGTTGATTGACAAGGCCGTTTTACCTTAGACCCACCCTAAGTGAGCTGAGAGCTGTTCGCCATTGTGTCGACGGTGCAGGGGAAGACAAGATGTCTCCAATCAAGCAATTGAAGTGTTTGGTTGTTGGATGTAATAATGAATATAGCAGTCGTCATTTACTCCCAACATCTGAGCTGCTGAAGATGCAGAGGATTAACGTTACTTTCATTCTGAAGTGAATGCGCCGATCCCCGATCTGCTATGTTTGCCTGAATCATTCATGATCCAGCTTTATCTACAGAAGAAGTGAGTATAAGTTTTTTTTTATGAATCTTTGCAAATCGCCTTTCCTAATAATGTGCTAGTAAGCTAGTTTCCCGGCTGAAGTTTAGTATGCTTCATAGATATATATACCTAGATGCCTCATTATCGACTGTTTCTAAAACATCAACTTGTGCAAAATGGGCATCCGATGACCCCTTTAAGAGAAATTACGAATAAAATATCAGTTGTCAGTTCTGCAGATCTATTTATTTTAATTAGGAACTTCAGTTTAATGCACTGTTTATTAAATATTATTAATAAAGAAATGTTTGAATTTCTCCTCCTCTCACTTCTGCACTAATTCCTCCTCCTGTTTTCTTCTAAGGCTGGACGCTTCAGGACGTTTCGGCTCCTCGTGGTCTTCAGAGCTCTCTGTCTCTTTAGGGCAAAGAATCTACAACATAAGATAACACCACATCAAGGCACAGTTCAAGCAAACATCATGCACTTATGATCAAACTCTATTGTTTTTTATTTGAAAACCAAATTTTAAATGATATTTTGCAGAATGTACAGGCTGCTCTTTTGAATCTACAATTCAAAAATTAGGAGTCAGTTAGATTTTGAAGTAATATTAATGAATAATTTGAATAATTCTTAAATCAAGATGCATTTATATGAGAAGCAACATGACATAAGAAGTCGTGTTTTTTGTGAAACTGAACAAAATGGTTATGGTTGAAACAAGAATATCTGCCCAAGTGCTCAGAAAAACTGAACTGAAACGGAAACGGAAATTTTTAATACCCCATTGACTTAAATAAATGTGTCTTGACTTAAGGATGTTTAGCTATTTGTATTGGAATACACAAATATAGAAGATTTCAGTTTCAGTTCATATTATTCCGTTTTTGCAGTGCATGCAAGATTTAATGCCATGACTGTATGAATTTTAAAAAAGGCAGTTTTTTTTGCAGAAACCTTGTAAAAGAAATGAATACTTTTATTCAGGAATTAATGCATTAAATTGATCAAAAGTGATAGTTTAGAATGTTATAAAAGTTTTCCATTTCAAATAAATGCTGTTCTTTCGAACTTTCGAACATCAAGAAAGAAAATAAATGCATCATGGTATTCAAATGTATTTATTTATTTTTAATTAAGCGGCAATGGAGTGTAATGAGTAAGAATAATAAAACATTTTTAAAAATTAAGCTTTGCATCACAGAAATAAATTACATTTTAGAATATATAAAACCATTATTTTAAATTGTAATAATATTTCACAATATTACTGTTTTTACTGTATTTTTGATCAGATAAATGCAGTCTTGGTCAGCAGAAGAGACTTTCAAATAATATGAATATGTATGCATGTGTGTTTTACCTTCAGCTGAGCTCTGACCAGAATCTGACTCTGGGGTGACGCTCCATCCAGATCGAGCCACTGGTCCAGCATCAGATCTGGTTCAGAGAGAAGCTCTTTGATGGGAATCACCACAGATCCCAGAGAGAAGTCCCAATTGTGGGACAACTGAAGAGAAAACGTGAGGTAGAAAGGTTAAAGTCAGGTCGTAAGGTGTGTTGCAAGCCAAACACTACAGTTGTATAACATAAAAATGTGCTGTTTGCATTCTCTTACCTTCACAACAAGGTCTTCGTTCAATGGATCTCGAACCAGGAAGTGAAATGCCTCGTCCCATTGGGGAGAGATGGTGCGGTCAGAGACCTACATCACACAATGTCAGTAAAGAAAAAGAAAGTCAACTCTATCCACACAACATTAATCAATCAATCCAACAGCAAAAACTGTTTCTTACCGTGGTTCTATGAGAAGTTCCTCTCAAAATCAGCTCAGCTCCAACTTTAGGCTCCTTTCCACTCTTCTTCAACTAAACAAACAGAGACATTTTTTAATCAATTGAATGCATCTTTGCTATATAAACAATCATTTATTTTCAAAAATAGCAGCTGTAAGATCATTTGAGAAATGTTTGACTTCATATTGAGATCTCTGTCTTCTGATTGGCAAATCTGAGCACAGTTATATTATAGAGGTGAACCATGCAAGATTACTGGAAGATTACAAGATTGTCTTTTTGTCAGGAGAAAAATCTGAGAGACAGGAAGATCCCAGTCTAACAACTGAGATGTTAAAGAGATATCATACTCACAGGAAGCTCATGTGCGCGCTCCACATACACAAACAGGAGAGCGGCAGTCGGCACTGTCTTATTCAGGTATGAGCTCTTTGACTGGTGCTGCAACACCTGACGAATAATCACCAAGTTAACCAGTTTTATCAAAGCATTGTCAGCACTGAACGAGGACGAGATACGGTTCTGCTCACCTGCTGTAGTTTCTCTGGTTGTGTTACAGTGGGCAGCCATTCCAGAGCGAGATGAACACGGCCACGCTTAACATCGCTCAGAGTAAACCACTGACACACGAACACAGACACAAAAGCATATGTATCAGTATATTAATGCAGGTTATTTTTAGACGTATTACTACTAATGCACATATACTCACCTCGTTAATGTATTCGGAGCTAATTATATCACTTAGATTCATCTTCAGCCTAAAAGAAAAACAATACATCCCTAAATAATGCTAAAACAAAACAATGTTTAGAATTCTTATGGATTATATTGACAGCAGCCCTCATACCTGCCCATAAAGTCATCTTTCATGTCCATGTCCCTATCACAAACTTCCAAGGTCAACTCCTGACCAGGAAGCTGCGTCAAAACCACCTTAAAATATCAATGGGAAATAAAAAAGTTAGAAATACAAGTAAAAAGTCCCACAGAGAAATGTTTTGAACACTTGCATAGCCTGTAATTTGTATACAGGCTAATATTTTTTATAAAAAATAACACATAAACTGTATGTAACTATACACATTAACAGTTATTTTTTTATATTTTATATAGTATTATTATTTATATAAATATAGTATTATAGTAAATAATATCAATAAATATAGTAAATATAGTATATATATAAAAATATATATATAGAGAGAGAGAGAGAGAGAGAGAGAGAGAGAGAGAGAGAGAGCGTTATTTTTATTTATTAAGGAAAAAAGTTCCACAAATAAATGTTTTGAACATTTGCATAGGACATAATTTGCAGAATATACTATATAAAGGCTACTATTTTTTTTTAAATAAAATATTAAATAGTATGTAAACAGTATATATATCCACTGGCATGCAAGTTATTTTTAGAGTTAACTATAAACTATTTTAATATCATTATTAATGCTTGGTTTTCATGTCAATCACTTCTTTATGCTTGTAAAGCCCTTGAATTGCATTGTGAACAGTATGCAACATGCAAAAATACACATTTCAAACATTGTTGCATGACCATATTAGGTTTTTAAAACAAATAAACATAAATATATTATGCATATTTAATTCAATGTGTCATATCCAGTTATAATTTTGGAAATAAATAAGGTTATTTTATATTTGTAATTAAATTTTTTATGAAAATGACTTGTATACAGCAAATTTTTAGCAAATGACTGCATGGCTAAAGAAAATATTAAATATATGTACATACAAAAAACTGCACAAATTGCATGAGTAGTACGGTAGCATGCCACTCCAGACAAAGCCATAGTGTCTAGAGTTGATTTATAAATGTAAATCCCAGCACTCCCACCTCATACATCTCGTTCCAGACCGGGTTGAGGTTCTCCTTGATCACTTGACTTTTAAAGGTTTCACCTCCGACTTGGATCTTGACATACGGGTCACTCTTGCCCTTCACCATCCCACCCATCAGATTGTCCTTCGCAACCAGATTTTGACCCTCCACGAGGTGGATACGCAGCATCCCCTACAGGAAGAGAGGGCAGATGATTTTAGGGTTGGTTATGATCGATTGGACCATCAAAGGATGTTGATTTCAGTACTCGCATGGCTAACGCGATACATTATTAACAGCACAGAGATATTGACTAATGGATGAGATCTGCACACCTCAGTGGCGAAGCTGGAATGGGGCATCGTTTTCTGTGGACGTGAGGCAGAACTCTTTGAAAAAGGGTCACTGGAGAGGAGAGAGGCAGCTGCAGCGGCTTCATCCAACCAGAGCACCTGCAGGAAATTACATCAACACCGAATGAGAGTCTTTTTCCAAATATAATAGATTTGAAATCTGTATAACATCATACACTACTGTTTAAATGATTATTATGATTAAAAGTGACAGAAAAGACCTCTTAATGAGGTTTTATAATGTTACAAAGGATTTCAATTTCAACTGCAGTTCTTTTAAATTTTCTATTCATCAAACAAATCCTTAAAAAAGTATTATGGTTTCCACATAAATATGAAGTAACACAACATCAATAATAATGTGAAATGTGTCTTGAGCAGCATATTAGACTGATTTCTGAAGGACCATGTGACACTGAAGACTGGCGTAATGATGCTGAAAATTCAGCTTTGCATCAAAGGAATAAATTACATTTTCAAATATATTCAAATAGAAAACAAGTATTTTAAATTCTAATAATATTTCTGTTTTTACTGTATTTTTATAGTAGTCTGTATGCAGTATATTGTGATCTGTGTACTCAATCTTGCATATTGTGTGTCAGAATTTACCCTGAGCACTGTGTTGATGTGGATGCGGCTTTCTGGACCAGAATTCTCCAGGTTAAACCACTCATCCAAATTCAGATCTTGACAAGAGAGAAGACGGGAAACAGGAATGGACAGACTTCCCAAAACCTGAACACGGTCATTATCCTTCACCTGAAAGAGATGGAGAAAGTAGTAAGTAACATGAATGTGAACTAGCAAAATTCACATTTGGTATTTAGAGCAGATCAGAAGACGGTTAGAAAACCAGGCAGATGATGATAGGATACCTGTACGTTAATGTCCTGTTTGCTCGGATCTCTGATGAAGAAAGTGAAAGCGTCCTCCCACTGGGGGTTCACGGTATTCCAGCAAATCTGGAGGAAGGGAAATAAGTGAGCGAGAAGAGCGGGTGGTCACATGGGAAGGTTTATTTGGGATGGTAGGTGCGCGTCTTACCCGGCTGTCACGAGTAACATCCTGCACTGAGATTTGAACGATCGGATTGGGATCCTTATTGCCTTTCTTCATCTGAAAATCAGAAGAAACAAGCACAAATCCACTTAAAAAAACAAACAAATGAATTGTAGATCTTTTATCATCATCTTTTATAATTATATTTCCTGTTTTAACTGTTTAACTCATTCATATAACTTTACACAAACACAGTTAGTAAGCGATTCTATACACCAAGTTTGGTGGCGGTAATATTTTTTTTATGTTTTTGAAAGAAATCTCGTATGGTCACCAAGGCAGCATTTATTTAATCAAAAATACAGTAATACTGCAGAATATTATTACAATTTCAAATAACTGTTTTTTATTTGAATACATTTTAAAATGTATTTTATTCCTGTGATGCAAAGCTGAATTTTCAGCATCATTACTCCAGTCTTCAGTGTCACACGATCCTTCAGAAATCATTATACTATGCTGATTTGCTGCTCAAGAAACATTTATTATTATTATCAATGTTGAAAACAGGTGGGGGTGGTGGTCCCCCTCGGTAGTCCGTTCGCCGTGGGGCCCGCTCAAGGATGCAGATTTTAATTTTTTCACATAGTAAATCCCCATTGACTTTCATTGTACAGTAAGTGCATTATTGCAAACACAAGAGCCGAAGAACGAGTCTAATTTATGTGATCAATAACAACATACAACAACAAAACCTAATTTGCAATGAAACGAGAGCATTCATTTGAAATCCTCCAGAAGGCAGCACTGTAAGCTTGAGCGCTCTGGGATGTTCACTCGATGCAAGTGTGTACTTGTTTCAAGAGTTTTAAGTATCAGTGTGTTCCTCTAAGTAAACTCTTTTGCCCTTGCACTTCTGGTAAAATATTCTGGATGCGGGAAACGGTGCAAGTGCTTTCACAAAGTGCTCTATCAGGCTATGAGCCGAATAAGTGAAGTTATATAATCTAGAGTTACACTTAATAGTTTCTGTAGACATGGCTGCAGTCCTCCTTTTACTCTGTTTCAGAGTTGGGTGTCTGCCAGTCTGCTGCCAAATGTAAAAGGGAAATGGCAAGTTGTAGGTAACCAGAGGCATTCTCACACACACACACACACATTTGTTTTTACGATCATGGTGGGGCTTTCCTTTGACTTCTATTGTTTGTTATACTGCGCTAATGATGTTTTCTAGCCCCAAACTCTACATGTAACCCTCACAGAAACATTTTCAGACATTCACTGAGACATTATTTAGTATGTTTATTAAGCAATTTTCCTTAAAGGGCTTGTCCGCAAAGTAGGGTAAGTTCAGATTTCACTTCCTTTTCAGGTACAAAGGCGAGAAAATCAGACCCACATACACAAAGAAATTAATACTATTATTTGGCACGGACACAATAAATCAAAAGTGTTATTTTGAACTTTCTATTCATCATGGTTTCCACAAAATATGAAGCAGCACAACTGTTTTCGACATTGATAATAATCAGAAATGTTTCTTGACCATTAAATCAACATATTCAAATGATTTCTGAAGAATCACGTGACATCACAGGAATAACCTACATATTAAAGTATACTAAAATAGAAAATTGTTATTTGAAATTGTAAAAATATTTCATAATGTCACAGTTTTTACTGCACTTTTGATCAAATAAATGCAGCCATTAAACTTCCGTTGTTGTCATATAAAGCTAAATATAAAAGCATTATTATTTTATTTAAAGGGGTCATATGATGCGATTTCAAGTTTTCCTTCCTGTTTGGAGTGTCACAAGTTGTTCATGCATAGATAAGATCCCTGAAGTTGCAAAGACTAAAGTCTCAAAATCAAAGAGATATTCTATATAAAAGTTAAGACTCTGCCATGCCCTCCTAAAACGGCTCATTCAAACACGCCCCCACATGTCTACCTCACGGTGTGGGAAGATTTGCAAAACACCGCCCAAATGTATACGCAATGAAAGAAGGAGGAACTATTATTCTCGCTGTAGTATTGTTGTTGCCGCCGGCGGCATGTCATGGAGAGGCTGTGTTTCGTCGTGGAAGTGAAAGTGCTTTGTTTGGGCTTCCAAAAGAGGACACAACTAGAAATCAGTGGTTAAGTTGTTTTTTACAACACTGTTCCAGAACAGTTCAACCCAAATATTAGAGTGTGTGCAGCGCATTTTACGGAGGACTTTTTCCTGAACCTGGAAGAGTAACATTAGCCTACAATGCTGGCTTGCACAAAGGCTGTTTCTATAAAGTGGGGCAATTCCAACTTTGCAAGGACAGTCTGACGCTTCTGACTCACAGCCTGTAAGTACGTTTCTGCTACTGACTATTCAAATGCGAGTTTTAGAGCAGTGTAGAGTAGTGCTTGTTGTTTGTCGTTTCTCCGATCACATATGCAGACATGGTAATGTTTACGCGGCACGTTGCAGTATAAGTCATTATAATCAGTAATTATGTCCCCACTGGATGCAACAAATACCTAATTTATAATGGGTTTTATTGTTTTTGTGTCGTCGCACAAGCATCACAATACGGTAAGGGGGCGTAACATTTCCGTCTCACGCTTGAGGTATTCGGCCAATCAGAATGATGAGCTTTGTAAAAATCGACACATTTCAGAAAAAGGCGGGGCAACATTAATGTACAGTATGTGAAATATAATGTGTTTTTGAACCTTAAACCGCATAAACACATTGCATTACACCAAATACACAAAATAATGTTCTTTTTAGCAACGTCATATGACCCCTTTAAAGCTATTTTTTCCTTTTACTCTTTTAAAATGTTAAAAAGCACAATTTATTTTATTTCTGAATAATTATTCCAATCAATGACATGCCCAGATGTCCACAAAAGCAGGTTTTAGCCAGATTTAACACATCTGTCTGTGGGGACAATATTGTGCCCAAACTATAGTGTGTGGTGTGTGCATTAGAACAGAGAGTGCAGCAGGAAGAGGATGTGAGAGTATTACTCACAGGAAGTGCCTCAGCCTTGTCCAGATACACTGCCAAGATGGCTGCTGAGGGCGGCTTTGCTGTTTTACTCACCACACTTTCATTTCTCTTCAGAACCTGAAAGAGAGAGAGAGAGAGAGAGAGGGCAATGGAGGGAGGAGCAAACCAACTGCAAGAAATTCTGTTTGTATTCACTCTGTTTGCAAAGTGTGCAAAGTAAGCTTTCAATCTCTAACACGTTTGAAGTTTCCTGGGATTGGTTAACGGGTGGAGTATATGAAAACACTGTTTGCATGTGTGTTGAACAGAGCACACCCATTTCCAACAAAACCCCCTGTGTTCTGTGTATGTGCAGTGTTGCAAGACCTCTTCCAGTCTTTCTGTGTCAGCTTCTAGCGTCAGCCACTCCAGTTTGAGATGAACCCGTCCTGTAGGGGTGTCCTTCAAGGTGAACCACTAAGGAGACATGAATACAGAAAAAATTTCCAATGAGAGAGCCTACAACACACTTATGACTGATATTATGAAAAAAGACACCAATGTTCAATAAATAAGCTTGTCGTTATTGCAAAGTAAATACAGAATGATTAGTGTTATTTATGTACTATTATAGTATTCATTAATTAGCTTTTATTTTTTTACTTTCAGTTTTTTTATTTTAATTTAAGTTTTTGTAATTGTGTTATGTGCTTTTATCATTTTTTTTTCTTTTTCCGTTTTAGTTTTTGTGATTTTAAAACTTCAGCTTTATTTCAAGGCGAAATGTTCAAGTTTTATAAGGTTTATTTTATTTCAGCTTTATATCAATTACTGAAAAGTTTTACTGATTATTGATAACACTGCAAGAGATATGAAAATCAGTAAATAAAAGTTCCTCATTAAAATATTTAACTGGAGAATGCCATGATGGACCAATCAGAATCAAGCATTCATCCATGTGATAATCATATTCATAAATAATAATAACTGCAATGTACAAAACATGGGTTATGATTTTAGTGGTTTGTAACAAATTTGTTAACCACAAACACAAAGGAGAAAAGTGCACTGGAATATTAATAAACTTTCTCACCTCATCCACTATTTTAGACTTCTTCACAATCCCCAAGTCTAATTTTGTCCTGAGCACAAGTGAAATAAAGAGAATCAATACAAAGATGAGAATAGTGTGAGATCAGCAAACAGCAAAAAAAACACAAAGGTGAGTTTATGGTAATGATGTTTATGGTTATGGATGTTTACATTATGAATGAATGTTTAGAAAATGAAACTCTGAAACAGATCTATACAAAAGAGGTCATATCATGATGCAGAACAAATACATTTTTCTGAAACTTTTGGAATGAAAAGTTTTTAGCTGCAACAAACCTAACCTATGACTAACATTACAGGTGAACTTCAGGGGAAACAAAAATGTTACAAAAAGTTAGATATGACCCCTTTTAAAGAATAAATGAGAGACGGATAGACAGAGAAGGAAGCAGTGATATGGTACCTGCCCAGGAAATCATCATGATCGGGATCTTTATCAAACACTTCCACCTCTAGCTCCTGACCAGGCACCTCATGAATGATGACCTGACAGACACACAAACACACACACATGCATGCATGAAACACCAAACACACACTTACAGTAACAGCATGAGTAATCAAAGACAAAATGTGGTATGGATGGTTCTACATTTGAGCTGAAAGGCACAGATACACATGAGATTAAGATGTTTATCACATTTACATCATACATTGATATCATGATAATAAATGGCTTACTGCTTTTTTGTTCTTATTATAATGTGGTGTCATTTTAACACCCACCTCATACATTTCATCCCATTTGGGATTGAGCGTGTTGTCCAGATGGCGGGATTTGAAGGTTTGCGGGCCGACTCTGAGCAGGGCATACGGGTCAGACATGCCCGCCATCACACCCTTCACATAGTTATCCTTCAAAGCCAGACCATCAGCCTCCACCAGATGAATACGCACAGCCCCCTTCATGAAAGAAAGATGCACAGAATGAGAATACAGTGCAGAGAAATGTTTTTTAACATCAAATCAGCATATTAGAATGATTTCTGAAGGATCATGTGATCCTAATGATGCTGAAAATTCAGCTTTACCATGACAAAATTAAATATATATATATATATTTTAATCAATAATTAATAATATTCAGAATATTACTGTTTGTACAATATTTGAAAAAATAAATGCAGCCTTGGTGGCCCCAAACTATTAAACAGTAGCTTACATTTCAATTGCAAAAACCAAAGTATTATGTATTCCAAGTATTTTTGTCAAAATGTTGCATTGTATGTTGATTCTAATGTGTATATGGGCATTTGTAAAGGTTTGTGTGTGTGTGTTACCCTGGGTAAAGGGCACCGCAGCTGCGCTACATGCAGATCTGCCACTAGAGGAACAGTGAGACGATTGGGCAGAACCAGGAATGAAGCAATCGCATCCATGATCATAGTATCTGACATCACACTGAGAGAAAGAACCAGAGATAGATAGAGTCAAATAGATTCAGAGAGAAACACACCAAAAAGGAGGCAGCTCAGGACAGTGAGGGTACTGAACTGAAAAACATCTTATTGTGTATCTCTAATGACTGAAACTTACTTGAGCCCTGGTATGTCCAGCAGGTTGGTCAAACCGGTCCAGTTAACGGTCAGTTTCTAACAAAAAATAACGGCATTCATATTCCCAATTTTGAGAACCAGAGCCAGCCTCTAAACCTAACCTTAACTCATGTGGTTACCTTATATTACCCAGTACTTTCTTAAGTATATTGCAAGTACACGTAAATGCACATACTGTAAAATAAAGTGCAACCGAAAAATGTGTATTGGTGTTTCAAAGAACCCAGGAGAGCTTCAATTTTCTTTAATTAATGGATGATACCAATATACAACATACAGCTGCAGTGATTCCCAAACATAAAATATTTACTTGAAGTACCACATGAGATTTTAAGCTAATATTTAACAACACATTTGCATATTTATGGTACTCTAATGTTGGTAAATGGTCACATGACAAATAGGTAAACAATCAAAAAATGTTTTAGTGATTATTATTTATAAAAAAATATTATTTATTGTAATTTTAGGGTTTATATATCCAAGTTTGGGAAACCCTGTACTACTATTTTTGAAAAACCCATAATGTCATGCAACAATATTTTAATATCCAAAGAACCATCTGGTCAACTCAAGTACCACATACAGCCATAGAAGCACTGAAGAACCCTTATTATATACAGAACTTACAGGTCTTTGAATGAAGAACATGGTCACAGCGCCCACGATTGGGACGTCACCGATCAGCGGCTCCAAAATCACACGCATCATTCCATGAAGCTGACGGAACAAACGAAAATGAAATAAACCCTTAATAAAATTCATTCATTGGGACTGTGCATCAAATCTACCGTCACAAACGCAGAATCTCACCTGTATTCCATTCACCCCAGCCTTGCAGAAATACCTCTTCACCTCCACGTTTATCTCAACATCCCCCACGTAACTGGGAAAAGACGGCGGAGAGGAAACTTTAGACTGCTTTTAACTCTTCACAAATAAATTAGAAATCTTAAGGACTTTAACAATTCTTCTGAATTGATGCCAGCCAACTAAACACTAACTGAAGTCGAGGCTTTCAGTACTCTGAATAAACTCAGTCCGGCTGAACAAATCTGAGTTGGCTGCAGTTTGACAGTCTCGTTTTGTCTGTTTTTGACACAATATCAAGTACACAAGGCTTTTAAATCACTCCCTGAGAGACAATAGACAATTCCCTCATTACAGGACCTCATTTATGCAGAGAATCTCAAAAGCTGTATGCGTCACCTGATGTAAACGTCAAGCAGAATTTGGCCTTTCTCATTTTCTGTATGGGCCTTCACTCCAACCACCTTCATCGGCTGTAAAATGAAAGAAAGTTCTAAAATAACAATGTAAAAAAGTGCAGACAATACCATTATATCAAGCAAAATTGGTTAATCGGTTGTTTCTTTATGAATACTATTCTATAATTCTGTAATGGAATAGTTCTGGTATTTCAAAACCCTTTCACAAAAAAAAAAAAAAAAAAAAAAAGTTTGCAAAAAAATAAAAATAAATGACCTGCCACCTAAGATTTTAAGTTAATATTTTAACTTTTAATTTATTAACTACAGGGATTCCCAAACATTAGCACCTGAGAATTAAAGTTAATACTTTAATAATTCAACAACACATTTCCATGTTAATTTTGATTGTCTTAAAATTATTTAAAATTATGTACTTAATTTATTTTAAATATTGATGGTTTAATGAATTAATAATTATGTTAGCTATGTTAAAATATACTGCAGCAAAATATACAATTTCACAATCTTATTCATTTTTTTAATCCTTTTAACATCCAAATTTCACTCGTGTCCTAACAGGAAGTTTGCCATGAGGCATCAGAGGTTGATAAGAGTCTCAAGAGTATTTATTTAAACAGAATGCTTGTTCTGACACGTTTCAGTGGCTTTCAATCTCTTGCACTGCGGTGGACTGAGATGTGTGAGAGTGTTAGACTGGAATATAATGTAGCAGTGAGTGAGTGTGCATGTATGACCTTGCCACCAAAGTCGACCTTCGTGAAGCTGAGCGTCTGCAAATGAGTGCTGGAGCCACGGATGGATGGAGCGATGGTTTCCGTCAGCAGCTTCTCCAAATACTGACCAATAAACGGCCAGGCTTGCTGGATAACCTTGAAAAACAGACAGGAAGAGAACGAGTGTCATACTTTATGTTTTTTTTATTTTATATTATTTATGCATCGTTCATGGAATATATTTTTTTCTGAAATGCTTTAGTTGGACGTTCATTTAACATTTTTTTAATGTTACTATCTGAAAAGCAACATTCTCATTATGTTTGATAAATGTTCCCTTAACACTCGTATAACTGATGTCTGTTCTCCGCTCTGCTTGCAGCTGATTACACCGGAGCCATTTGTGTTTGCCTTGTTACTACAGCGACCTGTTGTTGTTTGCGGATGTTAAGAGCTGATAACAGACGCTAAAGCACCAGTTGCCAGAGTGTTTTTCAGATTATTCATTGCATGATTTTAGAAATAGCATTGTGACTCATGCACAAACCACATGACCATGGGGTACGACGAGGGTAGAGTCTCGGTTGGGATGAATGCCAGCGTAAAATGTTTGCCTCGTGAATCACTGATGAAGAACACCAAGCCTAAATATTTGTGCGCTACAGGGTTTTTACAATCAGATTACTACTGAAATGGGCTGAGCTTCATCGCAAAGAAGGACAAATGCTATAAAGAATTTAGGAAGGGATATATCTCTATATGCTCCTCGTTTTTCTGTCTCTCAGTGAGTAAATCTCAAGAAGGAAACTTCACTTCAACCCCAAAACCTATTTTTTTATTTTACATAAATTACCAAACTTGCATAAATATACCGTTAATGCTAAATATTTTTTGAAGAAAGCTAAAAATCTATCTTTTTACTTATGTTGTCTTTTAGTTTACTATTATCACTTGGGTTCAATTACCATTTTTTGTTATCATTATAAGGAGGGTTTTATCTTTAATTGTATGCTACATTAATTATGGAGTTGCATACAGAAAATTAATTATGCAAATAAATTCTATTATAATAATAATTATTATTATTGTTACGGATTTGGAGATGCAAAAGGACATAAAAAAATGTAATTTCCTGGAAAAAGGTGCATTGCGACTGATCTACTAATTCAAAGGCATGAACATATGTTGGTTGAATTAGTGTTTAGTTAAGAATGGCTGCGTAATAATAGCATATGCAGCTTTTGTTCACAAGACGTGTGTGTGTGTGTGTGTGTGTGCAGCTGTTGTGACATAAGGGAGGGTCATACGGATGGGTTGGGTGGGGTTTAAAGGCACAGCTCATGGGATTACAGGCTTAATTTTACATGCGGCATCTCAATGAACAAATGTCAACCAAAATGTTTGCTGAATTACCTTGTTTAGCCATTCAACCTTCTCCACATCTGGAAAATTGACCTAAAAATATAAAGAAAAAATAATAACAGATTTCTAAGTGCAAAGACTGTAAATGCATATGAGCTTCAAAGTGAGCAATCTTCAACAGACGCATACAACCACCTCAGCCTATCATGAGCGTTCTTCCTTTAATTTCATCATTTCTTTCTTAAATAACAATAACATATACTATTTGCAGAGTATAATTAGATTTCTCCCAGATAAAATATATATATATATATGAATGAATGTTTTGTTTTATTTAAATGCATTTTGATTTATTTATATATTTAAAAAATTTTTCAATGAATTACATGCATAGTTTATTTCAACACATGACAACCATGAGACATGAGCAAATATGGACTGAACTCTTTTATTTGAGCATCTACTGTGCACATGTGGAGGAGATGACGAAGCAACAGTGTAGGCCCATTCAGAATGAGTAGGGCGATGGGAATTTTGCCAAGTATGCAGCATCTAGTATGCAGTATACCACCAATGTCTTCTAAAGCTGCAGCCCACTCTCTTTAGCAGGATGAATCGATTCGTTCGAACGGTTTGTTACAATGAAGTGATTCAAAAAATGATTCAATATGACCGATTCTTTTGAGTCACTGCGCAAAAGAAAAGTCACGCAAAGCACTTTGTTGAATTTTTTAACGGTAAAAGAGGTTGTTCTGATAAAATACGACCGAGTAGTTTACATCAAATGGTAGAGTTGTTTATGTCATCCTCCTCAGTTTTACTTCTGTGCAGAAAAGTGATTTCAAACGTCGTACGAATCTGAATCATTCAAATGAACAAATCGTTCGCGATTCGGACATCGCCACTCGTTTTAGTTGTTTGTAGCTATGCAAATCTTTTACATTAACACGTTGTGTGTTTCACTTGTAGCATGAATACGTGTAGATTTATTCGGATGTTGTGCATTAATAACAATGGATAACAAAAGGCACACTTTTGTGCATTCTTACCCAAGAAGGCAGGTCTCTTCTAGTTCTAAATGATTTGGAGGATACGTATTCTTGCTCGTCGTTGACTAACTCTATAGCAGACTTCAGTCTCGCCTCCTTCGCCTCACGAGTGTGTTTCCATCCTGCGTACACCATCATCCCAAACATCACTAAACTAGTGCTCACCCGATAGTAACCTGCCAGGTAAGCGGGCAACAAGGCAGTGAGACATTTGCCAAATGTCCATAAGATTGCTTTGGCATCAAATAGTTTCGTTTTAGGGACGTCCATTTCTCCCGATGAAGTGTCCTGGGCTGGTTCGGTCTTCTTTTCCGAATCCGAGTCATTTTTCGGCCCTGAATCAAGGTGCGACATTGTGGTCTGTACGTAAATTTTTCCAAAGTGGAGATGCGATTACAAAGCGATTGCAAGTCAAATTCAACATATGCTGAGGCTTAAAGTCGAGCGTTTCATTCGCGCATGGACTACAGACTGAAGATGAGTCGGACCAGCTCGCCTCTTTTACTCTTCTGGCATGACGCTGTTCTTCCTTCTTGCAGTATCTCTGTCTGAACCCCTGAAGTGTGGCCTGCACCGTTATTTAGGCAGATCCACGCCCACAGAAAACGACGCAGGACGCTGCAGATTCTTCTACCTTTATATCTCACTAGACAAAATCTGATTTAAAGTACGTGCAATTCTAACAAGTTCTTACTAAATACATGACAATGGGACGATAATAGCCAGTTTTAGTCATGTTTTACCTATTTTATTTGTAATTATATTAGTTTTTTTTCTTTCATACACTATATCTTATGAAATAAATATATAATTTATCATTTCAGGTTGATATATCAATGATTGCATTTTTTATTAGTTAGAATCATAAAAACAAACCCTAAAGGAATGCTAATTAATCATAATAGTAAAACCTTTCCTAATGAGTCAGTTGGGAATAACCAAAACTGTTAATTTGCTTAGTAATAGATTACTTTTAAGATATCCACAATGCAACTTCATAATTGCAGGTAAACATGTCTAATGCAGTTTGGGCTAGTGATAGAAATAGAAAAAAGGACTTTCAGTTTATCTAAAGGGATATTTTTGATTCTTTGTTCATCCAATTACAATTCAATAAATAAATTCCTCTTTTTTGACAAGAAATTGTATGCAACATATCCTGAATGCATTAGCTATAGTCATTATTGCAAATGTTTTTATTTCTGATATCTACAGTTTAAACTATATAACAGATTTGTTAAATTATTATTACTCTTTAAAATGAAATTTTACTAGTCAAAACTAGCTTGTATTGATTTAAAGACATGGTTAAGGCTAGATGGTATACAGATTTATCTACTGGGCATGCACACATCAATATAGAGTCATTTTTGTCACACGGTACAATATTTACTGTTTTTGCATTATTGTAAGGGGTAGGTTTAGGGTTGGGGTAGGTGTTGACGTTTATAAAACCAGTGTTAGAAATGTAATAGGTTACAAGTTACCCTACTTAAAATGTAATTAGTAGTGTAACTTTTCAATTACTTTATTAAAGTAATGTAACATTACATTTGATCACTTATATTTGTAATGTTTTCAACTGTTAATCATTTTCAAACATAAACCAGGCAGGGTTAACCTTCCATTAGTGCTCAACAGTCAACACTGATTCCTGTCAGATTTTCAAAATCCTTCATCGTTTGAATTAAGATTATAATATTTTAATTGGATGCAAAATTCACTTGAAAGACACTTACCATGGTGTTTGCATAAATGTATTTTAATAGTGTGTGGACACGACCACCCTGCAATTATAAAAATCCAAAAAGCATTCTTTTTTTTTTTTAATCCCCCAAAAACCTAAACAGTCTCAATTATCAAGTCGTTTTGATTTTCTGAGCAGTATGATGTCACATTTGCTCAGGCCCCGCCCACAACCGCTGAAGTACTGTCCAGTATTAACGTATTTCGCCCTCAGCCAGTTGTACGAAGTCCATCATTCTCTCTGTGTTCGAGCAGCTGTAGCAATCCAGATGTTTTGTAGTTTTGTGATGTAGAAGAACATAAGATTGTTCATTTTCTCCTGACATCGGAGCCACTGAGGACGCAGTGCATTAGTTTTTTTTTTTTTTTTTTTATGTTAATGCACCACCGAATACACCTAAATTCATTTATGTCCGCACAAATAATTTTACTCCAGACTTAGGGACAATTCAAGGCATGTTTTGTTAAAAAGTTCAAACTCAAGGATAGATCAGTACCCATTGTTTGTGACCCAGATGCACTTTCAGAAGAAGTAAGTCTCACACTTTATATATTTTTATGATTATTTGCAAATCACCTTTGCTCTTCCACGAAAGAGAGGGGCGGGGTGAACAGAGCTCATTATCATTTAAAGGAACACACCCCAAAACGAGCCGCTGTGAACAGAGCAAGGTAAAAACTGTGTTGTTTTACAGGACCACTGAGGAATTTTAACCAAAGTATGTTGCAGACCTTTCATGAAAACCCTAATCATACCAACTTGTGGAAGATGGGGATCCAATGTCCCCTTTGAAGCACAGCCACCACAAAATCAGACTTACTTCGAGATAATTCTGAGGTTAAATACATATATAAAATCATAAGAATATTATTAGCATTATTAGATATGAATCTACTACACTGTCTGGGATCTAACAATGCCTTGGAAAAAACAGTTAATCTTAAAAAATTAAGCATAGCTATACATAGACCCATAAAGGAAATAAAAGAGTCATCGAATAAGCATTTTCTAAACTCCTGAAACATTGGCGTTTCATATTTTAGAGCAGTCACTGCAATTTATGAAAGAAATCAATTAAATCTTTATGTGGCAGTGTGTGTGAGAAAATCAGATGTAACCTCCTTTGTAATCCTTAACATTTTCATAATTAACTGTAATTTGATTACACATTTTTTCTCAGTAACTAATTACAATTACTTTTATTTTGTATTTAAATTACGTATTTCTGTTACATGTAAGTAGTTTCTTCCCAACCCTGTATAAAACACTATCTAATAGGTTGAAAATTAAGTTTATTGTTAGCTTCCAGTTTTAGCTGTATCCCTTCTAGCCACAACCGCTGAGATGCTCTGATACCAGCTCATCGCCTTCTGCTTAAAATCTGTATTCATGGGCAAGTATAGACACTATTCAGTTTGTCTGTTCCAGAGCATCCAGATGTGCTTGTGTCCTGCAGGCCTGATGCTGGTGGATTATCAGATTAAAGTTTGAGAACAGGTCAGATTAAATACACTTCTCATGCTCATACTTTTAGCATGATAACCCTAATAGTTAATCACTCAACCTTTAATTAATCAGAGAGACCCCCAAACCTTAAATACATCACAAGCAAACACTAAAAGATGACAGTTCACTTATGAGAACTGATTATGAGCAATAAAGTGATAGCTTTTCAAAAATCTGGGGGTTTCCAGATGCAAAACATTATAAAATGCTGTGATTTTACTATCTAACTTTTACATAAAACTGTCTACTCTGTTTTATTTGGGCATGAGGAAAATATTTTTAAACATAAGTGAAACAGGGATTTCTACTATATTATTTACACATATAGTTACACCCATATCCATCTGTGGTGATCTGATCATAAGTGAACAGGTCTGAGAGTGCAAACATCAAACTCATAACAGAAGTTTGGTTTGATAAGAAATATATTTTTTCATCAACATTTCAGAAAGATACTCACCAAAGATGAACATTGCCAATATTTAGACAGAAAAATGCAGTTATTTAGTTTCCAAAAGAAATAAAAAAAACGTTTTTATGCCCACATATGATTTGTTGTGTGGGTCAGATTCATTAATTTTGTGCAAAATCAGTTCACACAAAAGCAATTCACAAAACAAACTATTAAAAAAGGAGTCAAACTAAAACTGACAGCTAACAAGTAAATTCACAATCCTTCTGTAGTGATTAGCTGAATAGTTACATCTTTCAAAATGAGTTAATAGATGTCCACAATCTCAAAGGAATCTTTCTTTCTGCTCTCTTAAAGGCAATCATCCGCTAAAGCGTGGCAACAAAACTGAAATATGTTTCAAATATTCACAAGAGGAGATCTGTATTTTGTCTATACAGAAATCTATAAGTCCCTTCAGTCAAAACAGACCCTTCACCTGAGAAACTTACCGTGTTATTGGTAAGTTAAGCAAAAGGGTGTTAGGAGAATTTCCTTGACTTGTGTATATATTGCTGAAAAAATCTGTTCATACTAATGAGGCAAGTTTGTGATCCTCATACTCTGACTGGCGATGGGATACGACACCATCGGTGTGGTCGCATGGCTCATCGTGATGCCCGGCAGCGGTTGTGCCATCGACACAGCGACCGGTGCTACCGAAACCGCAACAGGGGCCATGGAAACAGGTGGAGCCATTCCCTGGGCGATAGTCTGAGCGAGGGCGGCAGAGATGGGGTCGGGGTTCAGATGTGGAGGGGGTGCGGTAGGGGGCGCCGCGTTGGCTTGAGGGGCGGTCGGCGCTCCGGCCGGGGCCACCAGATCCTGCTGCGTGACGGGACGGGGCTGCATACCAGCGCTGCTCAGAGTGGTGTGTGTCTGGGCGATGCCATGGTTGTAGGAGCTGACAGAACCAACAGGGGGCACCAGACTCTGCTCAGACGGAGCTGGAGTGGAGGACAGCGTCATCACTTTAGCCTGGCTTCGGAACTGAGCGTTCTGCTCCAGGAGAACCTCGTTGGTGGCTATGAGATTGGACACCTGGAGAAAAACAGGAAAGATGTGAGTTTTGAGAATTTAACTTGAAACTTCACACGAAAGACAGGGATGTTGTTACAGTTGTCCTAAACTTAAAAATGATTCTGTCACTGACCTCAAGATAAAGTACAATTTGGAGATGATTTGCATGTTTTGTTTGCAGGATTTATAAAGGATGGGTCTCAATTGCATAATGCTTCTAAAAGACTTGTAATAGAAAGAGGTCAGCAAAGATATACTCTGTCATCCTTTATTCATGCTCAAATCATTCAAAATCTGTCTTCTGTGGAAATTTAAAAGATTATCTACTGCAGAATGTACAGTTTAAAGAGTAAAGTCAAAGATGGGACTGTCAATCTCCAAAAATGATAAAAACGTAGAGATTAATTCTACATCTGTACCTGCTATCACTAAACTTAAATCTTTCGCTAATGTACATGTAATCTTTTGTAATCAAAACTGAGTATTATTTTTTCACACTGCACATTATAATGTTATGAACCCTTAATTCACTCATAGCATTTAAACCTGATACTTGATTTTAGACAAAATACAGATTTTTAATATTGGTGCCTCCCCACAAAAACAGCTGTTTTTACTGTGAACTAAAAATAAAACAAAGTATAAAAATTCATTTTCATTTAGAAATGAACTAAATAAAAATAAATGATAACTTAAGTAATACAATTACTAAAACAAAAACGTATTACAAAAAGTCAAAATTACTAAAACAAAAACTAAAACTGAAAATATAAAATTAAAAGCTCTTTCAAAATATTAAATAGGCCATCTGTAATAATATATAAATAACACTAAAATAACACTGCAAAAAAGCACAATAAAAAAAGGAAGAGTTCTTTTGCTAGAAATCTCCTCGGCTGTAGTTCTCAAAACTAGATAACTACACACTGGGTTTGATGTGAAATGTCTTGTCGATTGATTCTCGTGTGTCTGGTCTTTGGCAAAAATATCAGGCACAATGCATCTTAAAGCACCATATATGACCAGAATGAGATTGGAGGTGAGATAAGGCAGTTTTTAGCTACTTTTTGTAATACTATATAATTTTTGCAGCCCCAAACTCAACAGAGACAGAGATGCATCTTCCTTTGTTTTCGACTGAAGAAAGGAAGGTTTGAAACTACATGAGAGTGAGTGAATGAGTACATTTAACATCTGTTCACCTGTTTCTTAAGCTCCTCCACTCTTTTCCTCAGCAGGGAGTTCTCCTCTTCCAGTAAGCGGTACTCTAACGGTCGGGTCGAGAGGGTGGTCTGAACCCCCAGGTCATAATGTCCACCACCGGTCCCATCGGTCAACCGCAGCCCCTCCAAACGCCGTCTCTTCAGCTGGAGGGCCGTGTGGTCAACAGGCACCTCCACTGGCCCCGCTTCAAACATGCCATTCTCAAACAGAGGGTCGTAGACAGAGCAAGGGCCCCTGTCATACCGCCGAAGACCTGCTGTTCCCATCGACATGCAGCTGCTCAACGAGGCCCCAACTCCACCCGACATGCCCTGCTCTCTGCAGCCACCCATGTTGGGACATCCCAGTCCTATGTAGTTACCAACACCACCGCCAACGAGACCAGACATCCCGCCGCAGGCAACGGCAACACCTCCTGCTCCACCGCCGCCGGTGTTCACCATCCCGCTGACGCCACCGGTGACGCCCATCATACACCCGACTCCACCCCGGGATGGGGCTTCATACTCATAATCCTTCCTGACATGCCGGAACTTGCACTTATTGCCCCGCTGGCACTCTCCTTTCAGGTAGTCCCTGCAAATAGGCACCTCTCCGCGGCTCAACGGAAGGTCGGTCGGAGACAATCCCAACCCGGCCGCTACCTTCCCCCTGAGCCGAAGCGGAAGCTCTCCGGTTTTCTTATAATAGTCCTCGTCCTCCTTCGAGCCGTGCACGAATCTGCAGTTGGTGCGCACGCACTCTTTGTTCTGATGGTCGTGGCAAAAGATGAACTCGTTCTTTTGCACGCCCAAATCGGGAACCTCATTGAAGTCCGGATGCCGGAAGCGGCAGCGCTTTCCACGCTTGCACACGTTCCGCAAAAAATCCCGGCAAACGCCATCCAGTCCCAAACCGGAGCCAAAAGCGCCGTTTCCTAACGCCCCGCCGCCTCCCATTGCCCCGGGACCTCCGTTACCCCCCACGCAGCCCGCTGAGCCTCCAACCCCTGACGCTCTACTTTCTCCACCCGTCCCGGACCCTCCCTCGTCCCCGACCCCAGTGCCCACCCCAGTCCCACTGCCGCCCCCACCACCACCTGCCAGGTAGACGCTATCCCGGTCAGGCATGGCGCTCGGCCCAGCGGGAATAGAACGCTGCGCTCATGTGGGAGACAGAGAGATGGAGGTCGTATGAGAGTTCAGAGGTAGAGTGCAAGAAGAAGAAGAGCTCAGACTGTAGACGGATGCAGATCACAGATCCACCCGGGCACCTGTGAATATAATACAAATATATTATTCACATAAGTACCATTATATAACTGCATAAGTCATTTAAAACAATGAATATTAAACAATTTCTATATCTATTATTATTACTTGCAAAACTGCTTTTAACATTAATAATAAGAAATGTTTCTTGAGCAGCATATTAGAATGATTTCTGAAGGATCATGTGACACTGAAGACTGGAGGAATGATGCTGAAAATTCAGCTGCGCATCACAGGAATAAATTACATTTATAATATATTAAAATAGACACGCAGATAATTAAATAAATATTTTAAATAAAATATATAACCAATTATTGTGTTTTATTTTGAATTAAAATATTTATTTTAATTTTACATTTTATTATTTAATAAATTATCTATATTTTTATCTTTTCATCAACTTACGAAACCCTAAACTAGGGGTAGACAAGAGTGCCGGTGTCCTGCAGAGTTTAGCTCCAAATCTGAAAAAAAACCCTCACCTGCCTGTATCCCTATCCTTAGTAATCCTGAAGACCTTGATTATCTTGTTCAGGTGTGATTGATTAGGGTTGGAGCAAAACTCTACAGGACAGCGGCACTCCAGGACTGACGTTGCCTACCCCTGCCCTAAACCATAAAAAAAGACAGTTTTATGTCTATTCAACTTTTCTGCATTTAATTCAGCCCTACTTGCATCACATAAGAACACAACTTCCATTGTGTAGGTCTACCATTTCAGACTTAAGCATGCCATACATATTTAGCTTTTGAAACTTTACACTTTTTTAAAATTAAAGCTTGAAAATGATTTTAGCCCTTCATGATAACTAGATGTCATTCAACACCAAAAATAAAACTAGCTAATATTACAATTTCTTCAAAGCATTTATAAATCTTCCTGTAAATGCAAATCTTGATTCAACATTTAACAAAGAGCAGTTTGTTAAAGCAACTGAACTAAAAATACGATGATGTTATGGTTTTAAGTGGAAACACCATGTTTGTATTAACAGTATTCTCTGAAATACCATGAAGTAACACATGGTATATGAGCACATAATACATAAAAGGTACTATAATAGCATAATATGGCAATAGCATGGGACTTAAATGCATGTACACTGGAATTGACATGGGACTCAAAATATCGTAAACAACGCAAAACTTCAAACAATATTTTTTTTTTTTTGTAAATAAAACACTATCAATGCAAATGCAATTTTTAGCCTCGCATATAATATTTTATAAGATTATACAGTTATATGCAATAGTTGTAATAATTTCTGTTCCAATATTGCAAAGTGCTGTCATATAAAATGTGTAGGACTCCAAATACTTTACAACACATAACTGCATGTGTTACCTACAGAGTGTTACAGAAGTAACCTGATATTGTTGACTGGTTCGTTTGTACATTATCTAGCCTAAATATGCGATAATCAATATTTAATCCACAACAAGCTGTCCACTCTCAGGCTCTCTGGCCTGGATAAGGCGCATGTACAGAGCGCAAACACAACCTAAACCATCACTACTAATAAACAACTCACCCACTGTACACAAGCGGTCGTATCGGCGAGATTAATGAAACTGTAGTTGTACATTACTAATCGTACGCTTTAAGAATAAATTGGCCGTGAGAATGCTCAACTTTGTCCATCAACAACTTCCGCTTTTCTTGTTCGAAGCACTTCCTGTGCGGTAGTACACTGGGAAAATGCACGTCAAAATAAAAGACCTCTAATCAAGAAAAATAATGGTTTTCATATGGTTCACCAATGTGGTTTCAAAAATACCATGGTATTACAAAGATGAAAATAAAAAATATTGCACTTTGTATGCACCATAATAGTGGTATTATTCCATTAATAAATTACATTAGGGTAAACACCAACTGTGGATTTTTGTTTCCCTAAAAAGGTCAAAAGGACAAACAAATATGAAGCAACATCACAAACTTAGATTTTAAAAAAAAAATGTGAACATTTTATATTTTTCTTGAAACGGAGTTAAAAAAAAATACTTTCACCTTTGAAAATATTCTAGACATGGCAACATTACCACTATGTTGAGGTTAAACTTATCATTTGGATTCAAGTTTTTAATTTTTATGGTAATTACATAAACGATAGTTAAACACCCAACCTTGTCAATGATGCGAGTCTCTTTCATGATAAAACACATAGGAGAGGCATGTTGACAAGATATGACAGGTTTCAACATTTATTTTCATGTACAAGTACCAATAAGCCAGTACAGCATGATGGTTGTCAAGAGTTTATTTGTATATTAATAAGAACATCAGACATCAATGTTCATATCTGATCATCTTATAAAGATTCAGTTGTAGAGCAGGAGTGCAGGGGGAACATATCCTGTAAAGAAAGAAGAAAGTGTAAGTCCACAGGAAAGCACAGCAAAAAGTTAATATCACCATTCTTTGTACATTAAGAGAACCATTTTATATTCTAAATTTTCTGAAATGTTATGTTTAAACAAGCAAATAATGCATTATCTAATTATGTATGCACTAATTTGCAAATATTTCCAGAAGAGAAATCTGAATTTTGGACAAAGCCAGGTTCATTTGTTGACAGATTAGGGTTTTTACAGAGCGATAAAGGTTTTATCACTCCATAAATCAGAAAAATACTGTCATCAAACAAGCAATTCACCATGTTTTTAGAATAAAATGTTATACATCTGGTGAATAATCTATGAACAAATTCTGACTGCAAAAACCTTCACAATATAGATAGAAATAAAACTATAAATGTTGATGCAATAAGTACTGGTGAATTGGAGACTTGGACTTTTGGAAAATGGCCTTTGCAGATGAAATTGAAATCTATAAATGCAAATCAATAATGAGTAATAAAAAAAATTAAAGTGTAGTTTGAATGTTTTCTTTACACTTGTCAGAAAGAATACATTACGGAAGCCAAACAGCTCATAATTGACCAATGCATGAAAGAAAATTATGCTATTAACTGCATTTTTAAAATTATAGTCAGGGACAAAACTTTGGATCAGTTTTCCATGAACATCTCTTGTTTTTGGAGCATTCAAAGCTTGAATTTTAGCCAAAACTGGTTCATATTTATTATTATTATGTGAACAGCGCTGCATTAAAAAGGCCAAAGTGATGAATGAAAATTATTACAAATAATACTGATATATGCATTTGAAGAGCCACTCACAAAACAGTGGTTTATTTTCCAGTGGGTCTGACACTTTCAAAGATACCAGCTTCCCTCATGGCACTGAACTCCTTCATTGAATCGTAATGTTTGTAGAAGTCAGCATAAGCCTGTTTCCTGGGCTCTGTTACGGTGAACTGCAGAAAGACACAAACTATTTCTCAGATTCAAGAAAAACTGTACATGCTAGCTTGCAAAAACTCCTTTGCCCAAAATTAAAAAAAGAGGATACAACTAAATATACAAATTAGGGATCATCTAATCAAATTTCAATTTAATTTGAATGACTATT
Source organism: Barbus barbus (assembly GCF_936440315.1). NCBI lineage: Eukaryota > Metazoa > Chordata > Actinopteri > Cypriniformes > Cyprinidae > Barbus > Barbus barbus. Next base: position 28,680,673 of record NC_136741.1, on the reverse strand, counting down.
AAGGATAAATCATGACAAAAGTGCTTGTTGATGTGGGAATTTTAAAAAAACATTTTGACCCAAGCAAGAGATGAAGTGCCAATCACAATTTTAAACAGCACCAAAGACCACAAAGCTCTAATATAGTATATATGACCATAAAAAGATTTGATGGATTAATACAATAACACTGACCTTGAAGGCGACTGCTGCAACGAGGGAGAAAGCGAATGCGATGGGCAAATGAAACCTCAAACGCTTGGAAAGGAGGCCTCTCATTGCTGGCTTTTGAAGAGACATTGTTGACTTCTAGAAGCAGAGGACAATAATGGACATTGATAAAATATACTTCTTACACTCATAGTCAACCCTTCAGCACAGCTACGTGCTTTTCAAGACAAGCATACAAACAGACACCATTACATTTTTAGATATTGTTAAAATGCATAAGGTTTTATATACAGATGTGTTCTTTTGGGCAGTTGTAGATTTTAGCGGTTTAGCTAATTTGCATATCATGTCTCTAGACGTGAAAAGCCAAATTTTCTTTTATTTTAAATATTAATAATTCTGATTCATATCATGGAGTTGAGACGATCTGTATTGCTAACACTAGCTAGCAATGACCGCCAGCGACAAAACGGAGTTCAAAAACGAGGCACGTTTAGCTAAATGGAGATTCTTATTTAGTGTTATGAAAAACATAACTTGATATTATTGAAATTTATACAGATTTCACCATAGAAGTATAGCAAGCTCTATATTTACCGTTTAATTCACGACCTTCAGCACGCACATCCGGTTACTCAGACAGGAAGTCGTTTATGTGGCCAAACTACGGAAACTGACGAAGGACAAACACAGCGGGGCCGATTAAGACAAAGGAAAAAACATATGTAATATATGTTTAATAAAAATAGAATATTTATTTATTTACTTATTTATTATAAGCATGAATTAAATTTGATTTCTATAAAACATCTCACACGGCTTAACTTACAACTACTACCACACATTGTACTTTTATTATTTAAAGAAATAAAGAATACAGTGGTTTATTCGTTGATAGACTAAGACAAAACATTTATAAAATAAAATTAATTTGCGTTTTTTAAATAATCAGGTTTCGATGGATTATATACCATTGCCTTTTTTGTCTTGTATTTTTATTGCTAATTATTTTACTGACTGTATTAAAACATTATTTAAAAGAAAAAAATCTTAACTGATGCGTTTTAAAATAATGAATGTTACTGGTTTCACGAACATCTGGCAACCAACTGCTTGTGTCGGTTGCCATGTCGCTGTTTTATACTCGACTTTTCACTTATTTATTCGTCAGACCACGTTGCTAGGATTTGTTGCTGGATCTGGCAACACTGGACCCATCTTGATCTTCAAATAGCAGCAGCACAGATCGAGAGTCAGCCGCTTGAGTGGAGAATTGAAACTGAAATTCAACCCGTTTCTGCAGAGCCTCAGCCGGTAAAACGTGCTACTCATCCCGGCTAGCGCGTCTTCTAGCTTGTTCTAGAACGAGGACTAGTTATCTCATCTAGTTCATACAACTGGTAACTTTAAACAAGCGGAGCCGAGTTATCACCAAAGCCCTTCCTTCAACGTTTACTTTCCGGTTTTTCAACTTCAGACGTGATTCTACCGCGGTAACTTTGTTTTACACTAAGTTTATACGTCTCACAACAATTTTACTGGTGTGTAATATTGATCTCAACAGCACTTAAGGTTCACACTGCCTTTGATCGTTACAGTATCAACATGCCTCATAAGCGGCGCTCGCAGTCGTGGACGGAGCTCAAACAAGCCGGTAACGAGTGCTTCAGAGCCGGTCAGTATGGAGAAGCCGTGAACCTCTACAGCCAGTCCATCCAGCTGCTGGAGAAGTCTGGTAAGGGCAGTCTAATGTACTCACATTTCAAATATTACCATGTTTTTGTACATGTACCATCCCCGACAGCAAGCAGTGTTGGCCCAGATCCGGCCCACATGGATTTCACACGGGCCAGATTTGGGCCGGATCTGGGCCAACACTATGTTGCTGTCTGGGATGGTATCCTTACACTTACACGAATTGTTCCATGGTATTATTGTTCCTTGCAATACCATGTCAATACTATGGTATTACTAAAGTATTTCCGTAACGTGTGTAAAGAGGGTCATGGGACCCCCAAATGAGTACTAGGGGGTCAGTGGAAAAGTAAATTTAAAAACATACATGCATACCTTTTAAATATATAATGCATATAATAGTACAGCACTGTAGAAATTTCCCAAATATTATTTTACACATATTCTGACTGCTTAGCTATATATCTATGACATATTAAATTCATAGCAATACTAATAATAACAGAAAAATACATGAAAAAATGTAGTGGTTAACATTAATAAAGATTTTTTTGTTGTTGAAATTATACATTTAATAGTACAGCACTGTAGTGAGTAGTAAAAAAGGGGATATAATAGGAATATTTTACAAATGAGTTTACACACATTTATATTATTAATGTTCATATTATAGATACAAATATATAACTACCTAGGGGTCCCTTGCATGGTTATGAATTATGATTGCATATCCTTTATTATCTCCTTCTTTATCATCTGACAGAACCATGTTAGAATCTGATTGTAACATCATGGTAATGTCAAGTCAAATGCTAGGAATACCAGGAAGATTACATATGTTTTTGAGTGACAATGACAAGAACAATAGAGTCGTCATACCAAACAGGAAGATAAGAAAGTTGCAGAGCAACGGATAAAGAGAAATGGTTCCTCAGACTATAATAGATGTAAGGGAACTAACGTAAATAAAGACACATCAATATTCTGTTCGCAGGTCAGAAGAACAAGGAAGATCTGGGTATATTGTACTCCAACAGGGCCGCCAGCTACCTGAAAGATGGAAACTGCAGTGAATGCATTAAAGACTGCACAACGTAAGTGCAACAACCACAGGTGAAAAAATGGTTTAAGTGATTATCTTCAGTGTTAATAATCTTAATATGTATCTTTCAGGTCTCTTGAACTGGTTCCGTTTGGATTTAAAGCTCTGCTTCGTCGGGCGTCAGCTTATGAAGCCTTGGAGAGATACAGACAGGCGTATGTGGACTACAAAACTGTTTTACAGATGGACTGGAACGTGCCGGCTGCTCACGACGGCGTCAACAGGTAATTTTGCCTGACCAGGATCCAGAATTATTATACATGTTAATAGAGAATGCAATTATCAACCGTATAATAGAGGTAATGCACAACATACAAGCATAAGGATACAAAAAATGTTACATGCAACACATCGCTCCTTCCCTCCAGAATGACCAAGGCTTTGACGGATATAGACGGATCATCTTGGAGAGAGAAACTGCCTCCGATTCCCACCGTTCCGATGTCTGTGAAAGAAAGCCTGGCGCAAGCTGCCAGCTCGGCCCCCAGCCCACAACAAAACAGTGTGATTGACAACAAGAAGAAAGGTATTTGCCTGCGCCGTACTGAGCGGAGCCAACATACTTCGCTTCAGCACTTGATTTTCAATTGTATTATTTTAAGCACCAGGACCTGAAGCTGCTAAAAAGGCCAAGGCTCTGAAGGAAGAAGGCAATGAGTTTGTGAAGAAGGGCGAACACAAGAAGGCCGTGGAGAAATACACGCAGTCACTCGGTCAGGACCCCACAGAGGTCACAACCTACACAAACCGGTAAGAAATGGTACCAGTCATTATGCTGCCAAATGTCAAGGGTTCCTATAGTTATGGAAAATTCATTTCAAAACTGGAAAAGTCATGGACTATTTGATAATGCGTGTAAATCAATATTGCTTGTAGGGCTCTCTGCTATCTGTCATTGAAGATGTACAAAGAAACCTTTAGCGACTGCGATGAGGCTCTTCGATTGGATTCTGCCAACATTAAAGCGTTTTACCGCCGTGCCCAGGCAAACAAGGAACTCAAAGTAAGTTTAATTCAGAATAAATTGAAGTTCATTGTCTTAGCTAAATTTGGTGAATTGGTTTATGAATTGTAATTTATTTTCCAACTGCTTGTTTTTCTTAAAAAAACAACAACACTAGCTTTTCTTTTTATTATACAATTAACAAAAAGCAAAAAAGGCCTTTTAACACTAGCTTGTTCTATTATTTTTCTATTCTGTTTTATATATATATATATATATATATATATATATATATATATATATATATATATATATATATATATATATATATATATATATATATATATATAAAACTTGCTACGTGTACTGCGTTAAGCTCACTCAGACTTGTCATAGCACTTGCAGATCATTGCTCTTTTGTTGATTTTGATTACTTCCATTGTCCTCATTTGTAAGTCGCTTTGGATAAAAGGATCCGCTAAATGACTAAATGTAATACATTTTTTCCCTAGAACAAGAAATCTGCTATTGAAGATCTTAACAGTGTGCTCAAAATTGAGCCAAACAACATGGCAGCGCAAAACCTATTGCAGGAAGTACAGAAGATGAAATAACCATGAGATTCATGTGATTTTAATGTTTCATTGCACATGTAACTTACTGGCTCTTTTTCAGACAAAGTTTTAATTAATCACTTTTAGTCTGACTCAAAAAGGCAAATAGAATTAGGGCTGTGTTTTCTACAAACTTTTTTTTTTTTTTTTTTTTTTGCTCAACTAATTAATGTTTATATACATTTGTAAAGACTTGACACCTGTATTGATGTTTCATATCGCATTTTGCATCAAGACAACGTAAACGGGTCTTTATTTAAATAATGTGCTGTATGCATCTGGTAATAAAGGAGAATGTTCTGGAATATTGTAACTTTTCATCCTGTAAACTGGCAGATGTAATGCTATGATCAGTGATATTTTTTTGGTAGGAATTAGTTATACTAGAAAGACATAAAACAGTAAATGCAATGTATACAGGTAGTATAACTGTGAATTACAGCAAAAAAACTCTACCAAAATATATGCCGTCAATGACCAATTAAACATAAAAGATGAGTTATCTGAACTGTAAATATGCCTTAAATTGAATATACCTTTTGCAAACAAGTAATTTTAATCACAGTAGTCAACTTCAAATGTTACTTTAAATGGGTTTTGTTTGTACAAAACAAACAATCCTTTTTCTGAAGTAATTAACAACATGCCAGACGACTGAACTTCAGCCAAAACCCACTTTTAGTTCACCCAAAAATGAAAATATGCTGAAAATTCTTTCACCCCTCAGGCCATTCAAGATGTAGATGAGTTTATTAGAACAGAATCTGAGAAATGTAGCATTACACCACTTGCTCACCAGTGGATCCTCTGCAGTGAATGGGTGCCGTCAGATTGAGAGTCCAAACAGCTGATAAAAACATCACAATAATCCACAAGTAATTCACACCACCCCAGTCAATCAATATGAAATAGACATATGCACAGATCAAGCACCGTTTACAAGCAAAAACAGACCAAATGAGTTCTAAACAAATGACAGTGGGTATGAAGGACTTATTTTAGACTCATATTGTGACCAGAAGCATTGGTTCAAAGCACTTTGATGGACAAAAGAAACGCACAACTTTTCGCTTCACAAGATTACGATGTTTTTATCAGCTGTTTGGACTCTCATTCTGACGGCACCCATTCACTGCAGAGGATCCATTGGTGAGCAAGTGATGTAATGCTACATTTATCAGAATCTGTTCTGAAGATGACGCATGATTTCCTGAGGATGAGTACATTTTCAGCAAATTTGACTATAGCTATTCCTATAACTTTCATGGAACATTCCCTTAAATGCTTATTTATTAGGCATAAACATTTACACGCCATTTAAATCTTTATAGAAAGAGTGAGAAGACCTAGAAAACGTGCTCAATTGAATGAACACCACTACGAAAAACAATACAGCGCAATTTGGAACTGATAAAACTTTTATTTCACTTTAAATTGTCTTTTACACTTTCCTGATTATAACATGTAAGGTGAAACTAGAACTGTTTTAAAAGACACACAAATCTAGTATTACGTCAATAACCAGGTTATTTTTTTTGTCATTTTGTAAAATTTTTTCTTTTCCTTAAGCTAGTCTAAATTTTCACAACCACGTGCGCGCTAAGCAATGAAACTGTCACAGAAGCTAACTTCAGGCAGAATACTGGTCAGTAAAAACAAAGCAATTGGAGATACCAGATATACAGACAGACTCGGCTCCACATTCACTACTGTATTTTTTTTTTGTAATCAAGCGTAGAATAACTGCCATTTGTTCAGCTAAGGGGAGAGAGAGATTTAGTCTTCAGTGCATGAACATTGTCTTCAGCTCGAGACGGATGATTTCTACACCTAAGTGGAATGTTATGGTGATGTGACAAGGTATTGTGACACTGAGTGAGTGGCTACCCCTCAAAAATTGCTTCAGGTCCTTCAACTATTTGCCAAATTCGATTTCGGCTTGTGCGTCACAAACTTTGGGCCAGGACTTCAAAGCCTCCACTGGTCTGCAGCACTTTCCTGCACAAAATTCAAGTTAAATCCAGAATTTCTCAGCTGAACTGCTATGGTCTTACAGAAACTCCTCTCTTAGCAGGAACGAGGAGTAGTGAAGCTCAAAGTCAGTCTAAGGCCCCAAAACACCTTCTGATTTACATAAAGAGGGAAATGTCAAGCATCGACTTCTGTTTGTAAGAGGGTTGAATAACTAAAAAAAAAAAAAAAAAAAGCGTTTTTGCAAGCATTTAGTTTTAAAACAAATTTATATTTACCTCTGAAATGTTTACAATTTTACATCTTTATTAAACGGAAGTGATGGCAATATTACGAAAAAGGGAAAAAAATGTACAGAACAAACCAGGAAAATCGTTTACTGATGTCAAACAGCACCTTTATGTTGACTGCCTCCTTGACAGCACATTAGGAAACTCTCCAGTTTGTTCACAATAAGGTCTGTAATCGTGAAAGGTCACATACTGATGGAATGTCTTTAACTTAAAACTGAATATAGACATGGAATGGCAAACCTCGGGTCCCTTTTATCATCGTTAGCCGTGTATGCAAAATCACGCACATGACAGCAATAATAGTAATGCATGTTAGTCAGTGTCACAATACAGCCTGTTTTCATCCGTTCTGTATGAGATCGCAACAGAATTGTACTGCTACTCGTAACAAAACCGTTCCGATTTCCATTAAGCACAAGTTATCCAGGAGGAAAAACTAAACGTCACAGTGTTTGTTAAATTAATGGACTGTTTAATAACCTTTTGAATAAAACCAGCAATTGCCAGTACACTATTGGAGAGAAAAGACAGAGGAGGGGAAAAATGGGTGGGGAGGGACACTACAATGCATTATATCCTGCTAGACCAGAGAATATATACCTTTTAAAAATGTTAGGAGGGATTTTGGCAAGGGAAAAAAGATGGAAATTGTTTCCACTATCATTTTCTCGTCAGGGGGAAAATACAAACAGACATGTTTGAGACAAGTCAGCCTTGGAAAAACCAAACTTCACCCTGCCGCTCGTGGCTTCAGGGGTACAAACTGGTAGGTCAGGTACAATTCATGCTGCTCGTCATACAGAAAGGTGGATAAAGGTGAGGTGGACTGGATGGAGCAGGGAATTATGGGCTGTGTAAGATAAAGAGTGTAGGTGGATTTAACAGTGAAGTGCAACGCCTTTAGTTCTCGCCCTCGCCAGCATCCCCCTCATCACCCTGGTTTTCTGATGTCCACAGCTGCAGAACGAAAGAAAAAAGTTAAAATGATGCAATGATCAGGCCCCAAAATGAACTTTTTACCACACTGATCAATGGCGTAATGTTAAATATTTTTTATCTGCAAAATTGTGCTATTTATATTAAAACTACTGACTAAGACAGGTTTCTGGAGGTAAATTTAAGATGTCGAAAGTTAAATTCAACTTCTGACAAACATTATGGCTTGAATATTTCCGCTTCCAATATGGAAATAACTTTTACAGTACCTTCTGATCACACTGCAAAAAATATCTGTGATTCTAAATGACAAGTCTTATTTTATAAGAATTTGAACCGAGTTGTCAACAAGGATAAAAATCTGCCAATGGACTTAGAAAAAAATCTACTTAATTCAATGGGAAAACAAGTTTTAATACCACACTGACCAAAATGTGTTATTTTAAGCATAAACTGTCAAAAAAAAAAAAAAAGATATCTTCACTTTGCATCTTAAATGTATCTTGAAAGACAAAACTATACTAAGGAAGATATTCCCTTTTCTGCAGTGCATGCGATTTAAAACTTTATCATCAGACTTAAAACCTTGCTTTGTGGAAGAGCGCTTTAAGACTTTAAGACCTGCAGTAACCCTGCTAAGAAATTCATTTAAACAATTTTTATGCTAATAACTTGTAAATGAAAAAACTGTGCTAAATTAAAAAAAATGCTTAAATTGTTAAATATAAATTTTGGTAGATTATTGTACGTAGGTTTTAGGAAGAAAAAAAAAAAACTATACAAGATAAATCATACACGAAAATTGTTGTCAGAACAATGTGTCTTGCGCAAGACAAAAAAAGACATCTAAATGTTTTTGATGTTAATCACTCACAAAATTTTAGATTAGCATGGCTCAGATTATCGTTTTTAATTTAATCTGATCAGAAATCTATATAGTCTATTAATTATACATTGTTCATTTTAAAGGAGTGTTAAATGTTGGGCTCGGTCTACACCTAGAAAGCTAAAGTTGGTACTTACAGTGAGGTTGTCCCTTAGTAACTGCATGATCAGGGTGCTGTCTTTGTAGGAGTCCTCGTTCAAGGTGTCCAGCTCAGCAATTGCCTCATCGAAAGCCTAAGGTGAAGGTAAACATGAGGGTCAGCTCTGTTGTCTTCCTGTGCACTGGAAATGCACGCTCTACTATTCAGTATAAACTTATTTAGTTTCACATTCCAAATCGCTTTTTGAAGATATCCACTGAATGTTGCATAAATAAGATGGGATGAAATCTGAAAGAGTACACTGTAAAAAACAAAACAAAAAAAAAACAGCAGCTCTGGTTGCCAGAATTCTACCGTAAAAAATATGGTAAGAACATTTTCGGTTTTAACTTAAATTTACAGTTAAATACCGTAATTTCATTCATTGATATAACATTAATATACCAACCTATTGAAGTACTGAAATCTGTTTTTTACCTTTGAAATACACTGATAACCACCAAATGCAGGTGATGAGAAAGGCACATGATGAACCAAAGCCCATCACAAGCAGCTTTTATATAATAACATATCAAGTGCATAGTGTCATTCACACAAGCACTAAACACCATCATGGTGAGACTCATTAAACTGAAATATGCAATAAACATTAATTTAACAACATTAGATGTAACATACAACCCTAATAAACATAACTGATAAGAAGAAACAAAGAAAAAACATCAAATTCAAACAAAATTTGAATGCTACGCAGGGAATTCTGGGAACGCCAGTTTACGTTTTTTCCCTGTAAATTTGTTTGTACCGTTAACCATTTAACAGGTTCATCTTCACATTTTTTTACAGTGTACATTTGCGCATACCCAAAACAGAAAAAGTCAAACAAGCTGTAGATGAACAGATAATTGTCTAACCGTCTTTGCCAAACTGCAGGCCTGCTCTGGGGTGTTGAGGATTTCATAGTAAAACACGGAGAAGTTCAGTGCTAGTCCCAGCCTGATGGGGTGTGTTGGCTGCATTTCCTTTTTGCTGATCTCAAACGCATCCTGGTAAGCCTTCTGAGAGTTGTCCACTGTGGCTGTAATTTGAGAGGAAACAAAATCATATTCATGCCCATCACATCACAGCCTGAATGTTTCGATGCTTTGGCTAGCATCTAATTATTCACTCTTAGGACTAGACCTTAAACTTCAGCATTATCAGTTCCAATCATTTTCTATTAATCCATCTTCACTCTAATAACAGATAAATTAATATTTAGGCAACATCTTTCTTGCTTTATAAAGAAAATGGGCTCACTTTTCTTTGATTCTCCGGATGCCACCTCGGACAGGTATCTGTAGTAGTCTCCTTTCATTTTCAGGTAGAAGACTTTGCTCTCTGCCTGGCTAGCGTTGGGAATGAGGAATTTCTCCAGGAGACCCTGACAGAACAGAGGACAGACTGACATTAAGCTATGAACATTAATATTACATGAATAAATGAAAAGCACTGACCATCAAAAAAACTATTTTCCGAAAGGAAAAGTGTGCATTTTTGGATCCATCCTAATTGCATTTTTCATATGAGCAGTTTCATGTTACAAATAAAATTGATTCCTTTTGCTCTAATCATATAGTGGCCTGCCTTGCTGCCTACATAGGCAGCATCCTAAGTGAAAACATTAAATAGTTGATTGCAATGCTGTGCATCATTTCATATAAAGCTTTAAACAATGAATTTGACAAAACAGAGACAATGAAAGAGAAACAACACAGTATTCTAACAAGCATAAATATATATATTGCACATTTTTGGAATTTGAATTTCTGGAATTTAGAATTTTGGCCAAAAAGAACCCTTTTAATTCATGTGATACTTTAACACTATAATGCCTTAAAATGCTGCAGATTTTGAAACAGAGCATCTAATATTGCATAATATACATCAGAATAATATTTCTAAGTTTTTAATTCAGCTGTAATTCTAAATTTTAAATTAATTGCAAATTAAATCAGGTGGATCTTCTAGAACTGTCAAATGTTTTCTTCACACATCACGTCTCTCACCAGCACGTCGTTGCAGATGTCCTGAAGCTCAGTCTCGATCTTCTCACGGTATTCACGCGCCATCTGCTGTTTCTTCTCATTGCCCTCCGTTTTCTGCTCGATGCTGGAGATCACGCGCCAGGACGAGCGGCGGGCGCCCACCACGTTCTTGTAAGCCACGGAGAGCAGGTTGCGCTCTTCGTTGGAGAGCTCAACGCCGCCCTCCGTGACGGCCTTCATGGAAGCAGCCATGTCATCATAGCGCTCGGCCTGCTCAGCGAGCTTTGCCTTCTGCACTAAGTCGCTCTTGTCCATGATGCAACTACAAAAGTAGGAGACAAAGGTACAAAATGCATGTTGGTGAGCTACTTTTCCTTTTACTATAGTCTGTACGCATATAATAAAATTAAGTCAAGTTTATAGAGTCGCTTAGTGAGCTTGGCTGACCTCCTTTTGTTGTAAAGAGGTCAACTTTCAAGTTGGTGCTTATTTTGACCTGCACCAGATACTATTATTAAATTTGGGACTTACGAAGATTTAAGTCATACTGAAGGCTACCCATGAATGATTACGTAAGAGGACCAATGCAAAGACACAGCTATGAAGCGGCAGTCATTCAGTGACTGTCTCAAAGTGTTTATCTCAATGCATTCATCATATCAGAATCAAAGACATCAGTAAAGTCTCATTTGAGGTTATAACACTCACTGATGTTATGACAATACAAGGGGATTACCTGAAACCAGTCTAGTTAAACAGAACTTTAAGACTGATTAATTGACTAGTCGGCTTTGAAAATAGGCCGTTTTGCACACTAAAATAGCATTCACACTAGTCTTCAAGCAAGCAAAATTACTTCAGACCCCACAATAATGCAGCGTTTGTGTCTGAATTGAGCTCCAATTCAGATTCTCTGCTGATCAACCATCTTTTTGCTACAACTAAAATTCACCAACGGTTAAATAAATGTTCTAAAAAGCGCATCACATATCTTAAAAAAAAAAAAAACTATTTAAACTTGTGAAAAAATATATAAACACTTTAAACAAAAATTAACTTTGGGGGGTTTATTTTGCCATATAACTGTTTATAAAATATGATCATGCATTTCTGCATAACAAACCAGGTTTATGTATACATAAGTAGTGCTTAATCTAAAAGACTTTTTATTTTGTCCAATAAGAAATATATGCACATCATAACATATGGTAAAAACCTTGCCATTAACCATTTCTGAGAAATACATAAATACTGTAAATAGTTTTATTTTGCCTTGTGTTTTTTTTTTTTGCCATGCATTTTAATGCATAATTAACCAGGTTTACCCATAGTTATTGGCATAATCAGTGGTCAACCTAAAAGACTGGTTAACCTAAGTTTAGATCAATAACAAATATATGACCACCATAACACTTGTTTTACTTTGATTTTACATTTAGTGTCTAACAATTGTTCTTTGCTGACCAAATGACATAATCAGGCTGTATTTTTAGCTCATAGTGCACAGTGGTTTCAGGATTTCTGAAATATATAACCCAAATAAAAAACTGGTCAAAATCATTTTCTAACACACACAACTGTTTATCCACCTCTATTATTATATAATATCCGGTCAAAGTCTAAACCAAACCCAATAGATCACCTATTCTAAATCACATATAACCCCAGGTGTCTGGCTCCTGCTTAATATTCCATGCATCCAAATGTTCTGTCTACCTTTGTGCAAGGTCATGGAATCCGACATAAAATCGGGATTCTAGCAGGCAACGGAGGGAATTTCAACTCTGTCAGCTATCAGTACGTGTGTAAGTGCCAACGCCCAGGAGTTGATGTCTCCGCCTGAACCCGAACCACAGGTAACGGTGTCAGGCGAGTAAACACAGCCCTTCCAGCTCCTGGAGACCAACACACATGTGTGAGTTTGCTAATCGGTTGCCAAATGTGAGCGAAGGCGGCTGGAGTACTAGTTAAAACGCATAGTTTGAACGGTTAGCAGATGACATAATCTGGTGTCGAACTAGATTTATTTACATAGGCCCTCACGACGCGTCCTGACGACAAGTCCGCCCTCCTTTGAGGTGATTGTTTCGCGATTGAACCGATCCCGACCCACTATATTATATCAATAAATTAACTCGAACGCATTTAGAAATACTAAAACTATAAATCTGAGTCGTTCAAAGCGCCTAACCTCGCTAATACTGCACTGCAGCATATTCGAGGCTCTTCGCTCAAGCTAGCAGCGTTAGCCACCAATGCAACGGCCTCTCACTAGCATTCCTCTGTGGAAGATAACCGGACGCGCCGATTATTCTCGACAAAGTAAATTTAACCGTTACTAACTGCAGTTCGTAAGCATTCGCTTTACTCCTCTGGTGTGTAATGCTATTAACTGGTTAGCCGGTTAGCTTTCACGACGGCCGGGCGTTGAATACCATACCTGGCCATTGCTCCCGTTCGGATGCGCGACGCTGCTTTGATTGCGCTCTTATATAATGAAAGTGCGGGAACGGTGCGCTTCTAATATAAATCGGACATAATCGGAAATAAATCGGCAATAATCGCTATTCATCGCCCGCCTCGGCCTAAGTCCTTGCACCCAGCCCCAAACCACAATAGACACCTTCCGCCATTGACAATGATGAGGGGGGCTTACATGAGCAACAATACAGCAAAACGCACCTGTAACATTCATAATATCAACCGAGCAGCCTTAACGGGCAACGTAACTCACATTTAAATATATTTCGAGTCCGGATTTGTGTCTGTTAACGATGGGAGTATCAAGCTGTCCTCCGTTGCGCTGCTCGGGGTATTCAGGGCAGTACCACTTCCGCTTGCGCTGACACTTCCGCTTCCTCTAAACTCCACCCCCCGCCAGTATCCATGGTAACCGCTGTTCGGGGTTTCCTACACCGTTTTACACGGTCCCTCACGTCACAAGGACCATGGTAACCAAAGTCGTGTTTGACGTAATTAGTCACCATAGCAACCGTTGCCGGGGGGGGGGGGGGGGGGATTTGTGTTGTAGCTATCACTTTTTCACACATAAAAGTGCAGCTAAAAGTGACAGAAAGAGTATATAAAAACATAAGAAAACAAGTTTAAATTTATAATTAAAACTAAAAAGAAGTGAAAATAGTGTCAAAAAACAAACTATAACTTAATAGCAATACATAAGTAAATAAATGTGTACTAAAATTCCCATTGTCAATGCCATTAGTGAGCTATAGAAATAGTGCAGAATATTAAATATCTAGGCTATTCCTAATTTGTGACCCTGGACCACAAAACCAGTCATAATGGTCAATTTTCAATAAATAAACGGAATAAATAAGCTTTCCATTGATGTATGGTTTGTTATGATAGGACGATATTTGAGGGTGCAAAAAAATCATAATATTGAGAAAATCACCTGTAAGTTCTTAATGCATATTACTAAACAGAAATTAAGTTTTGATGTATTTACAGTAAGAAATTTACAAAATATCGTCATGATCTTTACTTAATATCCTAATGATTTTTTGGCATAAAAGAAAAATCAATAATTTTGACCCATACGATGTATTTTTGGCTATTGCTACAAATATACCCCCAGCGACTTAAGACTGGTTTTGCGGTCCAGGGTCACATTTTATGTCATAGCTGTTTCTTCTTTACTATATTAATAGTAAAAAAGAAAAGGTTGTGCATATGCAAACACTTAAGTATCTTAAAACATAATTAAATTCTCTTGAATTATTTGTTAAGTAAGATTTAGCCCTTTCTGTTGATATACAGTGATATACAGTTAATTCCATTTAAAAAAAAGAGGGTTTATAAAATCTAATAATAAATTTGTGACCCTCTCTGTGAAATAATCTAAAATAACAAGCATCAAAGTTTGATTTCGACCATTAATTTCACTATGATTTTTTTACTCAGTCAGTATTAAAGATATCAAGGTTACATTTTCACAGTGTTCTTTACCTTAGAATGATTTTATGTAGAAAACAGTAAATCACACACAAAAAAAGCTGGGATTTCACAGCCAGGGTCACATTTGATAATGTTTCAAAGAGTATCTTGTGCTTGAATGGAAAAAGTTACATAATCAGTGTCATTAAATTGCTTATTTGATTTGTAACAAATAGTGCAGAATCTTAAATATGTATTCCTTTTTTACTAAACGATCATTCGACATCAACATAGCTACATCAACAAATTCTCTAATTATTTGTCCATCTAGATTTAGTCTTATGCATTTGTTAATATACAATGATAGCACATATGAATGAATCAATGTAATTCTTAAAAAAAAAGGCTAAAAATACAAGACAACCCATTTAAACAGGGTTTTATAACCCAAATCAAGCCTGCCAGCGCTTGTGAAACACAGAAGTCTCCAGTAGGGTGTAGTGTAGATCTCTACAGTTACTGCGACTCAAACAGGTCAGTCTAGCAGTTGCTTTAGTTTATGTTAAATTTTACAGTGGCTTGCATGACACAGACAGAATAAAATCTGCCGGTTTAACCAACATGGGAGCATTGCTAAGATCAGAGTCTACTCCAACAGCAATTTGCTCCTGGAAAAGCAGAGGCTGCTTCATGCAGGTGGAATCTCATTGCGGTTAGTATTGCTTACAGGCAAATGATGTGTTAATATCTAGGCCATTTTTATAGATGGTATGACGTGAAGTGACAGCGATGACCTAACCAGGTTTTCATTTGTTAAGCAAAAATGCATAGCAACTTTGCATTCATAGGGCACGTTTGCTCATGTAGGCATCATGCATTACTATCAAGTCTGATGATGAACGAAAATTATGTTTCCATCAGATTGTAGGTATCATGCTCCTTTTATACTACTAGAGCTTTAAAAGAAAAACATGTCAGATTGAGAATGTTTAATGCAATCAAAATAAGCACACAAAGATCTTTTGAAGGTGATGTTTCTACATTATGCCACAAACATTTATTTTTTCATTTTTGCACATCCACCTTGCACATCCACATTATGCCATAAAAAGCTTTTCCGTCTTTGGTGTCAGAGTTTTAATGCTCTTAGTTCTTTTATTATAAAGCACATGACATAATGTAAGTCCTGGACTTAAAGGCATGACGTATCAAAACCAATGATTTTCTGATTATCTGCAGAAAACAGAATCAATGTTTCAATCAGGTGATTAATTAAGTAGCCTGTCTACTTCATTCATTTAGAATTGAATTATTAGGATGGCCTTTAACCTTTTAAGCCAGGTCACACAGAGGTGAATGTGACACCTTCCTTGATGCATATTTGCGATTAATGTCTGTTTTGTAATTTCATGCATGCATATAAAAAATTTCCACATTCTACTCAATCATCCACTTGTATAACAAAATAGAGCAACCAAATTTGGTGCATGAATAATCAGATTTAATATCTCACAGTATTTGGAAAAGAACACTTACTGTTCAATTAAACAGATACCACAATGAGTGAGTATGTTTCATAAACCAATTCAAAGCTTTTCAGTGATGCTATATAATGTATGACTCAGACCCAAAACGAGGCTGGGTTATTTTGGGACAGCAACCCAGATGACTGAAAAAGACAGCATTAAAGAACTGAACATGTTCATTATTATTATGAACGCTCCTTAATAATCTAAGCTTATCTTTCATATACAAGAAGAAACTCAATACATTCTGAAACGCAATGTCTAAAATTAGTGAACTATTTAATGGACAAATGTAGATATAAATCATATAAATGAGGGAAAAAACTGTTCTTTTGGTTGCCTGATGGAAATGTCTTGAAATAAACCTTAAAAAATAATCCAGCCCAAAAGAGGCTGCCGTACAGTGACGAGTCTATGTTCCCTGAAGGGACTTGAGAATAATATCTATAGCTGCGAGTCTCCAGGGAAATCTGTGCAGACCTGCTTAAGGCATGTTCAAGCAGATTTATTTGTTAAGCAACAGAAGCACGTGTTGATGCTGACTTGGTCACCTATTCATAAATCAAATACATACAGTATCTGTATGTGTTGTTGTTCTTGTTAATGAAAGCTTTGCACAAAAGCTATATGGATAAGGCAAGCATCATTAATACTTCTATATATACTTTAGGGTTAGGGACACAAACCAGTGTTATTATAGTATTAGTTATACATTACTATAGTATTTATGAGAGTTTGAACTAGCTTTTATTTTTATATTTTCAGTTTTCAATTAATTTTTTAAAATATATTTATTTATTTACGTTTTAGTCATTTTAGTACTTCGACAACATTTCTAACCCCTTAGGTTTTATTAATTTTTATTTTTTATTAATTTTTTTATTTATTTATTTAATTTTTTACCCCTTTAAATTTAAGTCTAAATGTAAGTTAAATCTAATATATATATGATATTTAAGCTTTTTATATCAATTACCTAAAATTATTTTTAATAGTTTTAGTTTTAGTTAATAATACTACTAACAAAAACAAACCTCTAACTCTAGTTTTAAATGAATCCCAAAAATTTAAATGTATTGAAAATGTACTCACCATCAGGTCATCCAGGATATAGATGAGTTTGTTTTTTCAGATTTGGAGAAATTTAACATTGTATCATTTGCTCACCAATGGATCTTCTGCAGTGAATGGGTGCCGTCAGAATGAGAGACTAAACAGCTGATAAAAACATCACAATAATCCACACCACTCCATTCCATCAATGAATGTCTTGAGAAGTGAAAAGCATGATTGTAAGAAACAAATCCAGAATTTTTTACTTCAAACCATTGCTTCTGGTTAAAATCCTGTATCCATAGTATTGCTTTCTGCAGTGGAAAGTTGTCTCATCTGATTCAGGAGAGAAATATGCACAGATCAAGCACGGTTTATGGATCTGATGTGAGAGACAGACTTTTTCACTGGAGGAAGCATTATTATGGATTATGTATTTTGATCAGAAGTGACGGTTTGAAATGGAAACACCTTGATGGATTTGTTTCTTACAAACATGCAGCTTTTCACTTTACAAGATGTTAACTGATGGACTGGAGTCATATGGGTTACTTGTGGATTATTATAAGATTTTTATCATGATACACAACGCTCACAACACCCTAACATTGTGGCAGTGGCTTTTGCACAGTCACTTGCATTTTCCTTAGTAAACGTAAAACCTCAGTTATGATGTATTGTGGAAGATACTGGTGATTTAAACCTCGGAACCTTTTCATTTCAGTCCTCTTGTTTGAAATACATGACTGTTAAATATGTATTCAAGAAATGCACTGCCTCACAAGACACACTGCATACCTCTCATGTTGAAAAGCGAACATAATAGTCTTGGACAACAGCACACATCAATGGTTCAGCTACATAATGGAGAGAGCTGGAGATTCTTTACTATGCACAGAGAGAAAGGACTAAACTATACTACCACATGATATAGGCCTAGTCTTTATGCTAGCATGCCATTTTTAGTCCATATCATTCCCTAGATATAAATTTACACGCGTTACTGACAGCCAAACAATTGAAAGGAAGGAGCAAAGCACAGCAGAGTGGCATATATAACCTCAGCGTGAAACACGAATGAGAAACTAGATTTGTACATTTTCTGAAGGAAAGATGAATGGTGTCTGCTAATGCAAAACTCACTCTATGGTTGTCAGTATGTTGCTATGCAGTTGCTTGAGTGTTCTGGGTGCTTGCCAGGGTGTTACTGTATTCTGAGTGGTTGTAAATGTATTTCTATGTGATTAATGGCTTTCAGTCAAAGCATATGCAATGTTTTGGCAGATGTTTCCAGATATTTTTTTATTATTTTGTTTTTCTGAGCATTTCTCATAATCTTTTACACCTGCAGCTGCAACGAATGCTGCAATGTAATTATTACTTCACAAAAGAATGAAAAACTGCAAGTCGTTTCTGAATTTTACTCCCTCCTCCTCAGATTCAGGTTGCCAGATTGAGGAGACGCAAGTGGAACAAGTGCAATTGACAATGGAAGGTGATGAGCCTTACGCTGGTAAGTTGATGAGATGAGTTTTAGAGCTTGTAGACCTTTTTAGGTGGATTCACAGGCTTTTTAGGTCAAGTAGAATCTGTGCTCTCTGACCCAGTTCATTTGCTGGCTTCCACGGCTGCAATACGCAGTGTTTTCCACCAACTGGCCACCCAGGGTGTCAAAATCCTATTGGGCAAATTGGAAGTGGGCGGAGTCACACAGGCCAAAACAAAAACAGACATTCCAACACACATTTCAAAGCAAAATAATGGCATGTTTCCCAAATATCTGCAAACATATTACGGTAGTTATTTTATGCAAAATAATGATATACAGTGCATTCTGATTTTTTTTATTTGAAGTGTTGTTGCATCAGTTGCACTCCAGGATTTTCTTGGTAAAAAAGGGGAGCGAGAAATGCTAAATGGATGAATTGACTTAAAAACTATTAAAGTTGATCAATAAGTGCCAAGAAATATTGAAAAATCTCCTTAGGACAAATAAAATCATTATTGTTTTCTAACTGCATCTCCTCTACAGTCTAAGCATTTGATTGACTTCGATTAAGCAGCTTCAGTCCAGGTCTAGCATAGTTACTGCCTCTCTATTTAACATTGTTGTCTCAGGATGTGAACCAATGCTTGACACACTTAGCCTGTCCTTCATCCTCCACGTTTTAATGATTAGCCGAAGATATCAGATATGAAAGACATGGCATCGTCCTCGGAGCCCCAATTTCTATATTAACTGGCAGCAGGCTGCTCCATTTTCAGCAATCTAGGTTGATGTGTACTGGAGGAAACCGATGGCACTCTTAGAGTGCCAAGAACGTGGTTGGCAGATGAAGTGAGGAACAGAGAGTTTCTGCACAAGTCATCACATAATAAGTCTATACACTTGCACATGTCAGATATAAGAATCAGATTACTTAAAAATATGCAACAGGAATTCAAAATGAACCCTATTTTCTTTCTGAATGCAATGCAGGTCTTTTTGTGAAGAATTCATAGGTGCACGTTATTCCAAATAAGAAATAATTAAAAGAAAAAAACATACCTTCCTATGAAAACAGGCTTTTAAAGGAACAGTTCACCCAAAAATTTAAATTCTGTCATCATTTACTCAACTAAATGTTGTTCCAAACCTCACAAACACAAAGGAGAAGTATTAAACAGTGTTGGTTACCAAACAGTTTAGGTTCCCATTAACTTCCATTATGTTTTTTATTTATAATAACGAGGACAATGGGAAACAAAATTGTTTGATTACCAACATATTGTCACGGTGCACACACAGGAACGCGCAGACGAGGACGTAAACTCAAATAATAGTCTTTAATGACGACGCCAGGACAAGGTAATGCTTACAGAGAGGAAACACCGGGGGTAACGAGTAGACCAGACAAAATCAAACTGAATAGACAGGACTATAAATACACAGGATAATCATAGATAACGAGACAAACACAGCTGGACAAGAATGAACCAATAATCACACTAGACGAGGACAGGAAACAAACCAGATATGGACACAAGAGGCGGGAACACATGACACACACGACAGATGACTGACACATATAATTTATGTAGTTCTGTAATCTTTTTTTCTTTTCTTTTTTTTTTGCATTAGTAGTTTGTTTTGTAGTTCAATCGGAACTCACTGCATGTCATCAGTGATACACTTGCATATGTCAGAAATAAAAATCAGAGTACTTAAAAAATATGTAATGTGAATTTAAAAATGAACCCTATTTTCTTCCTGAATACAAGTTCTTGGTCTAATTGTGTAGAATTTATTGGTGCATGTTATTCCTAATAAAAAACAATCAAAACGATTGTTTACCTATTTAAACAGGAATTTAAAGGGGCAGTTCACCGAAAAGTGAAAATTCTGCCATCATATACTTAACCTCATGTAATTCCAAACCTGTATGAGTTTTTTTTCACAAAAGAAGATATTTTGAGGAAAGTTGGTAACCAAACAAGTTTGTGCATTTTTGTCCAGATTATAGAAGTCAATGGGAACCAAAAGTGTTCAGTTACCAACATTATTCAAAATAGGTGTACGATCCCTTTAAACATTGTTTTAACAAACAATTTAAAGGTAATTTGTTATGCAGTTCTGTAAATAATTTTTTCCCTTGCATTACAATTTTCTATTTTGTGGTTTTCTCCTTATTCAATCAAGAACTCGCCGCATGTCATCAATAAATGCTGGAGCGTTTTAGTTTATAACTAAAGCGTTTAGACTATAAATCTACATTAAACATTAAACACATAGGGAGGATAGTACAGTATCATATCATTTGTCATCAAAACCACAATTTTGATTCCACAGTGCAAAGAATAATAGATACAAAATGAAATATTCAGCAGCCCCTAAAGGCAATATGGAGAATTTATTTACACTTTGATCTAAATCGTCAATGCTTATGCCATAAGACACGCCTGCCCCGCAGCCTTGCCAGAGATATATAGTGGTGGGACGTCATCTGTAAATTGCTTTCTGACTCAGCATGTCCTGGTAAAATGAATTCACACTACAGCAGGTAGTGGGCCCGCGGTGGGAAACAGCTGGCTGCGTTATTTGCTTCTCTCACTCTGGTTGTCGCTGGTAAATAGAGACAGCCTGCATGCATCGCTGTCCTTGGATGTGCTCAAACCGACCCAGTAGGTGAGCAGGCACCAACAAATGAGGTTACCACGGGAACAAGAGAGGGTGGCCTTAGCAGGTGTTTGTGAGACATATAGCATCTGCTGTGAATAGCACTCAGGTGAAAGCCTGTACTGCAGAGCATCTTCATCGATACCTCTCTTTCTTTTCTCTGACACGGCAACATCATATCACTGAAATGTCATCATTTTCAATAATAACTTATGCTCTCTCTATACATACACACACACACACACACACACACACACACACAAACACACACACACACAAAAACCAACAAATTATCAATGAATTATGAATTAAAATGTAAAAAAAATCTATATTAGGTATTAGAATTATATTAGGTCACGTATTAGAAATACACCAATATTAAAATTATAGGCAAATATTCTATAAGTGATCAATTAAAATTCTATTTTAAAAACTACACCATTTTGTCAAAATAAAAATTAAACTAAAATTAAAAACTAAAATTAATCGTTGTAAGTGGATTTATTATTTATTTATTAAATTCTATAATAAACAAGATATTAAAAATATTAGATATGAGAAATATTAGACATTACACAATATTCTCAAATATGTATGTATAACATTATATAATAATATACTTATGGAGATATGCAATATGTAAATAAAGATATAATGGGTTTACAAATATATTTTTGTTCTGTAATGCTACCATAAATTTGAGTAATATATACTTCATTGTAATATTATTCAAATATTCAGTATTCAAATATTCAAACTTCATGATATCATATGATTCGTAAACAAACTGTCAGAATTCATGCTTTTTAATATTAGTCTGAACTGTTTCAAGCCATATCTTGCATGGGAAATACAAAAAATAACTCTAGCTATCATATCTACAGTAGAAGCATATGAGCGACTGTGTATTATATCAGGGTGGAGTGACAGAACTAATGGAGCTCTGTGATCATAATGCGCTTTGCTTATGCCAAGGGCAGGTGGCAGCTACATTCCTGTGAGCTCTTTGTAGAGGCAGCAGAGGATGATGGTGGCTTTCCAGTTTTCTAGGTCAGTCTGATGCATGATTCTGCTGTGTCTGTGAGTAATATGCATTTTGTGTGCGTGTGCAAACCAGCTGTTCCAATTCGGCCATTATTGCCAATGCGGCTGTTTAGTGAAGACAGATTTCCTGTACGGCCAAACAAACAGGGAACCCATATTATCTGCGGACATAGCTGCACAAAGCTCATGTTAATCAAATGTTTTGTACTGCTTTCTACTTCTAAACCAAAACAGTCATAATACTATAATACACATATACAAACGCTTCTTACACAAGTTTGTTTCCGCACTCCTCTGAAATCTGCCAGAATGTCACTCATAACTCAAAGCAAATACACTCTGCATTCTCAGAGTCACCTCATGCAGCAGGCATTATAGTGTAAACTGTCTTCTTCAATGATCAGTTTTTCTTCTGAGGTCAGCTAGTTTTGTTGCAGAATAACTCTTTGAATCTGGCTAAAGAACTTAAACTGCCAGTTAAGACAGATGAAAGGATGGACTGACTATGAATGGATGGATGGACTGACGGACGGATGGATGGATGGATGGATAGGTGAGATTTGTGGAACACGAGAACAGGAATTTTTAATTATTTAAAAAAAGACAGAAAACATCAAGAAAGAGCAGCTTGGGGCTGAAGAGCTTCCTAGAGATGTGAAGGTAGAGATGGAGCTGATGAGAGCGGCTCTCAAAGACAAACCAAAGTCAAATGAGAGCAGACTGGAACATCTGCACCGCAGACAGCAACTAATGAAAGCATAGTTTCTTCTCCTTACTTTGCTTTGCACTATCACCAACACTGAGAGCGAGACAGAGAGAGAGCGCTCGACCTATACTGTAGACAGCCAGAGTAAGTGCAAATTACAGCCGAATGATTTATGTTAGCTCCTCTCCCAAATCCCACAACATCAGCAAGTGCTCAACGTCCAGATGCAGCCGTACCTCTCCTTCCCTCTCGCTCGCTCGCTTCCTTCCACCGTACCACCTAAGATGTCACAAGGACACATCGGCAGAGACATCCTCATTTCGTTCTGCTGGAGAATTGTGTCTCCTGGGTACCTGTTTAATTACTTTGCGCTGTTTGATGACAAGAAACACACACACACACCCACACACCCACTACCTGATTGCAAGGCGAGGACCTCTGTAATGGTTATGGCAGAGACGGAGGGGAAACAGATAAAAAAACAATGCTCATGTAGTTTATCCATCCCCAACCTCTTATTAATTCATTATTATAAGGCTAGACACAATGTTTTTCTCTGTATTTGTGGGCGTTGTGCTTGGGGACACACTATGAGTCCACAAACTTTTTCAGCGTACTTTCACTCCTTCTCTGTGTTATTTTTTAAATTATTTCTATATTACTTTGTTTGAATTAGCTTTTAGTTTTAGTAATTTTGTTTTTTACTTTTGTCATTTTTATTATTATTTTTAAAGATTTTATTATTTAATTATTTTAACATTTCTATAAAACTCGAATTTGTTTTATTTTACTATTTTGTTTTAGTAATTTTAGCACTTTTCTCATTTTCATTTAAGCTTTGCTTTATGATTTTAGTTAACAATAATACTGCAAATCTTGTATTTGTATATATACTCATTAAGCACATTTTTGTCTATATTTTTCTGTATTACTACAATGTGCAGTTTATAACATGCAAACTGCATGAAATAATTGATCCTATCATACAATGCACATGACCTTCCATTTCCAGCGTGACCAATAATATCTACAATTTTTTAAATCTCTTTCTTTACTTTTTCCTTGATTAGAAGCAAAACATATTTAGACATTTTATACAGGATTGGACCAATAATTCAAAATAACCATTTGTACATAATGCATTCTGTTTTACATAACATTTTTTTTAAATGATTAAGAAATATTTAGTGTATACTATGCAATATGTGGTAAGCAATAGGCTATTTAATTTTGAACATATTATGCTAGCATATTACTCTATTTTTGACATAGTAGATATGGCAGAAATAGTAATGCTATTTTGAATTCATGAAAGCACTGAAATTCAACAAAACAAATGTTTTCTTTTGGGTCCAACTCTAATTCTGAGTCTTGAATCTAAATGTACTGATGCAAAGTTCAAGCGCAACACGAGAGCGGAGTTATTTTTTCACCTGGCTTCACAAATGTGTTATCCACAGGAAGTGAGTAGCTGCTGCTGTCCTGCGGCGTGGTGGATCTCAGCAAGAGGCGCACTGATTGCACATGTAAACACACACAGGTGGTCTGAGCCTATTTTGGAGCAACTCACATTAGAGCTTGATAAAGGCTGATTTTGCTCAGCATTATGGCAGAACACTTCAGAACATTTCTGCACAGATCCACTCACATTACTGCAGCTGCACGATGACACTCCTAAAAACGAAACCTCTGTCATATTTTACTCACCCTTATGTCGTTCTAAACCTATGATTTTGTTTTTTATGTGGATGCAAAGTCTTCTTTTTGTCCATACAATGAAAGTCAATGGGGTTCAGTGCAGTTTGCATGGTCAGGCTTTACAATCATCTGATGTTTGATAGCAGCTGAATTGTATCCAATACTTGTTTCTCACTAATTTTGTGATGCTGATTGCAAAAGTGAATGCTCAATCATGTCACATTTTCTCAAAAACTATGATGCACTTCATAGCATTTTTGCTTTTGACAAGCATTCGTAAGGTGACAAAGTCTTGTATTATTCCTTAATCACCAGACAAACTGACACAAAGACAAGATTCCTGGCTATTTGTTCAATTCTCAGTCCATTTTTACATGGATGAATGATTCTGAAGACATTATTTTATGCCTAATCCTGATTTAAAGGTTAAAGTTATTATGGTCAGTGACGGAAGAAAATGCAAACATGAACCAGATATTTTACTACATCCAAACAGTGACAGAAAACTACATTTTCTGTCATTTTCCATTTTGGGAAAATCTTATAAATGTAAAATCTTGTGTTAAAGTTCTTTGACATTAAATGCAATATTTGAACATATTTTTTCCATTGCAGATTGTAAGTTAAATGATACATTTTGAATAATTATTTTTGTCATAAAAACCTAAATGTTTGACATGTGACTGCTTTTGTTATTATTAAGTGCATTAGAGCTGATGCATACTGTATATAAAATTGAAATTTTTTATTATTTTGTGAAAAATCTGTACAAGATTTTTATTGATATATTTGAGCTCATCAAATGAAGCAATATTATTCCTTTTTTGCAAATGAGCAGAATTTTTTTTCTAGATGCATAGCTGTGCAGTTATCAGTTTTGTTGCACATAAACACACTCTCTGACTAACTTCCAGATGTGTTGTTTAACCCAGTCTTGAGTTTAGTGTAGGGCGTGTTTAAATAGGCCGACACGAAGGGGACTCTCTCGTGTGTCTCTCGTGTGCCAACCAAAGGCAGTGTCCTAAAAGTGGGACCGTTTTTAGAGCAGGAGCTGCTTCAAATCTACATCAAGCGAATCAGTGTGTGTTTCTGCAAAGCTTTTTATGAGATGCCCAGCATTCAGACCATCAGTACCCTTGGAAACAGCACAATAACAGACAGCAGAAGTAAACGGGCGAGATTACATCTGTGCATGATGCTCAACTCACACAGCCATCAACATAACAAGATTAGAGAATTACCGTAAAAAAAAATCAGGGTGAAGCCAACAGGATTGCGGATTAAGCTGTGTTTCAATAACTGAAATGATGCGGGTCTAAACAAAAAGCTGTTACATAATAAGCATTTGGAAAATATCAGGAAGAAAAGAAAAGGATTTGATAGAATAACTAAAAAGAACTCTAAACAACAATCAGTTTTTTTATTGAAACTAATTAGCAAATTGTGAAATATATCTATAGACATTCAGAAATGAGCAAATATAGATGAAAAATGCTTGTTTAAAAAGTGTTAAGTGTAACTTCATAATATAATTTCAATAATAATTTCAAGCTACAATTTCACCGTTTATTAATTTATTAGCATTATTTGTAATTACTCCAATTTCCTAAAATTAAACTAAATTAAAACTGTGCCCAGTCGTCCCTTACACAGAACCATCTGTTTTTATTGAAATATTTGTTTCCATAATATATGTGTGTGTTCTGTGTATATTTATGCATAAATACACACATGCAGTATATATTTTGATAATATTTACGTCTATATTTATATTCATATAATTTATATAATTAATAGATATATTTAATATATAAACATAACCTATTTTTCTGAAATATACATGCATGTGTGTATTTATATATACATATTAAATATACACAGCACACATACATAAACTTATTTTGGATGCGATTAATAGTTTGACAGCACTAATATATGTGTATATATATATATATATATAATAAACGCATTTCAATAAAAACTGTTCTTTATAGTGATTCATTTTAATTTTATAGCATTATTTTACTTATAGACGTTTCAACATTTCTAATTTATGTTTAATGTTTTTATCTAATATTTGTATTTATATTTTCTCAGCTTTATTTTAAATAACAAAAACTGTTTGTAATAGTTTTAGTTTGTTAACAATAACAACACCGGTAATTTCCAGCACAAACTTTTTTTTAAGGTAAAAAAAAAAATAATTACCTTGCTTATTTACCAAAAAGTCAGCATATATCCACAATTTCAGTAAATACCTTGAGATGAAACAAACAAAAAGAAAATATCTAATATTCTTATTTTTAAGTTTTATTTATTCATTCTATTTTTTATTTAGAAGTCTGAAATAACTAACAGCTTAAGAGGGTTTTATCTGTTTTGACATTGGGACGCTGACAGCACAAAGAGGATTTTTATTTTAATGGCAGTCCATTTACAAAAGAGCAGGTCATTTAAATGGAAGCTGTCAAAATGTTTCAGATTTGGTTTGATTTGGATTTTAGGGCCTTCAGAAAAAAATCTTGGCAATTGGAAACTTTTCTACTAAAATAACAAGACCTGGAGCTGCCATATGCTCAGTAGGCAGACTAAGAATAGCTGTAAATTTATCAAATTTAGAAACCACGAATCAGAGTTCAGTTTGGCATCTTGAATGAGAAGATCTGTGACATTACACCTCCTGTCGAGTGCATATATATTAAACACCTCAAATTACCTGTGACTCATTGAACTAAATGCCACACAGCCTGAGACGGTCTATCGAGGCTGGCCTCTTGAATCCACTTCCTGTGGAGAGCGCCCGTCTGTTTCATGTTTACGGGCATGCATGGTCGTGATGGTGGGTTTATGTCTATCAAATCAACAACTTCAGTTCATCAAAGTCTTTTTTTAGACAGACATGACTAATGCAAGTTTGGCTCACAAATATTTGGATTATGTTGTATGGGAGAATAAATGACAACAAAAATGTCATTTTTGGGTGAACTATCCCTTTAAGATGCCAAAAGCAGGCTCGCCATGCAGGGAATAGCATAAATCTGTGGAATTAATTCTTTACAAATACAAAATTTTGAGGCGACCCGCATGACATTACAACAAACATGCTCCAATTGAAGTTAAATGCCAAAACGAAGGGCTTAAGTAAGGGGAAGTTAGCATATATTAGGAAAACAAGAGAGAGAGGGAGACAGAGAAAGAGAGATAAACGTGTAGCACTATGTTGATATTAAAAGCTGTTAGAGGGATTGGCCTGTGGACACGGCGCTTTGTAAATCCGGTAAGTGGATTTTGCAATTCTGTGATAGACTGAGCACTTTTGCTTGGTTGGTAAAATGATGTGATCAAGCAAAGCTTCAATACGACACGCCCCGAAAAAAACCCAGACAATCACTTGGGTTTGTGCGTGTGGCACTTTTAACAGCGAGGGCCTCTTTTTTTTAATCAAATAACCATATATTTACTGTAATTACCTTTATTGATGCACTATTAAGTAATTAAAGTATGAAAAGCATTGGCAAACCGTTGGCCGCCGCTCTGAACGGAGATACTGGTGGATGAAAATGAGTCTGCAAATATAAAAGTGTTTCCTGGCCCACATCAGCTTGACCTGGATGTCAGTTGAGCTCCACTTTTACAAGTTGCTTTCAGAATAAGACTGCATGTTAATGAAAAATGCAGACAATTGGACCAAAAAATATAGGCCATCCACACTGCACTGCTCCACAGAGAAGAAATATCGAAAATGAGATCTCTTTCATATCTCAGTTGTTTCTCCATAGGCAGCAATGAGGTTAAATGTGGGTCAAAGTTTCTGTATATGGCCTGATTTTCAGATTGTGCTCTAATAAAAAAAGCAGTAATCTCAAATGTGTCTCAACAAGACAATGGTCTCAAGTTTACCAAGATATGAAAGTCTGCAATCAATGTGGAAACTTTTTTCCGTTTATTGGCTATATAACAATTGCAAGTTATAAACTCATAATTTTGAGTTTACATCTTATAATTCTGACCTTTTTTCTCACAATTCAGAGTTCATATTTTGCAATTCGTTCATGTCTCCCAATTTTTTAATTAGATCTTGCAATTCTCCATTTATATCTTGCAATTCTGAGTTTATATCTCATAATTCTCCATTTATATTTCATAATCCTGAGTTTGTATCTTGCATCTGACTTTATATCTCAATTCAGATTTTAGCTCGGAACTGTGAGAAAAACATCTGAATTGTGAGATAAAAATTCTCAGTTACCTTTTTTATATTTTTATTTTGTGGCTGAAATAAGCTTCCATAAAAGTCTCAATATGAATTCAAATATTTCTAATTAAATTCTTCCAATACCAAATGGTCTGAGCTGCTATCTACCTTAAAAGTATTGCAAGGAGCTGCATGAAGATTTTCCTTTCTGTTCCACACAAAAATAAGTGCATACAGGTTTGGAGAGACATGAGGGTGAGTAAATTTTTTTTTTTGTGGGAACTGTTGCCTTAATGGCATCAAAAAATGCTTTCTGAGCCTACACAAATGGACACTAAAACCTGAAAGTGTTGCCCTCTCGTCCGTCCATCATGCAACCCAGAATTTCAATGCAGCTCATGAACGTGGAGCAACACATCCTCAACACGTGTGTGTGTCTGTATCTCAGGCAGTCACATGTTCAAACATCTCTCTGATTCAATGCAGCCACCTGAAATGATCCGTTCTGCAGCCTGACATCAAAGTTACTGCTTGGGCCTTACAAATGGAAGATTATTTTGATTGTGCCATTTCCTTACAGATTATATATTTTTTCACCGATTGCTTTGATTGACCTAGGCTATTGAGATAAAAAAAGGGGTAAAAGTTCTGTTTCAGATATACATTTCTGTTTTTACAGACAGGATAATAGTGGAGGGTGTTTTTGTACAGGAAGCCACTGAAGTGAAAAAAATAAACCTGCTGTTGTCACCTGCTGTTATGTCTCTAATCCCAAAGTATGTGCTCTCCTTGCAGGAAAAGCTGTTGCTTCCACTTGGATTGTGCAGGCAGGCATCAGCTGAAGAACAGGAAAATAGGCTATAATATATTATGATCATCGCACCAAAATCGATCATTTGTTCTTAAAACAATATTACTGATCACCAGGATAAAACATCTAATAATCTAAAATATCAATAAATATGCTAGAATTAATGTAATCTTTACAATATGTAGTCTTTTTTAAGTCTGAAATCATGCCAATCACGTGACTCGTCTCGCGCACTACGAAGTGAATCTTGATTAAAAACTAAAGATTCATAAAGATTTCAAAGCAGCCGTTTGAACGTTCTTCACTAGTAATATCAAAGGCTATTGTCTTTGGTAATATGTCGATCTTGGTTTTTTTTAAAGAATCTGTATCAAAACGTTGAATTTACGTTTACGATTATCTTTCAAGGTACAGTTTTTGTGTGTGTGTATTATTGTGTATTAAAGTGTATAATTTGGAATAGCCTCATTTAACTTAGTTATGTAACGTTAACTTATTCTAAATAAAAATCAAATGAGGACAAGGTCTACATTTGAAGGGTTTGATGAACTACTGATACGCCATATAATAGTGCAAGTGGGTTTCTGGTCATCACAGAAAAACATTACAATGAGAATACCACCCTCTTTTGGAATATTTACAGCATGATAATGGGTTTCTGCCATGGGTTTGAACAGAAGGGGTGTCAACTGTTGCAAGTACATGTTGTTTCTGGAAGGGAGAAAACAAATCCTGCCCTAATTTGATTCTCTTTCATAAACTTGTGTTCACTTTTTACTCTCAGCATCTGTCAGGTTTCATTGGTGTCTCGCACTTAAGATGTCATCACTGTGAGACGGCCCCTTCCCCAGGGTCCCACTGGTACATGGAACAACATGGTAAAAGGTCAGTGAAGCAGTGAACAAGAACCAGCACAACTGCTATTGGCTAATGCAGTGAACAAGCAACCCAACAAGACAACTCTAATACACACACACGCTTTAAATAGACGCTTTATTGTTTTACTGTTAGAAATACTACAATCTACCTAATCACAATTAACATCCTAACAGAAAACTTAAAGTTTTACACCACACACACACACACACACACACACACACGCACACGCACACAGACACACACACACACACACACACACACACACACACACACTATTCATAACCCATACAATAAATTACTTTATCAGTGTGCGGTATCAAATGGAAGTACCAAAGGCAATGTTATATGTACTATTATACTGTTTATTAATGTTTTGAATTAGATTTTATTTTATATTTTCAGTTTTCATATTAATTGTAACGTTTTAGTTATTTATTACATGCTTTTGTAATGTTCCATTTTAATATTAATTTTATTTAAGTTTTAGTCATTTTAGTGCTTACATTTATTTTATTTGAGATAATTGAAATATTTATTTTTAGCTCTAATTTATTTTTTATATCAGTGTTAGTCATTTTAACTTACAGCTTACAGCATATACAACAAATCAAATTTGTCTTTTAATATTTATAATTGATTTTATGTTAACTTTATTTTAATAAATGAAAACAATTCTTATTTGTTTTAATTTTAGTTAACAATAAAAACAATGCTCCAAGACACATGTTCAAAACGAATGGCAATACCATGTTACTTTTTAAAAAATTTAGTAGTGACTGAATGATTATCAGTGATTTCCCCTTATAAAACAGTACTGTGATGATACCATGATGGTATCAGATGATAATACTCTGGTATTTGAATATACTGTACCATGGTACTTGCAAATACATATCACATAGCAGTTATCAGTTATCACATAGCAACTTGGCAACAACCACATAGCAATGTGCATTACTCAAATTCCTTCTGAAAATGTAAAAATCTAGTTAGTCCTTCAAAACCTTGCATACAACCAAAGTGAGGGTTAGCATACAATCTGATGAACTCTGGTAAACCTGCTGAGGTTAAACCATATACAAAGACTAAATCTATACAAAAACTGACAGGATGCACTTTGAGAGAGCGCGAGATTGTCAGCATCGGTTATGAGGCGTTCATAACTATGAGTGATGCTCCTGCATTTGTTATTTGCAGTAGAGTTGTGATTGTTCATTGAGGTGGCACAGGTGACATTTTCAGCCCTCTCAGACACACACACACACGCTCAGCCTCTCCTGCCAGACACACTGAAGACAAAATGCGTCTTTAACTGAAGATGACTGTTCTCAGCTAGCAGTGTCATTCTTTTATTCCACTTCTTAAAGAAATATTGTGGGTTAAATACAGTTGAAGCCCACAGGTGCTGTCAATGGCTGTGTTTAAATTGCCAATCATCAGAGATTATTCAGTAAGAAATGTTTTACTGTCATTGTGTTGCTATTTAGTTGTACTTTAATTCACAACATACAATGTCCGCATCAAAGGCAATAGTCCTGTTTGTTGATGCCGTTTCTATCATTTCTATCATTCTATAATTTTTTAGTTTGAAAAAGCATAAAACTGGTGACTTCCAGACGGTATTCATATATCAAAGATACTAAGGATCTATTTTTACATTTTCAGTTTTCATTTTAATTTGTTTTATTTATTTTTACGCACATATCATATTTATTATTTTTATTTTCCTTTTATTTTATATCAGTTTAGTACTTCAAGTTATTTTCAGTTAATTGTCAAGACTTTTGATTTCAATTTTTCATGTAATATTTTTATTTACATTATTTCAGCTTTATTTCAGTTAACGAAAGCAGTGTTCATAGTTTATTTAACAATAACAACACTCTACAAATTATTATGATTAATCTTTTATTGCATTAAAAAAATTTGAAAAAAAAAAAATAGACAATTTTTACGTTCCTATTTCTAATCTTAGAAAGTCTTGCTTTATTTCTATTGTATTACTATATCAATAATTAATTTATTTATTATTTACTTACAACCTGGTGGACAAGTTAAAATTATTATTATTATTATTGTTATTAATGAAATACATTTACACGAAGTATTCACTAAAATAAATTATTATTATTTAATCTATAAAATTCTCTAAATCCTATTGGGGGGGGGGGGGGGGGGGGGTGAAATTACTTTTCTTCTGATTGAATTTAATTAATTAATATGAATATTCCCAACATTATTGATTTGATAGGTCTTAATATATAGCCAGCTGTTGCAGTTTCTGGTGAATGTGTGTGATTTACTTTTAAAACAATCAGGTTTGATTGGACAGAGAGAGGCAAAAACATACTGCAATCAAACCTTGTCTGAAATCTATCAGCTTCCCAATGTTTCAAGATTCCCACTTCACCGTGTTAGCGGAGCGAGAGCGAGACGGTCAATGTCTGTGAAGGATGAAAGATATTCACAGCTATTGTGGCTGTAGACGGTGGCCACACCCATATCCTGACATCCGGTCTGTGATTGGCCAGTATCCTGAATCCCAGCAACAGCTCTCGGGTGTCTCCTCCCACTTTTTTTCTCCACAAAGAGCTCAGCGCTGAATGAAGTGAATCAGCCTCAGACTGCTAGAATAGTAAGAACCTTTTCTCCCCGTCTCTCTCTCTCTCTATCTCGCTCTCTCTCCGTCTGTCTCTACAATCCCATCTCTCCTTCTCTCTCTCCATTTCTCCTCTTCTCTCTCTCACACACACAGACAAACGGCAGTATACACTATCCGTCCATCCGTCCATCCACTGCACAGCCCGGTGAGGGATCAGCTAGACAGGGAAATGCAACAGATCATGTTCTCTGAAGCAGATCCAGCACAGCTCTGAGACATCAGCCTCTGAGATGAGACTCCATCCATCCTAATTCTCTGTCCTCAAGACCTGCCAAACAAAATAAGGACTTTAGAGACACCAAAAACTCTGGACATCACATCTGGACAGGATTCTTGAAGCCAAACCAGGTCCACAGGGACTTACGAGGGTGCTTTGACGTTTGTTTTTCTATCTTGTACCGGGCTGGCGAAGGGGCCGGTGAAAGTTAGCCAAGACGCCGCGTGCCGTACTCCGCGTGAAGAATGCCCAGGCGCGCCTGCCCAAGCCGGCGGACACGGCGCCGGCACCTACGCCGGGCCTTTACATGGAGCGCTCGCAGAGTCGCATCAGCTTGTCCGCGTCCTTTGAGGCCCTGGCCATCTACTTCCCCTGCATGAACTCCTTCGATGAGGACGATGGCGGTGAGTGGACGTATATGTGTGTCCGAGGTTGTGGGTTTGCTGACAAACCTTGACACCTGGAAGTTAGAGTAGAAGTAAGGCTTAGGGTTGAGATTTTGAGGTTTGAGATGTGGCTTTGTGGGTCAAGATCTGGGCTGGAAGGTTATGGGTTCGAATCCCACAAGACATATGTGAGTTTTCACCAATGTGTCCTCAAATGGATAGTTCGAAAACATAACAATGGCATTTTTGGATGAATTTGTGCAATGTGATTTGTACAGAAACATACAAGCTGTGTCTCATTTCATAGGCTGCGCCCTCCAGAGGTTGCCTGTCGGCCACATACAAAGATGAAATATGTATCATTCAACTGTTATTTATTGTGAGGCCCAAATTATTGTAATTTCTTTCTTACTTTGGAATTTAATGGTTACTTTTCCGAAATGAGGCAGCTTTAATGACATATGGTCTATAAGTGTGACCTGCAGAGGGTGCAGGCTTTGAAAAGAGATGCAGCAACAGTCTTTAGGAAAAAAGTAAGCGTGAATGTCCATCCCCAAACATAACCGTCAGTGGGGTGTAGGCAGATCTTATGAAAACATACAAATTAGCCACCAGTTTGCCAAAATGGAAAATAGTTACAAATTGCCATGAGATTCGATAGTTGACCCCAAAATGCAAATGCCGTCATCATTTCCGCACCCTTGTGTCATTTCAAACCTGTATGACTTAAAATAAGCTATTTTTAATGAATGTTGCTACAAAATCAAAGCCAATAGGACTCACTGGGCTCATTGACTTTCATTGTATTAACAAATGAGTTTTTTTTGTGTGAAGAAAGAAAGTCATACAGGTTTGAAATGACATCATTTACAAGTTGAGTAAATGATGATGGAAATTGGCATTTTAGATGAACTATCTCTTTAAGCAAGACACTTCAGGGAATACGCAAGTTTGCTTTCATTCAGATATCATAGATAATAATGGTTATCCTGTGGGCTTGGGGCTCATTTGGGTTATTATTGCAGCATTTAATTGGTGCAAAATGATGCACAGTTCCTTTCCCAGTCTTGGGGTTTTTGCAAGCCCTCAAACTCTTGGTGCCACTGGCGTAGTTTGGATGTAAAGCCATGTCATACTGTTCATTTTGATATGCAATAAAGAAAATGGTGCTCTTTCTCACTTGAAATCCATATCTGCAATCTGAAATGGTAAAACAATTGATCTTTATGATGAATACGTGCATATGCGCACACAAAACGCTTCCTTCAGCCGGCATTCTAATCAGACAGGCGTTTTTATTAATGAAGGCATTTAATCACAGCGTTGACACTCAAATGCTAATATAGCTGTGATTTTCTCCAGGTACGGCTGTGGCTCATTTCAAACAACGTCTGATTGCAGGTTAATGTCTGTCTCAAATCCATAAGCAGACATCATGGCGTTAATTTAGCGCTCATTAGAAATATTCCAACTGCTCTGTGCGCTACTTGCTGAGTGTTTTTGAGCTGCAATTTTGCATAATTTCCCAAGTGCTTTTAGTCAAGGCATGCTATAAATCTCTCTCTCTCTCTCTGTCCCTGTGTGCTCTCTTCCTTTCTTGATCACCCTCGTTTCCTTTTTTTCCTGTCCACTCACCCAAAAAACCTTTTACACAGCCACATCTATCCGAGACATCCACACACCCACCCATGCTCACACATACTCTCTCTCTACCCGTGGCCTGATTACAGACTTCTCTGCAGGAGAGAGACTATTGAAAGGAAAAGATTGTGCCTAGCTGGTGATCATCTTCATTCAACATGTGTGCATCACACACAAACACACACTCATAACCAAAACGATGCACACTTATAGCACTCTCTGGCTTAGCTCAAAGTAACATGCACTGCTCCTCATACGCATCTTCAATTTTCACTTTACTCTTTAGTCTATATTTCAAATATTTGCATGATTATTAAGATTAAGAATGTGGGCATGCATCAAATTATACGCTGTACTGTAAAGGCCTGTGGTGCTGTGTTGTGCTTGAATTTATAGCGTACACTATTGGTTTTTAGACTTATAGGCCATTTATAGGTTATTTAACTAATCAGCTCACCGCATCTTCTTTTTATGCTGATACATACTTGCATAAATCAACTTAATCAATGCAAATCGCACTAATGAATATGCTAATTACTGGAACACAAACTAACACATTGCAAGTGCTTTAGTTTAACACCTATCGCTGACTGTCAGATGACTGCAAATGCATTGGTGATTTAATAGCAAATAATACTCAGAACAGTAATATATTGTGCAAATTACAGTTTTGATATTTGGCATAATATTTGGGATGGTTTGCAGCCATTTAAACCTGTTGTTTATGAACATTATGAACGTTTTCTACAAAAGAAGGGGAAAATGCTGAACAAACGCAGTACTAAATGAACATGCCAGTGATTTCGTAATAACACCCATTACTCACTGCTCAAACCCCGGGACATTTCTGACCACAAATATAGAAGCGAAATTATCTTGTGAAAAAAAATGAACTCCCGCATGATATTAATGCTTTTCGGACGGATCCATTAATCAGAAGAACGAAGGGAGTTAATGATGTCTTTGTCAGTCTATTTCAGAAGAGAAGTGCTGAATGTGAAGGTCCTTTGGTTGTTGTTATATGCACATCTTAAGTCACCTGCAACTGATCTTCTATTTTATTAGAAATGCATGCGTGATATTGTAATACTTAAACATTATGATGCTCAAAATGCTCATTCTGAAACAGATGTATGAAACTGAAGCTATCCGAGAGGCGACTGCAGCAGTCTGCAGGCTAATAGATCTGTTAAATAATGAGTCATTAATGACTACAATTCACTTTCTAACAAGACAGCTGTGTTCTCATCTTTGTTCAAACATGATCTATCCAGACTAACACATGTCCTAACCAGGCGCAACACAACACAAATATTTTTTGATCTTAGTGAAAGTGAAAATGTGATATGAAATGTATTATACTTTTTTTTTTTTGTATTATTTTGTATTTAATTTAGTTAATTTAAAAAGACAATACAATATTACATTTTGAGCTATTACATATTTAAGCTCTCTAGGCTTTCTTGTATTTAAATTGTAGAATGTTGTAGTATTCTATCTTTTTGTAATTCTCTTCAATGTTAATAAAATAATAGGCCACTATTAAATGCAGTTCAATACAAAAGTCAAAAAGTGACAAATGGTTACCCTACAGTTTCTGGATTTCATGTTGTCATTTAACAGTATTTCCGCTTTCATTGAGGTCAGAAAAACTTACTGGAAACTTGTTGCATGCCATCTGGTTAGAAAATGGCGTCAAAATTCACTCGTCTTAAAGAAATTATATAGAAAATCTGCAGAGGCAAATAAAGATTTTTAGCTATGTTTTTTAATGCACTGAAAAGTTAAATCTAAGTTAACTTGTTTTATTCAAGTCAACTCCATCTAAATACATTAATATATACCAACATATCAAATTTTATGGGTTAAATCAGTCAGGAATAGCTATGAAATCCAACAGGCTATCATGTTTTAAAGTGTGGAAAACACAAAATAAAAGCTAAACAGACACATATTCCGGGCTTTCCCAAGTTAAAATACAAATACCAGTGCTGTGTGATCACAGAAATAATTGAGAAACGACTTGATCCGGCACGTTTATTTTGCATCTAATATTTTTGATTAGTGTCCTCTGCAAGCTTTAACAACTGAGTCAAAGTTTCTCTGTTCAGGCTGCTTTTTCCTTCATTCTGTGTTAAGATTTAATCTAACAGCCACACAAGGAAGTTCAACACCTATATAACACGCTCGCTCCCCATGCAGCCACGTTGACACGAAGGGCCCGAAGCCTTTGCGACACACATCAGACCCAACGTTGCCTCCCACCTCTTGTCTTGGCGCATTCAGACTTCATCTTTCATATCCTGTTTGCTGTTAGCGCTGTTTGATGCAATGTGTACTAAGAATCCCAAAGCACAACATGTCTCGGCTCCCCCCTCCACTGGTGCAGGAACAAATCTCTACCGAAGAAAAGCGAACGCTCTGAAGTCTCGAGGCTTATTAACCCTCCTACACTGACAGGTCCTGCATTGATGCTGCTGCTCAAAATAACTCGCAAACAAACACACGCACGGCATCAGTGAGCTGTCATATGGCAGCAGGCACACATTCTGTGTTGCATAAGAGCATGGTGAATCAAGGACAGAGGAAAAGGTAGAAGGAGGTCAGGATGATTGATACTCGTAGCATCCGTCTCCACAGTGCGTCTGTGCGAGTGCATGTGTGTCTGTGTGCATGAGATTTAATGCTGACACTGATTATCAGTGTTTATGGCTTCGGTTTTTAAAACGCTGCTGAGGAATGATACGTTATGATATTTATATTTTATAATTAGGGTCAGGCTGCAAAAAAAAAAAGTTCTGAAGAATCTTTGTGTCGCCTTCAACACGTTCACCCTTTTATAAAAAAAATACGTTGCACTTAATTAGCAGGGTAATACAATTTTAAGATATATTGGGAATCAACATAGTGATATATAAAATATAAAATCACAAAATTACAATGAGGTATTAAGATTTCACATTCAGAGAATTATTTTTTTTTATAATTTTTGTGACAGATATGGCTATAATATCAAGGTAATACTTAGAAATGTTAAAAAGCAGACAACACAGAGTCTTGATTTCAGTTTTGATTGTAAGTTGATTGCATGAAACAAACTGTGACACACTGGTCAGACACCAACAACAACAACAAAAAAAGAAAATGTAATTGTTGGTGTCTGAACGTGAAATTTTCCACAGCAAAAATTTTAACAATTTTGGTATACCATGCAATTAATACAATTAAAATATTTAATCAAGTGACAGCCCTGATTTTTCATTGAATTTCTTGTTTAAAGAACAAAATATGACTCCTTTGGGAAATCTCTACAAAAGCATAAACTTTAGAAACAAAGAATCAGTGATAAATTGACTATGAGTTTGATTCAGAGCTTTGTTATAAAACAAAAATAAAAATGAGCTAAAAACCGTATGATAGAAAAAAGGTTATATGGGCATTTTGGAGTTTACAAATTCACAATTTAACTCAAAAACTTTTTGAAGTGTTATTTCAAGCAAAGCATTGCTAAATCTGTGCCTTAAATTTGATATACTTCTTTTATTTAACATGAAATACTAACTTCAAGAATGACTTACACACATTTGCACTATGCATTTTAAGCCAAAACTAAAAATGACACAGTTTGTTACTAGCATTGCAGTTATTTTCTGACTATTTTCCAAAAGGCTTGCGTTGAACCGTGAAAATCTCAGAGACTTGTGATAGAACTGTTTTTTTATTTTTTTAATTCATGCAGTAAGCAACAACCTATAGCCAAGCACTCGAAACCAGCCTGAACACCTTAGCATCAGGGTGGTTAGTTTGGCAAGATAGGATAGGAGAAAATGTTCTTATTTCTTATTTTTTTGCACAAATATATCATCAGGCTCAAGCGGGACTCAAATAGATCTGGTTATGAAGTCATATCATAAAAGACAATCTGAAGTGGCATCACTCTATCAAATGTTACGTTCTTTTGAAAATGTCACAAAACCATTTTTTATTGTAGAGATTGCATATCTGTTTCCATTGCACAAGTTCAATTATTTAGAAAATGTCAGTGTGATAAGTGTGCGGTGGTGGAGCCGCTGTGTGTCTGTGTACTGATCCTGAATCGATGGCTGCTGAAGTACTGTTCGATTCCCAGCCATCAGGCACAGGTGAGAAAGCAATCTGTCGGTTTTTTTCCCAAGTGGAAGAGAGAAAAAGTCAGCCAGGGTGAGAAATCTATCACATGATGCCAATGTGAAGACAACAGTCTGTCCAATCAGATAATGAAATTTCCAGTTTCACACTGATGCATAGTCTGACTCATCATATAATCATGAATGTTTCCTGTTAGAAGCATCTCTAAAATATACAATTATTTGTTCTAATACTGAACCCACATGTTCAGTAACACTTTATATAATGCTATATAAAATTACTTTTAATGCATTAATTATGCCCTGTAATGCACCTTATATAATGCATTGTATGATCTCATGAATATTTGTAACCACAGTTATAACAATACTTAACTATTATTTGATACATCTTTTGAAAGTATAATGCATATACAACCAATTTCAGATGAATCTGCAAATATTATCATGCATTTTAACTTTGGTAACAATTGTGCATTATTATTAATACCTTTATAATGCATTAGGCATTAAAGGTTTAATGTAATGTCTTACCAAGTATTTTTATAAACAATTAGAAATATTATAAACAGCATAGAATCGGACGCCATTACAAACATATCTAAAACAGGGCCCTACATATTTTGTAAAAATTATTTTATTTAAGAAAATAATACAAGAAAATACTATTTCACACTTCAAAATGTTATGTTTAATTAAATGTGTTACTTGCCGTTCCTCTGTAATTGTTTGTGAAATTTACTAACTATTTCTGAGTAAAAAAAAAAAATCACTTTTTTTTTTTTTTAGTGAGGTTTATGCTTAAAGGTAAAGTGTATTATTTCTGCATCACCACTACAAATAAATCTGCAAATGCAGGCCAAATGCACATGCACTTCATTCTCTGAAAACACAATAAATAGTAGTAGTAGTAGTAGCCCTTTATTGTCACTAGTCACAAGTACCAGCGAAATTAGCCATCAACCTGTCCATACATACACAACATACATACAATATGACAAGGGGGTAGACAGGACAGGAAGACAGGGTAATTGAAATAAATGATGCATTTTCAGGTAAATGTATTGAATTTTAAGGACGTAAAAAGGGCAGACAAAAAGATACTGACCAAGAATAGTGATTTTATCGCAATGTAAAAGTTTTTTTTTTTTTTTTTTATGTTCCTTGTGCCTCAGATTAATGCGCACACAAGCCTGGCAAACGCAGCACTGATTGATCTCTCTTTTCTGTCCCAGCGTGACCTCTGGTAGTGTAGTGTGCAGGTGCATTTGGTCTGCACCCTTTGTGTTGGCATATGCAGTCGGAAAGCACAGCGATACAGTGACGCGCAGGAGCAAGAACAGATGGTTGTGCACAAATGCTCAGATTTACCTGCTGTCATGTCCTTTACTACAGTCTGGAAGTGAAAATGACATCCTGCACTTTTATTTTGATCATCAATAATCATGGTTGTAAAAAACCGGTCCAGGCCACATTTCACTCCAAAATAAAAAGTAAAAAATATGAGAAACAATGAAGCCTACAAACATGTGCACGCACGCACAAAAGTGTAGAAACCTTTTTCTATTTTTTGTAATAGAAAGTGTAATACAAAGTGTTTTTATTTTGCATTATGACATTATTTTCTTAAAATTGTAACTATTATTCTGAATAATACATATAAATTGAATTTCATTATTGTAATATAATATTTTGAGGCCTAATTTCCTTTATGCAGAATATAACCAAATGTTTTTAAAGGTATTTTTAAATATAATATAATATAATGTAATACAAATATAAATAAAACTTCATTATTTTATTTTTTATTTTAAGTTGAAATAGTTTTCAATTTCGAAGTAGAAAGACTGAAATAGGATTTTCTTCTAAAACATACTTCCATAATCTTTTTTATTGACAACATCGAAAAAATTTTTTTTACATTGCATTAAGATTTTATTTTTGTATTGTGATATTATTTTAAACTATTCTGTATAATAAATGTAATTAGAATCGTATTACTGTAAAACTTTATCTTAATAACTTAAACATAATTTTTAAAATATAACATAAAAAATAAATTATAGGTTTTATTTTTAAGTTTGAAATTACGTTTTTTTTCTTTTAAGTTTAGGGTGAAATATGATCCGATTCTTGACAGTTTTTTGTGAGATTCACCATCATTCATCAGTGGAACAAAATAATCACATTACCCACTAGCAGTGAGTACATCCAATAACTTTGAACTTCATAACTAATTTATTCACTTAGAAGTGTAGTTAAATTGAAGAGTCAATATAATATTACAATGACAATTATATCTGCATAATGATGGAATAATGAAGTAACAGGTGTGCACTATAATACTAATCACCCATTGAAACAAATGAAGACCATAATTGAAAATCCTAACCAAACATGCATTTGTTTTTAATATGCTGCTTGGCAGAAGCGTTCAGCGAGCACATCGGTTTAAGTAGCAGTTGACTTGTGTAGTAAATCACAGCGTGGTTCGTCTGTTTCATAGCATTTATATAAGCCACTCAGAGCAGATCTGCAGAAAGAGACTGTTTGAAGTTTCACACAATGTCGACGCTCACTCGCTCAATTACTGCCGCCTACACGTTATGACTGAAGTATCTCAAACAGCATCCGGTGGCCCACATTTTTGAATGGACACATTGTTCTGAAAGGAAATTTATTCAGAGCTGTGACTTAGTGGTAGACATGCAGGAAATACGAGTTCGAGTCCAGCTTGTGTGTTACTTTCTGATCTTGTTTACCTCTCGTGTCTACTATCATATCATATTTAAAGTATTTTACTGTCATGATTGTTTTATATATTGTTCTGCCAAATAATCCATACTAAAGCAGTGCAACAATGACAAAAAACACGCCAGAAAAAAAAAAATGCCAAACATGCAACAGATACTAATAAAACCCATTTAAAATGTTATATTTTACACAATTTTTTTTTATTTTTTTTTAAAGAAATTAATACTTTTATTTAGCAAGGACACAGGTTGATCAGAAGTGACATTATTTCTATTTCAAATAAATGCTGTTTTGA
This sequence comes from Barbus barbus, assembly GCF_936440315.1. NCBI lineage: Eukaryota > Metazoa > Chordata > Actinopteri > Cypriniformes > Cyprinidae > Barbus > Barbus barbus. The sequence continues at coordinate 28,637,909 of NC_136741.1, read as the reverse complement.
ACTATTTATCAAATAATCCTGAAAAAGTATCACAAAAAAAAATTAGGCAGCATATCTGTTTTACATTGATAAGGGGGGAAGGGGAGGGGAAGTGACATACTGCCAAGTAGGTGACCCATACTCAGAATTCGTGCTCTGCATTTAACCCATCCAACGTGCACACACACAGCAGTGAACACACACACACCGTGAACACACACCCGGAGCAGTGGGCAGCCATTTATGCTGCGGCGCCCGGGGAGCAGTTGGGGGTTCGGTGCCTTGCTCAAGGGCACCTCAGTCGTGGTATTGAGGGTGGAGAGAGCACTGTACATTCACTCCCCCCACCTACAATCCCTGCCGGCCCGAGACTCGAACCTGCAACCTTTGGATTACGAGTCCGACTCTCTAACCATTAGGCCACGACTTCCCCATAATATATATATATATATATATTTTGAGCATGAAATCAACATATTAGAATGAATTCTGAAGGATCATTTGACACTGAAGACTGGATTAATGATGTTGAAAATGTAGCTTTTCATCTGGAATAAATTACATTTTAAAATAGATTACAATAGTAAACAGTTATTTTAAACGCTAATAATATTTCACATTATTAATGTGTTTACTGTATATAATTTGATCAAATAAATAGTGAACATAAAATCAAAATTGACATTTTCCATTTATGGTCTTGCAAATGATTTTTCAGTGCACAATATTATAAGGAAAAAATGGTTTGTAATTGACTGGAAAAGGATATGTCTTATTTAAGGCAGAGTGATTGCATATTACAGTTTAAAACTAATATATTACTACGAGGGGGGAAAAAAACCTGATTTCAGGCAAAGAGTTCCTTATCCTGAGAGTTTCATTTTAGTAATGGATGGTATGGTATATGCACTCTTATCTCTTAATGATATTCATACATCACCAGAAGCCTTTACATATTTTAATAAATAAAGATGGAAGTTTCTGAGGCAGTCTACACTTAATGAAGTAATCTCTGGCTGAACTTTATTGTGGACAGTGTTTCCATTTACACAAAATTATCAGTTCACTGTTAATCAAATAAGGAAAATATATAAATGATTTTAATATAGATATATTTAAATGATTACTTAAATTACAAGGCACAAGACAAATGTTTTAATCTAAAATCTGCTGTGAAAAGACTCTTGTCTCTGGTCTGCAGCTACTGAAGCTCTAGTATGAAAAATCAAACTCATAAAACCCCAGAAATATCTCAGGTATATTAATATAACTCTCATATATTTGCTTCTGATACATGACCTTCTGAGGTCATTTTCCCCCCTTGCATCCATTTATAGCTCAGATCAAAGCTCTGTTCTTTGTCTCCTGACTCCTGAAGCTCACTTCTCATATTTAGCCTGTACGCAAAACATCGGAGCTGAATTAGGGCAGTATATGCAAATATAAATATTTGGCACAAATTTTGGCTGAGAAGGACGCATCTGTGTATGATAAGATCCTCCACTGTGATTAAACAGATGGGCTCTCATCTAACAACCAGCACATGTTAAATACTTCTGTATTTGGGGTTTATAAAAGGATTTGAACACATTCAGATGGAGTTGACAGGGAACTGAGCATCAAAAAATAAGCCTTACATCTTCAGGTTATTATAAAATGAAATAACATAACATATTTAGAAGAAATGTTATTTTATTTAGTTTTATAAGTATTTTGAAGAACATTGAGCCTATTTATAAAATTTTTCATATTGGTTTCCGCAAGTTCTACTTTTTTTAAATTAATTTTTGTAAATAAAATTTTTAACCATTATATATACATATTCCATACAGGACCATATATATTTGGACAACTTTTCTTTTTTTTTTAGCTACTGACCAAACATAGTCAAGTTACAGTTATATAATGAATATGGGCTTAAAGTGCACAATCTGAGGGTTATTTTGAGGGTACACTGTAAAAAAAAAAAAAAGTTGAGCCAACTTAAAATCTTAAGTCAACCAGCTTCAGCTGATTTTTGAGTTCTCTCAACTTATTTTTGTAGGAGATTCTCAACTTTTTGTTGTATAAACTTAAAACAACAAGTTGAGAAAACTCAAAAACCTGCTGAAGCTGGTTGCCTTAAAATTTTAAGTTGGCTCAACTTAAGCAGGTAAAGGGTCTGGAGTTGAATCTAAGTGTGCCATTTGCATTTGGAAGCTGTTGCTGTGAACCACATCATGCAGTCAAAGGAGCTCTCCATGCAGGTGAAACAGACAGTTGTTAGGCTTCAAAAACAAAACTAAAATCCATTAGAGAGAGGGCAGGAACATTAGGATTTTCCAAATCAACTGGTGAGCTCTGCAACATAAAAAGGCCTCGACGTCCACAGAGGACAACAGTGATGGATGATAGGAGGATCCTCTGCATGGTAAAGAAAAACCCTTTTACAACATCCAGCCATGAGAAGAACACTCTCCAGGAGGCAGGCGTGTCACTGTCAAAGTCTACAATCAAGAGAAGACTTCACGAGAACAAATACAGAGGGTTCACCAGAAGGTACAAACAAGGCCAGATTAGACTTTGCCAAAAGCATCTAAAAAAGACAGAGCACTTCTAGAAAAGCATTATTTGGACGGCTGAAATTAAGATCAACCTGCACCAGAATGATGAGAAGAACAAAGAATGGAGAAGGCTTGGAACAGCTCATGATCCAAAGCATACAACATCATCTGTGAAACGTGGCTGAGCAGTGTGATGGCATGAGCGTGCATGGCTTCCAGTGGCACTGGGTTACTGGGGTTTAGTGATGACGTGACAGAAGACAGAAGCAGCCGGAAGAATTCTGAAGTGTATAGGGATTCACAACGCTTTATAGTACAAATGGACGAAGACCCAAAACATACAGCAAAAGCAACTCAGGAGTTTTTGAATGTAAAAAAGTGGAATTTTCTGCAATGGCCAAGGCAGTCTCCTGATCTCAGCCCGACTGAGCATGCATTTCACTCGCTGAAGACAAAAGGCAGAAAGACCCACAAACCAACTGAAGTCAGCTGCAGTAAAGGCCTGGAAAAGCATAACAAAGGAGGAAACCCAGTCTCTGCTGATGTCCATGAGATCCAGACTTTAGGCAGTCATTGCCTGCAAAGGATTCTCAATAAAATATTAAAAATGAACATTTTATTTATGATTATATTTATTTGTCTAATTACATTTGAGCCTCTGAAAATGGGGGGACGGTGTATGGTTTTAATTCCTAAGCATTTTATGTTATATTTTTGCTCAGCCCTTTGAATTAAAGCTTAAAGTCTACACTTCGATTTCATCTTTAATTTTTTATTTTTTATTCTGTTCTGGTGGCATACAGAGCCGAAATTATGAAAATTGTGAGCTGACAGGGATTGAGCATCAAACCTAAAACGTTTTACAGGAAAATTAAATTAAAATAAATTAAATAACAATGAACTATTGTTATAGAAATAAAGTCAATAGAAGAAATATCATAATGTACAAATAAAAAAATAAATAAATATATCTCATATTTTTGCTTTATATGAATGAAAACGAAATAAGACATTTACATGACAGGTTTTGTGAGAATCAACCACTTGCATTAACAAGTAGTTATAGTAAAAGTAATTATAGAACAGTGCTTTGGTTGGAACATTGGCAAGAAAGAAAGGTCTGGATATTTACTTCAAAAGCAGAAGCTGTGTTGGGTTTCACATCTGATTAGGGAGCACAGAGGTTATAGCCTCAAACCAGGCATCTATCAACATCACTGTAGATCAATAGGCCTCTAGTGCCACTGATTTATCAAAGAGTTAATAGGTAATTGAGGCAGGCTGGAGTAATGAGAGGTAATGGCATGATCGATAGCATGGACAAACCAGAAAACTGACATGCTCATTTAGATGACAATCAATGTCTGGCCTAATGATCTTCAGCAAGCTAAGTTTAAATCGGACCGAACTTAAGAGCATCCTATTCCTGTTAACCTGGGATTTGCACTGTGCATTAGAGACACATCAAATAATGATGCTTGTAAAGAGACTGGTCACACAAAAATGTAAAATATGTTGTTAATTTCTGCTGAAACACAAAAGAAAATGTTCTTGGTCCTTTTTTACAGCTTTAAGCTCCAAAAGGATGTAAAGGTAGCCCACAAATAACATGTTTTGTCTGTTTTCGAGCTTGAAAGGAAAATAATTTCTCCTATTGTTAAATAAAATCAAAGAATATAGGTTTAGAACAACATGACGGAAAATGAATTTATGGATGAGCCAATTAATTAAGTGAATGATTCACCTATTTTCATTTCAATTCGCATATCACTCTCGGCTTTTATTGAAGATGTAGTCTTACGTCTTATAATAGGTTTTTCTATAAGCCTCTTTGTTCTTGTAATCAAATTGATAGGAAATAAATTTGGACGCTCTGACAAGTGACAAGCGTAGGTCATAAACCACAAGCAAGATGAGATAGCAACTAAAAGGGCTTGTTAGAAAAGCCTCTTATTTCTTTCTTGTTCGTTGTATATGCATGAATGTCACTTTGATTAATGAGAGTTGGCCATCCTGATAAAATGAGATACTTTATCTGTTGTCAAGGGATCCAGTCGCTGATTTTACTCGAGTAAAAGTACAAAATTATTTTATTTTATTTTATACACTTCAGTATTAAAAGTAAAAAGTACTGATCGATGAATGTTTATTTGAACTTATATACTTTTAATATTTCATAATTTTACATTATATAATTTAGGCTATATAAACCATGCTCAGAATATCTGGGAGCTTGTCATACACATGCATCAAAACAATAAATATTAGTATCAATTTATAGGTTTCTAATACTTCATCTGTGCAAACAAGTGAAAAAAATATAGTATTTAAAATTAAAAACAAAATGTGTGTTCACAAACAATATACTGTGAATACAAACAAAGGGCAAAATGAAATAAATATCAAATTTGAAGAAGAACCCTATGCAAACATACTGCTTCAGCGTTAAGTATTATATTTTATTTTTACCAAAAAACTATCCCGTTAAGCACTTCATACAGTAGGCTTAAACAGCTCGCCATAGATTTAGTTCACAAACAACTGACATTCATGACTGAAATGAATTTCATATAGGGACAGTTGTAACTTATTTTTCGCGCCATGCACTCAATCTCCGAAGCTCTCCCGTTTTTGGGGTTGTAGCTAGAAGGGATATGGCTACAACCAGAAAAAACAACAATAAATTACATTTTCTACCTGTTAGATTGTGTTTTACTAGAGTCTACACCTACACCAACCCTAAACCTACCCCTTACAATTATGCAAAAACAGTAATTACTGATGTACCGCGTGACAAAAATGTAGCTATATTGATGTGCGCATGCCCAGTAGCCGCAGATGTATCCCTTCTAGCCTTAACCCGTTTTTTTGCTTATTTTGAGTCAGACTTGTGAATTCACTGAATTGTTTACTGGCGACTCGCTCTGACTGAATCATTTGAATCAGTGAGTTGTTGACTCGAGAATGGCTGCAATCCGCTCAGTCCAGTCCGCGAATGAATCATTCAGTGCGATTTGCGAACCGATTTAACAGGTTCACTCACTGAAAAACATCGGCTCTTTCATGAATCAGGCACTGATATCGTGTCTCAGAGCGGGTGGCTATTTCTCCAGTTCAAAATAATGAGGTACGAAATGTTTTAAGAAATCTAGTGGAATAAAATGTATGATATTATGCTTTTAAAGTGACGTGACATACAGCCAAGTATAGTGACCCATACTCGGAATATGTGGTCTGTATTTAACCCATCCAACGTGCACACACACAGCAGTGAACACACACACACAGCAGTGAACACACACCCGGAGCAGTGGGCAGCCATTTATGCTGCGGCGCCCGGGGAGCAGTCGTGGGTTCAGTGCAAGGGCACCTCAGTCGTGGTATTGAGGGTGGAGAGAGCGCTGTACATTCATTCCCCCCACCTACAATTCCTGCCGGCCTGAGACTCGAACCTGCAACCTTTGGACTATGAGTCCGACTCTCTAACCATTACTAAAATGTACTAAAGTATAGTAACGTAGTAAAAATACTTAAATTACCATGCTCATAACTCACTTGAAACCACCAAACAACTCCCAAGAAACCACACAGCAGCATGTCAACAACCAATCAGAACTTGCCAACACTCTGGAGACCACCCAAAGGCACATGTGAAAATCAAGTTTTGCTGGGATTTGGCTGTTTTTTTTTTTTTTTGTGTTGTTTTTGTGAAAAGGTGAAATCACTTTTTCAGGCATGTTCGCCGAACATAAAAAGGCTAAAGAGAGAGAGATGCAATGAAGCACATTGCTCTTGTCTCCCATAGCAACCCTGGCATTTCTAGTGCATTTCCTGATACATGATGTTCTGTTTTGGAAGGTTACACTGACATGCTAGTTAGCATGTGCCGAGCGCACCAGAAACGTAGGAACAGACAAAAGAGGACTGTATTTTTAGGAATAGCCTAACTAGGTCATGTGCTTCACAGCCAGGAGAAAGCTGTGAAAATGGCTGCTTTCCCATCACTGCAGAGAGCGAGTGCTTTTCATGTGGATCAAACGCATTTCAGTGGATAACATGCAGTTTTCAGAAATGACAAAAAATAAATTATGTGTATCAATCTCACTTGCTGTTGCTTAAAAAACAAAACAAAAAAAAAGTGAATTTGAAAATATGCATTAATTAGTCATTGAAAAATAGAAATAATTTGATGATCAATGAAAAATAAAAATGAAGATTTAAAATGAACATGAAATCAAAGGTGACTTAATATATTAAAAATATTATTAATAATTTAAATTAAAAAAACAATACAAAACATACTATAATTCCATAGTTTGTCAATAAGATTTTATTTTATTACTTTAATCAGCAAGGGCACAATAAATTGATCAAAAGTGACATTTATAATGTCATAAAACATTTCTATTTCAAATAAATGCAATTTTTTAAACTTTCTATTCATCAAAAATGTAGATTTTTTTAAATCACCTTTTCCACAAAAATTTATAGTAATAAGAAATGTTTCTTGAGCGACAAATCAGCATATTTGACACTGAAGATTGGCGTAATGATGCTGAAAATTCAGCTTTGCATCACAGGAACAAATTACATTTTAAAATATATTTAAACAGTTATTTTAAATTGCAATAATATTTCATTCATATTTTTACTGTATGTTTTTTTTTATCAAATAAGTGCAGCCTTATTGAGCATAGAGATGTCTCAAAATCATTTTAAAAAATCGTATGGACCCCAAACATTTGAATGGTAGTACATATATATATTTTCCTCTCAGAAAGAAAGTATAATGGGTTGTGAACTTTGTTTTATTTCGATTACTATAAAGTGCATGCAAAAAATGAGTACCAAAACCATTATGAGATGACATCCAGCTTTGAAATGATTCTGAAACTCATTCTCTGAATAGAAATATATTCATGAGGTCATGGGCTAGTAAAGCGATCAGTCTGCGGCTGATCCCCTTCACCTTTACTAGGAAAAGTCCAGGCTTTGTGAATCTGTTCTCTAAGCCTTCCGGGTTCAATAAGGCACCACTACATACTTGAATTATACAAGAAGATTATATTTTTCAAAGGATTTATTTTTAATACAACCAGCACTCTACCTGGCGGCAACGTTATCACAACATTTTTATTCAGTCTGATATGGAGAGGATTTGATATAACTCGCATTTTCCAGTGCCTTTGCCGCTCAGACAGAAATACAAGAATAACATGGATATTTCACAATAACCCGTCCCACACAGTTTGTGCTACAGACATGAATGAAATCTTAAATCATGTGGCTTATGAAGGCATGTGTGATCATGAAAAATTTTTACGCACTGGACAATAAACATTCCCACAAAATTAAACTGAAGGAGGGACTAAAATCAGAGACTTGGTTCCAATAAGAACCACCTAGCAAACATCGTATGAATTAAATGTTGGTTTGGTGAACTTACCTATCTTTCTTTGTTTCAGACCCCGAGGGCCGCAGGTTAAAGGGTATTCAGAGGAGTACAGAGACAGGGCTGGCCGTAGAGATGCCCAGCCGTACGGTCCGGCAGGCGAGCCACGAGTCCATCGAGGACAGCATGAACAGCTATGGCTCAGAGGGAAAGTGAGTAACATAAATAAATACTTTCAATAGTTCACCCAAAAATAAAAAATAAAATTGCCGAAAATGACTCATCCTCAGGTGATCCAAGATGTAGATGAGATTGTTTCTTGAGAAATTTAGCATTACATCACTTACTCATCAATGGATCCTCTACAGTGAATGGGTGCCGTCAGAATGAGAGTCCAAACAGCTGATCAAAACATCACAATAATACACAAGTAATCCACACCACTTCAGTCCATCAGTTAACATCTTATGAAGTGAAAAGCTGCGTGTTTGTAAGAAACTAATCTATCAGACACAATCATCACTTTTGGCTTCTGAGTCCATAATCCACAATAATGCTTCCTCTAGTGGAAAAAGTCCATCTCCTGTTGTCGTCTCACATCAAAATCCATCAACATATTTCTCTCCTGATTCTGATAAGACGTCTTTTTCACTGGAGAAAGCAATATTATGGATATGAAGTGATGGTTTGAAGTTAAAAACATCTTAGTAATGGATTTGCTTCTTTCAAACACACAGCTTTTCACATCATGAGAATGAATTGATGGACTGGAGTGGTGTGGATTACTTGTGGATTATTGTGATGTTTTTAACAGCTGTTTTGATGGCACCCATTCACTTATAATCAATACTGGCTGCTTCCTCTCAAACCGTAGAAGCCTGACAAATATAGAATCTGTTACTTTGTTATCAGTTTGATCGGGTGATACATTTGATGGGATAAAAATAGAAAAGAGTGTTGCATTACATTGTGGAAAAGGTCAGGTGAGATGAGAAACGAGCTTTAGAAATCTACCTCTGTACACAGCCTTTGGATATATTCAGCTACAAGTTTCATGCAGACACATTTTTTCTTCCTTTCTTTTTTTCTTCCTTCTTTACAAAAAACAAGAGATATTTTTTCTATCTTTTGACAGCCTTAGTATTTTTATTTAAAAACCATAGTTTCAGTTTGACCAGTTTAACAAAGCAAAATTAAAATCTGGAATCTACTTATATACACTTGGTTGTGAATCAGTCTGTTATACAGGAATCACAGGTCTCACATTCCCGTTTTATTGGTTTGGGATACATAGCATGTGTTATTGCATTACATTTCTCTAGAAACAGGGATGCTCATCCAGTAACTCTCTGGAGATTGTGCTTATATCTTATATCGAGCAATAAATAAAAAGTGTTTGAGGTATTCCCATAAGTTACATAACCAACAATATAAACCCCTCTTCTCAGTAATAAACCTTTCTCTGCTGGCTCTATTTCTGAATGAAATCCAGAGTTCAGACCTTCTGTGTTGATGAACTGTAAACTCATTTCAGATCTGGACACTGTCTGGAGTGTCACATCAAAGCTACAGGTTTTGAGTTTTGCGTGATGTAGTCTGATTTTAGCTCTGTGGAGGACAAAAGCTGTTTAGCTTTAATGCCAACGTGCCAGAAAGTTTTGCACAAGTTTGGATACATAAATGGAAAAGATATTTGCTGGTTTGGGCTTGTTTGAACCAGGGCTATTATCATTCTCTAAAACTAAAACCAATGAAAAACATTCCCGTTCACAGAAAATAACATAAAAATACATATAAATAAATTTAAAATGATTAAATAAATTTAACATGATCATTATGCATGAATGTCATTGCATTAGATAATAAAATATCAACGCAAGTGGCATTTATTTTAAAGAAAGATTGCACAAGTAAACATTTAATACAAAACATGATAATATGAACATTTGGTTCAAAATGTATCGGGACACTTTGCAGTTGCCAAAAGCTAAAATATAAACCTTAAGAGAGGATGCAAGATGATATAATAGATTCATGAAGATTTTTCAGACAAAACCATTAAAATAAGAACCAAAAACTTTGCAGTTCACTTCAAAACAATATGTTCAGTTACATAATTATAACGATATGTTATGCTCGACCGCTGTCTATTCTGCATACATTTCCCCTCAAACTCTTTGTCCAATACCCAGCGCTCCATTAGAAATCCACAAACAGACAAAAAATCCCCGCAAACCTTACGTAATGTAGTTGGTTGCTCTTCCTGTGCAGCTCCATCATGGGAGTAAAATCCAGCCCAATTCAGCGGGATTACTGCGCAGTTTATGGAGCATGGGGATTAGAGTTTTGGCTGCCACTGCTGAGGATATTTTACCATATTACATTGCATCTTATGCATCTCATGAATACATAACAGAGTAAAACATATTTTACATAAACACTCACTGTCAGTCTGGGCTTTGACAAACAACTGTGATGGAAAGTCACAGAGCAAGGCTGATTTGATGCAGTGGCTTTTTTTTCTTCTACAGAAGTTTCTGTAATATGTATTCACTATCTAGTGTTTATTTGATCTGTTTCCATTAGATATTGTTTGTAAATTGCCTTTGGGCTGTTTGCCTTTAAATATGTTATAAAATCAAACAACTGTATCAAAAAGTTATAAAACAATTTAAAAACATTTACAAATATTAAAACTTTAGAAAGCATTACAAGGAGCATTATTAAAAGATTAAAAACTAGGACTAAACATGATATAAAAAGTTATAAAATATTATGAAGTATATATGAAAAAATATCGGGGCTTAAAACGTACAAAAATCATTATTAAAACATAAAAAGTAAAACATATTAAATGAGCATTATTTTTTTGCAGTTGTCTCTTACTAAACCTTAAATTTAAATTCAATTTATAGTCTATTGACTCCAAAACACATTGCAAATCTTACAAAGATCAATACCTTTTCTAAAGTAAGTAGCAAGCATCATCTTTCTACAGCTGTTGTACAGATATAGAAGCATCTTTACAGTGGTTTTATAGGAGCTTTTGCTTCATTAAAACACAAATAGTATGAATCTACATTAGAGACTGATGCACTTTCTCTGATAATCTTACACATATCTGTATCTCTTGTATCTCTGACCTCCACAGCTCCCACTTTTGTCAGTAAACATGTTTTATTTCACTGTAAAAAAAAAAAAGTTGAGCCAACTTAAAATTTGAAGGCAACCAGCTTCAGCAGATTTTTGAGTTTTCTCTGTTGTTTTAAGTTTATACAACAAAAAGTTGAGAATCTCCTACAAAAATAAGTTGAGAGAACTCAAAAATCTGCTGAAATTTTAAGTTGGCTCAACATTTTTTTTTTTACAGTGTTGGGGACCAAGAAAAGCAAAAGAGGTCACATTAGTAACATTTATGATTCTGTCAAAATGCCATAGAAAGCAGAAAGCAGCAATCTAACACCCTAATTATAACTCCAAAAGCAGAACTGCTCATGGTGCACAGACCAAAAATATAATAATATTAGATGTCCTGAATAAAATCATTTTTGATGCATTTTTTTAAACAGCCAGAAACTGAAATGCAGATTAAAAATATGTTCACACAGGTGTCCTAGCAAAAAATAATCACGGGTTTGACATTCAAAAAGTGTCCAAATACTTAATTATAAACAGTATAACTGCTGATTTTTTATTTAAAACCTAACGCACTTCTACTTGTGAAATGATCTGCATGAAACCATGCATGTTCTGTCCTTCTTTAAATGCTATTTCATATACAATGAAATTCATATATTTTTAAGTGTCCAAATACTTTTTGGGGTCTCTGTAGAAAATGAAAAAGTTGAGATCGATTTTCAATAAATTCTCAAATCGCTAGGATAAAAATCTGAGAGATATAATAGATATATATAATTGAACAGCAGATCATCTTCATTTAGGTTATTATAGTTGACTAAATTAAAACCATACAAAAATCATTACATCAAATTAAATATATATAACAAAAAACAAAACAAAAAAACTCCTTAAACTTTCATTTATTTAGCGGCCAAGGCAACATCTCTCATTTTCCTTTAGTTTAACTTGATATACTAACATAAAATAAAAAAATATGTATATTATTTAATATATAATTGTATATTTAAATAAAAAATATATAGACATGTAGACAAAAACACAGAACAAAATTATTAAAACATTACCTAAAATTAAATAGAATTTACTAAAAGTAAATAGAAAAAATATTGCTAAATCTGTAACAGTATCTCACCGATACTAAAATAACACTGTCTCCACCACATTTAAAAATTATTCTGCACTCTGTTTCAGATGTATAAACATTTCCCACATACCTTTCACTTTTTTCCAGAAAACAATAACTCTCATACTTGCATGCAAGAACGGAGCATCTGTTTAAAATATTTGCATGCAATGAATACCAGAGTGCCAGAAGAACGGCAGGGAGACTTTGATATATAAAGCAATTGAGAGCAGTGCACTGAGACGCCATGATTAACACATAACACAGACAAATGTTTATTCGAGTGACATCAAGAATGTGGCGTGTAATATGTGGAGCGGTGATAGGTGTATTTGTCACCCTCCGAAGCGTTTGTAGTAATGCGTGTGTGTTTACTGCTGACGCCAGTGCACGCAGGGGCCAGTGACTAATAATGACTCTCCGGTTTGCCAGACAGAATGATGAAATGTCACATGCGAGAGAGGAAGAGGGTGAAAGGAATAGTTTGTCCAAAAATGAACGTTCTGTCATCATCTACTCACCCTCAAACCCAAACCCAACCATCTTTCTTCTGTGGAACACAAACAGAGATGTTTTGAAGAAACTTCATGCAGCTTGTGACCACAGCGGTCAAATTTTGGTCCTAATAATAAAAAAACTTGTCTGACTTGTGTGCCTTATTCCTAGTCTACTGAAGTCATATGAAATAACTTTGTGAGATGAACAGATGGGCAGAAAGTTTGCTTGGCTGCCATCTTTCAGCAGCTATTTTTCATTCAAGTACTGCTCCTGTCTACTTGAATAGGACAATCAAAACTTATGTCAAGATTATATTTCAATAACAAATTTTAAATCAGCAATAAATTCTGACAACAATGGTATCACACATTTTACATTTTTAGTTCAAATTGTGCTTAAAAAAAAAATAAAAATTATTATTATTATTATTATTTTTTTAATTAGCCTTTATTTGTCTAATTTTCTACTACCGTTTGGGGTCGGTAAGAAATTTGAATGTTTTTGAACATCTCAAGGCTTAATTTATATTTATTATTAATTAGTACTATGAATATTGTTATGAAGTATTATTACAATTTAAAATAACTTTTTTTCTGTTTGAATGCTTAATATACTTTTTTTCAGGATCACTATGAAAAATATTTAAAAAAGAGCATTTATTTGAAATATAAATCTTTTTTAACGTTATAAATGACTTTACTGTCCTTTTTGATCATTTTAACGCACCCTTGCTGAATAAGACCATAGTGTATATATTGACAGTAGTGTATATCTATTCAAAACAAGCTAAATTTACTAAAGATGTAACACTGCATAAAATATTAAGTCTTCTTTTCAACATTGTTATTCAATTCATGTAAAAAAAAAATGCTTTCTGAAAACCAGTCTTAATATCTTTTGCAGTTTTGCGTATTAAGTAAAATTATTTGTTCTGATTTTAACTGAAACATTTCGAAAACACTAAGTTGTATAGACCAGTTTTCTGATTCTAATGTGGTTATATGGACTGTGTGACGATTCTCCGTTTGTGTTCCAAAAGGCTTTGGAGCCACATCCTGGGAGTAAATGATGACTGTTCCTTGAAGAACAGAGACGAGCAGATAGAGACACCAGGCGAGAGACTAAATGATGAACTAGATATTGACGTGGGACATAGAGACAGGATGGAGTGAAAAACGAGCAAAAGAACGAGGAGGCGATGAAAATGGCATCTCTTGGGATGCCCGGTCTGAGTATTAGGCATCAGGATTGTCTGGACCCTCCCAAAAGCATTTCAAAAATAGACCTGTGCGGAGACGGCAAGCGAAAGAGACAGAGCTGGGAATGGGTAGAGGGGCGCTGGAGAGAATCGAGGTCAAACCGCAGAAAGAAAATTAATTATGAAACCATCCACATTAGTGTGGAGGATTATTGAGAACAAACACACAGGAAAGGGAATGGAGAAAGGAGGGGAGGCGGTATGAAAGGAGGATTGAAGGAAAACAAGAGAACGACAGTCATGTAGGGTATGACAGTCAAGGGTAGCTTTTTAAAATAAATATAAAAATATATATTAATAGAGAAGAAATGTCATTTTTGTGCAGAGCTGCAAAACTAATGACTATTTTCGAACAGGTTTCCTGAACGCTCCATTGGTCGGTCAAAACAGATAGAATGTAAAAACACCTTATGCCGGGGTGGTTAAGTTTGCTCAAACATGCACCCCTTTGCCCTCTTTGGCTGCCTTTTTTTTTGCATGCAAAAGTAAAACACACTTTTTTCACCACCATCTGTTTCTGTATCTAAAATGGATCTCTTGTTACAAAAAAAAAATTAGACCTAATTAATCTCATCCGAGCACAAGTGGCTGCCTTCTGTTTGCTGGAAAAAAGTGAAAAATCTATGATAAGCAATATGGGATTCTTCACCTGTGTAGAAAATTAAAATTAAGTCAGTTTCCTTCAGAAGATCTAGCTAAAGAGTAAACAAGAAATTATGTATAAAAAGGTTGATAATGGAGCATTGCTTCGTAAGTGAGACAAGCATGGCTATTTCACTTTTATTATAATAGAGTATAATACTGTATTATAATTTATTATAATAAAATAATTCATTAGGAATGTTAAGAGCTTGTTGGTTTAGTGTAAGGCTTAGAATTCTTTATTGAAGATGTTTTAGTGGAGAAAATGAATCTGAAAAACAATTCCAGAAGGCTGATGAAAAAGTGGACAGTCACTGTTGTGCTATTAGATGAAGGCCAGACCTCCTATTTCAAGAGGTCGTGAGGGTGAGCATGACACGGAGCATGCAGCTCATCTCCTGGAAATACACAGTACACTGAAGTGATGAATTTTTGGCCGCATACATCTCAAATCTGCCGAAAGGAGCAGGAAAGCAGTGTGATTACATGCGTGTGCGCTGGCTTTGCTCCAGCAGAGCACTCGGCTCAATCAAAGCTGAACTTCACTGTCAGGCTTAAAGGCTGTCTATCTTCATTACATAAAAGAGAAATGCCTTCCGCCCATCGATCCAATCGAAAACAATAACGTATATGTCTACACAAAATATTCTCAACATTATTTTAATACAGCACTGTATGTTCCATCCAGCAGACAACATACAGCACTCAATATATTGTATAAATAAAATTAATGCAAGCTTCCACAGTAACACTGCGCTGTTTTCTTCCCTTTAGTCTGAACTACAGTGGAATGTGTTTGGCATCAGATGCCCAGTTTAGTGACTTTCTGGACGGGATGGGACCTGCTCAGTTTGTGGGCAGACAGACACTAGCTACAACTTCTATGGGTGAGTGCACTTATACATCACATGTTAGTGTAGCACAAGTGAACAGGCTATAATTTGTCCTTTTCTTTTATGCACATAAAGGTTAGCCATTTACTAATACACATTTTGTATTTTATTGTGTTAAATGATAATGAAAATTATGCATCTTGTTACATATGCATGTGCAAGTGATGGAAAGTCCTTGACATAAAGAATAAAAAAAAATCAATATGATAGAAAATGCTGAAAATTATTATTATTATTATTATAGCTCCACAGTGCAACAGAATGACAGCGACAGGACAGGACACAGATAATAATAAAAAATTGGTAAAAATTACCGAAAAATTGGTCGGTAATTGTCAGAGCTGCTTGTCAAAAGGTTGTTTGTATGACAAAATATTCAATAAAACAGTGGAAATTAGAAAGCATGAATTTGATATTTTCAAAAAATGAGAAATTATAGAATTCAAATAATTATCAATTGTCAATTTTGTTGGAGTATGTTTCTGTAATATTAAACTCCCTGACATGTAAATTATAACAGAATATGTGTATATGGTTGCTGTTCAGCCAAAATGACCAATCAGCACCCAGAACTTGAATCGTCATATTATAATCAATAAAATAACATTAAATAAGACTGCAGAGAAAATATTGTAATTAAAATATTGTTAACGCTTTACAAAAAGGTCTCATTAGTTAACATTAGTTAATGCATTAACAAAACAATGAACAATTGTTACAGTATTTATTAATATTTGTTAATGTCAGTTAATAAAAATACAACTATTCATTTATAGGTTAGCTCAGGTCCATTAAATATTAACTGATACAACATTTGATTTCAATAATGTATTATTATTAGCTTTTCATTATTAGTTCAGGGTAACTAATGTAGTTATCCAATGTTGACAAAGTAACATTTTTAACAAAATATTAAAATAACTAAGATCAACACAATGTAAATGAAAAAGGAAGAAATAATGTCACTCACCCACGTGCCACTTGACGCTCGTTAACGTGTGTATTAATGTCTGCAGGAGATGTTGAGATCGGTCTGATGGACAGGAACGGACAGCTGGAGGTGGAGATCATTCAGGCTCGAGGACTCATCATGAAGCCTGGATCTAAGGGCCCTCCAGGTGGTTCTTCATCACACAGAGGGTTGAGCCTGATACAGCGATTAGATTCATTTAGCCAGAGCACAAAACTGACTGCAAATGTTTAAAGATTGGTTCTCAAATATACAATTTCTCTTAGATTATTCTCCTCTTCTTATCTGAGCATTCATTATCCGAAAGCGAGCATGTGCGTTTTGAAAAAAGAGAGAAAATTGAAAAGAGACGTCTAAATTAGTGGCACTTCAAATAGGTTTTCAATATTTTGTGGATTTGAAGGATGCTGTTTGAATTATTGTATTTTTTTGTTTGTTTCTTCCGTTTCAGCGGCCTACATTAAAGTCTACCTTCTGGAAAACGGCATCTGCATTGCCAAAAAGAAGACGAAGTCCATCCGGAAATCATTAGATCCCCTTTACAATCAACTCCTTGTTTTTTCAGAGAGCCCACAGGGAAAGGTTGTACAGGTAAACTCGATTTTTACCTTCTATGAAGAAAATGAGGGTTACTTGCACCAGAGGATGCATCAGAGGGACTAAATTTTATTGTTCACCAAGCAAAAAAATTCCAAGTGCTTAAATATTTAACATTAGGGGATGTATGAGCAATAGAAATAGTGTTGCTTGCCTTATAAATCTGCATCGAACCAGCATACTAACCCTATTTGATTTTCATAATGCATTTAACATTAAGGTGTCAAGCACTTCAGATGCATCTGTCTGGTTGGTTATTTAAATGACAAAGAAAATAGGCTCTAATTTACAGCAAAGTTTACCCACGTCTTTTCCAATTTGGTGTAATTTCTCTGTAGGTGTCGTGATGTCTGTGAATGATCATTTCTTATGCATTCCCTCCATCATTTAATTCCACTGCAGAGAGAACTGGCGAAGAAACAGCATTGCAGTGAACGCTTTATTTTTTAGCAGCGCTGAAGGAATAGGGGGAAACATTTCATATCTCACCGAATTAGACATTTTTCTAAGGACAACATTTATGAAAGCCTGTCACAACAAGCATTAAAGGTTAGAACAGACTGCAGGATGTTCAGGATCATCGGGTGGTGGGAAAAACATCATTTGCATGTGTTTATTCACTGATGTATGGCGTCCTCCATCCAAACATCCGTCATTATTATGTAATGAATCTCAGGGAACTTGCAGATTGATCTAGGTTAAGTTATTCTTCAAAATTTTCACACATTCATTATCATATTTGGAAATTCAAATTATTCAGTTTGTGCTGCTAGATGGATGAATCACACGAAATCACACGAAAGTCATATTACTTCAAAAAAAGAGAGAGAGAGAGCAAGAGAGAAATTTGTAATAATAAAATGTCATAATATTTTATTTAAAGCACATTTATTATAACTGTTATCCAAAAACACTGAATTTCTATTACTTTAATTAAGAACAAATATGATGTACTATCGCCGCAGCATTGGCTGCCCACTGCTCCGGGTGTATGTTCACTACTGTGTGTACACTTGGATGGGTTAAATGCAGAACACAATGGGTCACCATACTTGGCCACACACCACTTCCCTTTCCCTTTTAAATTGTAAACGAATTATGCACCTTGAAAGAATTTGTTGTGCTGGATTTGAAGCTTTTTCAAAAATGTTCATGGAAAAAAAGCTACTAAAAATGCTCCCTTAATGCTCCTAAAATGAGATTTATTTTCTTTCTGCAAAATATAATTGAAATACATTTTGGAGTGATCTGGACATGAGATGCGCCCAGACTAATGAAACTGAAATAATAATAATAGTAAAAAAAAATCATTATTGAATTACTGTAAATTAAACATTTATTTTAGGATAACAAAGGCATTATGAATTATGATGAATTCTAAATTTTTAATCAGGAATTTATTAATTACAAGGATTATATGTGACCCTGGACCACAAAACCAGTCATAAGTTGCATGGGTATATTTGTAGCAATAGCCAAAAATAGATTTTATGGGTCAAAATGATCGATTTTTCTTTTAAACCAAAAATCATTGGGATATTAAGTAAAGATCATGTTACATGAAGATATTTTGTAAATTTCCTACCTTAAATATATCAAAACTTAATTTTTACTTAGTAATATGCATTGCTAAAAACTCAATTTAAAGGCAATTTTCTCAATATTTTGATTTTATTTTTTGCACCCTCAGATTCCAGATATTCAAATAGTTGTATCGCAGCCAAATATTGTCATATCCTAACAAACCATACATCAATGGAAAGCTTATTTATTCATGTATAAATCTCAGTTTCAGAAAATTGACTCTTATGACTGGTTTTATGGTCCAGGTTCACATACGCATTTGATGATAAATTTAAAATGGACAATTTAGAATTTATGGATTAGAAGGATTATATACATTTAAAATTCTTAAAATCTATATAATTAGTTTCATCTGGATTAATGGAACAAACTGTTTATGAATTAGAAGGATTATATATATAATGTGTGTGTGTGTAGATATATATTTATATATATTTATTTATTTCCATTCTGAGATTCACCTAGAATAATGGAATTAACTAAAAATAACTAAAATTGAGAATTCTGAAATGAACTAAGGGATATATACACATTTAAAATGTAAAATATTATAGTCAAAAGTACTTTTCATCAATCCTTACGATAACATAATACTTCCATTTCTCATGAACAGGTCATCGTTTGGGGAAACTACGGCCGGATGGATCGTAAATGCTTCATGGGCGTGGCCCGCATCCTATTGGAAGAGCTGGATTTGACAAACATGGTGATTGGCTGGTACAAGCTTTTCCCCACCTCCTCTATGGTGGACCCCACGATGGCGCCGCTGATCCGCCACTCCTCACAACTGTCTCTGGAGAGCACCGTGGGGCCGTGCTGCGAACGCTCATAAGACTAACTACTCCACTAGATTTATTTTTCTCTGGAAGGGCTCTCACAGCCCCCCGATCCTAAGAGTGCTGGTTGTGCATGACTGCAGCACCGGAACCCTCTGGAATGTTCTAGAATTTCTTCAGAACAGATGACCTTTCTGGAATATTCCAGAATTGAGCACAGAGGGAATGCTCTTTTTCAGCCTCTGAGAAAAAGACTTCAGGACAGGCAAAGAATGCAGACCAGACGTCTGGGCTTTATTTTAGCTTTCAACACATTAGCTTGTGATGGTCTGTATGAGGAAACGTCCTCCATTTAGAACTGAAAGCAGGTAAACGTTTGTGCAGGCATCGTGTTGGGTCCTGCAACGGATGGGTTCGTGCAATATGACACACAATAGAGAGAAGAATGTATCGGGAATA
This sequence comes from Barbus barbus, assembly GCF_936440315.1. NCBI lineage: Eukaryota > Metazoa > Chordata > Actinopteri > Cypriniformes > Cyprinidae > Barbus > Barbus barbus. Next base: position 28,618,054 of record NC_136741.1, on the reverse strand, counting down.
AAAGTGCGGGTTTGCATTCATTTTCTTGTGTAATTAACAGGAATAGATATATGTCTTAAAAAATATGTGTAGTTTGAAAAGAGTCTATGTTTGTAGTTCATGATTTCGTTCGCACATGAATCTTTTTCTGTTCGTGTCTCTTCTGTTTGTCTTTCTCATTACTAAACAGTGCCAATGCTGTCAGCAAGTGGCTTTATTTGTGGCTAGTGTCTATATTCGGTGACTACAGGCTTTATGAATCAATAACCTAAGCAGACACATATTTAAAAAGACTATCTTTTCCCAAACAGTGACATATTCAGTGACGTCATTGTACGTTTTACCCCACTAACAGTATATGGAAAAATTCAAATGGATGCAAGATGCTGAAGTAACATAGTGATTATGAAATTAATGTGAGTAAATGATATACTTGCGGTTTTTAATGGCTGAAACCAATATCGAAAAAACAGAGTGATTGTACATAAATTTAAATGAAATATTGAAAAAATGAAACGTGTGCAATCCATTATTAAGGAACAGTAGGCCTAATGAACACTTCTGTAAATCAAATATTGGTCAAATTAATCGCCATGGCCAACATTTAAGAGTCTATTACTAATTATTTAAAGATAATTTAGTTTTGCACTTTATAATCTTAAATGTCTTTCTTATAAGCAACGCTAGTTTGGCGTGAACCAAAAGTTCACTTTCTTCTTTACATTATGATATTATTTGTGACTTCGGGATGCAGAATCTTCAGTAGCAATGATAAGGTTGTAGCATTAGATAGTAGCATACGCATGAAAGGCATCTTAGTTTGCCACCATCTAATGAGATTTTGCATGGAATCGATTGATACCGGATTATCAAGCGTTTTCGCTGGCAGTCGAGCAAACATGTAGCAGCCAGCGGACGATCAAACGAATGCTGTTACATTGCACTGAGATGTGCTGTGTGCCGTCCTGACGAGGATTAATAAATACTGATACAAATGTTTTCATACGTTCTGAACATTTCTACACGCCAGCACAGAAAGGGAAGGAACAGCATTGCCGAGAATTTTTACGTCCAGCATTTGTGAAGAAAATACACTATTTACCACTAGACAAAAGGATTTTTTAAAGATTCATTCCTCTCTGAGAAGTTCAGGAGTGATGATTTCAATTAACGCTGAAAAATGTACCTCGGACACCCTCAACATGCTCATGTTGTGAAGGCCATATAAAGCACTGCCACATTCGTTTTGGAGACTTTAATGTTCATTGTCTTAAAAAGCAATAACAAAATGAATTTTTGCTCACTTTATTTGTTACAGGGAGTAAAGCCAGATTGTCTCTGCATTACATTAGAAACTTCTGCATCCATGTAGCAATATAGTAGATACTCGGTTTTAGACGAAGAGCTGAATGTCTGAGATCCTCGAGAATTTAGTGCCATTTCAAAGATGAAAAAATCATGATTTAGAAAAACCTTTTCGGGCAATATAGTGCTTAGCATTGTATATTAATATAGATGATATATATTAATATACATCAATTTAATCCATTGTTCATAGACTCAATCGCTGTCTGAAAAACTACATATGAACTACATCTTTTTCCGTCTGTTTATTGTAAATAGACACCTTGGATTAAGTGAGTAAAACAATAATAAATTTGATTTGGGATATCAATATTGACATATCAGTTTTTTAGGCTGTAAGCAACACATTTCTCCTGTTTCTATCAGCATTTTAAACTCTGGATTGGATATATAATTGCTTTTAAACACCAAATGCACTCCAGATGTTATAAAAGAATGTGATTTATAGAGTTTCAAATGAAATATCTCCATACAGTAGTTTTTGTAAAGCCTTAACTTGTAAACCAGAGGTCTTAACACAGTTCCAGTTGTACGGCGGAGAAACGAGCATGCAAGAATGTCATTCTGCTTTCATTTCTATTCATTTTCTGTCTTTCCCTTTCTTTTTTGTATTTACTACTTTAATCTGGTTAATAGTCATGGCCTTTTGTCATCGCATTTTTCACCACACAATTTTGTAACTAATTAACCATCTACCATGGTTGTTGTACTTGTTGAAGTTGATAGGGCAAAATAATCAACATATTCCTAAAAATTGGACGCTGTGATATTTTTCTTTGTGGAGATAATTGTTTTAATCCTTATTACTATTCATTATATGTAAATTTGAATTCGTAAAATAACGTCACTGTTGATTAATGCACAATTTAGTGTATTGTTACTCTGTTGAAAATGGTTATACAGAATAAAATAGCTTACTCTGATTTACAAAACATGCGTTTGGCTGATGATTGCCTGATGCTTCACAAGTTTAGGAGGAGATTTATCCTGAAACCATCTGATAATCTTCGACAACTAACACATAACGTTAAGCTTATTGCACACGTCAGAGAGAATGAGATATCGAGTGTTATAGTTAGCCTGTCTGTCTTCTGCACTCAGGCCTTTCTCAGGAGACGAAATGGCTTTTTAAGAGTTAGATCAAGGACAATTAGATCAAGCACTCTTGATTTGGAACCGAGCTGGATGTTGGTATTTTGGGGATACGGCTGAGTTTTATTATTGTGTGTGTGTGTGTGTGTGTGTTTGTGTAGCCACTGCCACTAACAAAGGAAGAGATGAATAATCTTGTCCCTGTTTGATGCAATTACAAAGAATAAAGATCCCTTTTTACACAAATCATACAGTATGCATCCCACACACACACATATCTTTTATATAATATAGTTTTTTTTTTTTTTTTTTTACATTTTTCTAATAAAAATGAATAAATAATAATAATAATGACACCAATAATCTTTGTAAAAAATTATATAATAATACAAATTATAATTTTTTCTTAATATTTTTATATATAATTTAATATACACAAAGTATTATTAATATAGTATTACCATTATACTTAACATTTGTAGTATTAATAAATAAATTAGAAATTAAAATTTAATAATAATTAATTAATATTTAATAATAAAATATATCTTACAAATACTGTCGTATTTATTAAAATATCTATCTATATATATATAAAAAAATATTTACAGAAATATTATATATATATAATGTTCATTTGTAATAAAATATTTTGTATAAATATTACAATTATATTATATTGTTAATATTGTTATATTTATATTACTGTTACTTTGGGTTCCGCTAAATGACTAAATGTAAATGTAACATTATTATTAATACTAATAATAAATGTTGTCCCCAATGCAAAGTAAACACAAATATATGTAAAAAAAGAATATATATATATATATATATATATATATATATATATATATATATTGAAGCCAACTTCAAACTTTTTACCTTCAAACTATCTTATTTACTAATAATTAAAAAAAATAAATTAGGACAATGTTGTATTTTTCTATGACTCAACAGTTTTATTTACTCTTTTACTGACGTAAAAAAAAAATCCACATCAAATAAATAAATGAGTTGTTTTAAACTATATGACTGTATATCTTTAAATATTTATAACAAATCCTTCTGTAAGAAGACTATTATGCTTTCATTTTGAAAGAGGTTTTTAAAATGAGCCCCAAACACTGAACAATAAAACAACAGCAAGTGTCTGAAAGTAGATGCAAATGAACAAAATGTTCAGATGGGAAATAATGATTGCACCAAAGCAAAAAAAAAAAACACACCCTACCCTTATATTCTCACAAGACCAAACTGATTTGTCATTGAATTACAAGCAAGAAACATGAGAGGATTTTCAAAACGTGTCTAGACATCAAGGCTGGTGTGCTAAGCATTCAGAGGATGCCTAATGTTTGATGCGTGAGGAGACAAACACAGGATCTGTATACTCCCTTGTGTAAACTGTGAGCTAGGAGTCGCCCTTACACGATCTCAAATATGAAGCTCCTCAACACTAAAACTATATCCACTTTCAAAACACATCATGCACCAGAATTCAGACGGAAGAGCACGTTCATCTCAGAGAGTTCATCAGTTTTCTGGAACGTTCTCAAGGTTCTAACATTTCATCCGGCTAAATAAAATTATAAATAGAGGGCTAATTTGAAACTAGATACCTAGAATTAAAGTCACTCAAGTTGAAAGAAGTTAGTTTATAACTGCTTTTCTGGTGCAAAATTTTTTTTTTTTTAAATTTGTGCAGCTTTTGCAATGTGTAAAAAACAGCAGTGCATTTTGAAAACAACTGAAAAATGAAGGTAAAATAACTTATTTTACACTGCAGCTTAGCAACTTTCTGAAAAATTAAAACTAAACTAAAAACTAAAAATTAAACTAGTCATGTGATTATAATGTCATCATCCTGGCCCTTCCAGAGCATCTCGCCCTCAAAATCCACCATCTAGTGTTTGTGACAGAGCAACAAAATTCCCACAACTTTATCGGAGATTTTGACGTAGCGGTCGAACAGGCGGCGAAGGTGATGTAGATATGACCCTCTTTATCCCGCAGGCCCATGTCTCGTATGATGAAGCACATCTCCTCCATCTCGCGGTAGATGTGTTTCTGGGCCCGATCGGCACGCTGGGCTGTTTTGGATCCTTCTTTGGGCCGCCCGTATCCCGCGTCACCCTTCTGGAGTCGAATAGCATGTTCATAGTTAAACTCTTCGCTGAAAGGGTTGAGCTTCCGACCTTCAATGTGGTCTTCAGCAAACTGCTGGCACTTGCTCCTCAAGACGTTCATCGTGGCTATTTTAATCTGAGAGGACAAGATTCACATGTTATTCAGGACACAGTCACATCACATAGTGTGTGTTTTAAAGAATTAAATGCAAAAAAGAAAGATGAAATAAAATGATTTAGCTTGGTTTGTAGATTTTGTTGTATATGTACAGACATTTATAAACAAAGAAATACATATTTTAGTATTAATATAAAATGGTGCGTACTACATAAGTATAGTTCATAAATAGACAGAAAATAATAAAATGAATAATTTCTTTATTATCAATGTTGAAAAATAATAATGAATAATGCAAATAAATAAGTTTTATAATTAATATGAAATATGTACTTATAAATTAAAAGTATAAATAGCTTTTACAACAAGAAACATTTCTTATTATTATCCATGTACAGTTTATTAACAGTTGTGCAAATGTATAAAAAAGATGAATTAATATTAAATATTTATGAATATTTTTTACAATATTCAACAAGAAAGTATTATTCAACATTTCAAATTATCAATGCTGAAAACAGATATTTATTTATTTATTTGATTTGAACAAGAAAGGAATTTAGTTCATGTTATTTAATTTGGCCTAGGTGACATCATAAGATTTCAGAGGGTATTTATTATTAATAAATCATTTTAATAATAATAATAATAATTCACAAAAAAAAAGTCTTTAGATTAGCATGCACAATAAGACTAGCAATATATATTTGTAATTTAGACTTCTTGTTGACTTTAAAACATCTTTGTTTACAATAATATATTATTCAGATCTTGTTTGGGGTGTAGCCAAGCTGGCTTGTCACCGGACAGTCACATTACACTACTGTCTGTCTGACATGCCTGAGCATTACTGTTAAATATTTCTCAGGATGTCTTCAAGCGGCACTTATTTCACACGGGCGCCATCTGAACCCGTGCAAATGCGCTCTGTGAAACACAAGCTGGTGAATCAAATACCACGGTGACACAGCTGTGATGGATCTCACTCATCAAGTTGAGGGTGAGCATGCTGCTTTTTGAAGGTCGGATGTAAACGATCCATCACTGTTTTTATTTACATATATTCCATTGCGGCTGAGTCTATGATGGAACATTATGCTGCCGTGAAAATATAGTTGGACTGTGACTTGAGCTATAAATCTCAGCTTGCAATTATTATTTATAGGAAAACATCTATATATTACAATAACACTGCTGTATGGTCAAGAATTCATTTTTTGATTAAAGCCTTGAATGAACAGTCTGTTCATTTGCAGTTAGCTGTGATACTCATTTGGTTTTCAACCAAAAAAACTCATATTCAGCAGTTCAAGTCATTCAAAACATCAAAAGATTCCCTATTAAAACACATTTACTATATATTTTGTGAGTATTTTAAGAGAGACAACCGCATTTAAATTAATCTTGCCTCCAACCAAACAAAAAACGATCACTAGAAGTCCCCGCCCTATTTTTATTTTTACTTATCATTATTTATTTATTATTGTACATCACAAAATAAAAGAAAAGATACATGCCTTTAATGTAAATGTGGCTGCCACTACCTGAACTTTTCAAGAGTGAATTCAGTTTTCACTCCCATAACAACTGAATTCAGTGTGAACAGAATAAGTTTCTCTTATAAAAGGAGCGACAACCAAATTACATTCAAAATAAGAAAACATATGGCAGTGCCAATTTACACTACTGTAAAAAAAGGTACTGTATTTTTCGGAATATATTTTAAAAAATTGTCATCTAAAATGGGCTATAATTAATATTTGCCTTTTAACGCCGAGCATGCAAACATGTCCAAGTTTATAGAGTATTGAATGACACTATCATTTATGTTTGTTTTAAACTTATATTTTTTGTTTTGTTCTGTTATGAATAAAGATAAATTTAAATAATTGTTTTTGTGGAGCACTAAAATACATGTTTATAGTATTTATGTTTATAACCTTTTTTTTTTTTTTTTTTACCAGTATTTTATATTAATTCTGAATTTAATAATAAAATGTGACTTAAACAATGCGACTTATCTGTGTGATTTTTTTCTATTCTCTCAGCAATACAATTTTGATCTGTTGTGACTTATAGTCAGTATAAAAATAACAAACAAAAATAGTTGCTCACATGAAGTGGTAATAGCCATATACGCTATTTAAACTAAAGCTATAATTTCTAAGCGGGCAGTTCTGATTGTGGGCGGAGTAAGTGAAAATAGCTTTTACCAATTAGTCTGGCTATTTGCACTCAGTACAAATAGAATATAGCATGAATTGTACAGATAAACTTACCTTGTGTCTGTTGACTTGTTTCTTCGATTCACTCTCATTCTGATCGCTGTTGTCGCTCAGAGGGGCTTCCTCCCCAAGACCACTGTCCTCGGCATCTAAACTGCTACTTCGTGATCCCATTGTCTTTTCCTCTTTCCGTCCGAGCACTTTCGCCAAAGTTCCTGCTTTCCCACCACAGTAGTGTCTCCTGGTGGGAGATTCGTTACCAAGAAAGTTTTTGGTGTCCTCTGATGACACCAAAAGCTGATTGGTGTTGATCTTCTCCTTGATGATGCTCACTAGGTTTTTCTCATATTCGTTACACTTTGGTGTGATGGCTTTAATCACCATTACAGTCTTGATTTGGTCGTCTGCACCTTCTTCGCTGTTCACCGAAACCACACGAGGTGTGTGATGAAGAGTTTCATCTCACTCTTCTCCTGCTTTTCTTACGCATCTTCAATGATGGTATCAGGCATCCATTCGCTCGGTATCGTATCTTGCTTGTCGGTGTGTTTGTTCGCCCAGCTTTGCCAGCTTTTGGCGAGGCTGTTCACCGTCGAAGCCACCTTGATCTTTCTGACGGCTCTGCTGAAAGGCCGGTTTTGCTGGACAGCAGCAGTACTCATGGTTCTTGTTGTGTTTCCTGGTTGGCGAGATTCAAACCTCAAGGTTCGTAATCCGTTTGGACGCTGCTGGTGGTCACCAGGGTCTTTTATATGAATGGAAAGAGGAAGTGTCTTCTGAGGTGGGCGGTGGGACATTCTTCTGGATGCACATGGTGTCCACTGTGACCCCAAACATGGAATAACAGGTGGCCACGTTATGACCAACCAAAAACACTTCTGTCCAACCGTGCAATAATCACTCCTGACATCACACCTGACTGCGTCTCTTGTTTTGGATGCACCCATGATCTCACCAAACCCTAAAACTGCTCAAGGATGCCTATAGATCCTGATGAAACGGACACAAATGCATGCTCTTCTCCACTGCCATGGCATATTTTTGTTCAACGTGCCAGAACTCAGAGTGATGATCTATTTTTGCAGACTGGGTGTTGAATTGTGCATGTGCGCGCTTCTGTTGATTGATACACAGGCCTGTTCTTAAAGCGCAAGCCAAGCTATTTTAAGCAGGAGTCGCGCTGAGGGAAAACTTAGGATGAGCCTTGGATTTGCACATCGACTCTGTTTCATTTATACTGCTTTGCAGATAAAATGGTGATTAGTATTATTAGAGCATTAATCTGCAAGACATTTTTATAAGGTTAACCATTAAACAGCTAGGTTACTGCAGAGATAATGCGTAAAGCAGGGGTTCGTAACAACCCAAACTCAAAAAATGGCCTGCAGATTTGTTCTGATTAGGTCACGTACAGCTATGCTAAATTAAAATAATCAAATGCAACTAACAACTTAAAGGCTACTGCATCGGTAGGATAGTAAAATATACTTTCCATATTTTGATGTTATTGATGTTGTTGGCTGCATGTTAAATCAAACTCTGCAACATTTTCTAGGCAGAAGCTAGTGAAATTATACAGATGCCAACATGGAAAGATTACGTGGCATCCACTCATGATTGATAAAAACAATGAACAAAACTATGCAATGTAATAAAAAACAGACAAACATAAGATCCAGATTTCATTAAATATGTTAACTTGTAGCAAGAATAAACAATGTGTATACAAATCAAAATTCAAGAGACAAAAATATATTTCTCTTATTCAGCCTTGGCCATGTTAATAACTGTGCATACTGTTAGACCTATATTACGCAAAACAAGAGGGGAACCACTGACTTCTCTTCTGAAATGAATTATTAAGACAAAAACAAGTCCAACAACAGAACCAGTATGTTCTTGAGTGGTGTGCTGCAAAGTTAGCATGTAAAAGAAATAATGTTTCTAAAATCAATAATAGAGATGATAAACATTTAGCATAATTCATGGTAATATTAATACATTTCGATGTCTGATGTTAAAGACACTTTTGTTTACTTTTCCATGATAATTTTAGTTCTTTGTTTGGTCGCCAGTTGTAAAATGTAATGCAAACATCTGCATTGTGATGCAAAAACGATTAAGAACAAGTTTGTACTGCATTATATGTGAAACCTGCTGAACTGATAAGGTCACACACAAAAACGCTAAATTTAAATACAGTAATAAAATGCAATTTGAGAGTCATTTACAAACCAAAAGTGACAATTTTCTTATTCAGCCTTAGTTACGTCATTATGCATAGTAATATCAATACATGTCAATGTTTAATTTCTAAAGACGTCCTATTTACTTTGGTACTTTGTTGGGTCGCCATATGTAAAAAGTGTAATGTAAAAATCTAGGTTGTGACGCAAAACCAGTCGAGACCCAGTTCACACTGCCTTATACAACTTGCTAACATGAATCCTGCCCTAGATAACTCCAAGTGATGCTATACCTTAATTGCTGAAGGATTATCAGAAATCTGTGTGTGATAAATATATTCCCGCCTCTTAAATGTCTTTGCTTGTTTTTAGCTCCCACACAAGATCCCTGAATCTTTGGGGACAAAAATAAAACGACTGTCATTTTGGAAGTTGTTCTCGTCTCTTCCTGCTTCCTCTGGCTTTTGGTGACTCACATATGGAGGAGTATACCGAGGAAAGAAACCGTCACTTATATCACCGCTAACACCACCAGCTGGATGCACTTACCGACTCACAATGCAGCTCAACACACTCACATTAATGCTCATTAAAAGCTTCACTGACTGACCAATGTAGCATCTCCTAATGTATTCGTAAAAGCAAGGCATTCACAACCTCAGACGATTCACATTTAACTCATTCGGAGACGTAAATGACTTTCTGTAGGAAGAAAATAACAAAGGAGATTTATTGATCTCTCAATAATAGCTCTAATATTGCAATCATCAATCTCGAAAATGAAATTATCTGGAGAATAAATCGAGACTTTTGTCTGTGTACTGTTTCGAAAGAGATTTCGACATCACATCAAATCTGTAGGCCTATTCAGATTTTCCAAGTCTCACCATCAACTCAAACATTTCTAATCTAACTCTTCCAAGGCAAAATAATCAATAACTGTACTGAAATTTCTATATGAAAATCTTCCCTTCCCTGAGAACTCTATTAAGGCTCAATTGTCCTAGACGTATAGTACAACTCACACGACACCAAATGGTAAAGCTACCGTATTTGCATCGAAAAAAACATTACAATAAATGTGCTTTATAATAAATGCAATGAGCCAACATTAAACTCTATTTTCCAATTATAACCTGAATGCATCTAATCTCACTTGGGCATTAGTGCAAAGATTGAACTGCATATAGAATAATTTCTTCTTTCACGCAGTCGTCTCATTAACAGACCATGAGTAATGGGCTAATCAACACTGTGCTAGGCTATGACGTTAGCCCTGCACAGTAGTCAGTCGTTTCATTGACAGCGCTACATGTCAGCGCGACTAGCTTTAGCACACACAGCAGTAGTGGTTTGACAGCTTGAGTATCATTAGAAACCAGCTTGGATGAGACAATTAGTGTCCTCGCGCTCCGTTTGGTCCTCGTAAACAAGCCAACCCTGCATTTTAGCACACAGCTGTATCACTGATTGTCTCTGCTTATGCTAACCAGCAAAAAACATGCTTGATTTTGAAGCATTTTATATTGTGATGTGAAGGACAGCTTTATGTTTTGAAATGTCATTTATGTTCACACATTGTGGTTAGCGCATGCTTACAAAAAAGTGTCATTGTACTACCACATTTTTTAGTCAAGGTCTCAATTCCTGTCAGGATAAAGTTATGAATGCAGGACTTTATTTTCTTGTTTTGGAAACATGATGAATTGACTCTAATGATAATGGGTTACCACATAGCAATGATATTAGAATGACATAGACCTGCTGAAGTCACTTTGTATTTCTGTCTCTGTTCTATTAACAGACAACCTGACCCACAAAGTACCCTTGAACTATATATATATATATATGCACCACAATATTTTTATCGTGCTTTGTCAGTAGCTTTGGTATGGCATGCCTGTCGTGATGTCACCATAATACCTGCATTGCTTTTATTCCTTCTTTATCTTTCTCTCAGGCACCAACTCTACTTTTTTTTTTTTTTTCTGCATATGACACAGATGAACTGAATATATCAACTCACAAGCTAGATAAAAAAAAAAAAACTCACAAGCTAGATTAACTGTAGTTTCACTAACAAAAAACCTTTTGGTCATGGTCGAATAATGCGATGTAAACTTCCAAGAAGTGGTATTCTACATTTGTATGCTGTATCATTCTGTAGCATGGTATATAAAACTACTGTGCCATGATACGGTATATGTATTTTGCCATTTTTAAATACATACTGATACATTTTTGTATTTTTTGTTTTCTTTTCGTATTTTTTTTAATGCCATGCCAGCCTCTAAGGTTATTTTCATGGACGAAAACTATGCTTGAGTTACTAAAATTTTAAATAAAATCTAAATATGATATTTAAGATGTATTTTTGTTAAAAGTTCTAAAACTAAATATGCATTCATATAAAACCTTTTGAAAGGTATCAATTGATCAAAAGTTTTTTTTCTTTCGAAGAAGTACACTAAAAAATGGTGTAGAAACAGTTTTCACTAAATTACTAGTAAATTTCACAAATAATTACAAAGAAACAGCATTGAACTAAACATGAACTTTCAAAGTAGAAACGTACTGCCATAGTACTGCTGTAATATTATAGTCAAAGTAGACAATACCATCTGATACTGTAATTATGTAAGGCTTTGGAATTGCAGTTGTATTCTTAAACCAGAACTTCATTCTCAGAGCGCTCAAGAAGTAGATGACAATTTTACCACATGGACCACCTAGTTTAGCCATCCAGTGAGTCTAAATGAACAAACCAGAAATACAAAGCTTACATAAGTGGCACCAGGTACTGCAAAAGGTGTTAAAAGACACCAAGACGTCCCTCCTCTCTCTCTCTTTCTATGTATATTGATGAGGACTGGTGTGGTTTGTGAGTCATTTCGGTGTGTGACTCAGATCAGATACTCAAACTGTCCTCAGACACTCTCAGCACGCAGCCAGCACCTGCTCAAGACGCACACACTCTAAAATAAACCCTCCCTCTCCATTTTTCCTTCTCACCTCCCCATCCCCCCACCCACCTTCTCGTTTTGAATCTCAAATCTGTTTTTTGTCTATTGCTTTCCTGCTTGTCTTTCTCATATCAATAGATGCAATCAGGTCTGAATCGCGAGCGTGTCGCGACCCCCGACCGCATGCAGACTGAAGTCACTGATTGTGCTTTGTTGAATACATCTGATGAGATTTGACAGATTATCATGCTTGCCATTTTTCTTTTTCACAAACAGATTTAGCCTTTCGCAACCATTGCTTCCTGTGTAACGCTGAAGAAATTCTCTTGCATAAAATCTGCGGCCTGTCACAGTGTGCTGATCAAAAGCAATTTGTAGGAAAGCAAAAGCGGGAAAATGCAATAAATAATTTGTCTTTTTGATGGACTTGTCATATGTTGTTGTTTTCATTTTCCTGAGGATTATCTAGAATTACACATCCAGTTTAATTGTGAAGGCATGTGAAGGGAACTCTATCGCCCACATGAGGATGGAGGTTTGTTGCCACCACACTTCCAATGCGTTGAATTAAATATTATCAGTTCACAAGCCACATTTTAGTTTCAATCATTTTCACAGAAAAACTATAGTACAGTGATAATAATACAATGCATTTCAATTCAATGCAATAAAAAACAAAAATTTAAAAATTAAATTTAAAAGTTTTAATTTTTATTTTTATATATAATACCTTGCTATTCATGCTATTTTCCGTTTAAATACACCAAAATATTAAGTATACTCACTAATGACCCCAGGGTAGTCCAGAAATGACCATGTTAGAACTATGGTAAAACTACTAAAACTAAAAAAATATTTGCAATTATGTGTCTTTGTATTGTTATTCTAGCATCATTGACATAATATTATAGTCTTTATTAATAATTCGTTTTTTTCCGTTTTCATTTTAATGTTAGTATATGTATGTATATATATATATATATATATATATATATATATATATATATATATATATATAGCGCCACATAATTCCAAATTATTTATATAAATTTATATAATTTATATATATATATATATATATATATCGATTTTATAAATTAAAGAAGTAAATCAGCCAATCATTGAGAATTTCACAACGCAAAAAAACATAACTGTCCTAAAAACAGGCTTCATTTTCTGCAAAGTACAATTTCTTGATACCTTCTTTTGATCAAACATGTTTTTGACAGACGTGAGATTCACCTGCGAGTGAGATCACAGGGTCTGTGTTTGTATGACACACTGTGAGTCTGTCATGTCGCCCCACAGAGGCCTCTGCATAATCTGAATGATTTATTGATTTGCCTGTAATAGCCCCTGCATGTATTTAATTTATAACTACTTGGACAGCAGATTGGAAGCATGTTGTGAAAGGTGAGGGGGACAAATGTTAAATTTAAAAATAGTGTCATGTCTAGTATTACCTCACAATTTTTTTTAAATAAATCATACAATGTTATTGATAACGTGTTTAATTCATCATGTTTAATTATATGTGTGCTCTATTACACTATTTTAAATATCAAACAGTATGGTTATTAGCATTACCAAGAACACTGTTTCAAATAAACACAGACATATTATGCAGGTTCATGTAAAAACATACAAAATCTGACCACAGTTAACAAAAGTTAGTAAATATATGCAGAAGGTAATGTACACACAATTCTGTCACTGTCATGCGGTTTTCGTGCTTTGGACATCAGCACTATTTTAATAGTCAAGTCAAGTCACATTTATTTATATAGCGCTTTTAACAAGACAGATTGTGTCAAAGCACTTAACAGTATCAAATTGGAGGATAGAGTGTCAGTAATGTATAAAAATAAGATTAAACACTCAATTTTAATACTACTATCCATTCATTCACTCTAACACGTCATATATGTTCATATATTAGCAAATTAACTAGATTTTCCTATCCAGTTCTGAAGAAATCTGAAGAAATGAACCATAGATATTGGCAAAAAAAGTATTTAAATAACAGTGAGATATCGACTGACATTGATACGAATATTCGCCTACATGGTTCATTTATATTTTACAGGGGACCTATTGTGCAAAAATCACTTTTATAAGGTGTTTGAACACAGTTGTGTGGCCGCAGTGTGTGAAAACAACCAGCCTATAATGTTAAAAATCCACCAACTCGTTTTTTTAATAAAAACCAATAAATCATGAACAGTCTCTCCAAACGAGCCGTTTCAGATTCTCCCTCTGTTCACGTCACTGAGGGGAAAAAGTCCCACCCATAGATATATACAATGTCAGCACCAAATCCACTGATTCTAAAATCCAAGTGGATGCTACACATTGGTGGTGGTTGAGGAGAGACCCCCCCTCATGATTGTAAAGCGCTTTGGGTATACAGCAATACATAATAAAGCGCTATATAAATGCATCATTCATTCATTCAAAGAGGCTTTACAAGTGTTGTGTTTTGGGATGCACTAATGAACATAGGAGTCGCCATAATCTCCCCCATCTGAGCCGAGGACACTGTGGTTAAATTTCATTTTCGAAGGAAATATCCTGGAAAAAAATCGGTAACGTCCCCTATATGTTTAGAAATCAATACCAATGCTTCGTGCACGAACATCAGCTCCAGAAAAAGTAAGTATCACGCATTTGTTTTCCAAATTGTCCTTCTGAAAGAGCTTCTTGTCACTCTGTAAGGCTAATTGCTAAAGCTATCATTGTCTCTGCCTGTTTTCACTGATGCTGCCTTCACAGGCTATCAGAATAATCGTGAGTAGGAATGTGGTAGTTAAAAGTTGCATTTGAAAGCAATGTGAGTCGATCGCTTGAAGTTGTCGAGCTCATAATCATAAGTGGGACTTATAAAGTTTGTGATGGCATGTTATTTTTATCCCGCCGTGCTCCCTGTCTGTGTAATTCATAAACACGAATTTATTATGCACAGTATAATCAGATGACTGACTTTGAAACCGAGTATGTTTTCTGTGAAGATAACAGGCTTGTACTAATAGGGGAATGTTTATTTGCAAAGGCTAGCACTGCTAATGCGGAGCTCTTGAAGCTCCGCCCTCTTCTCTGGGAGCACCAGCTCATTTGCATTAAAGCAGCATACTCAAATACAGAGCGTTTGGGCTCATACCCTAAAAGTAGCAATTTTAACAAGCTATAAAAATTTATCTGTAGTGTATATTGAGCTAAAACTTCACATTTATGCTCTGGGGACATCAGAGACTTATTTTACATCTTGTAAAAAGGGGCATAATAGGTCCCCTTTAACCCTAATGAATCAGTTTGTCAGTAGCGAAGCACTAATAAGTTATTGATTTTAGACTGTAGTGACATCACATTTATAACACAGTCTGATGGGTCAATAATATCTATCTATCTATCTACATTCACTCACAAAATGACATCTCATAAAATATCCCTACAAAACTTGTGAAAAAAGTATTATTAAATAATTTAATTTATATGTCAAGTACATGATATTTATATGATTTTTTAAAAAATAAGAAAATCAACAAAGTACCAATAAATCTTAAAAAAAAAAAACTGGTAATTCTTTGGTAAATAAAATAATGCTATGGCATTACCATATTATCAATTGTTACCATTTACATGATAAAATAATGGTACTTTTTAAAACTCTTAAATAGGCCTGACATGACAAGATAAAAAATATATGTACAACTTCATATCTTAAATACTAAAATTAATGCACTTACATAAGCAGACAGTATAAAAAACTCCATTATCCAATTCTAAAATTATGCCTCGCTTGTACATATGAATGCATAAAAAACAGACTAACATCAAAGCAGCCATGATACATTAAACCACTCAGAAATAGATCCAAACAGCAGCATAGTCTCAGTATCCACAGCCTCCCTGAGCTAGAATGTTTACGATCAATCTAGAATAGCTAAAGCTGAGTGCATTTACAGACCCCCTGCGTTAAGAATGATGGGACAGGACAGCTGTATTACCAACCACTGTTTTGGAAAAGTGTTAAGCATGCCAACATTGCAGACAGTTTTCCATGTTAATATATGGGACATCAGTGACAAGGTACCCAGCGTGAATTGTGCTTGCATTTATTTACTAGCTACCTTGCTAAATTGAGGTAAAAAAAATATTCCCCCCTCAATACCAGTTAAGCTCTGTTGGTGGCAGGAAATCATTTCGCTTCTCAGTATGTAAACAAACAAGCAAGAGTCACGTTTACAGTATGGCACTTAAAATTGAAGTTTATGAAAAAGGTACTGCACCAGGATACATGTTAATATACACACCATATCAAACATATGTAGGCCTAACATGAAAATAAAGGGTAAAATCACTTAATGTCAATGCAAAGTTACATGCTAATATTTCAAATCTCATTATGACCAAGTAAACTTTGCAGCTCAAGAACACAAATTTGGATGGAAGAATTAATATAAACACTTAAAGTACCTATTTAAGCATTTAAGTCCATTGTAAGTGCTATACTGAAAATTATCAAAACTATTGTACACTCTGGTTGATCTTAATTAAGTAATATATATATATATACATACACACACACACAGCAAGAAAAAAATACATAAATTATCAACCGTCTATAATTTAATGAAACAGCATGGGTTGTATTAGAGCGAAACAAAATAACTAACACTGCCAAACATTACAGAAGTCATCAAATCAATTGATAATACTCACTAATGTTTGCGCTGAAGCTTCCCTTCAAAATAGTGTCACTTCCTGGAAGAAGATGTCATATAGCTTTTGATATTAAAGGGATATTTCAAGGGATGTAAAGTTATGTTGAGGACACAGGAAATATATTTATAGACATTACAATGAAGAAACCTCTACTGGAAATATTGGCACATTTCTTAATAAACTACAAGCTTTTCATGTTAGAAGTGCAGCTTTTGGGGATATAACAAAAAACAAAACAAAACAAAGGTTTCTGCTCAAATCTATTTGAAAAAAGTACACTTATTTAAAGTTCAACTATGTTCACTTAATTGTGATTAAAAACCTAATTAATATGATTTCCATCTTTAATATGTGCATGTTTATGCATATTGTATACCTTTTACTAAGACATATGATGGGAAAATGAAAACGTACCTCATAACACCAGTGATCCTGGTAATCTTTGGTCATTTTACCTTTACTAATAAACCGCTGTCCCCATCTGCCCTCTACTGGTGAAGTCTGACCGTCTGAACATCATGGAATATCCTATATCTAGGCATCTTGTTAAATATATGTATTGTAAAAATAAATGTTAGTCAGACAGAAATTAACTGTGACTGTCTACAATAACCTAAGAGAAGTTTCTGTTGTTTAAACATCATAACCTAGATTTCCCTCCAGCTTCTCCAGAGGAACAAGAGCCGGAGGGCTAGAGCAAAAAAAGAGACAGAATCGAGGTCGGAGGAGGAAAGGAGGGCGAGAAGGAGAGAGCAAAGGAACAAGAGAGAGAGAGAGAATGATATAAAAGAGCTAAGAGGGTTTTGAACACAGCCAATTTAATTTCACATACAGCTCTGACCTGAATGTGCAACACAACTCTTCATTCCAGACCACAAAAAAACCCTGCTGAAACTGATATATATATATATATATATATATATGAAAAAAATACTTCATAAACATTTAGAATAATCCATTATAGAGGTTATTTCGATGTGGCAGACGCTGTGCTAAAACTGATAACATACAGTAACCTACATACTTAACGAGACAGGGCTGGTCAGCAGATGGAGCTAGAGAATAACTGCTCATCAAAACAACTGACAGTTTTTCTCATTGATATAATTAGCATACTATTTATTATTATGGTATTTATTATGTCTATGGTTTTGCTACCACATGTGTTTGAATGCTGTTAACAAGATTAACTAAAGTGCAACATTTCCAGTCTTTGTTTCTTGTTTTTGCAAGTAAATTAGATTTTAAGTCATTTTTAGGGCACATCTATAGTTCCCTATCGAAAGGGAACTCCCGTTACGTCTTCATTTTTTATTGATGACTGCTAATTGGGAAACTCCTGTTTACTCTGTTACTGAAGCCTGATTTGTTAGCATTTGTGTAACTGCACAAACCAATGGCGCTCGAGCCCGCCAGAAGGGGCGGAGCCGACTGCTACAGGAGTCAACTCAGCCATTTCATCAGAATCTTCTCCTTCAGTAACAAGACCATCTCTTCGCTGACTCTGCAATTAAGAAGCAGAAGTACAGCCTGCAGCTTAGGCCGTAGAAAAAAGCCCCCGGCAGCGGAAGAAGCGAGAAGCCTTCCCCTGCGGCTATCCGGCTGGTAAGCGCAATTCCTGTGCAATTTCTCTGCTAAATTTTTGCAAATGTCACGAGTGTGCAGAAGGGCAGTGAGTGCGTCACCTGTTTGGGCAGCCCCCATGCAGAGACTGTATGCTTATTGAGACGGAATGGTCTCACAGAGGGCATGAGTCTCGCTCTTCTCCGCTCGCGAATCATAAAAAAAAAAACTGCCGCTCTCCCATCTCTCCTCTCTCAGCGAGCTTGGAGAAAGGAACGGTGCAGTCACGGAGCTGAACAACCGGGTTTGAATGATCCCACGCCAGCAAGACCCCGCGTGGTAATTCTCCCTCGACACCTTTATCCGCCCGTGTGTGTTTTACAATTGAGATTGCCGCCCCTTTTCGAGCGGCTCAATCTCTTTAGACAGATCAGAGTAAGAATGCTGTCACCATTGATCAGGTCGCTGACAGCTTCCCATTTGTGTGTGCGTCGCTGAGGCTGCGCTCACTGAGACAGGCCGCTTTCACAGAAAAAGCGCGAGTTTGTCCCTGCATCGCTCACGGATGGCGGATGCATGCAGCACTTTGATCTGACGGTGTATTTACACGTGAGGTTCATCAACAGCCCTCATCTACGAGCGGTTTGAACTTTTAGGCGGATTAAAAGAGAATACTTCAGATTAGACACATCTGGACCACGCCCACTCTGACGCTGCACTCACAGGAGCTGGCTGCTCGCACTGAGAGAGCACTGAGTCTAGCGAAGCAAACTTTTGAGAGGAAAGGAAAGGATAAGTTCTCGCTGAGGCCGGAACTTCATCAAAGTAAGTTCACGCTCACGCTCCATCCCTCCATGGA
Source organism: Barbus barbus (assembly GCF_936440315.1). NCBI lineage: Eukaryota > Metazoa > Chordata > Actinopteri > Cypriniformes > Cyprinidae > Barbus > Barbus barbus. Next base: position 28,598,853 of record NC_136741.1, on the reverse strand, counting down.
TGGAAATTCTATTCAAGCTGGGCACGTCCTTCTCATTCAGCGCGCGCCCAAGCAAACTACCACTGTGATAGTGGACCTGTTAGAGCAATTCTCCTCTCCTCACACTGTGAATGCCAGTTCCCCGCCCCATGCCGTTAACTGCCATTAGTATGAAAGTAACCACTTGCCGTTTGTCTTTTGGCTTCGAAAGACATCCCCGGCGTGTCAAGCTGGATTCTAAAAATCCATGGAACGAGGTTACTCACTCCTGGTCGCTCGCAGGTCACCTCGCTTCAGAGGTATTATTCACACTTTGGTACTGGACAACGCATGTTCTTCGGTCCGGAGTACATACACTGCTTGCAAAGGTGCCGTGCAAATGGTCCCCTTAGTGAACAGTGAGTCTTGGCATCTTGACAAGATTTGGCATCCCCAGCCGGAACTGTGGAGCCTTCATGGCTGGCCACTCGACGGAAGTCTAGTCAACTCCCAGCGAGAGTCACTAATACCATTTAAGAGACTAGAGCCCCATCTACACGATGCCTCTACGCCCTCAAGTGGTCAATCTTCAGTGACTGGTGTTCAGCACATAACAAGAATCCGGTTTCATGTGACGTGTCCCACGGGCTCACCCTTCTGCAAGAGCTGCTGGATAAGGGGCGCACCCCTTCCACGCTCAAGGTCTATGTGGCAGCCATCGTGGCGAATCATTCTCTCGAGGCTGGCCAGACTATTGGCAGAATTGACTTGGTCATTAAGTTCCTTAGAGGCGCTCGGCGGTTTAATCCTCCTCGCCCTAAGACGATGCCAACTTGGGACTTGTCCATAGTCCTGGGGACCCTCAAGGGTACTTCCTTTGGGCCGCTTCAACAGCTGGCTTAAGGGTCATGACTCTCAAAACCACTCTGCTTTTGGCTCTAGCGTCTATCAAGTGAGTAGGTGACTTGCAAGCACTGTCTATCAGTGCTTCCTGTCTTGAGTTTGGACCCAATGACTGTAAGTCGTTCTTCAGCCGTGCAGTGGCTATGTACCGAAGGTGCTCTCAACTCTGTTTAGAGCCCAGGTTATCTCCCTTCTAGCCCTACCCATTGCAGATGGTGAACAGGGACCTAACTTTTTGTGCCCAGTCCGGGCACTAAGAGTGTACTTTGACCGTTCCAAATCTTTTAGACAAACAGAGCAGCTCTTTGTGTGCTTTGGAGGCCACTCTCAATGGCTGCCAGTCACAAAGCAAAGACTATCGTACTGGATAGTGGATGCTATTGCTCTGGCTTAGGCCTCAGCGGGCATGCAATGCCCTCTAGGTGTGAGGGCCCATTCCACCAGAGGAATGGCCTCCTCCTGGGCCTGGTCCAGTGGAATCTCTATTGGGGAGATTTGTGCGGCTGCCGGCTGGTCGTCGCCGTCTACCTTTATTAGATTCTACAGTTTGGACGTTCCTGCCTGGCAGGCACGGGTGTTATCTGTTTAATGTTCACTTTTTCCCCTCTTCGGGCAAGTAAGGCTTATGACAAGTAGACCCCAGATCCCTCTCGGGTCTCTTTATAGCTCGGACACACGAGGCCCACTCTGAGCGTGCCTGAGCTGAGCTCACGGAGCAGGCTTAGTTCTGCTTCTGCTTATAGCACGGTGCTACTGGATGCGTTCCCCATTAGCAGTATATATATATACTGTATATATATATACTGTATATATATATATATATATATATATATATATATATATCCGTTCACTTGTTTGCTTGCTTGCTTGTGTGTGTGTTTGTATGTGTGTATTATTTTCCATGACATTAATGCAGAACATGGAAATGCACATGAACAGATCGTAGTTGTGTTGCAAGTGCATGCGCTCCCATTCTCTTTACTTGTCACATTAGCATGTATAAAAACATTAAAATTCTTATATATATATATATATATATATATATATATATATACATATAAAAAAATAATAATTCGTTAAAACAGATACATGCAGTTTGTCCCTGCTGGTAGAATTTGTAATCACAACATTTGGTTCCACAAAGCCCCCCTTTAGATCGCAAGATGCTCATCATCATAAATAGGCTATGTTCTTAGAACATTATGAAACACTGATTAATGAAAATGTTTTCCCTCTTTACTTTTTCTGAAACCACAAAGTTTTAAAAAATTTTTTAAAAACGTTTTTATTAGTTGTGAATGTTAAGGTATCACTCCATTTGATCGTTTTTTAAACATTATGGAAATGTTACTTTTGAATGTTCTCTGTAACATTTAAAAATGTTAAAGGGGAGCTATTATACTCTTTTACAAAGTCTTGATTTTGTTTGGGGTGTACTAGAACATGCTCCCATGCTTGGTGGTTCACATAATTTACATTATTACAATACCTCTCTCCCCAGCCTAGCACAAATGGCTCGATTAGTTCCGGGTTTGATAAAGGCCCGCCTTCTGAAAAACTAAATGTGTTGTGATTGGTTAGCTGTCCCAGTGCGTTGTGATTGGCGAACAGACTGTTTCAGTACTGCCCCGCCCCTTGCCAAAGCAGCATGTTTGTCAATATTGCCATTATCAATTCAGACCCCGAGAATATTGAGGATCACAGAACTTTGCACTCATGGATATTGCAAGACATATTAAAGTGGTAACATTATTGTTGTATTTTTATTTTTTTTATTTTTTTTGCCTAAATCACGTTTTATGTCAAGAACAACTTAAAAATAACTGCATTTGTACAGATAAGTGCAACGGTAATATGTATTGTGTTTATTGTTCTTTAATTCTAACATTATAACACGAATTGCAGTGAAACTGTTATACAGTTGAATTTACTTATACTATAGTCCCACAGACTTACTCTATTTGTGGCAGCATATATGCAAATGTATTCTCTGCCAGCAGGAGGCGCTATTGGAGGTTGAGGTTTCCCCGGTAATGGCTTTACAAAAAGCAGAGCTCCACTCACAAACTCTTTTTATCAGGCATTACATGCAGGATGAAATGAAAATAACATTCAAAATTTGCTGAAGAAAGTCGGTTTGCTTCAGAAATACAATGATATAAAAACACCAACACCGGGTTTCAATTTTGAAACGTGCATTGCTCAATAAAGCGTTCTCCCTATATCAGCGCTATAACAACTACCTTAAATGACAAAAATATTTCTGAAAATTGTATTGGAAGTTTATTTAATTTTTTTTTTATTATTTTTTTTTAGATAGGATGTCAACAACAGCTTAAAAATAAGTGCATTTGTACAGATAAGTGTAATATGTATTGTGTTTATTGTTCTTTAATTCATAACACGAATTGCAGTGAAACTGTTATTCAGTTGAATTTACTTAGATTTGTAACTTTGTAGATCTTTTTATGCCCAAATATACACACCACACACTGAAAAAAATTCAAAAACTGGAAAAGCATAATAGGACCCCTTTAAATTAAAACATTTCAGGAATAAAGCATTCCATGAACGATAGATAATGTTTTGGACTAACATTTTTGAGAATATTATTAAAGACCATAACTTTGAATGAATGTTCTAATATACCGGAAGTTCTGAGAGCATTCCCTGTTAGCATTATAGCTACCTCTATAACTCTATTCAGTTTGAATATTAATTAAAGATCAATCATAATTTATTCAAATAAATATACTATAAATAAAATGTTAATAGTTTGACTCCAGTGAAGTATCAGGTCATGTTGCAGTGAAACCCATTAAGACAAAAGAATGCACCAAATATCTATATAAGAAGCACTTTATTGGTCATGTAGACCTTTTAAAAACAAAACCAAAAAAAAAAAAAAAAGAATATCTGACATGACAAACTGACATTTCTACAAAGTGAATAAAGACTGATCAAGAGAGAATGTCTTCCATATGCTCCTGCTGTTCTTGGCAGAAAACTGGAATTCAGTTAAATAAAAACACTCTATGAACTAGGAAGCTCGAACCACAAAAAGACAGGAAAGCCTTTGGCGTCTTCAACTTTTAGTTCAGAATAGTAAAATAAACCTCGACCTGTTGAAAAGCTGTTATCCAGTTTGCCTCCAGAACTGATCTGTAGGGTTTATTATCAAACTGTAATGATATGTGATGAAAGGTTCATGGTCAGAAAGTAATAATGCACGTTGAAAGGTTTATGGTCAGAAAGTATTAATGTATATACCACAGCAGCAACTGATAGCATTGGTCATATTGTACAATTGTAGGAACAGTCAACTCCTATCAGCGTATCTGCTGTCTAACCACATGACCGTCATACTGTACTCCTTAAAGTGCATCCTCCTTAAAACAAAAAAAAAGACAAAATGACAGTATAGTTTTGAAATGGGATCAACAGGTCACAAAGAACATTTAAAAACATTAGTAAACAAAATATAGTATCTTTTTACACACAAAACATACAAATCACATGGGTACAACAATTATAAGGCCAGAAACACACTTTATGCAAGTGGGAAAATGCAACACATTGCTTTTGAGTTGTTTTAAGAAATGTATGTAGGAGGCAACAGAGCTGTCTTCAAACCTGCCGACTACAACTAATTTGCCCAGCAAGATCTCATTTCTGATGTTGCTCCGTCAAGACCATAAACGCTCAAGCCCACTAATAGCACCCTACAGCAATGTTAAGAATATGACACACATTAAACAAATAGAATTCAGTCTCATTAAATGAATTACGACACATTGGAGAAGCGTTTGCATTCACATGCTTGTGCAGAGTATGTTTCAGGCCTAAAAACTACTAAAAAAAAGAAAGATGCAAAATATAAAAAATATCCAGTTATTAAAAATATACATAAAATTATGCAGTGTGTCAGTCTAACCTGCTGACTTGCTAATAAGCTATACACTACCATTTAAAAGTCTGGGGTCAGTAATATATATTTTTAAAGAAATTAACACTTTTATTCAACAAGGATGCATTAAATAGATTAAAAGTTACAGTACATTTATTTATTAATGCTATAAAAGATTTCTATTTCAAATAAATGCTGATGATTTTTCTACTTATTAAAGAATCCTGAAAGAAAAATGTATCTGATTTCCACAAAAATTAAGCAGCACAACAATTTTCAACATTGATAATATTGAGAAATGTTTCTTCAGCAGCAAATCAGTGTATTAGAAAGATTTCTGAAGGATCATGTGACAGACTGGAGTGATGATGCTGAAAAGTCATAAAAAATTTTTTAAATAGTATATTCAAACAGTTATTTTAAATTATAATAATTTCACAATAAATCTGTTTTACTGTATTTTTGATCAAATAAATGCAACCTTGGTGACCATAAGAGAATTCTTTCAAAAACATAAAGAATCTTACCAACCTCAAGTTTTTAATAGTAGTGTAACTAGTCAGCTGCCTCGCTAAGTAGTTAACAGCTATTATCTTTTACAAAATAGAATACAATCTCTTGGAAATTAAGGTTATTCCTCTGGAACATCTAGAACAGTTCCAGAATCAGACTTATTAAGGTCGAAAGGTTTTCCTTTGGAATTACATCATGCCACATCGATTACCCACGTTCTGACACCATGAGTGTCACCATCACTGAGAGTGTTTCAGGCTATAAGCCACACATCAATTCAGACAAGAGTAGCAGTGAAACGTTTTTGCATGTGTAAAAAAGAAAATTGTGCCATAGTAATGAATTTTCAGTCTGATTGCTTTTCTCCACTCCAGCTCTCGGATTTGCAGTAAAAACATCACCGTCCATCCGTTAAATGATATCTTTATTTGTCTCCACCTTAAAGCAAGCGCTTTAAGTCCTGTCATTGTCAATGTGACAAGCTTGTGGCAATGCTAATTTATTCAGAAATCAGCTGGACGGATCATCATGGAAGTGGACTGGAGCGAATAGCTGGGTCCTCGGAAGTGATGCCACTTAATGCCATTGAGTTTGCGGATGTTTTGACCCACGGTGTAGTAGATTCCATTGAGGTTGGACAGACCGCAAGCATCAAACCACCAGCCTGAAAGAACGGCAAATAAAAAGAGACCGAGACAAATTACTTTGTATTAAGTGTATAATTGTTTCAATATTTAAAAGCTTAGCCTAAATTTTATTCGATTTTTCACATAAATCATATTGCTTTAGAATACTTAGGAATATATTGCAAGATTTATATGGACCACATTTATAGTACTTTTCTGCTGCATTTGGAGCTTGACAGTCTAGTTACAACACTTTGATTGAATGAAAAAAACCCTGAAGATTATATAAAATATTTTATTTTGCATTCCACATAAAGAAAGTCATACTGGTTTTGGAATGACATGAGGGTGAGCAAATAATGGCAGGCTTAAAAATGACATCTCCTCAAAACAATCAAAGCCCTTGATCCATCTCTCTCCTCTATATTGGGTCTTTTTATTTTTCTCTTTACAGACCATCAGTGTTTCAAAGGGTATGTTATTCCCGCTGTGCGGTCGATGTCTCAGCAAGACCTGTCAAAGCAAACTGTGATTCTTCAATAAAAACCAGACTTTGACTCTTCAGAGAGGACACCGTCTCTCTAACCCCGATTAAATCAGTATCACCTCCCTCAACATGTGTTTAGTTTGGACGGGCCGCATAGATGGATCCATCTTTCCATCTTTTGATTACAATTTGAAATGCAAACATAAAGGGCACTCGAAGGTCTCCAGCCGGTTCGACGGTAATTAACTCCAACAACTTTCAAAATCAATCGCAATGCATGCTATTAAAAGCTGTTTATCTTGGACCCCAGAGGTGTGGGATCTGCAGTCGAGTGCAGCCATAGAGTAAATTGTTTGCATAGCTGACGTTGAATGCGCGTCTGAACTCTGGACGGTTTTGACATAATTCTGCGATGGGGTTGCGTTTTCTTCGATTAGAAGAGGATCAGAGGGATTTTGCATGACCGTTTCGGCTTCACATCCAGGCCACAAGTGAAGAAATGTGACTGAGAGGATATGAATGTAGATGGCTTGCATTCAATAAGCACTTCTAAGTGCCTATCTACAATCAGATTAGTCTTAATGTAACAAGTATTTTATGTAAAACGATCAAAGATGTGATAAGGCTGTTTATAATCTAAGATCAAGGTCTTTGATCTTGTTTTTGTCAATGGGATTAGTGAAAATTAAAGATGCAAAAAGCCATTTAACTGATGGACATTCAATAGCTGTGTGAACAGCAAAATCTTCTTAAATATTTTGTTAAATTATTGCAATAATATTAATATTCTCTAAGTAATATCATCTATTTGACTGCATTGACACTATCTGATGAGAACAAAACTTTCTGATCCTATTGTCTTCTGTGGAACTGCTTTATAGATGAATCAAATTAGTTTATTAATTGATGAAATTTGTGACGATACTGTTTGACAACTTTTTGATAACTGATGAACTTTAAACAGACATTGAATTGAACTGAATCAATACTGAACTTACTTGAGCTGAATGATTACACTGTTGTCTTTCTCAAAGCTGCTTTATGGTCTCATATTTGAAAAAGTTTGCATCATTGATTATGTTATTTTCCTCTTTATTAAAGCTGTGAACCTGATTTGAAACAATCTGTATTGACTGATATTATATGATATGATATATGACTTCACTATTTGGACATAAAATGGGGATATCAAATGAAGTGGTGAATCAAACTTCAAACCATTTTAATCACTTCATTTAAATTAATTGTCTGAATCATCCAATCCACTAAAATGAATCAGTTTTCAATAAAATGTATGGACATTTCAGGAGAGCATGTCTGAGTGTGTTGCATTATTACCTCAAATTGCTCAGCTACAATATTGTTAAAAACAGCTATGTTTTTTATGCTGTATAATTGAGAACAGATCTGGAGAAATTTTGCATTACATCACTTGCTCACCAGTGGATCATCTGCAGTGAATGGGTGCCGTCAGAATGAGAGTCCAAACATCACAATAATCCACACCACTCCAGTCCATCAATTAACTTCTTATGAAGTGAAAACCTGCGTATTTGTAAGAAACTTCTGGTGGCACCCATTTACTGCAGAGGATCCATTGGTGAGCAAGTGATGTAATTCCAAATTTCTGCAAATCCCCCCCCCCCCCCCAATCAAAATCTTGGATGATGTGAGGGTGTCAAATTTTAGCAAATTTTCATTTTTGAGCCAACTATTCATGTAAGTACTTCATAACATTTGAACATTTTTGTTCATAACTGTGGTTTTGAAGGAGATCATCTGCAGTAGCTCACCTCCGGTCATCATGAGGGCGCACTTGCAAACGCACTTGTCGTTGTCAGCATCACGAGTGCTGAAGCCTGTGCCATTTGATGCTAAGCTACTTTGCTGTCCTGCTGTTCCGCTATAGCTCCCTAGCAAGAGTCTGGAGAAAGAGAAATATTATGATAGGCATATCAGTTTTAACTTTAAGTTACTATCAGTCTTGGTCGTTCTGTTAACACGGGTGTCACCTGTACTGCTGTTTTTCCCCAGCCAGCTGGAATTTGTCATACAGAGCACAGGCGCCGTTCTCCTCCCAGTCCTTAAGTTCCACTCGGAGGGAGTACTGGGCTTGACTGGTGATCAGGTGAACAGCCTCATTACCCAGCCAGTGCTCTCCACTAGGATCACCAAATCCCTGTGAGAACAACATAATGAAACCAATGCTGCGTTCCATTCATCTTGTAAAGTCAGGATTTCAGGATTTTGGGAAAGCAATAAAATGGCACTTGAAGTTGAACTTTGAAGTGTGTATAATTAACTATACAATCTTATGTTTGAAAATTTCCACCCAAGTTTCAATGCAAATAAAATGTATCAGTGAGTCAAAGTTCCTTGTGCAAACTAGGCAAATGATCATCTCTACTTTATCTTTTTATTGCTGGACAACACTTTATGGTTACATATCAAGCAGGAAATATCACATATCCAACTTTAAATGAAACGCAGCATTAGACACAAGACAGCTGTTTTTGTTTCCTTGAAATAAATGGGTACACTCTAAAGGCCATTGCACACCGAGCCCGAAATATTCGCATGTTAAAAAATAAATACATCCTCACGTTGTGTCAATCCCGTTTGCTCACTGACGAAAACTTTCGTCCGTCAAAATAAATTCGAATCAGGTTTGATTTTCTGTGTTTTCGCATCCGTAGCATGTATTTAGATAGGAAAGGATGGGGAATACGGAAAAATGCATGTGAAAATTTCAGACTCAGTCTGCAATGACCTTAAGTCTTTTGTTTCCATAAAAGAGTATCATCCTTTTCAGCTTTTTATAGAAAGGAAGGCTCACAATAACATTTGGCAAGATTAACAAAATGTAGAAAATTGCAGTATTGATTTTCACTGCTGTAGTTTCACAGAACTGCCAGTTTTCAATCCATTTCAGCATATTTAAGCACTTAAAATATCAGCAGAATGTGTCGCTATTTAATACAGAATGTACCAAACAGTTCATCTACTGCCAATGACGCCAATCTGTCATGTACAATTTTAGCCGCCGTGCTTCATCCTGCCTTGGCTGGTTTTTGAATCTATGTCATCAGAATAATGCCAAACTTTTAATCACGTCTTCCCAACACAGGCAGAAAAACACTTCTTAAATGTCACCATTTTCTTTAAACACAATCAATAGGGATTTTCATCATTGTCTACAAATGTAACAAGTTCTCTTTGTCTGTACACTGATGTGATGCTAGGACGTCATGCACAGCCAACTGTAAATGTTATGCAATCTTTTAATGTTTATGTCCACTCACCAGTTTGTAGTCTTTCCAGCCTTTCTGGAAGTTCACACTTCCATTGGCCCTGCGCTGGAACACCGTCCAGCCACCTCCGCTTGTCACCATATCACAAAATACCTGTCAGAAACATATGAAACATCTCAGTCTCACTCTCTTACATTGCTCGTTCTGTATGTCACAGCCAAGATGCATCACACTGATTCCTCATACTTGTGAAAGAACGCATCCCACACCTTGGTTGGCTCGGTCATGTCTCCGATGTAAATGTGGTAGACTCCGCTGGTGTTGTGACCGGATTTATAGGCCTCGGCACAGTCTCTGAAGTGCTGCTCATTTGATGAGAAGCCTGTAAGGGAAAACACAGAGGCTCTGGGGTTCAGAACTGATTTGAACAGAAGGTAAGAAAGACAATCAGCCAACAAAACACTGCTGTGACACAGCCGTTAATATAAGTACTCTTATTTGTACTCGTATGTGAATCCAGACTCTATATTATTTAGTATAATAAACTGTTGTGTCCCATGAAGCTGTTTTCAGTGTTGTTAGCAAACTGAAAATATTAAACAACATTTACTGAAATAAAGTAAACATTAACTGAAAAAAATAATATTAATTTTATTTCAGCTAATTGCCAAATAGAATGACTAAAACTGAAAAAGATATGAATACAAATTAAACAGACATTTCAAAAAATAAAATAACAAATAAACGTGACAAAAATAACAAAAATTACTTAAACTTTTAAAATCTTAAATTAAAATGGAAAATATAATATTGACTCAAAATAATAGATACTATAATAGCATATTAATTATACTAAATAACACTGATTTTAATTGTAATTGATCTCATTGGCATAAAAAACTAAAACCATACTTATTTATTTTTTCCTTGAAATAAAATGAACTTTAACTGAAATAAAATGTAATATAATATTTTTAAAATGACTTATTTCAGCTAGTTGCCAAGACAACCAAAACTGAAATTTATAAAAATATTTTTGAAAATTTTAATAAAACTAAATCCATGTAATTAAAAAAATAATAATAATAAACATGACAAAACACCTGTAATAGTATCTCAATGATACTAAAATATCACTGATACTTATAATGCAGGTTTTTGTGCTGAAACATCCTATAGTTGTTTTGTGGATGTGCCACACAGTGTGACAAAACAAAACGATGTGGTTTCTGTTGTCAAAAGAACAAGATTTATAATAATTACATGACCTCAAGTTTTCAAATACAAAGTCTAGAGTGGTCTAGTTTTGGGATGAGTCATTTAAACATTCAACACAATGTGTTTGCTTGTCAAGCATTCGAGAGAGAGTTTATTTAGAAAATTTGGTACATTTGGTTCTTCGAGTCTCCAAGCAGACATTTATAAACTGATATGTCTACTGTCCGTATAAAATGCTGCAGTCTTGGTTTAGCTTATCAGTGTGTGTTGTGACGCATGTGAACTTCATCCAAGACACGGGAGCACGCTGCCAAAGACATCACTAGCGAGAGCTTATCCTCTCTCTCTCCATGAATCCCGGCTGCTCGATTTATCATTAGTGTCACAGTTAATTAACAGGTCATGTTAAGAATCTGCCACCATATTTAAAATCTGTTGTAAGCCCAAGAATCAGACATGTCTGTCGTTCTCAGACAAGTAACCTTACTTCGTACTCTAACTGAGTATTGAGTAATTTTTTTATCCTCTTAGACAGTGAAATGCTGCAGCGATGCAACAACTCTAATCGAAACATTAAAATCAACATGACATGGCATTCGAAATGCATTTTATCTTTCATAGTATGACATACGTTCAAGTGATACAGGCCAACATCATGCACTTCTATAGCTTGATAGACAATCTAGGTGGAGGTAGACTAATATCCTGAGCTAATATTCCACAATGTATGATGATAATCACATGTAGATGTGTTTATGTAATAGTCCATGCAAGAATGAAAATATTCTGAAAACTTACCCTGAGGACATCCAGATGTAGTATGAGTTTGTTTCTTCATCAGAACAGATTTGGGAAAGCATCACATCACTTGCTCACCAATGGATCATCTGCAGTGAATGGGTGCCGTCAGAATGAGAGTCCAAACAGCTGATAAAAACATCACAATATTCCACATGTAATTCACACAACTCCAGTCCATCAATTAACGTCTTGTGAATCCAAAAGCTGCATGTTTGTAAGAAACAAATAACTTTAAACCATTGCTTCCAGTTAAAATACTCCATAATATTGCTTTCTCCAGTAAAAATTTGAATCAGCACAGGAATATGCACAGATCAAGTGAAAACAGTCCACAAGGATTTTGATGCGATAGGACCAGAAAGAATAGAATTTTCACAGGAGGAAGTGTTATTATGGATTATGGACAGTGTTTTGGCCAGAACGAATGACTTAAAGTTAAAACACTTGATGGATTTGTTTCTTACAAACATGCAGCTTTTCACTTTATAAAATGTTAATTGATGGACTGGATTAATGTGGATTATTTAGATTTTATCAGCTGTTTGGACTCTCATTCTGACGGCACCCATTCACTGCAGAGGATCCATTGGTGAGCAAGTGATGTAATGCTAAATTTCTCCAAACATGTCCTGATAAAGAAACAAACTCATTCACATCTCGGATGGAGATTTTAGCAAATTTTCATTTTTTGGTGAACAATTCCTTTGAAGGTGTGTATTTTTACCTGTCCCAGAAGACACCATGCCAATAAGTGTGTGTACGGACTTCATGAGCTGCTGATGTTGTCTCTGCAGGGCTGAGTTGTTGGTGCTGGCCGCTCTCAGCTGTCTCTCCAGAGCTGTAATGGCAGCTGTCTGTCTCTTCACCAGGTCCTGCAGTCGCTCTTTCTCCTCCCTCATGTCATCCAGCTCCGTCCTCTGCTTCGACTCCAGGACTAAGACTTTACTCTCCAAACAACTGGTGAAAACAATGTATAATGCATTCATTTAAAAAACGTCTACCAATAGTTTAAGTCAAAAAGACACTTTTTCAAAGCATCTCCAGTTGTTTCTGAGAAATACCTTGGGCCTCTACCTTGGGACTACAGTAGGATGGATAATGGTGTTTTGCAACCATAGGGGTTTATATTAAACATTTAGACCTAAGTATTAAACTTTGGCTCAAAACCCACCACTCACCACTTGTACTAGAAATTCTATAGAGAAGAATTGTGCTATTACTTTAAAGATGTCAGCAACTGCCCAGAAAAGCCTAGCAACAGGTCAGAATACCCTAGTGACTGCCCAAAACAAACTTGCTACAGGTTAGAATACCCTATTAACCACCTAAATCTCCCTGACAATCACCCTAGCAGCTAGAATACCATATACATCCGAAAATGTAATTGACAGTACATTTCATGTCAACAATTGCATAATTTAAAAAAATAATAATTATCTGAGAAATTAACCAAAGTATGTTATAGACTTTTCATTAAGACCCTAAAAAGGATCAAATCAACATGCAGAAAATGGGCATCCGCTGACCCCTTTAAAAAATGATTTAGGCCAGTGGTTCCCAACCACGTTCCTGGAGGCCCCCCAACACTGCAAGTTTTCCTTGTCTCCTTAATCAAACACACCTGATTCAGATCATCAGCTCATTAGTAGAGACTCCAAGACCTGAAATGGGTGTGTCAGAGAAAGGAGAGATGCAAAATGTGTAGTGTTGGGGGGGGCTCCAGGAACGTGGTTGGGAACCATTGATTTAGTCATTGTAAAACTGACCAAAAACGCTGCATTAAGCATGCCAGGCCAGTAGATGCACATGCATATGATGTTACCGTTTTCACAAATGCATGTTTATGGTAATGCTATTGTTTTCAAAAATGCGCGCTTTAAAACTCGTTTTCAAATGTTTGTGTTTTCAGGCTTCCAAAAGGCCATTGTCATGTAAATGAACAGCCAAAATGCATAAAACATTTTCATTTTTTTTGGTTGAAAATGTAAACAACTTTTTGAGCATACACCACAGCTTATATAAAGTGCCATCGATATAACCATTATATATCAGCATGCATGATGTCATACATTAACATCTTGAAATGACCAATTATTGTTGGATTGTTACTCTAGCTGTTGCTAGCTACTGTCTAGTGGCTTGCTGTGTCATTTGAAACAAGGCTAAACTCTGGGCCTTTAGGAAATGGGGATACAGTATTTCCATCAGCACTATATGTTCATGATTTAGTGTCTGGATCAGAGGAGATAGCATTTAATCACTCATGTCTGCCGTCAAAACAATTTACATCCGCACAACAATGAGCCACTACTATAAAAACGAGTTTCTGAGGAACTCCGCATGATCCTGATGTCTTCAATCTGTGTGTGTGTGTGTGTGTGAGCGCTGAAAAACACCATCACCCGAGGGTTTGAGGCCGAAAATAACTGGAAAGCAAATCAAAACTCCATCGAGCCATGTAACTGAACGCTTACTTTGTTAAATTACAGTAGATAGTCATTAAACATGCTTTGGTTGCCAGTGGTTCTCGATGCTTATGTTTATAAATTGTTCCTGATTGATTACACAAATAGTTTTCGCACAGTCGATTGGCAAGGACTGCTGAAATCTCTTGCCAGAGTTTGTAATGTGTACACAATGCTGAGCAATTGTTTGCTGCTATTATACTATGAAGCTGACCCTAGCGAAATCTGGGAGCAATTACGAACACTTTTGCTCGCACTGCTGTAAGTTACCTTGGAAAGAGCGAAAACTCTCTGTTCTCACTCATACGGGAAACATGAAATATTGAATCGTCTGTAACGTAGAGGTACATTATAATTATGTCTGATGCCACCATGCAGCTACCAAAACATCGCTAGCACCACAGTTCAATTGGTCGTCAAAGTTGAATGACAACAAGCGTTATCTGTTTAATCTAGCGAGAGCCAAGTACAAAGCTTTCTGGGAAACCCTTTGTGCGGCTTTGTAAGTGTGCAAAGGAAACTTGCCTGGGGTCTGCTTTGTGTGCTGTGCTTACTCCGTAGTTATTAAACATGACAAACAATCAATTAAGTTGCTGATTATTTCCCTTTACAAAGCCTTTACCCCTGCTGTGCTCCACGACTGCCGAGTATGGGAAAATATTGCTTTAAGAACGACAAGAGAGACAAGAGCAGATGCAGACGCGATCTGACCCCTTAAAAATGACTTGCACAGATCCTATTGCTCAGCGGTTGTTCAGAGTTGTAATGAGCACAATTACATAATGGAGTTCTCAGTTATGACTCATTCAAGCATCATTTTGTCTGATGTTTCTCGTACAATATCATAGGGGAAATAAAATGGACACGAGAATAAGGGAATTGTTGACAAACAGTATGAGTATAGAGCTATAAAATAAATGTGGAAGATGAAATTAATCTCATTGCTTTCTATCACAAGAATTTTCTGCCAACATTAACATAGAAAGTACATTTTAACCAGACAAAACACTATAGTACAGACTGCATTTGAAACAGAAAGAAATGTAAGAAATAAACAAAGATTCATTAAAAAGTCTTACCTGTTCTTATCTCGAAGTTTGGAGATTTCTGAAATCTGTGTTAAGAGTTCCTTCTCCAGTTTGTTTGTTGATAATGAATTCTCTAATAACTGAATTGCAATTCTTGATGTCTGGTTCATAACCTTCAAGTGGAATACAATAAAATGAAGAATGGGTAATTACAGAAAACTATCATGTATATGATATGATACAGTGGGGGTCCTAAAGTCTGAGAATGTTTCAAATGAAACTTTAAAACGTACAATTTCTCTTTACAAATTATACAAGGAGCACAACATTTTGAATAGAAACATGAATATGAATGTTTAACTTTGTTTTAATGACAACTAAAGCAGCTACGAACAAAACATGTTTTCCAGCATGATTTTTAGATCTTCCAAAACGTATCTTGAGCTTCCATAGAAGAAAGAATCTGAAAAGGTATTACATTTGATTAGTTACCTAGACATTGCAGAATATAAAATAAATAATTTTCCATTTATCTTCCTCCGTAACATTTCTCCGTTTTACATTTTGAAACTTTCAACAACTTTATTTCCAGGTTTAAATTCATTTTGAATTTCAGTGTGGTTTTTGGACCCCAAATATATACATATACAGTGCCTTGCGAAAGTATTCATAACCCTTAATGTTTTTCACGTTTTATGTTGCTGCCTTGTTAAACTGCTTTAAATTACTTTTTTTCCACATCAATCTACACTCCATACACTAAAGAAAAAAGGATTTTAACATCTTTGCAAATTTAGTACAAAAAAAAAAAATTTATATGATTCCATTGCATAAGTATTCATACCCTTATCTGGGACAGTTGGAATTTAGCTCAGGAGCATTCATATTGCTTGTAGGTGTCACTAGACTTCGAGTGAAGGTAACCTGTGGCAAATTCAATTGAATGAGTATGATTTGGAAAGGCACACAAGTCTTAATAAAAGGTTCAACAGCTGATAATGCATATCAGAGCAAAAACCAAGCCCTGGGGTCAAAAGAACTGACTGTAGAGCTCAGAAACAGGTTTGCGTCAAGCCACACATCTGGGGAAGAGTTCAGAAAAAAAATTCTGCTTCATTGAAGGGTCACAGAAGCATGTAGTCTCCGTTACCCTTAAATGGAAGTAGTATGAAACAACCAGGATTCTTCTTAGAGCTGGCCTCCTGGCCAAACTGAGCAATTGATGGAGAAGGGCTTTGGTTAGAGTGGTGACGAAGAACCTGATGATCACTCTAGTTGAGCTCCATGATCATATGTGGGGATAGGAGAAATCTACAGAAGAACTAACATCACTGCAACACTCCACCGATCTAGGCTTTTGTCACACAATGACCCTCGGACAAAGGAATAAAGGTAAAACAGGTGAGTTTATTGTCAGCAACAAGTACGGGTGCAGATGAATGGGGAGTGTCCTGAGTGATGTAAGGTTTCTTGACTTGAATGAGCTTGTAACCGTGGTTCTTGGTTCGCAGGAGATCGTGGGACGGAGATGGAAGCAAGCACACACCTCGGATGATGAGTATGGAGATGATCCACAATGCGATGGAGACTGGAGAGGACATTGGAGCTAGGAGCAGAAGGTAACGCTGGAGAAGACACAACAGGTAAATACACAAGGTAGGGATCTCAATGTACCGGTAGAATATCATGGCAAGAGTCCACTATGTCTGAACACAATCAGACATCGAGTGAAGTGAGGTGTGTGCTTATAAATGCTGACTGATGAGGACGTTGATGGCTTGCAGGTGTGTGTGGTTAATACTCTGGTAATGGAGTGCGCTGTGATTGGGTGAGTAAGCCTGACCGATCTGTGACAGCTTTATGGCGGTGATGCCAAACTCAATCCTCTCCTCAGTGGAGACAAAATAAAACACACTTGGAATTTACAAAAAAGCACCTAAAGGATCCTCAGACTCCGAGAAACAAGATTCTCTGGTCTGATGAACCTCAATTCTAAGCATCATGTTTGAAGGGAACCAGCTCTGCTCATCACCTGCAGAGTACCATCCCAAAAGTAAAGTGTGCTGGTAGCAGCCTCATGCTATGGGGCTGTTTTTCAGCAGCAGGGACTGAGGGACTCATCAGAATAGAAGAAAAGCTCAATGCACCAAAATATCGAGACAGCCTAAATGAAAAGAGCAGAGAATTCAGAACCTCAGACTGGGCAGAAGGTTTACCTTCCAACAGGACAGTGACCCTAAGCACACAGCAAGAGTGGCTTATACACAACGCTGTGAATGTCTTCGAGTGTCCCAGCCACAGCCTGGACTTAAACCCAATCAAATATTTCTGGAGAAACCTCAGCCCCCATCCAACCTGAAAGAGCTTGAGAGGAGAAGAGGTGAGGAGACAAATGGCAGATAATTGCCAAATGTTGATGAGCAAAGCTTGTCGCATCAAACAAAAAAGACTTGAGGCTGTAAAGGTACTTCAGCTAAATATTTAGTTAAGGGTATGAATACTTATGCAATGTACTTATATGAGTTTTTAAACAAAGTGTGACAATTCTGTTTTTGCTTTGTCAATATGGTGTATGGAGTGTAGATTGATGGGGGGGGGGGGGGGGTAATTTAAAACAGTTTAACATAAGGCAGCAACATAACAAAATGTGAAAAAAATGAAGCGGTATGAATACATTCGCAAGGCATTGTATGTGTAGCAAAAAACAGTAATATTGTGATTACATAATTGCAATTTTAAACAACTTCAGTGTTTAAAAATCAACTTTAGAAATTATTCTAAAATGCAGCTCAGAAAAAGTTTCTTATTCTTATCAACGAAAACAGTTGTGCTGCTTAATATTCTCATATTTCATAAAACTGATGATGTATGGATTCATGCATTTCTATAATGTAAAATGAGATTACCTTGGCTTCAACCACATTGAGTTTCCTGGTTTGCTCTGCAGTCTGGGTGAGCAGGTTGGTGCCGATCTCCAACATAGTGGCCGTCTGGTTATGAACTGCATCAGCTTGAAAATGCACCATCCCCGTCTTTTGATGGACGTAGTTTTCTAACTGTTGAGCAAAGCAAAGAGAATTGTGATTTCAGATAATATTGTATATTGTGAAATGTTGGGTTGACCCATTTTTGCAGCAAAACCATATAGGCTACAGTAGAATAACCATTTTTGGTTCCCCGAAGAACCTATCAGTAAAGCATTCTTAAAAGAACCATTTTTTTGTTAGTGGGAAGAACAATTTAAAAATCTAAAGAACCCTTTGTGGAATGGAAAGGTTCCATGGATGTTAAAGCTTCTTCATAGAACCATTAAGAACCTTTATTTTTAAAAAATGTATGACGGTCATAATTAAAACATGATGGTTGGTTTAGAATTCCCATTTGTCATTTCAAGATTCAGAAAGGTGTTTACGAGGGCCCCTTCTGATGTGTCCTCAGTGCTCCCTTCTGTAAAGTACTCAACAGTGTAGACTCAAGAGCTGGAAAGTTTATCAAACCCTGTTTTTTTCCTTACCAGTGGGTTTTAAATCCACTGGGAGAAGATTCAGTGCCAAGCAAAGGTGCGGTATAGTGACCCTCTCAGTCCCAAAAGACTGTGATCTCTGCAAAAATCAATGTAGCATCACCAAGACCGTATAGACCCTGAGAGAAGGACTAATGAAGGATAATTTTATCACAATGGAAATAAACATGTTAAACCCTGAGGGAAAGCAATGCGCTTGATGTGGTCTGTCAGAACTTACATGGAGAATGAAGACGCTTTTTGATGTAAAGACTGTGTGTTAGAAATATATAATAGTGATATTTCAATATCATACTTCAATTTCCAAAGTGCACTCAGTGCCCTGACATGAATGCTTTTGCTTAAACTCTTAAAAATGGTTCCTAAAAGAAGTTCCAAAGGTGAGACAATAGAAGAGCAAAGAACCTTTCAGTGAACAGCTCTTAAAAGTACCATTTATTTCTTAGCGTGAAGAACATTTTCAAAATCTAAAGAACCTTATTTGGAATGGAAGGAAGTTCTTGATGGAACCACAGATGCCAATAATCTTTACTTTTAAGAGTGTTAGTCATAATTAAAACATGATGGTTGGTTTACAAAAATTAATTAACGTAAACAATAATGCAAAGTTTGGGTTTTCTTCTGTTGTTGTTGACTCCCTATAGACGCAGTGTGCCCTGAACGATTAATTGACCCAAGCTTCCTGCCTTGGATTAAAATCACATAGGACGAGTCCAGCTTGGGAACACTGATCTGGATTCAGTTAGATCAGTGCAAACCAAAACCAGATGTTTCATCTCATTTTGACTGGAGCTTCCTGGGATGTTTCCTTACAGAATGTACTGTAAAACACCACCAATGTGAGGGTATTGCTCTTCTGAGATGTTTTCTGCTGAGTCACGGCGATCTGCATGCAGTCACAACACGGATGATCATCATTCACATGCACCGCAGATGTTTAGAAGAGATCACTTCAGAACGATTGTGTTGGGTTGTTTGCTTCATGAAGATTCCTGCAGATTACATCATTTTCAAAAACACAGCAGCATAAATTCCAGTAAGTGTATCGTGATGGCCTCTCACAATGACAATCAATCATCGTTCTGTTTTAAAACTAGTTACTATTTTGTTATTTAGCTGACAAAGTGATTTATATGACACTTACGGAGCAACCTGGGGTTAAGTGTTTTGCTCAAGGGAACATTGGTAATAGTCCACGGATCAACCCTTTTGGGGTTTAAACTTATAACTTTTCTGTTAACAGCCCAGATTTTGAGCAGCTAGAATATATCATCAACATGGTATGGGTTAAATGAGGACAAATACTAATATACAATGATTAAAGAAAGTATTATAGTTGTTTAGGATTAAACATAAATTACATCAGTATTTATAAGTAACATGTTTGTTAATTTATAGTTTATCATTTTCAAAAACATAACTACATCATTTCCAGTAAGTATTTGTTTAAGGCCCCTTATACTAAAAAAGGCACACTTGCAAAACCTATATTATTAAATTATAATAATTTGATGAATAAATAACAAAACTGAATGAATAATAAATTGCATAAATGTTTATTAATTCACCAACAAAATGACGAAAACGCAACACTCTCAAGTCAAAATGAAATCAAAGTAGACTCTATATTTACATTCTTAAAAACATATTCCTGGTCTTATTGCATAAGATTCATCAGTGCATGTTATTTTAAAGAAAAAAACTGTTTGTCTTCTTAATCTTTCATCAAAATGTAATAACTTGCTCTGACTCTGAAACAACTTTCTTTATTGGTTGATGTCAAAGTCCTACACACTCACATTCAGGTCTGGCACTACTTTTTATGATGCAATTCATTCCCAATGGAGAAAATAAAGTCCTTTGTTACATTCTGTTATCCTTACAGAGGTAAAATAAGCTGTGAATGCCATTTGGTGTTGTCTTTCTAAATAAAAGAACCAGTTTAAGTCAATCTCCACCACTAGATCTTCTCAGAAAGACCCAGGGAGATTTCTTGATTAACCTTCTCATTAAACCAGTAGCAAAACAAACTCAAAAGCAAACATCCGAGCATGTAGATCTTTCCCTGCAGGACGTCTACATCTCCACATCACCCAAATCTCCTCTAATCCAGACTCCGTCTCTGGAGTCCTCTGCCACCTCGGTCCCCTCATCCGACATCTACCACACACCACAAGAAACTATCCAACCTACAAAACAAACAGCAGCTTCCTGACACCCGTTCTCTGATTCCGGCCCAGTATAATGTTTAGTTTTTATTCTACTCTTCTTTTTCATCCTGCAGGGGTATTTCTAGACACACTGAAGCAAAGGCTCCCAGACGTGAGCCACAGAATTTGTTTATGGCTGTCTGGTGGAATGCAGGAGATTATTGGAAAGGTTTCCTGTAGCTACAGTAAGGTATTCATTTCAAAAGTTAATTAATTTAAAGTTAGTGCAATGAAAATCCTGCCATCATTGTATGAATTGCTTTATTCTGTGGAATATGAAAGAAACAGTGTTGTTTTATCATTGAGACAGTATTTTAGTATTTAAGATTTTGAATCAGTATTTATTATATTTTCAGTTTTGCTGAAGTTTAAGTATTTTGTGTTGTCATTTTAATGTCACGGTGCACACAACGGGGAGGAACAAGGATAAACTCAAATGAACAGTCTTTAATGTAGACATCAGGGCAAGGCAGGGCTGACACACAGGAACACCGGGGAGTAACGAGTAGACCAGACCAAATCTAACTGAACAGACAGGACTTAAATACACGGGCTAATTACAGATAATAACTAAAACACAGCTGAACAGAATTAACTCATAATCACACTCAACAAGGACAGGAAACAAACCAAATAAGGAAACACATGACTCACACGACACATGACTGACATTTAGTCGTTTTTGTTTATAGTTTTCTGCTGAGTTTTTATTGATTTTTGATATTTTTAGTTTTAATTAAGATTTTGAATCAGTATTCACTTTTTTATTTTCAGTTTTCAGTTGAATTTTTGCTCAAGTTTAAGTATTTTTGTGTTGTTATTTTTATTAGTTTTTGTTTTTATTTCAGTTTTAGTTTTATTTATTTTAGTACATCAACTAATAAGAAATGTTGCTCGGCAAGTAATGGCCTAGACATTTTCAGTGAAAATCTTGTTTGACAGATATGGTCAACCTTCACTTTCACCAGTACATTTATAAACAGTTTAGTGCGGCCAAAAATTTAAATTCTGTCATCATTTACTCAATATTATGTAGTTTTCAAAAACATATATACATTTTTTTTCTTCTGAGAAACACGAAAGAAGACTTTTTGAAGAATGTTCACACTGCTCTTTACTATACAATGGATGCGAATGGCCACTAGGGGCTGACAAACTTATAATACATGCATAATAAAACATAAAATTAGCCCATATGATGTGTGAATTATATTTCAAGTCTTCTGAAGTCATACGACAGCTTCGTGTGAGGAACAGACTGACATTTTTCAATGAAAATCTTGCTTGACTGATGCGGTCAGCCTTCACTTTCACCAGTTCAACATTGTGCTATACATTTCAGCTCTTTTGAGTCTTATGGGTTCAGAATGACATGAGGGTGAATAAGTGATGACATAATTTTCAATTTTGAGTGAACTATCCCTTTTATGTAAGTGTAATAGAGTAAAACAACTCAAACAAACACACTGGAAAATCGCTGTCAATGTTTAGCCTTTTTAACACATTTGATTGTGTTTGCTCATCAAACAGTCTTGGAATTTGAGATTTGCCATGTTTAGATTGTAAGAAAGCGGTTTGCGGTTTAGACAGCTTCATGAATTATAATGGGAATGTTATAGTTTTATTGTGTCATGTTTCTCACTCTCATTATAAACAGGGTTTATAAATGTCAGAAATAGCCCATGTCATTCTGTATTTTGTATGACGATCAGATTTTAGTGGCTGTGTAACTTGAGTTCTGTTTTCCCTCCTGTCAGGATTTGCTTGGACGTCCACTGCTATGGGCCCAGAAACCCCAAAGATAATTTTTTAATTCTGAGACCTCTGTGAGACTTTATCCTTGATACTGTGTTCTGTAATTAATTACAGACAATGAATAAGTTATGGAGATACGTTACTGACAGGTTTCTGATTACAGGGCTGGGAACAAGTGTTGGCTCCAGTTCAAATGTTACGTATACACTATACTCTTCGAAATTTTAGGATTAGTTTAAATATTTTTAGTGTTTTAAGTAAGCCTCTCACCAAGGCTGCATTTATTTGATTAAAAACACAGCAAAATAGTAATATATATAGTGAAATATTATTACAATTTAAATATTTACTTACAGCAGAAATCTTTTCTAACATTATAAATGTATTTAATATCACTTTTGATCAATTTAATGCATCCTTACTGAACAAAAGCATTAATTTCTTGAAGAAAAAAAATTCTTGAAACAAGATTTATAAATAAAAATAAAGATCGAAATAAAGATAATTTATTTTAGAAGCAACATGACATAAGCTATTGAGACTTGTTGTCAAAGAATGCATTTTTAATTTAATACTTTAATTAAATTAAGTTTAAGTTTAAAACAATTGAAGTGCAGTAAGACAAACTTATATTCAATACACAGTCTCATTATCTTATACAGTGGTGTTTCTCAAATACAGGTACTTTTAAAAAAAAATTGAATATTGTGAAAAAGTTCATTTTTTCTTGTAACTTATTTCAAAAAGTGAAACTTTTATATATTTTAGATTCTTTACATGTAATGTAAAACATTTAAAAAGTTTTTTGTTTTAATTTTGATGACTAGAGCTTACAGCTCATGAAAGTCAAAAATCAGCATCTCAAAATATTAGAATATTTACATTGAGTTTCAATTAATGACCGTCCCTACAGTATAAATTCTGGGTATCTCTTGTTCTTTGAAACCACAATAATGGGGAAGACTGCTGACTTGGCAGTGGTCCAGAAGACGAACACTGACGCCCTCCACAAAGAGGGTAAGTCACAGAGGGTCATTACTGAAAGGTGTGGCTGTTTACAGAGTGCTGTATCAAAGCATATTAAATGCAAAGTTGACTGGAAGGAAGAATTTGGGTAGGAAAAGGTGCACAAGCAACAAGGATGACCGCAAGCTTTAGAATACTGTCAAGCAAAGCTGATTCAAACACTTGGGAGAGCTTCACAAGGAGTGGACTGAAGCAGGAGTCTGTGCATCAAGAGTCACCACGCTCAGACGTCTTCAGGAAAAGGGCTACTGTAACGGGGCGAACAAGACGTGAGGCGTGCGGATCCATATGCAAGCTTTTATTTATAAACATAGTCAATAAACAGGCAGGGTCAAACAACGGCAAACAGATATGGTATGGGCAAGACACAAGAGAGATCCTAGGGCAAGCATGGGTCGACAATCGGCGAACAATATCCAACAGGGCAAGGCAGAGAGATAATCCAGGTACATGAGCAATGATCCAAACGAGGGGCAAATAGAGTCTGAAGGGCAAGGCAAAGGGTTAATCCAGGAAAAACGGGCAAGAATCGAAACACTAGAAAAACACACAAGGCAAGGCTATGATAACTCCGTAGAGTAGCTATCGCTAGGATATACGCTAAACAATACTCGGCGATCACAGAGAGAAAGTCCAAGGCTTAAAAAGATTGTGAGATAGTTCTCAGCTGTGAGCGTGATTGTAATCAGATGTGTGTGTGTCATCCGTGCAATGGATGATGGGAAATGCAGTCTGAGGTGAAGTGCCAGTAGTGTAGTGCAGTGCAAGAGTCCATGCAGAGAGTGAGTGACCTCTGGTGGTGAGTGAATGGAAG
Source organism: Barbus barbus (assembly GCF_936440315.1). Lineage (NCBI taxonomy): Eukaryota > Metazoa > Chordata > Actinopteri > Cypriniformes > Cyprinidae > Barbus > Barbus barbus. The sequence goes on along the minus strand of NC_136741.1, from coordinate 28,574,368 downwards.
TTCATGGCCAGGATTCGTGACAGCTACCAAGCCACTTCTGAACCAGAGACAACGTCAGAAGCGTCTTACCTGGGCTGTGGAGAAAAAGAACAGGACTGTTGCTCAGTGGTCCAAAGTCCTCTTTTCAGATGAAAGTAAATGTTGCATTTCATTTGGAAATCAAGGTCCCAGAGTCTGGAGGGAGAGTGGAGAGGCACAGAATCCATGTTGCTTGAAGTCCAGTGTGAAGTTTCCACAGTCAGTGATGATTTGGGTTGCCATGTCATCTGCTGGTGTTGGTCCACTGTGTTTTCTGAAGTCCACAGTCAACGCAGCCATCTATCAGGACATTTTAGAGCACTTCATGCTTCCTTCGGCTGACAAGCTTTATGGAGATGCTGATTTCATTTTCCAGCAGGACTTGGCACCTGCCCACACTGCCAAAGGTACCAAAAGCTGGTTCAATGACCATGGTGTTACTGTGCTTGATTGGCCAGCAAACTCGCATGACCTGAACCCCATAGAGAATCTATGGGGTATTGTCAAGAGGAAGATGAGAGACACCAGACCCAACAATGCAGATGACCTGAAGGCTGCTATCAAAGCAACCTGGGCTTCCATTACACCTGAGCAGTGCCACAGGCTGATTGCATCCATGCCACGCCACATTGATGCAGTAATTCATGCAAAAGGAGGCCCAACCAAGTATTGAGTGCATAGAAATGAACATACTTTTTAGAAGCCTGCCATTTCTGTTTAAAATAATATTTTTTTATTGATCTTATGTAATATTCAAATTTTCCGAGACACTGAATTTTGGGTTTTCATTATCTGTAAGCCATAATCATCAAAATTTCAAGAAATAAAAACTTTAAATATTTCACTCTATGTGTAATGAATCTATATAATATATGGGTTTCACTTTCTGAAATGAGTGACAAAAAATATTGACCTTTTTCATGATATTCTAATTTATTATCATCTGCAAAAAAAAAAAAAAAAAAAAAAACGCTAGACCTTCTTGCTTTGAAAGGAACCAATAAGCCACACAGTTTGAGTTATCAGTCATGTTCATAGCACAAATGGTGCAGGATGGGTTACACACTCAAGTTTAATACGAGTCTGCCACGAGTAAATTATTTTGATTGTCTTTTGCTTTATTCATTTTAGCAACTTTAGGATACAAGTTTTGAGAAAGGAAGAGCCATGTTTATCTTTAACTGTAGTGCATACTCTTCACTCTAATGCTTTCCTGGGTCACCGCACCAGATTTTATAACAAATCATGTCAAATTAGGTCTGACGGGGTAGATGACCTGCCGTGGGAAGCTGTTTTTCTTTGTGAGAGTGAACGGGAACATGTATCTTGATTATTTTCACATTTTACATGATAATAGTGATACTGATCTTCTGTATGCGTTTTAGCAGGATATTCGGTGGAAGGCACTAAAGAAACATTTCTGACAGGCTGCGTTGAGGAAAGTGCTGGTTCAGCCCTTCAGGAATCTTTTCCATAAAATCTGTGTGGTCTTTACAAGAAGGGTTTTCTGCCTTTATAAAAAACATGTAAACTTGCTGTCTGAATTGACAAGCAGAAAAACTCAGATTCAAGCACAGGTGGTCAGGGGTCTGTCTTCAGCTGTGACCTCACACATACAGTATATACGCTGGAGTAATAATATGTGATTCCAAACTTCAGTTAAAAAAATTTATCTAAAAATGCACAATAACCATTTTTATTTGGGGTGGTGATGGCGCAGTGGATAAGACACATGCCTTTGGTGTGAGAGACCTGGGTTCGAATCCACTGTGAGACACCAATGTGTCCCTGAGCAAGACACTTAACCCCCTAGTTGCTCCAGAGGCGTGCGACCCCTGACATATATAGCAATTGTAAGTCGCTTTGGATAAAAGCGTCAGCCAAATGAATAAATGTAAATGTATTTCCAAGATGATAACTGGATGCCTTTCTCTGAATAAAATCAGGCCATGTCACAACTTGCATACTAATGCAATAATCAGTACACTAGTATTCCATTCGAAACTTAGTTAATGTGTTATAGTGTTCATTACTAGTAATACATGAAACTATCTAAGCTTTCAAATTTGCCATTGTTATAGCATTGCTCAACTTTACCCTTAACCAAAATGTGTTTATACTGAGCCATTGCTAAGTCCTCACAAATAGAACATCATTCTACAAACACTTATTCCATAAATGTATATATTTTTTATTCTGTTTATAGTGTTTCATGTTTGCAAAAAAAAATCTGCTAGTTTTTATTGGGACAAAACTGAAAATTTTCCAGCTACAGAGGCTTTTTTTCCCCTTTCATTTATTAATATTCTGGGATATTAAGTTTTGAACATCCTTTTATGGATTTAATTTTGTAAATCTGTAGGTGTGAGAAATATGGTTCAGAAGACGAGATATTTATACTGACCCCTGTATGCTGCCTAGTTTAATTTTATCATGTTATCTTTCCACTTTAATACCCCAGCATGCCTCACAGCTGACCAGACAAACGTGACCTTTCTTGCTTCAGCGTGACACTGTGTGGTAAGACAGAAACTCAGGGTGAAAGAGCACAACAAATAACATGATTAACATGACTGGATTTGAGCTCAATTTAGCAGGACTGCGTTAGTCACAAGGACTTTCTGAGTTGAAGGTCTGTGTTAATACTTGGACCAACTGAACTAAATTGTGGCTTGAACGAGGCCATAGCGAGCAGAAGCAGGGCTGACCCGCAGGGAATCATTCCTGCAACAATCATCTCACACATCTCGCTTTTAAACTAAAAGCAGATGGACAAAGTCAGTGCTGTTGAGTCTATACTCGCTCTTTACAATTTCTCCATTTTTCTGAAGGGGCATATTGATTTTTCCACCTGCCTTTTCGTTTTGTCCATCCATTCATCATACAAAAAGCTCAGAAATGTCAGACATTGATTATCTAATACAGAATGCATTCACACACTTTTGGTCCCATTTAATACCAGTGCTATTTTGGTATCACTGAGACAATATTATAATTTTTATTAATATAATTTAAATATAATATAATTTATTATATATATTTTCTGTTTTTAGTTTAAAGTAGTTTTTGTCTTATATATATACATACAGCTTTATAATTTTTTATTTCAGTTTTATTTATTTTAGCACTAAATTAATAAAATAATACATAATTTAGGGCAGGCCTATATAAAAAGATTATTGTGTTTTAGCTGATTTTGAGAGTGGTACATTTGACTTCACTCTTGCTTCCAAACTATCGATAAATGATGCTTGTATTACAGTATGTTAACAGTATATTAACTGCAAGCACAGGCTCACTCATTTGAAATAATTCAGCTTGCACCTGTTGTGAATGCAACTTAAATTGCACGTAAATGAAAGCCAATGTATTGAAAGACCTGCATTTGATGTACATTCAATTTCCCCTGTCTGAGACAGTCACCTACTTTTCTTTCTTCGTATTTCACAGGTCAGGACATAAAACAAAGGTCATTACAGGTCATAACATAAAACAAAGGTCATTACATAATCTGCACATGCAGTCCACATCAGAGTTCATCAGGTCTGTTAATGGAGAGGTATCAGTCAATGTTACAGATCTCTGGAAAACATCTTAAATAGAAGGACAGGAATGTTTAGGAAAGGAATTCCTAAACAAAGATTCCTTTTGGAATTTCTATGATCTTTATCCTAAAGGAGCCTATAAGATCAAATAAGAATCAAAGAAATACTGCTGTTCTTGTTGCTCAACTTGCAAAGCACTACAGATCATGGGTTTGATTCTGAGGAAATACATATAATGAATAAATGTACTTTTTACTTTACTCAGCAAGGACACAATAACTTGACCAAACATGAGAGTAGATATTTTGAGAAGATATTTTGAGGAAAGTTTGTAACCAGGCTGTTTTGGGGCACCATTGACTTCCATGGTAGGAAAAAAAAATACTATGGAAGTCAATGGTGCCCCAGAACGGCTCTGTTTCCCACATTCTTCAGAATATCTTCCTTTGTGTTCAGCAGAACAAAGATATTCCTACAGGTTTGGAACTACTGAGGGTGAGTAAATGATGACAGCATTTTTGGGTGAACTATCCCTTAAAGTTTGTATAGTTTATAGTATTAGAATAAACCTACAAGAAGGTTAAAGAGGCTAAATGAGTTTAAAAATGCTAAAAGATTACTTTCTAATGTTGCATTTCATGATTTAGAAATATAATACTCCTTCTGGGAACGATGTGTCCAAAACAATCTAGTTTTGTTTTGTGCTACATTGAAAATCTTCAAGAAAAGTCCCTTTAGGACTGGTTCCAAATTATGATAGAAACTCCAAAAGGCATCCTTGACTAGATCTTTTCAAAAGGGTCTCAGAGTGTCAGCTTATTGTAAATGGGAAATTAACAGTGCATAAAAATGACTGTGTTGATGGTCGGGCTGTTTATGGTGGCATTGAGCCACTAATCCATTATGACAGTGTGTCGGTGACGGGACAGGAATGTGCACATAGACACAGGGATATTTCCAGCTTGTCCTTCTGACAGCTAAATATGCTAAAATAATTTGTGAACAGTATTAACATGCTCTCAAAATCATGTAATACTGCGACAACAAGTTGTTTCCTCAGACAGCAATTAGACACTCATTTATCATCAAGAATGAAAGCATCATATGTTTTTGTACTATGATTAACATTCATTACACAGGCTGCGTTCACAGAGAGTCCAAATACTCAGAAAAGGAAAGAGTAGGATGTTATGTGTCCCTCAATGGCTAAAGTGTTAAGCCTCAAAGGGAAAATCACCGATCTATAATAGAGAACATTATCATTAGTATTAACACTATGATCATTATATATAGATCAGTGGGGAAAACCCTGTGTGTATGTTCATATACATATGTGTGGAGTCTGGAATATCTCCAGTTTTCTCTTTACGTTCAGAGTGAGGTCAAACAGAACACACACAAAAAACACAGAGAGGCTTTCAAAGAACACAAAGATCTAGTTTCTATTCTCTTGTACTGAATGCCCCAAAAATAGCCCCCGGTCTGAGAAGCAATGCTAATTCTATCAGCATGGTTACAGAGAGCCCCACAGTCAGAGCCACTGGAGACTTCAACATCACTGACGTTTGCATGGATTCTTCCCACTGACACACACAACCAGATACTGATGACTACAACAATCTTTCCAGAATTACACTGTATAAAGGGCTAGTTGTCACGTAGAGAAGGACCTAAGTAGCTTAAATATTTAACATAGTTAATCTAGCAAACTTTTTATATTTTTATTTAAATGTACAGTTAATTGTCACATTAGAGCTTGTTTTCTTACCTTGACATCAAATGACATTAAACTAGTTAACTATACCGCACTGATATTTCTAAATTACAATGGCTTATTAGGGAGCGTCTGCAAATTCAACATCTTTCTCTCTTTTGCAATGTAATCATTTGTTCAAAATACGTTTCAGTTTACATTCACCAAGTTTACCAACCTATGTTGACTTCTGCCTCTGGAACCCCTGTAAATGTGAAAAGGGTCCACTGCTGTATTTTCATTGTTTTCCAGTTTTTTTCCTATTAAACATTTAAGAAATACCACATGAGCAAACGTAATGTACTTCTGAATATCAGCGTTTCCAAGACAAATGCAGGATTGTTTTTAAACAACATTTTAATCTACTAGTAAAAGTTCAATTGAGTAACTTTTTATACATTTATAGGCACAACATTTACAGTTATTTGTCAGTTTTTGCTGCCCCAGTGCAATAAATCAAATTTGAAAAAAAAATCTGAATCTGAATTGTTATGTGTATCCGATCAACATGCAGTAGCGGTATTTTGTTCCTGAATCATTTTGAACGAATCGGTTGAGTGAATGTTTCAATGACTCGCTCATAAAAACCTGAACTAATCAGAATTCAAAGATTAATTTACACAGTCAAAAACATGCCACACAAACTATGATGCACGCATGTGGCTTTGAAAATGAAAACTGTATGAGTTGCATCTTTCCCAGACCATTACAATGTAAATGAGCTTTTCTGTAGTCAATATTGAAATAAGTGAAACATCAAACTGAGAGAAAATTACATATGATGTGACAACTAGTCCCGGTCTTCTGCATCTATCAATTCTAATGTCATGGTTCATCGTAATATTTTAAAAATAAAAAACATTTCCTATGAAACTGCCATTTTTATTGTGAAGTGTTGTAAATTGTTCCCGATGTATTAAACACCAGAATTAGCTTCCGTCCGTAGAATTCATAAACAAGCCAAAGGAGATTGTGGTGAGCCAAATTTATGATTATACTGGGCTTTTGGTTATGACTTTATCATCTGAAAAGCCATCACAGCTGGTTGAAGCTTCAAAGATTTTGGAAAACAAATACAAAATCCAGAGCTGTGCTAAAAGATGTTAAATATATGATTTGCCTATCAAAGTTCATGTACTTTTTACAGCACAATCTGATCTGCCAAGCAGACCTTTAGGGAAGAAAGCAATCCATCACACTCTCTAGAACATAAGCAATGGATATCATATCATGTCATATTTTACACTTTTATTGTACAAAGTCACCATTTCAGGTAATGCAATCAAATAAGGTTGAAAACGATCCGCAAGAGAACATCAGATTCTCAAGAACTGCTGAATTGGGAGTGAATCATTTGGCTTTCTGAACTGAATCAACTGATTCACTGAGAAGATTTGACTTAAAAGAATGATTCATTAAATTGAGCTGTGACAGTTGATTATGATGCAATTCTTGTTATTAGTTTTTAAAGGATGTTGTGCAACTGTTTCTGTTATATTCTGTTTCAGGGAAGGGTATATTTTCAATTTCTGAGTTTGTTTGTGTAATGTCACTGATTTGTTAGGGTTTGAATCGTTAATGTTAGTACTGATGAGAACCTTGTTTGTTTTAATAGCTGAAGGGTGGTTCCATTCATCATGTGAGTGTGAAGTGCATGATGTTCAGCTAAACAAATAAAACTCTGTTTGTGCAAAAGCTGATACATCATCATGGACCCACGGCGTACACAGTACAATAGACCAGTGTTATTTTAGTAATATTTATTTACTATTTTTCTTATATTAAGAATTGGCTTTATTTTTAATTACACAGTTTTTATTTTAATTGTTCTTTAATTTTATATAAATTGTATTAATGTTATTTTGTCATTTTTATATATTTTTTATTTTTTAAGCTATTTTTAGTTTTCGTTCAGTATTAGTTTTCATTTATATTAATGCTTTAATATACATTTATTTAATTTAGCTAACAATTATATCAATATAAACTATCAATGTATCCCTGTGAAAAATACTTTGGGAGATTATTGCAAAATTTGGGCAGTCAATTTAACATTAATTTACTGCATTAAAAAAAGTCAGTAATTTGATCTTAAATTATCTGACCATCAGACTATGCTCCATTTCATGTTCAGTTTTATGAAATTAAATCAAACAATATTCTGACATTTAAAGCTATTTTTTATTCATTTAATGTCATAATAATGCTTTTAACTATTACCCACTTTTTTCATCAAATATGCTCTAATACAATTAATTAATCAGCATATTATGTAATTCTATTAAAATACCTAATGCAAGACAAGATAAATCAAACAAGCCACTCCAAAAAACTGCTGCTTGCTTAATTAGTATTTTCTAATCTCGGGCCTATGATTACTCAGAGGTGGAAGGGTTAAGACTATATTTGATTGAGGCAGACTCTCCTATCAATTATGATTATCAAAGTTACTGCTCCTCTGGAAGACAACAGTGTTTTCTTTGCAATTGAGATGGAGCTGCAGCCAATCAGAGAGTGGCTGTTGACCCTGTGGTGGACGGGAGTGCAGCTGTGCAGCGAGAACTGAGGTTCCTCTCGAACATAAACAAACAAACTGTGGGGTAATGCTCAGGGCAGAGGAACATCCACCACGGACGACACGAGACAGAAGGCCGATTGGGTAATATACTGTACGAGGCACTTACAGTCTTTTCCTTTTTGTAAACAGTTGAGAATAAAGGATTAAGAATCGGTTTTTGGTTTTATACCAAATATTCTGCCAGGTACCCAAAATGTGCTTCATGTGGTCTAAACATCTAACTGGATTTATTAAAGGATGGAAATAAAGGGGTAGAAGGACTCAAAGTTATCTTATGAGGAAGGCAGATTGAAGCAAATATTTTAATATTTTTCTATTATCAAAGTGATTTCTACAAATGAATGAAACAGGATGGATGTTTTAGAGTATCTAATATCACAAAACATTAGAATTTATTAGATCCATTGCTAATATTTACAAATATTTACCCTCCAAAATTATGTCACTTCCTAGAAGATGATGTCATTAGGAACTGGCTTTTATTAAAGGGGCATTACACAAAAGTAAAAGGATGGAAAGTGATATTGAAGACACAGGAAATAAACCTTTTAAATTGATCAATTAAAACAATATTAATAAGAAAACATGCAATGTTTGAAATATTTTACAATTAAAATGAAGAAAATTATTTATGCAGTAATTATAAATTCCCAATTTAGTTTTGTATGAAATATTATTTTGTAATTGATATAATTATTACAACTGGTAAATCAATTTTAAATTATTTTAAGTTATTAAACATTAATATAAAAAAATGAACATTTTGCAACATCTGCAAAAAACAAAGTAATAAAAAAAAATTATATTATACCTAATCAGTATAATATAATTAATCAGTTTTCAGTTTATTTCCAATATAATTAAGGAAAAAAAAAATGTTGCATTTATGATTTTGTTGTCTCATACTTTTAAACCAAACTTTATCTGACACAAAAGTGTATTGAAGAGCTGGAACTGCCCTAAAACAGATAATGGGTAAGATAGGTATTGGAAAATCCATCTACAGATTTGTTTATTATTGTTGTGCAGCCATGGAAACGTATGAGTTTTGGAATGTTTGGAGAAAGAAACAGCCCCATCTGTAGCATCTCTTGTAAAAGCATCACTTTTATTCCATATAATAGATTATTGCAATTGTGTAATACGCCGTTGGAAATTCTGGCAGAATCTGCCCAAACTGAAATTTGATATAAAAGTCCTTCACATCAGCAAGAAAAAAAAAAAAAAAAAAAGTGTAAGAAGACACTGTAAGAGAGCAGAAATGTAACTCAGTGCAAGGAAAAGCACGACAGATGGTCCAGTACTTGAGGCTTTTTCCTTTTTTGTGCTTGTTGAGGGTTGCAACACTAATGGGTTCTCAAGTGGGGACGGGATAGGTTGAAAGCATCTATTTCCATGTGATCTCCACATTTGACCCTAAAATGGGATGCACATTTATTATATTGTGCTTTTGTTATTATTAAAAAGCCTTTTTAAAGGAAATTGAGGAAGACAGTTATCACAGTTTTAAAGACGTACTGCACTGCATGCATGTGGTTTTGGTGGTGGGGTAAATTGCTGCTACTGGTTAGTATGAGTTGACTTAGAAAAATGCCTTTGATCAACCCACGACAAAACCCAGTGCCTCATAAGAACAAACAGCAAACCTCAAGACTCTAATCACTCATCTGTAATCTGCACAACTCAGCTGAAAGAAGAACAATGAGCCAATGGTCTGGAATTAGATTCAGCTATAGTTCCAGGTGTTGGATGCAATGTGGTTTTTGAGGTTCAGTCTCACTGGAGGCTTTAACATATTAAAATGAAAGAATGTTTTAGATTTGGTTCACAATATGTTACGTGATTATTTGTATTTTTAATGTAGCAAGCAAGCTTTTTAACAAGTTGTTGTGAGGAATAAAATAACTTTCCAGAACATTTGATGTTGAAGTGTGCAATTTCTGTGCAGTGTTACCAACTGAAAACAAGCTTTTACATAAGTAAGATGATGTTGAATGTAGATGCATGCACAAGAGCAAAGAATGAGAAGTGCTGACTCAAGCACCCATAAGCACATGTCTCAGGACATTTGTGACGTAAGACAAAGAACAGTGTTTGTGTCTCTAAATCACTCTGAATGCAGCCCATGCTTACTGGAACCATGTTTGCATTGGTCCCTTATCATTACTGAGACAAACTCCAGGATATAAGCATGATTAGGTCCTAGAATTAAAATATTACAACATGATTGTGTAGTTAAACGCATGTCAAAAAAGTCCATGAATTAGAATAACATCAAAATACACAAAGCAAAATCAATGCAATACCCCATTTATCAAACGTGTGGAGGAAAAAAAATGCTGTATCTTCCGATTACTCAAAATGTAATAGAATATGATCAATTAAACATTTTAGAAGATTAATACATTTTAGAAGATTTCAACAGGCCAAATGATTAATCATGGTTTAAAAATGAGTTTTCGATTTGATGAAAGGCTTGTTTTGTTTCTAAAGGCATCTGCTGTGCAAAAGGAAACAATAAAAGTCAGGGTACATTCAAGGATGGATGAATGAGATCCTCTTGGCCAAGCCAAGAACACAGTGTTTCAATTCTACAAAATGCTGTAGTTTTCTTCCATATCCCATAATTGGTCGTAAAATCTTATTTTAAATCAGGAGACCCACACTAGCTCAACCAACCAAACACACACACACACACACACACACACACACACACACAAACAAATGCAACACACACACACACACACACACACACAAAACTTAAAGGCAAAGTTCAGCCAAAAATTGTAATTCTGTCATCATTTATTCACCTTTGATTTGCTCCAAACTTGTATGAGTTTCTTTCTTCTGTTGAGCACAAAAGAAGATATTTTAAAGAATGTTGGTAACCAAACAGTTGCTGGTAGCCATTGACTTCCTTGGTATGAAATAAAATACTATGGACGTAAATGGCTACCGTCAACTGTTCAGTTACCAATATTCTTCAAGATATCTTCTTTACCTGAAACAACTTGAGGGTGTATAAATGATGACAAAATGTTAATTTTCGGTAAACTATTCCTTAAACATCAACCTTATCATACAAGAACATAAGATCAATGTCTAGCTTCTAAGACAATTGAAAGTAACAAGTAAAATTATGAGTAACTTTTAGAATTTATTTACTTTAAGAGTTAAAAACACTTTCTTTTTTATTCAGACAAATACAATTGAAAACTATGGAAGTTCTAAATAGAAAAGGTAATTTTGACATTATTATTTTACAGTTGCAACTTTTTCTTCACAATTTCTTGTAATTGTGATTTTATATTTCCCAATGTGACTTATTTCTTAAATAGTAAAAAATATGATAATAAAATATGAACTATTAAAGGGTTAGTTCACCCAAAAATTAAATTCTGTCACTCACCGTATACTTACCCTCTTGTTTCAAACTCGTAAGACCTTCGTTCATCGTCAGAACACAAATTAAGATATTTTTGATGAAATCCGAGAGCTCTCTGACCCTGCATAGACAGCAATGGAAATACCACGTTCAAGGCCCAGAAACGTAGTAAGGACATGGATAAAATAGCTCATATGACATCAGTGGTTCAACCATAATTTTATGAAACTACGAGAATACTTCTTGTGCGCAAAAAAAGACCTTATTCAACAATTTTGTTTCTTCTGCATCAGACTTCGACGTGCATTCATGATAGTACCACAACGCATGCGTTGACTATTTTAACGATATCCATAGAATGTTGTAGTTGCGTTGCTGTCTATGCAGGATCGGAAAGCTCTGGGATTTCATCAAAAATATCTTCCTTTGTGTTCTGAAGATGAACAAAGGTCTTATGGGTTTGGAACGACATGAGGGTGAGTAATTAATGACGGAATTTTCATTTTTGGATCAACTAACCCTTTAAAGTCACACTGGGAGATATAAAATCCAAATGACAAGAAATAAAATTTAAATCGTAAGATATAAAATAACTAGGGCGCAAAACAATAACAATGTAAGGTCTTGAACCATTGCAGCATTTCAGTAATATTTCAATGACAGCTGAATGTGTTCAGTAGATACAGTGCTGGTGCCAAAGCGGCTGTGAAGTTCAGCTCTATCAGTGAGGCGGTTGTCGCTCTGTAGGAGTTCTGGCTCCAGGGGAGATCTCCTAATGTTGACTGATGTCAGTGAAAGCAACACAAGAGAGCCCATGTCCAGCTCTTCCCCAAGCCCCATCGCTCTTTGCTCTCAAAGACACTTCCCCAAGAATGATAAACACGAGCGCGATGTTTGTTTAACAAAGCGAAGCCTTCTGCTGTGATCTTAGCCAAACTCAATATACGAGCAGGCATAAATAGAGACGACATTTATAAGAGACAAGAACGCACACATTTAACAGATTGTGCGTATTATTCAAACTCAGTGTCTTGCTGTGCCACCGGACTTCTGCAGAGATCCGAGTTCAAAGCGGACATTAAAATACTTAGCATTTTTGCCTTGAGGAATCATTCAAAAACAATCATAGATTTTTACATAACATGCAAGAGAACTAATCAAAAATGACATTAAATTTGTTCCGGACCGAGATGTTATGTTACAATCAACGCATCAATCTCCAATTCTCAGGCTTCCCTAACATATTTGTGAGCCTCCCACAAGGGTACGACTTTTATTTCGAGCTCCTAGAGAACATTCCTCAGAGAAACATGTGTGCTGAGTGAGCGTTTGATGTGTACGGCTCAGATTCGGCACGTTGATAGCTGCAGTAATCGGCAGTTCAGCCCTCGCTGTACTCCCAAGGAAGCCCTGCAACCGTGGCGTTTTACAGGCTCATTAAAGACAGTGCCGAGACATTGTAAACTCAGCAGGCTTAGTGTTTTCCCCTCCTCTGCTCTGCTCCGTCTATCTTTCTCAGTTCTCCACTGAGGAATGATTTGCACAATAGGCCAGAGAACAAAAAAAAACTATTAGCTGAGACGCTGGAGGCTTGTTAATGTGATATTGCATTAGGAGAAACAGAGCGTATTAAAACCAGTCACATGCTAAGAAGTTTTACTGTTCTCGGTTTCTTTTAGTATTTACTTTCTAGCTTTCATTTTCTAGGCAGCTCTTTTACAAAGTAATAATTGAGCCACCTTTGCTCAAACAGCTTAAAGTAGGCCTACATTTGGCTCTAAATGTTGTTTTTACAGTGTCCTTAGAAAAGAGCATTGATTGCCGAGTGATTAATGCATAGCTGTTACTAAATTGCAGGTCTTGTTTCAGTCATGAGGCCTGCTGACCAATGGCATCGTGCTGCATCGTGCTGCATTGTGCTGCATTGCCAATAATTAGGCAAGCATCACTATTATTATTGCTCAAACTAAGGGGTAGGGATTTGAACAAACCCATGCGGCTTACTGAGGAGACTTTTCAAATATTTCATTTAAGCAAAAATGGCATTTTCAACTGGTTGTGTATTAAAAAATAAATAAATAAAAAAGGGGGTGTGTATAATTAATTTGATATACACTAGCTTTCAAGGCTTCATTTATTTGATTAAAAACAGTAATATTGTGAAATATTATTAGAATTGAAAGACAATACTACATTTGAAAATATAATTTACATGTGTGATGCAAAGCTGAATTTTGCAGCCATTACTCCAGTCTTCAATGTCACATGATCTTTCAGAAATCATTTTAATATGCTGATTTGGTGATTTATTATTATTATTACCAATGTTGAAAACAGTTGTGCCACTTATTACACATTCATATTTTTGTGAAAACTATGCATTTTATTTTCGGGATTCTTAAGTGACTAGAATGATCTTTCACTTGTTTTTTTTTTTTTTCACTTAGTGCAGAAGAGTTTGAACAAAGCTTTAGATTATTTGTTTTTAAATTTCTTGTTTTTTTATTATTATTATTATAATTACTATTTGTTTTTTTAATTCCTTATTTTTCTTGTTGTGATTAATATTATAATTTTTATGACTATTTTACTTTCCTTTATGTAAAGCACTTTGAATTACCATTGTGTATGAAATGGGCTATATAAATAAACTTTCCTTGCCTTGCCTAGCCTAGAAAGTTCAAAAATGTTTCGTAATACCCTAGTAGTCTTTATACTGTTACTTCTGATCAATTTTGATGCATCGTTGCTGAATAAAAGTACTCATTTCGTTAATATATTAATTTAATTTTTATTTTATGTTCATTTTAGCAAGTAGAATACATTGATGAATGAATGAATCGTTTTGAATGAATTGGTTAATGAATTATTCAAAGAATCGCTCATAAACACAGTCACTTGTTGCCACCACCTGGTATAACGATGTAACATGCAGAAAGAATCACTGCTATATACCCACCACTAATGCATGAATAATAAAAGAGTGCTACTTTTTTTAAAGCGCTATGCTGTTAAATAAAGATGTTTTCACAGCTTCACGTTAACAATTGCTTCTTTTCCTCAGCGCCAATGTATTTTTTGTTTCTATGCCAATCAAGCATTAAGCCAAAAAAGCCTGTGAATAGAAGTGGAGAAGGTTCAATTCAGAATTCAGCTTTTTGGCTTAATGCTCTGAAGGTTCTTTTCTTGTTATACAGCATCCAGTGAGGCTCCCACTCAAAGGGGTCTGGGGCTTTGCCATATCTCAAGCTGCTCTAAATGGGACGTACAATCGCTAATCCCTTGGCCTTTGAAGAACTCTTTTCCAGGGAGATCTTTGGTCCATGGCCATTACACAAAAAATAAGCAAAGACTTCAAATGGCTCCTCATGCTTTCCATACACTCATATAGTCCATATACCTCCCCTCCCCTCCCCTCTCCTCTCTTTCCTGTTAATGGAGTCAGATACATGGCATGTCTCCCAGTGAATGCAGTTATCAGGTAAGGGGTGAGCAGCAGGAGCAATCTAAGAGGGCATATCCGTTTAGTTTCAGTCATTTGCCAGTAAACTAAACACTCCTCCTCCATAAACATTTTACCCAATTATACAGCCGGAGCAACACATGTACCAGGCCCTCAAAGGATTTTAATTGACAGAATACCTAACATTCAAGCACATTTAGCCTGTTTTGTTAGTATATATATATATATATATACAGTAGTCAACATTTAAAGTGTCAGGACAACTTTTATTAACTTTTTTGATCCACTTCAAATGTTGACTACTGTATATATATATATATATTTTGTATATACTGTATATACATTTTTGATGAAATATTGCTATGTAGAATCTATTGTTACATAAATAATATTTTGTTTTTATTATTAAATATTCATATTTAAGCTATGTACATTTTTTATATTACATTTAAGTTGTAAACAATGTCAAAAAAGTGTTCCGTTTAGATTTTTCTAACTAAATATATATTCTTTATCCATCACAAACTACAACATCAGAAATAAAAAAAATTACCTGAATTTCAGTATTTCTTACAAATGACAATACAAATGAAATAGTGCAGACTTTTGGATCTTACTGTGTGTAAATGCACAACCGAGAAAGGAAATTTAGTTATTTTTATATTTGCATCTTGACTGAATGAGTGATTTATTGAATTGATGATATACACCTGTTTTTAAGTATTTCATGCTCCTTGTTATTTACCACCAATTTAATTTAAAAAGCATGAATGTAACTAGAGCAGCAAGTGTTTATAATTAAATGACACTTATCGCAATCTGACCTCTTCTTAAACGGAGTCAAGGGTCACATCACTTTCCTGTGGAGGTGCAAGCCGTCTCCCTTTGAGCCGTATTGATTGTCAACTTGGGTGGTGCACTGAATACATATAGGCAGACGCAAAACATGCACACACACAGCAAACTTTCACTCTAGACCACGACACTTCATCTATTCATTAGCTCAATTAATGTCACTGAGCAAAGTTCCCTTGAAGTGCCAATAAAAACTTGCATTCTTCACATTTGAATGGAGTGATAAATCACTCTGCAGTCACTTATGCAGATCAAATGCTTCTCTGGTTTTGTCATCTGGCTCCTGTTTAATTGCCACTTCTGTATTATTACTGAAATGAGTGTTTCATCTATTTATTCAGATGTGAAAGTTCTTGCAAGCTCACTTTGATGTCTGAAATGGTGCTTAGTCAATGCACTTAGCTGAAGCTGCAAATAGAGTCCTGTTAATGGAAATCACACATGACAGTTCCAAAAGCATTGGAGGTCTTGGAATCCGTCAAATGGCTCAGTCGCCTTTCAACGGGTCGTCTTTTTGGAAACCATGAGGTATTGAGTATCCAACCAGAACTTCTTTCCATTCTATTTTGATAAATGTATTTGCATCGCTCAGCTTCTCAAACCAGCTCAGCCAACATCTACATCTGGCCATCTGGTCAGCGTCTGCACCCTAACAGTTCACCCATCTGAATACAAATGGGCTACAGGTCTTCACATCTGAAGTAGGGGTGTAAGTGTTTTCTCTGATCGGTATTCAGTTTGATTACGATAATTTGTTAAATGATGCAATGCATCATAAAATCTGCAGTTTGGTCATTATTTTAATTATTTTATTATGCTTAAGACCCACATTCAACTACAGGAACAATTGACTTTTTATTTAGACAATTAATTTTTCATTTTATACAAAGAATTATAGGCTAATAATTGTTTTTTGATAAGAACCGAATGCAGAATACATTGCATATTGTTATAGCAATTATAATCGAATATTAAATTCTGATGCACTGTATTTTCCTTGTCAGAATGCAATGCACCAATGCAGTTTTTAGGCTGCCTTCAAGTCCTTCTGGTAAGTTCTTAATTGTGAGTCACAATTAGTGTTCAAGGTCTGAAAATATTTAGAATATTGGTCGACTTCTGAACTCATTAACTTTTCTCTAAGACAAAGCATTTTGGATGCTATAGTGCAGCAAAACATTAGTTTTATAGTGCATTAGGTAAGTAATTTATGATGGGAAGTGTAGTTTTATTGCACAAGCCTGTCCCCTTATAAACCAGCTAAATGAGTAGTAATTTCTGGCAAGCTTTTCCTCTATTCTTCATCACACTAAACTGAGTACAAACTAAATTGCACCGTCAACATTAACAATTGAAACTTAATTATGATAAATACCAATTGGTTCTGCCATAGTCTTTTTTTTTTGTCACTCCTCAGACTTGGAAAGTTGAGGACTGAAAAAATGTGTCTGCAAGTCATTAATACAGTCATTCCCAACATGACTAGAAGGCAGCATTACACCTACACTTGAAACACTGGCAGCAATACAGCCCAAATTCATATACATTTTTCCTTTTTTCTCAAAGACAACACTTTTTTATGCTAGTGCACCAATAGATGCACATTAGGTGAGTAACTTATGTATTATCTTGTATTATTTTGGCATTCTAGTGTTGCCATAGAGAATGATGGGAAGTGTAGTTTTGTTGCACAAGCCTGACACCTCTTAAACCGGCTAGTATTTCTGGAAAGCTATTCTTCATCATCAGTATGCTAAATTGTGTACAAATTAAATTGCACAGTCAACATTAACAATTTAAACCTAATAATGATAAATACAGATTGCTTCTGCCAATAGACATTCCTCAGACTTGGAAAGCTGAGAATTTAAAAAAATATATGCGTGCAACTCGTAAATATCATTCCCGACATGACTTGAAGGCAGCATTACAGCCCGACTGAAATACTGCCAGGTTTGAGGAAGTGAATTACGTAATGACGCCAGTCACCTGTGTCTCATTATGAGGTCATTCTCACCTTCTGCAGCCACTGCGTGTTGTTTTCCATGGCCGACTCCAGATGCTGCAGCTTCTGAACGGGCCACTCGCCGTCCGCTGGCGGGGAGTCCCGCTGAACCACATTGGTCCCGCTCATCTTCTCCGTTCCACCCTGACAGCTCTCCATCTCCGGCAGGATGAAGGTGTAGCTGCACTGGCCGTTCTGCACGCGGTGAAGCTTCCTCCGCCTCTCGCCTCCCCCGCGTCTCCCTTGACCGTTCCCGTTTCCGGAACTCACCAAGCCAACGGACGCCAGCAGCAGTGCCAAATGCCAACCGCTTCTGGCAAACCTCATGACAGCGGGAGCAAAAGCAAAGGCCACCTGCAGTCAAGAGAAGGTGCCAACTCAGTAGTTCAAACTCTTTTGATGGAAGAACACATGGTTGGATGGAGATGAAGAGGCTTTTTTGACTCTTTTCGCTTCACAGTTGGATTGCAGGATCAGAAGCTCCTGGTTTTCACGAGGTTCCCCTGAAGAAATGAACACAGGCACTGAGCCTTGAGTAACCACAACACACTCTCACAGACAGATAAGAAGGCAAAGAAAGATTTCAAGGAGAAGCGGAGACAGCCCGTCTCAATGAGTCTCCCAATCTGCAGGCTTTTAACACGAGAGAAAAGTAAACAAAAGAGGAGAACTTTCCTTCCTATCCCAGAGCGGTGTGTGAAATGACCGGAATGAGAGAGTTCTGCCCTCTTATCTGAGAGCGAGGGAGTGTGTGGAGGAGCGGGGGGAGGCTGAGGGAGGTCTATTAACACACGTTCTGTCTCTCGTCTCCTCTGCAGCATTTCCTCACCCCCGTGGCCTGGAGGATAAAGAGTTTCTCGTTCTTCTCCCTTTTCCGAAATTGGTAATGGGTCAGATTTTGCTCATTAATGAAAAATTCTCCACATAATTCTCTAAGTAATAAAGGGTTGTGCACCATTGAGAAATGGAGGGAGAATGCCTTTTAAATTCTAATATTTCAGAATTTGAACTTAAGTAGAAAAAAGCAGTAGGATTTGCACTTTGATAGTTAGGAAGTACAAAAACTATTTTACAGTAAAATTACAGTAAATGTAATTCAAGAGCATGTTACAGTAGGTTCTGGACAGAAATAAAGACTTGGATGGAAGTTTGTTTTTATTTCCTGGTTGGTGTATTGTGGATGATCTATACTCACTGTGGGCAGTCCATTATTTGACTTTAATTTCTGTCAACTCTCAGTTAATTAAATTAACAGTAACTGTAATTTTAACAAGATTCACAATTTTTTTTATAGACAAAACTTTGAATGTTGGTGTTTGAGACAGACAGATAGATAGTAGGCTTTGCTTGGCGTGATACCGGTGTTAAGCTGCAACACTTGTCCACCACGGCACCATCCCCCATCACGGCATCGTCCCCCACGTTTTTATTTTTATAGTAATAAAAATAATTTAGTTCAGTTGGAGAACAGACACTTCAATTAAAAACTGAATGCGGCTGCTCAATACAGTGTGCCGAACGACAGTCGCATCATAGATTAGATTTCATTCACGCGAGGAGAGTGAGGAGAGACAGACAAGATGATAGTGGAAGATTTAGTTTAGAAATTAAATGCAAAAATGCATGTTTGGCAATATTTTGGATTTTGAAAAGCCTGTTGACTTTTGCCGTTTATCTAAGGTGATCTTGGAAGTTTTGAATACGAATACAAATTGCCACTAATTTGAAAGTGAAAGTAAAATGCACATCACGCTTTTACAAGCTATATAAAGCGAAAGCGAAAAAAGAGGGGAACCCCATCAACCCCAGCCCAGATAGATAGATAGATAGATAGATAGATAGATAGATAGATAGATAGATAGATAGATAGATAGATAGATAGATAGATTATTTTTAGAAGTCATTTTTAGCTTCCAGATAAGATTTTTGCATGCTTATTTCAGGCTGCAGATTGATGTTACTTTTCATGAGACTTTTTAATGCACTATGCCCCTTACCCACTTGTTTATTTTTACATAATTCTTATTTTGGTTCACTTTGTGGTGAGGCTGTGCTCTTGGGGATAGAGGTCAAACTCTTTCCCCAGAATTATCTTCATGGGAAACACGCGATAGAGAGAGCCAATGCCAGAATGCTCCTCACAATTACACAAACTTAAGGGCCCTTTTTCTGAAGGTGACACTTTACACGTAGCTTTTCACCTTTCCTTTGGGAATACCACAGCCGGATTGATCCAATGTTTGTTTTCACACGTTGCGCATAGCTCTCCTCCACTCAAGGGTAGCTGTGTTTTATTGAACTCCAGCTCAGTTTTATGTTTAAGTGCTTGGCAGGATTGACATAGCTCTTTTATGGTACAGATCAGGGTTTTTGAACCACTTCCAGCATCTATGTAATCCTGACCCTTTGATATTGCCATGGAGCGACTACATTTTAATGTCCACTAAATGTTATGTAATTTAACTGGAGTAAACTGTGTAGTTGACTTGCAGTGTCCTGTAGTATAACATGCTAAACGCCTTCTAAATCAGCACTTTTTATTAGTTAAACATTTTTATGCATGCATTTTCTATTTTATTATAAATAGAATTTATTTATTTTTAATTCTAATAATGCATAACCCATATGTGTCAATATTTATATTACTGTTCAGTAAATATTTTTTTAAAGGAAAGAAACTTACTTCTGTCTGAATAATGTGGCAAAAAATAAATAATGTTTAAATAATGTTCATATACAAGCAATAAAAATACTCATAGACAGTGAAAGCACTGCATACTAATTTCAATAAAACAAAATAATTCAAATGCAAAATGCAAATTGCAACTGCCAAATGCTAATTGAAAAACAGACATTTACATATGTTTTAAGTTAAAAGATACTTTGCATTTCTCACTTCACTGTGTTAAATATGTTAAATTATGTGAATCATTTTAATATCCTGTTCATTATATCAGTAGTAAGTCATGGGGACACACAAGGCACACAAATGGCACTTGAGTTTGACCTGGTGAACATTTTAAAGTCTGTAAAATACATATTTTCCCTTACACATGCAGATGACTTTATCCTAAAATCTTGATGTTGAACAAAAGTTCATGTTATTTGTCAGCCGCCCACTTATTCTTCAATCAGGAAATGTCACATTATACAATGCAATAGCAGTTTATGAGCACTGCTTTGGCTGTTGGCCTGATTCAGTCAGGGCCGCTGGATTTAGTTACCTAATGTAGAATTTTAGTTTTACAACAATAAAAAGAGCCTAATTCAGACCAGAAATGACCAGGGGAGAGAAAACAGCTCCCTGTCAGAAATCATCTGCCCTGAAAATTCACTCACGGTCATCTTTCTGGACAGTTCCAGTGTTGCCCTTTTATGGAGCCCCTGTCATCCCTCAAACTGTAGCGTTTAATTGCATTAATTGTGTAGATTGTTTTCTATCTACGGAACGGTTATATAAGACGTAAATGAATCATAGAGACCTGATTTTGTAGAAATAATCCTAATAAAAAATATATTAAATAAGTCAATTAAAAGGGTTGATGTACAGGTCAAGAATGAGATAAAAGTCCAAATGGATCCTCAAATGCGATTTGTCAGACTTTGTTGGACCCCCTGCGATTGGTTGGTGTCTCTGGAGGACCTCTTGCCCTGCAGCTTTGTTTAGATGGGGATGTAAGCCGCTTTCACCGATGTTCCTTTGCCATTTTTATGTAAACTTCCTTATAAAGGTTGGACATCAATTTCAAATATTGCTTGTTATTTTGCTAAGATCATTTGATGTTTAATCGTTTAACGTAAGAAATAGCCCATTTGATCTATTTCTATGAGAAAAAGTATAATTAAAAACATCTCGGGTTACGACTGTAACCCTTGTTCCCCGAGAAAGGGAACGAGACACTGCGTCGGTAACGACACTTTGGGGAACCCCCTCAGCGTAGCGCGTCTGAAGCATGAATGAAACTATTCCAATCCTGATTGGTGTTGCGTCATGACGTAACATGTGACGGCATACTCAGAAGATACAAAGGGACACCGGCACACAATAGAGTCAGCTTTTGCGATGAAGCAAGCCACTCCCAGGCATGGAGAGGTGTGGCAAAGAGACGCAGTGTCTCAGTCAAGGGTTACAGTCATAACCTGAGACGTTCCCCCTCGAGGGAACTCACTCTGCATCGGTAACGACATTTTGGGGAACGTATACCCACTATGCCACCCCGAAACATGCCTGTCCTAGTGTGAAGCTGAACCAGGCACAACTTAGGACGAGAGCACTCGTTCACCCGGCGTGGAGGGAAGGTCCAGGCTATAAAACCTGATGAAAGTATGCGGGGTGGACCACACAGCCGCATCACAGATCTCCTGCAATGGGACTCCTGAAAGGAGGGCCCTAGAGGATGTCATGCCTCTAGTAGAGTGGGCCCTCAAGGCCACAGGTGAAGGCAAATCGCGCACCTGATAGGCCAAGGTAATAGCCTGAATAATCCATTTACTAATCGTCTGCTTGGAAGCAGGAAGTCCCTTCTTGGGTGATCCAAAATCACACCAACAACTGTTCCGACCTCCTCCAATGAGAAGACTTCTGAATAAAGATATTCAAAGCTCTGACAGGGCAGAGAAGATGAAGCCTCTCTTCTTCCGCCGACACATGAGGCGGAGGACGAAAGGCCTGAAGAACCACTGGCCATTGGCACCTTGGGCACATAGCCGGGCCTAGGGTGTAAAATGGCCTTAACTCCTCCAGGGGCAAACTCCAGGCAGGTTGGTGAGATAGCCAAGGCCTGGAGATCCCCCACTCTCTTGAGCGAAGTAATCGCTAGGAGGAAGACCATCTTAAAGGTCAGGTTCTTTGCCGTAGCCGACTCGATATGTTCGAAGGGGGCAAGTGACAGCCCTTCCAGGACCACAGCCAGATTCCAAGTTGGGACTCTGGAACGAGTCGCAGGCCTCATCCTCCATAAACCATGGAGGAAACGCACGACCAGCTGGTGCCTCCCCAGATGCCCAACATCTAAAGGCGCGTGGAAAGCCGCGATGGCAGCCACGTACACCTTTAGTGTGGACAGGGTAAGACCAGCAGAGAAACGATCTTGGAGGAACTCCAGCACTGAAGCCACCGGGCAATTAACTGGGTCCAACCCACGTTCTCTACACCACGTAGAAAACACATTCCACTTTAGGCCATACAGTCTCCTTGTGGAGGGAGCCCTAGAACTGAGTATGGTCTCGATCACTCCAACCGACAAGCCAGCCTCTATGTACTGCGCCCCCTCAGGGGCCAGACCCACAGTTTCCACAGCTCTGGGCGAGGGTGAAAAATTGTGCCCCCTGCCTGAAACAGCAGATCCCTCCTCAGAGGCTGGCCTGCCAGGAGTGACATGATGTCTGAGAACCATACCCGGGCCGGACAGAACGGGGCTACCAGCAATAGACCCTTTCCGGACCCTCTCCAGAACTCCCGGGAGCAGAGCGATCGGGGGAAAAGCGTACAGGCGTAGCCTCGGCCACGTCTGTACCATGACATCCAACCCCAGCAGAGCTGGATGCCTGAAAGAAAACCACAGTGGACAGTGGGTCGTCTCTCGAGACGCGAACAAATCCAATTCCACTGGGCCGAACCTCTCGCATATCGACTTCACCTCGGGGTGAAGTCTCCATTCCCCGGGCCTCAACCCCTGCCTCGACAGGACGTCTACTCCCCGATTCTGGTCCCCGGGGGCATACATCGCTCTGAGAGATGACTAGACGAGAGTTTCCCCTTGGACCACAGGAGGATGTGGTGCACCAATCTGCACAGAGGGCACGACCTCAGACCCCCCTGATGGTTCAAATACGAGACCACTGACATATTGTCTGTTCATATTAGGATATGGTGACTGCTGAGATCTGGGAGAAAGCTCCTCAGAGCCTTGTAGACCGCTAGCATTTCCAGACAATTTATGTACCATGAGGAATGCCGGGCCTGCCACAGACCACTGGTA
Organism: Barbus barbus; assembly: GCF_936440315.1. Taxonomy (NCBI): domain Eukaryota; kingdom Metazoa; phylum Chordata; class Actinopteri; order Cypriniformes; family Cyprinidae; genus Barbus; species Barbus barbus. Next base: position 28,550,785 of record NC_136741.1, on the reverse strand, counting down.
AAGCGGCCGTCCCAACCCGTGAGGGATGAGTCTGTCAAAATAACTTTTCGGCGAAATGACACTCCCAATACTGGGCCTTGGGACAGAAACCAAGGTCTCTTCCATATGGACAGGGCACGAAGGCATCGGCGCGTGACCTTGATCATACGGAACGGATTCCCTCTCGAGGAAAACCCCTTGGTTTTCAACCACCACTGTAGGGGTCTCATGTACAGAAGACCAAAAGGTATTATGTTGGACGCAGCTGCCATGAGCCCCAGCAGTCTTTGGAACTGCTTTACAGTGATAGCGTGGCCTAGCTTTATCCTGGAAACCTTCGCCAGGATGGACTCTATACGAGCGGGAGACAATTGTGCCCGCATCGTTATCGAGTCCCATACCACCCCCAGGAAGTGGTTCTCTGGGCGGGCAACAACACACTCTTTTTCGTGTTGAGTCTCAACCCCAAGCTTCGAATGTGGCCAAGGACGACATCTCGATGCCGAAATGCCATCTCCCGAGACTGGGCCAGTATAAGCCAGTCGTCGATATAATTCAGCACACGGATGCCCTGAAGCCTCAGTGGTGCTAGAGCTGCATCCATGCACTTGGTGAAAGTGCGAGGGGAGAGAGCTAGTCCAAACGGAAGAACCCAGTACTGGAACGCTCTGCCCCCGAAAGCGAACCTCAGGAACTTCCTGTGAGAAGGAATGATGGAAACATGGAAGTATGCGTCCTTTAGATCTATTGTGACAAACCAGTCCTCGGATCTGATCAGACTCACGATGGTAGGAATAGTGAGCATCTTGAATGTGAATCTCCTGAGAGAACGATTCAAGTGCCGCAGATCTAAAATTGGACTCAACCCCTCATCCTTTTTTGGAACTATGCAGTACCGGCTGTAGAACCCGGACTCCTTGGCTGGCGGAGGAACACGTTCTATTGCCTCCTTCACCAACAAGGAGTGAACTTCCTGTTCCATCACTTGACCCTGCTCTGGGTGCACTACAGTCCAGACCACCCCATTGAACTTCGGGGGGCGGTAACCAAACAGCAGTCTGTACCCCCTTTCTACTGTACGCAGGACCCATGGAGATATATTCGGAATGCATTGCCATGCGCATATATAATCTACTAAGGGAATCAGCCTCCCAACATCGATTTCCTGAGGGTTCCGAGGTGGAAACGACCTCAATCGCTCCACCCCGTGGGGGGGGGGGGGGGGGGGGGAACCCTCAGATGCCCTCAGGATTGGAATAGTTTCATTCATGCTTCAGATGCGCTACGCTGAGGGGGTTCCCCAAAGTGTCGTTACAGAGGCAGTGTGAGTTCCCTCTAGGGGGAACTACACTTACAGTTATATGAATTTAAAAGAATTTCATATCTGTCAGTCCTCTGTCGCGTATGTCATGTGTTCCCGCCTCATGTTTCCTTATTTGGTTTGTTTCCTGTCCTTGTTAAATGTGATTATTAGTTAATTCTTGTCCAGCTGTGTTTGTCTCATTATATATGATTATCCCTTGTATTTAAGTCCTGTCTGTTCTGTTAGATTTTGTCTGGTCTACTCATTACTCCCTGGTCTTCCTGTCTTGCCCTGTCTTGTTTGGAGTTATTAAAGACTGTATTTTGAGTTTACTCCTTGTCTCGTGTTCCTCGTTCCTCCCTGCTGTGTGCACCATGACAATATCATTCTGTTTTAACTTTACTTAAATTTTTTGTATTCTAAATTTGAATAATTTAATTCATTTTAATTGCATCTTAGATCTTAAGACATTTCTTTATAGGATAGTTTTTATTTTATTCCTTTATGCATGCTTATTTGTTTTAATTGTTTTTCAGTTCTCTGTTTAAAAACTAATCTTACTGAAGTTATATGGATTTAATTTCTTTCTATTTTCATTGTACTTCACATTGAGTTGTTTTCTTAATTGAAATATAAATACATTTAATTTAATATAGATCTTAATAGAATATTAGATCTTAACTTTTTAGGATAACTTATTTATTTTTAATTTGTTTACTTATTTTACTTAATTCTCTTGCATGTTTTTTAAATTATTTGTTTATTATCTGTATAAGTGTTTTGGGAGATAAAATATTAAAAGAAAATCTAAAATTAAAAAATCTAAAAATTTAAATATTACTGAAATAATACTTAAAAATACAAAAAATAGTTAATGTTATTAAAAATGCCTTCTAATTTCTCTTTTGAAGGCACACATAACCCTGCCAGTTGTCCCACAAAGTAAACTTTGAGGCATGACCCAAACTACTCCCACCCAAGGTAATTGTTGGGGGAAATGTTATGTTTTTTGGGGGTCTGACGTCTGAAACTGCAGCATTAACACTGCTGGTACTCATAATGAAAGCTCTTATCATGCCTAAAGGGACCGTCAGCTTCCAACTAGAAATTGTCTGCATAATTTATCAGTAAACCGCTGATTTATCATGCATGCACTTGTGGTTCCAAGTTACTCTATTGTTTATAGTACAGATGATGATAATAGTTAATGATCCTAAAGGTTAATTTCGCTCTTTCAGCCTCTGTTGAATCAAAGCGCGCTTTGTTGAAACACAACAGTGATTTTGAGGAACATATGACATTTAGGTCATGCATGCATGTGCAAGGTTTGTTGTGCCAATCCTGATTTCAAAGGAATTACCTCACAAATATACGACTAAAATGTTTGAGAAACTCTTTAAATTGCCACCATGTGTCAGAAACATACGCACGACTCCAAAGGTGATAAATGGTGGAATTTGAAAACTAATTAAGAATATATTTGTTTACATATTGGCAATTTCTTCTACATAAAAATCTCTCTCTGAGACATCAAACACGTGTGAAGATTTATTCAGACAGCATTTATGTCTGTAAGATTAGACGAACTGAAAACAATACTGATGTATATAAACCATAATTATACGTTTTTATGGCAATCTGTGCTTTTTTTTCCACTCTTGTTCGCTCTCATTTTCAAAGATTAGGTCAAGACGTGCCTCACTCTCTCAGTAATGTTCTCCACCTGCACAAACACACACACACACACACACACACACACACACTCACTCTTGAAGCCTTACAAAAATAAAACCATCAGAACAGTATGACAACTTCTCAGTTTGCCCTGTCTGAGTGTGATGATAAGGATGATTAATTCTCTTCCCCTGGAATGATTCAGTAGCGTTTATGATTGCCCATGGAAGTGCATTAAAGACCTCATAAAAGCCTTCATTAGGCTGACAGAAACTTATATTTTGCTGAGTAGGCTTTAAAAAGAGACCTTATTGAAGTGCTAGAATTACAGCGCTCAATCAATAAATGAAAATTTGACTAAAATACTAACTCCATAATCCATAATATTGATTCTATAGTTAAAATGTTGTCTCGTCTGAATCAGGAGAGAAATATGCACCGATCAAGCACTGTTTACAAACCAAAAGAGTATAAACAGCTCTAAACAAATATGTTTAATTGATTTTGATCTAAATGGACAACAGGGAATGGACTTTCTCATTGGAGGAAGCGTTGTTATTAATTATGGACTTCAACCACATTTTGGCCAGAAGCGACGGTTTAAAGTTAATATAATAATAGTTTTAATGATGGATTTGCTTCTTATAAACATGCAGCCTTTTGCTTCACAAGCATTTATTGATGGATTAACTGATGTGAATAACTTGTGAATTATTCTGATTTTATCAGCTGTTTGGACTCTCATTCTGATGGCACCCATTCATTGAAAGTGTAAAAAAAGTGAAAGTGACGTAACGTGGCCAAGTATGGTTACCCATACTCGGAATTTGTGCTCTGCATTTAACCCATCCTAAGTGCACGCATACAGCAGTGAACACACACACACCGTGAACACACACCCGGAGCAGTGGGCAGCCATTTACAGCAGTTGGGGGTTTCGGTGCCTTGCTCAAGGGTACCTCAGTCATTAAGGTGGAAGAGAGCGCTGCACATTCACTCCCCCCACCTACAATTCCTGCTGGACCTGAGACTCTCTAACCATTAGGCCACGACTTCCCCTTTGGAGTCCAATTATTGCAGCAGAGGAATATCTCAAAATCTGAAGAAACAAATTCATCTGCATATTGGATGGTCTGTGGGTGAGTGTATTTTCAGCAGATTTTCATTTTTGGAACTATTCCTTGATCAAACGGTCTCCTATTTGCCATGCTTTCATTCAAAATTGAAATGTCTGCCATCATTTACTCAACTTCTTGTTGTTCAAAACCCATATGACTTTTTCACAGCAGGCTTTCAAGCTCTGAAAGGAAAAAACACAACATAATACTAATAAAAATGTAGGCCCATCTGGCTTGTGCTCTATTTTCAAAGACTTCTGAAGCCCATTTGATCCCAGTTTGTTAAAAACATGAGAACCAATGAGATTGAAATCATCAGGTCAAAACTAGTGTGATGCATCTTCATGCACTCTGAATATAAACACATTTAGGTTAATGAACAGCTGTAAACTGTAAAACATTTAGGTAAGATAATCCCGAAATGTGTAAAAAGTCTAAAAGCTGAACTCTACCTTCTGATCCCATTTCGTTATGCAAGTCCAATTTCATTGCCAACGGAAACCCTAACAATTATTCACCCAATACCCTGATGCATATCTCAGTTCTCAGAAAGTTCAATCAACTGAACGCTATTTGGCCCAATCATTCAGATATGATGAAATCTTGACAAATTGGCTGATATATTTTGAAACAGAGTAGCTATATGGCTAATTGCTTAGGATTGCTTTTTAATCGTTATCCTCAGCCCGAAGCTTGCAGCAAGTCAAGGTGATGCCAGAGAGCCAGAACGTGTTTTCAATCTCATTTTCATGCTTGTTTAATCATCTGTGGGATCTACAGCGGTCTAATACTCCTGGGGAAGCCTTAGCCTTGGTTTTGACCTAAAACTTCTTCAGGGGCTAGGTGGCATTGCAGTTAGGCTGGTTTTGGGCAGGTTTTCCACAGATGATGATATGTGACAGCTTATAAGGTGAGATATGACATACAAGAGAAACCTTAAGCTAAAACTTGTTGAGTTTTCTTGTCCTTAGAAATAATTTTTTAATAAAACTCACTTTTAGCCTTAATGAATATTCTTGTGTTATAACAGAATGGAGAGCCCAGAATTTCATTGTGCACCTTTAAGGAGGTATTTGTGTCACAGGCATTGCAGTGTTTATGTATTTTTGTAGGTCAACCTGAAAGTTTGCATCATCCTGGTGGCCCTCGACAAAAACCCAGTAGGACTTTTCCATTGGCTTTTGGATTACTGCAGAAAATAAGCTTTGTGACCAAAAAAGGTCTTTATTAAAACATTTTTTTTTTCCATGAAAGTATGAATTACAATAGTTTGCAAGGGTGCGATTTTACACAAGGCTGCAAAAGTAACTAGTGTGTAGATGTGTTTACCTGATGATATTTACTGTCCTCTGTAGTCCCATTTATCCACTTGTTAGCATCTGCTTTTTTCAAGTAAAAGGTAAAAAAAAAAAAAAGAAAAAAAAAATATTACAAGGGGTTATTACTGATATATTTTATGCCACAGAATAAAACGTGAAAATATGTTGAGCTTGTGTTAATCAGACCTTATTTCAGACATTTAGCCAAACACCCATTCAGAAAACCAGGACATGGTAAAATGCAAACACATAATCCCTACAGCGCTCTTTGTGATATAGTCAAGCTCATATACTTCAAATGTATTAATTATATCATGATTACTTGTTTAAACAGTGGAGAGGAAAAAACAGAATGCATGTTATATGTGAGGAAGTTTCAAATAACAAAGCTTAAATTTTAATATTATTAGAATAATTTTTTTGTTTTTGTTTTGTTTATCAAACAGGATGAATGTTGAATGTCTTTACATATGCTCTATAAAGTGAATCAAACAGGTGAATATATACGATCTTTTAAAAATGTGAATTTAATATTTTATCCTACAGTATATATTAATGGGGAAATTAAAATATGCTGCAGTAAGAAAGACCTATGTTTATTTCAAGATATTATAACAGTAATAAGACACTGACATTGGATGCTTTTAGTGTTTTTCACTGTGGCTATTGTCTTTCTCATCGTTCATTGTTTATTGGACCAGGTTTTAACCATAAAACATGCATAAGGAAGAAATGACCATGAACTCTAGCCTGGACGTCTTGGTTTCTGGCAAAAGCTAGACATTTTAAGAGGGGCAACTTCAGAAGGTCATCAGCAAATGCCCGTGTCGTGCTTGACAATTTTAGAGTCTTCACATAAACACAGCGCTCAGTTCCCATGACAACACGAACCCATTGTAATTTAATTGCAACCTCAGGCTCATCTTCTTAATAACTCATTTTGATTATTCTGTTTATTTTAGCCTTTGGTGCTGTTTTAGCAAGCAGTAGGTACTTGATTGTGGATCGCAATTATCTTCGGAAAGCCAACAATCAACATGTTACTGTTGCGATTCCATCAGGTCTTCTTAAACAAATTAAGGCCGGGGAGTTTAAACTACTTGTCGAGTGTTGCCATTTGGATTTCTGGCTGTGTTTAAGGTCTGCGTAAATCCTATCTTATCTCTGTTTTTCTTATGAGATTGGAGTCCGTTTCTACGAAATCAGAACCACTCGTAAACACGTTCCCTACAAGCTTTGTTTCCTTTGGAGTGACCACTGGAGCTGGCAACACGGACCAGATTTGCAATCTCAAAAACCAAGCCAGCGAGAAATGTGTTTAAGGCTTAAGGAATGACCTTCTAAATATACCGAGAGAGAAAATATAAACAGTTTCAACGAAAAAGCAATCAATCTTATCTGTAGGAGTGCACTATCAGCAATTTAAACGTGATGTTGTGCACACTATATGTCCTTTAATATATCATTCAGCAAATCATTAATTTTATGTGGAAAAGCTACACTTACATGTGTTCTGTTGATCTGAAAACAATGAATGTGTCATAGTAATCAACATCTGAGATAAAAGTGTCCGGGAATGGCAGGATATGTTTAATATCTCTCATCTAATGTTCAGCTACGATCAAATTGTGCAACTGTGGAGCAGCATTTCAATATATGCTGTATGAGAAAATGTGACTATTGACTGTTTTAGTTAGCCTAGATTTCCCTGATATTTAGTATAGATGGCGATTGCATTTGAGTATGATAAATAAAACACCCAAAATCATCTTTGAATTTGAAGTGGGGTTAATGCTTTTAGGCACAAACATTTATAATCACACTCTGTTTCTTTTGAGGTAAAAGGCTTCACTGTACAATACAACATACTGTACCTTTAAGAACTGAAAATTTCCCAGTGGTTTATTGAAACTAAACCGCAAAAAAAAAAAATATATATATATATAATGGATGACATGATGAATTTGTAATGATTGTATTGTACATACTGTATCACTACATGACTATATTCATATATTTTTTTGTGAAATTTTCCTGTCGGGAAAAACTATTAGTAATCATTGTTGCTCATTTCACTTTCAAAGAGGTTAGCCAGTTAAAACACAGGTAATTTGCATGTTTATATAGTAGCCAAAAACATATTTTTTTAAAGCTATGATTCAAAAGGAGGCTGTAAAATGTTCAGAAAAACTAAATTAGGATTTTTCTGCTCCAAGGAAGCTTGACAAACACTATAAATAGACTTCAGGGAAAAATAGGATAGTTAGAAAGAAAGATGTGACCACCAGTCAATACGTGATTTACAAAGAATGCCATGTTTGTGTCGTAGAGTATACGGTTTCCATTATGCTATCAGGAGTATCATACAAAACAAATGGACAAAATGACATACTATTTTCATAACAGAATACAAGCTCAGCAGGACAACAGAGCTATAGAATAGCTTGCATAAATAGTAAGATTAATATTTATGCTAAGGAAAGTATAATTTTACATTTAGTGGAATATTTCACTAGAGAGGTGGGTGTGATGACAATCTAAACATGGTACTGAAGTAATTCCCTGTTCCAGTTCACAAAACACCAGGGAGGGATTTGTTTAGTTTATTCTGATTTATATTGCTTTTGCTCTAGTGGGACAGTGACGAAACGTATATGAAACCAATGTCAATGTTAACAGGGGATGGACTTTTTCAGAGGAAGCATGATTATGGATTATGGACTTGTTCGGGCCAGAAGTGATGATTTAAAATTAAAACTCTTTAATGATGGATTTGTTTCTTATAAACATGCAGCTTTTCACTTCACTAAATGCTAATTGATGGACTGGAGGGGTGTGGGTTACTTGTGATGTATTTATCATCTGTTTGGACTCTCATTCTGACGGCACCCATTCACTGCCTGCAGAGGATCCATTGGGGAGCAAGTGATGTAATGCTACATTTCTCCAAATCTGTTCTGATTAAGAAACAAACTCATCTACATCTTGGATGGCCTGAGATTGAGTAAATCTTTAGCAAGTTTTTATTTTTAGGTGAACTATTCCTTTAAAGTGTGATTTATTTTTATTATATTTATACTGTTTTTGAGTCTCAAAAATGTAGTTTGATCTTTGAAAAAATGTTAGTTTTAAAAATGATATCAGCTTGCACATATATGTCACTTTGGGTTGAAAAAGCTCTGCTATATGACTAAAAGTTTCAGATTCACATCAGCGTAATCAACACAGAAACCGAATCAGCCTCAGTCTCTTCAGAGAAGAACGAGTATGCGAGGTTTGAGGGAGCATGTTTAACTACGGTCAGAGTTTCTAAGGGTCTGGGCAGTGTTCAAACTTCCCTCATTAATCCTCCTTTGAGTAAGAAACTTCCTGCAGCTAAGAGCGCTGCTCCCCGGAGAGACGTAATTTACAGACTGCAGCACAACTGGTTCATGAACGCTGTCCGCAGCATTCTCTCTTTCACATGTGCACACAAACATAAACATGCACACCAAAACATCCTAACCCTCGAAAAAAGGGCAGCACGCAATTGATGTCTGTTCAGGTCAAAGCTGACACTGTCCCATAAGGGTCGTTTCGCACTTTGCATTTTGACAGTGGGAAAACATTTTTTAGAATGCTGCCCTAAAAGCAACACAAGGGTGAGCAATGATAATAATTTGTGAATATCTATATTCCCATAGTCAAATAGAGGCTTTGCATTGTTGTCTGTGTCCATAGAGCCTATATGTGACCCTGGACCACACAACCAGTCGCACGGGTATATTTGTAGCAATAGCCAAAAATACATTGTATGGGTCAAAATTATCCATTTTTCTTTAAGTATAAGACATTAAGAAAAGATCATGTTCCATGAAGATATTTTGTAAATTTCCTACTGTAAATATATCAAAACTTAATTTTTGATTAGTAATATGCATTGCTAAGAACTTCATTTAGACTACGTTAAAGGTGATTTTCTCAGTATTTTGAGGTGATTTTTTGCACCCTCAGATTCCAGATTTTCAAATAGTTGTATCTCCCATCCTCACAAAGCTTATTTATTCAGCTTTCAGATAAAGTAGAAATCTCAATTTCAAAAAAATTGACACTTATGACTCGTTTTGTGGTCCAGGGTCACATATGGAGTGTGTTTGCATTCTTGAGAAGACATGTGTCAGTTAGGATGCTGTTCGCACAGCATCAAGCTCACAACACATCATATAATGTGTCACTTCACATTGTATTGGCATGTTTTCTCTGAGGCTCCCACTGAGATATTTAAGGTTTGTTGCTAAGTTTCATTGGGAGCTGGTGACCCTGCGCTGAGCGGATGACCTCTGAACTGGGTGCCTCTGTTGAGATGTAGAAACAGCCCATATGATGTTCATTAAATGAAGGCTCATTTAATGTAATGTAGCTGTAGATTTATATTTCAGGTGAACATTGCCATCTAGTGGCTGAATGTGGAAGAACGATGCTCTTAGAGGAGAGGCTGGTACAGTGATGGTGCTTTAAATGATTCGTAGAACAATAAAAAAAATCCTTATTTTATAAAATATTTTACTTAGACTGAATATGCACGAATATCTTATTAAATCCCAGTTTAATCCTGAAAAAGTAAGAAATGTTTTCTTTCAAAAATACAGTAACCCAGTTGATTTGGATTATTATAAATGACCAGAAGCAATTTAGAAATTGGCTAAAACCACTGATCTATAATAGAGAATTATATATAGATCAGTGGCTGAAACACACACTTATGGCTGTTAACATGTATAAAACAATTATGGATCACAAAACAATTCATGAATCACAGAAAAAGGTAACCAATTTTTAATTAATTAGTTTTTTAAATATATAAATATATATATGTGTGTGTGTGTGTGTGTGTGTGTGTGTATGTATGTATGTATGTGTGTGTGTGTGTGTATATATATATATTATTTAATTATATTTGAAAATTAATTTAATATTGTAAAAAATGCCTTTGTCTTATCAGTCAGCATAGGCAATTACTTACCAAACATAAGTAAATTATATTAGTATTTAAATTTTTGTTAAGAAAATATAATTACCAAAAATGGTTTAATTTATTTATTTAATAAAATGTAATATGATGGGAAGTTAACATCTGCAATCCACTTCAGAAAGGGCTTTTATTTTCAGATTTAAAAAGAAAAGCAGAAAAAAAAGAAAAAAACAACAACATTATACCTTTCTCTTTTGTATCATTTTCATAACTCCTCATCTTGAGAAAAAAAGTAAATATTCCTTTGGTAATTGCTTTAGCGAGCAAAACTGTGATTTTTCCAGTAAATACATTTTAGCCGCCTAAGAGATTACTGTGGGGGAAAGCACAAATAAATCACATTCAAATCAGCACATTCCCATCCTTCTCCAATCAAAAGCAGCATTTTGTAGAACATTTCAGTGTTCACAGGGGGACAATAATCAGTTTCAAAAGAGAAAAAAAAGGAGACGATGAGTTTAATGGTACAGTTGAGGCTCTAAGAAAATAATGCAATATTATACTTTAGTTTAAGTATGCACAATACTGGCAAGTTAACTTAGAAATATACATGAGATATATACATTAATTTATCTCTTTTCTTATTTAAAATAAATCTGTCCCACTCACTGGGTCACATGACGTGTCCACAGCCAATCACATGGCTCGAGACTAAATAAGTGGAGTACAAGTCATGACCTTGGCATCTCTTTACACAATTCTTTACATTATTATTGTTTCTTTTTTTTTTTCTAATGCAATTATAGCAAAGAAGTGCAAATATAGGGAGAGTATGTAGTTGGAAAACCCTCCCAACTTGTCAATAAAATAAATGCATAAATACAGGTTAGTATTCACCATAATAATGTAAACACAACTTAATACAATGTGCAATCTCTTGCTACGTCAGATCCTAAAAACTGTATGTATGTATATATTATATATATATCATTTTTTTATTGATTGATTTATTTATTTACATTCGCCATGGAGGTTCTGTGACAGTTTTGTTTCCAAAGAGCTTCAGCATTTTCTGTGCCTTTCTTCTTTCTTCTCTCCTTACATCTGTCAAAGTAAAACCATAAAACCATATAAAACAGTGAATCATATTCAAGTTAAATAATGTAGGCAGTAAAACCATATATGTCCTTTATTATTGATGTAGAGCATTAAGAATTCAGTTTGATCACTTCAATATGTCCATCACATCTATAATCTAGCCAGAGTGACATTTTTATTACATTTATTACAGAAATGACATTCTGCTGTAATGTTTTTTGTGTATTGATAAATTTCTTTCGTTTTTCAGTTTTGAACATGTTGACTTAATATGTCATTTAAGTGTCAAAGAAAAAAAGAAGAGAAAGAAAGAAAGAAAGAAAGAAAGAAAGAAAGAAAGAAAGAAAGAAAGAAAGAAAGAAAGAAAGAAAGAAAGAAAGAAAGAAAGAAAGAAAGGAAATCAACTACAATATGGAAATTATCCTATGGTGACTGTCCTCATCTTCAACTGTGAAATATTAAAAAAAAAATATCCAAATGAAATGTGGATTTATGGGCTCTATTTACAAAAAAAAAAAAAAAAGATGAGCCATGAATTGCCATAAAAATGCAAAATAAATATTATTTACTGAGCCACAGTTACTGAGTCATGTGGAGTGACTCACAGAATCCCTAGAGAGAGGTTCAGAAATAATAAGCAAAATTAACGTTTGTTTTCTAATGGTTAGAAACATTAAGCTTATTAAAAATGATGACCAGACATGATGACCATTTACACTCCTGACAGAAAATAACATAAAATAAAATTCTTTAAAAAAAGAAACACTATAGTGCGACAAAATATCAACATAAAACAAAATGCAGCACTGATTTAAAAAGCCTAATGTTTATTTAGTGAGCAGTTGACTTACTTAGTTTTAATTCTACGTGCTGAAACAGATTTATTTTTGTATTTTTTGTGTTAGTGGTCAATTTCTCACTGTCATGAAATGGACAGCTCATAACCTGAGAATGCTTCATTGAGCTCCTTACAGTGCTTCACATGTTCATGTCTGGTTTGACTTTAAGATTCAAAATCAGCAACAGAGGAGCTTCAGGGTGGTATGTACTGTCGTCCTCAGAAAAGAGACAAAAAAATATTCTGGAGCAAAAGCGGAACAAAGTGTGCAGAGGCGGGCGCTTAAGTGTATTTATGCAAAAAACAAATCATAATCCATGTTTGTCTTTTTAAAGGGTACATAATAAGAGCATCATAAAACTGGAGTAAACAGTTATTATGGCCTAAGGAATGGGGTCTGTGGTCTGGAAAACACCACTGCTTGGCAAGAATGCCACTTTCGCCTTCATTTTTCCTGTTTTTCTCTGTTCTCTCCAGTCTTTTTATTTGTGGATATTTTCTGCCCTGCTTTTTTACCTGCTGTGATAAAAGCTTCCTAACTTTTTCATTTTCTCCTGTTATGCACACACAAAGCACTAAAATTTGATATTTAGAGCCCCGAATCATCTGTTTTAGGCCCACAGCGGCCACCGCCCTACCCTTTAATCCTAAAACCAACATCATTCTCCATGTTCATGATCAGAGGTTTGTGTGTTATGATTTAGGCAGGTAAGTTTGGGTCACCTGTAGGGTCTTAACAGAAAACCTTCTGCTGTGAGCCCTTCTGAGATCTGCTGCCTGACTTTCATTAACTCTCAGGCTTACACTTGAAGACAAGGAAACTTGAGAAGAAAGGAAATGATCTTGTGTTAATCTAGAGGACATCCAAGGACTAAATTAATTCATCGGGTTCGCATTGGTCACACCATAAGTAAGTCTTTGAGGTGTCAACTTCAGAGATAAACCACAATGGTACTGATGGAGAACATCTGATGTGGATAGTAACAGTAGAAATACTTTGTTATACTGTTTTTGAGTAGACTTTCTGTTGAATTCTCCTTCACTAAGATTTATCTCTGGTATTAGTCAAGTCAAGTCACCTTTATTTATATATAATCCTGATTGTGTTAAAGCAGCTTTACAATATTTTTGTCAATATTGAAAGAGGACAATAACAAAGTCCTTTTCCAGCTAAAGTAAGTTCATTGATGATTCAGTGATATCGTCATCCAGTTAAGCTCTTCCATATATATTTTATATAATATATTTTTAGAATATTTCATAAATATTCTTTTGTTTTATATAATTATTTATATTAATATTATTTGCCATTATTAATGCATAGTGCATATTAATGCATTTGCATAATGCCATTATGCCATTATTTGCCAGAGAGTTGCTAAAAAGTCAGCTCGTATTACTTTTTTTCCACCATACTATAAATTTAATATCAAGTTGAGTGCATTGCATTGTTGGATACATCATTCATGCAGTGTACTTTATAGCGCATGCATGTAGAACATTTGCATACTACACCTTATATTCTCTCATAAATACTTAGTATTTATAGGAGAATATAAGGTGTAGTATGCAAATGTTCTACATGCATGCGTGCCATGAAGGGCGACTGAAAGTGACAGAGAAAATAAAAGAGGCTTGATGTGGAAACAAAGAGAGGGTTTAAAGAGGATCAGGTAAAAGTGGGGCTTATTCTGCAATATGAATCACCTTTTGGACACTTTCTTCTAATCCGGCACTTTCTACTCTCTGTCTGAGGTGGGCAGAGTGCTTCTGTCTCTTCAGGCATGTTTCTGGACAGCTCACGGGTCCTGCTCTGCTGCCCCCATCTGACACCACAGCTCAGGCCGTTGTGCTGGCATGGGCTCCATTCACCCCAAAGCCCAAAGATACTGAGCACACAGCCTTCTGGAGTACAAGCAGAAAAAGAATACTTTACTTATTCTGCAAAAGATCTTTTATTTTGACTGACAGTTTTCATTTTTGGGTGAGCTATTACTGATATTTATTCTCTAATTGATAAACTCTGCAAAATCCACATTACTGAACTGAACTAAATCAACACTCAACTGACTTGAGCTGAATAATAACACTATTGTTTTCTGTAGGGCTATTTTACTGCTGAAATTGCATTAGTTTCATGAATGAAGAACTGTGCAACATTAATGTTGCTATTTTCATTTTTGTTACTGTGAAGCAGGTTTACATGGAAGCTTAATTTCACCATGGGATAAAAAATAAATGTAATTGCAACTTCATAATCAATATATAATTATAGATATAAAGTCGGAATTGCTTAATATAAAGTCAGGATTGTGAGATATAAACTTGCATTTGCACGAAAACAGTCAGAATTATGAGATAAGAAAATTCCTATTACCTTTTTTTATTTTAAAAATAATTGTTTTTATTGCTTCCATAGCTTTGAAAGAGTCTGTATTGTATAAAGCACTATAAATACATGTAATTTGACTTGACTTAATCTTTAGCATCAAAGCTACTGTGTGAGTAAGCAAGTGAAATCATTCCTAAGTATTTGCAGAACATCAAGTTAATGGCATGTAAATACCCTGGTAAATGCAACCCATACTTGCAACCCTAATACAAGTCCATATCTGCTACTTATCATTGCCACACATGAGAAAACATCTTGATGTAATTGTTTCAAATAAAACATGGCTGATAGGCTTCTTTCAGTATGGTAATGAGAGTTTAATGGCATCTACCCATAAAAAAGGTCTGAAAACGAGTCAAGTGCTTACCAACGCAGTCTGTGGACTGAGGAAATGTGCCCTCTGGACAGTTTTTGAAGCATTTGCCTTTGAAGAGCAGATATCCTCCCTTGCACTTGGTGCAGAAGTCTTTGCTGAAACACCTCTCGCACTCTGGAGCTTTGCATTCTAGGAGAAATATGTATGACTATAGTCTTATATAAGGTGTGTGGTATTGTTATGGTACATAATTTTTTACAATTTACATGTTTTAAAAAAAATAATATGGCATTTGGCCATGTTTAATATGTGAGTAAATACCAAATATTAGTGAGAATATTAAATAAAATATGCATTTTAATTTTTTTTTTTATATTGATATATATTATATATTTATCGAATAATAAAGAATCCAAGGTTTGGATATTACTGATATTATATCATATATCATACAGATTTTACTGTACAATTATTGTATATATATATTAACTCTTTTCTAGGTTGGACTCACTCATGCAACGGTTGAGATCTTTGCCTCGGAGGCCGAAGTGTCCGGAGGGACAGGAGTGAACACAAGAGCCGTGGTGACTCATGCCATCTCTGTTCAGGAACAGGAAGAGGCGTTCAGAGCAGCGCAGGCAGCCATTTCCCTTCGAACACTCCAGACAGCTCCTGCAGTCCTGTCGCCAGCTCTCTGAAATTACAAATCATTATTAGCAAACAGGAAATGTAGCATCTCAAGGGAGCGTGTCTAAGACTGCGCACTGGGATTTATGTGCAGTCCCATTATCTGACACATTACACTTTCTGCGGTGACATTTAAGGGTTTAGAGATGACATTCTAAAGGCCGTAAGCCTGTATGTCATCTCTGCGGCTTCTTGAAAAGGGCCTTGGCTTCTTTCTCTCACCTAACTAAACTCAAGAAATTATACTGCAGTGTGCATTTTAGCAATGCAGGATTTGAATTTTGATGTGCATTATCATGATTAATTGTGATAAATTATGCAATCAAGACTTAAGAGTTTCTCCTGGTAGACGATATGTAGAAAGCAGATTGTCTAGCCACCACCCAGAACACCCTGGAAACTACATAGCAACACCCTAGCATTATGGTGACAAGATTTGCATGCTTAAGTACAA
This sequence comes from Barbus barbus, assembly GCF_936440315.1. Classification (NCBI taxonomy): domain Eukaryota; kingdom Metazoa; phylum Chordata; class Actinopteri; order Cypriniformes; family Cyprinidae; genus Barbus; species Barbus barbus. The sequence continues at coordinate 28,534,656 of NC_136741.1, read as the reverse complement.
TGCATGGGTAATTCACAATGTAAAAATCTAGTTTAGGCAAATCATTATAACTATATATATTATAGACCATATACAGTATATTTATAATTTTTGTAAATATTCAAAATTAAATAATAAAATTGGTACATACGAAAAATATAGCTCCGCTCTTAAAATTGGTACATGGAAAATATCTAAATGTATTTAGTTGAAACTTTTGAATGACAAAGTATATTATGCATTTTGGTTATGGACACTTTTTTTGTTTGATTTATCATCTCCACATTTATCAAGTCCACATCTAAAACCATTAGGGTCCCACAAAACAACTGAGGCCCAGTGGTTAAAGGTAAGGTCCATTAAATAAAGTAACTGGTTCAATCCCTTCAAAGAAAGAGATATGAGACGACACCATCGTGCCCTTAAGCAAAAAACATATCCCCGGACTGCTCCATGAGTTGGTTGTTGTAATAAGTCAACTGTATAAAAGCATCTGCTAAATAACTGTTTACTCTCTCTCAGTCTTTTCACAAAATGTGTTCTTAATGTACAGAGTGCATGCATGTTTACAACCGACCGATACCAAAGCCAGAGACTGGAGATTGAAGCCTCTTGCGTCACACTGAGCCACTGGAGAGGGTTTGCAGGGGGGAGATGTGAGGAAACTACCAGATGGTTCTTATCTTCATGTCCTTCATTAGGGAAATAAAGAGAGACACCACTGTCTACAAAGATATCGATGAGCCAAGCTGAGATGCTTCCGCTGAGTTCTCATCAATATATTGTTCACTATTTTCTGCATGGATGTCAATCAAATGAAATGAAGGCCAGATACTTCCACAACTGTGATTGAACATGTTCTGAGACGGAGTATTGAACTGAGAAAAGTCTGTGCGTTTTTGCTCTGTAGGACATCTCTATTTTTGGGTTTCTTTTTTATATATATTTGTATATATAACTTTTTTTTGCTTTATGACTTTTTTTATTTATAACCTTTTATTTAAAACTTTTTTATTTGCAGGTTTTAGAAACAAATTAGTGCTAGTTTGTATAGGTACATAATTGGTAAGTTATATAAAAAAAAGAGTAATTCAAAACAAGGGTTTCAAACAATTTTGCAGTTAAATTTCTTTGCTTGTGTGTTTACGATAGCTAGACAGGCAGACAGATAGACAGATAGATAGATGATGGATAGATAGAGAGAGAGAGAGAGAGAGAGAGAGAGAGAGAGAGAGAGAGAGAGATACACAGTATATGCAGAATATAACCATCTCTCATTTTATTTCAAGCTTTCTAGTATAACATGAGGGGGTTTTAGTCACTCTTTTGCGGAAAAAAAAAATCAATACCTAAAGCAACACATACTGAGGCAGAGTAAAGTCTCAGCCATCATAAATTAGATCTAATGCTTCGTGACTATTCTGGAAAATCAGTGGTAAATAAACTGACTGATCTTGCCGCAGTGCATCAAGATTTATTACCAACTGGTCAATATTTCAGTCTCGTTCTGCAGAAAATATGCACATAAATATGATCCACTCGGTGTACACTCATAAAGCCTCATCACGGATAATACATTGTATGCACTGACTTTACAACTGTCATTCCATACTAGATAAAGGCAATACCTGTTTAATTTTTGTTTTTCCATTTAGATCGCAGTCTCAGATCATCACTTTAACATTCTTCATACTGTAGTCATGGATGTTTAACACGCAGAAGAGACGTTACTGTCTCATCAGTCATTGAGTCAACATCGGTTCTATAGCATATTTCATTTTATATAAAATATAATAACAAACATATGATATTATATACAATTACTACTACTTATTAAAATAAAGTTCCAAAATCACACAAGCCTATTACATACAATCAAACCACTGGATAGACACTACACAGTAAATGAACCTTTGGAAATTTGCATACAGTTTTAGCTAAAAACAAAATGCCCAGCATATAATGGTGCCAAAAGTACTAAACAGCAACAAACATCAGCAGTACTTTCCTAACAACAGTCTAATGCACTTCAAAGTCTTCCTGCTCCATCATGTCACTGCATGTAAAGACAAACGTTTGTCTTTGAGTGTTTTTATCAATGATGTAGATGTATGCAGCTAATGACTATTTTACTGTATCAAAAGTATTTTCATATAATGAAAAAGTGCTTTTCACTATTGCCTCCGTATCTACACAATATCACTATATGGCCTTTAGCCCCAAGTGTGAGTTAAATGACCTCTGTGATTTTCAATCACAATAAACTTATTTTCTTTTTAGGTTTGCATCAAATAATAATAAATAAAACATATTGTCTTGTTACAGTATATATTTTGGGATCATAAAAAAATGACAATAGCAATCTGGAGATGACAAGCAATCACAGAAATTTATATTTTTTTATTCATATTAATTTATTATTATTATTATTAATCAGTCACAGATGCTGTAAGACCCTCGTCTATATCACATATGGATCCATCAATATAGACTTAAATTTTTTATTTAATCTCTAAAGTGTTTTTTAAAGCGAAATTATAATATTTTATAATGATCTTATTTCAACAGGATGCCAAATCACAACAACTAACTAGAACAGAAATGTGCCGTATTACAATTCTAAGCTTCAAATAGCCAGGGAAAGTCACTGCAACACACAGCCTCATATAATTACATTAAAAAAAATCAACATTTGTGTAAACATGCAATATTTGGTATTGGTACACGTATTGAAATTACCATTAAAAAAAGTACCACGGCACAAGAATTTCACAACCATGGAGCATATAGAAGAATACCATGGTACACTCTCAGAAATAAGACACCCTTTTATGTCTTATTTACCCCTAAAGAGTACACATTACCTACCATTAAAAGAACATATTGGAACATAAATTGTCAATTTTAGTAGGTTTTGAAAAGGTACCGCCCCAGTGACAAACTTTGTACCTTTTTTCCGAGAATGTAACATGTCCATAAACTATAGTATTTGTTACTTTTTGTAAGTGTATAATTATTATCATTTAAAAGCAGATATGATCTTACCACTTCGTTTTCTCGCCGCTAATGTCAATATAAGCGTCTGACAAACAAGCGAGAGGAGAGCCAAAAGTTGCCAATGCATCTGGACAAGGAACAGGTTCCGTAACATCTGCCTGAAAGACTGCCTCTGAAAGAGAGCCGGCCTCCACTCTGCCTCATGGAAACTCATGGTGAACAGCCTGATGCCCACCCTGCCCACATCACCTGATCTCCACCAACATCTGTCCAATTTACCTTTCAGCTGTTGACTAATTGTACTCGTTTCAGGATGTCGTATTGCGTGTATTCCACCATTAATGTCGCATACCTGAGGCAAAACTCTACTTTTGACCTTTCTCTCAACCCACAATCCTAAGCCTGACTATTTCATCCCTCTATATTTAGATGGTTTAGAAGATCTGGGTTTATTTTTCCAAACACAGTGGAATACAGATTGTAGTTTGCTGTGGTTGTGGTGCCCTGGATCGTGCAGATCTCCTTCCTGTTCTCCGCAGCTTTGAGGTTGGGTTTGTTTAGTTTTTCATATAAAGTTGAGGGTATCATTAAATATCTGTGGGAAAAAAAAAGACAGAAAAGAGTGAGCATATATACATCAAATACATCTAGTGACTTGCCATCTGCAGCTTGTCATGGGGCTGTCTTAACAAACAGCAAATGTTTCACAAAAAAGGCAGGAATTAGACTGAAAAATGAGCAGATATAAACAAACAAACCAGTGAAAACAACTTTCATGGGTAATTGGGCTACTGTTCCTTCCAAATCTTATTAAGAGGGCTGTTTACAACATGCTTTAGAAGTCCATTTATATGTAGTTAGATCTTTCTTTCAGTTTTCTCCTCACTGCTTGCATAAGTTCTCCATTTCAAGTGCATTTGTTTAAAATCAAAATGTAAAAATGATAAACCATTGATGCCTAAATTTACATTAAACATAAAAAATGTACAAGAATTCAGTCATGCATGCAATCAATGGTACTTCGAAAAATTTCAAAACATTGTAGTACCATGATGGAATCACATACAAAAACATAAATACACTTAATGGGGTTTTGTTGAGCATGGTACCATGGTACTATCATGGTATTCACACACAAAAAAACATGGTAGTACATCAGTTGGTGATATTACATGATAGGTCTCACAAATCAAGTATTAAAAAGTACCGTGGTATACCTACTATGGTTTTGGACCATATGGTACTACCATGAATGGGGATACTCATAATATTTCATATGGTACTTCAGTGTACACATATCATGGTATTCATCCCTCCCCCAAAAATATGGTTATACCATGATATATTTTTTAAAAGTGATATCACATGATAGCCCTTGCAAATCAAGTATCAAAAAGTACTGTGGTATACCGACTATGGTACCATGGTACAATTACTATAATACTGTGGTACTAAAATTCATGTACCATGGTATATTGTATGGTACTCCAATAGTGTATTTCCAAAAAACATGGTACAGGTACATGTCTTGAAAACATAGTAGTAATGGTATGTTTTCCTAGTTTTTGTAAGTAATGTAAATTGCATGGCACATGAATATGGTATATGGTATATGTCAAAGTAATATTTATCACTCATAATTATCCTTACAAAAAGTCCTGTGATGCATCAGATGGTATCTGTCAACGTACCATGATATTACCATTTGACACCATTACTGTACCATGGTATAGGTGTGACTTTGGTAATTTTGTACCATTCGAAAACACCCAAAGCCTTGTGTCCCGCACACATGCAGGCTGATATCACAAACCCAAGGTTGTGAACTCTCGAATCGGCTCTGTGTTTGATAAGCGGGCTGAAAGAGCATGGAGGGGGGATAGGCGCCGCTGCGCTCATGACAACCTGCTAAATACGCACCAGATGCAGTGGGTAAGATACTGGCCGTTCAGAGGCACGCTATGAGGCAGTGGCACTACACATCTCTGTTGCACACTCTTCCAATCAGAGTAACTCCACTGGATTCAAAGCTCGCCGTCAGCTCTGGGTCTGCTGTGATGTCGGGGAGCCCACTTCCCTGCTGGTTCTCGTTTGTTGGATTGTCTCTCTGGTTTCCTTTGAGGCTGTTATGGATGTACTGAGACGGGCAGCTCTCCTCCACGGCCTTGAAGTGCCTGGTTCTCAATCTAATCACAAGATAAAGACACAGACTTACAGATGCATAAAAGATATTATGTAGCTATACCGTTCTTTTTTTCCAAATAGGTTTTTAGCTTTCAGCATGTCTTTTAACATCTGTAAGGAGTCAAATCACTTTTTCCTTTGACAGAGATCATGTTTTTACATAGGACTGTCATAATGCATGCATTAATTTAACAGAAAGGTCCATCCAAAACTAAAAACTATGTCATTATTCACTCACCCTCACATTGTTCCAATTCAGGAAGAAACTAAATAAGATGTTTTGGAGAAATGCGCAGCTCTTCTCCATGAAACAAATGCTTATTGTGACCTTGGCCTGTCAAAGCTCCAGAATGGAAAAAAAAGCATAAAAAGGAACCATAGAAGTCATTGTGCGGTATACAAACTATTTTTTGTATGCACAAAATCTCAAAGTTTTTTAATTTTTAAAAAGAAAAACTATTTCCCAAAGGGAGAAAAAATCAAGATAAATTCTTTATAATAAATAAATACATTGTATTACTTTGTTTCGGAAGATATTTCATTTTGTTTTAAGGATGATTAGATATTGAAACTTTCAAATTTTCACAATAAGAGAAAACTATTCAATAAAGATCTATTTTCAAAAAAATATTTTTCTTTTCAATATATTTAAGCTTGTTTTTAGATATAAACAAAATATTAAAAAATGACTTTACAATGCTAGTTGTTATGTATGCAAAATCCAACTTCCAATTTTTCCCAAATATAACATTTTTATTCCTCGCAGGATGATTTATTTGCCTCTGCAAAAAAGTAAAATCTGCTACCAACTTTTAAAGTGGTAGTTTCATTTAACACTGAGCTGCACGGTCACCTTCTTGTTTCCCTTAACTCATTCATCAGTTCACCTTAAAATACAGACATACTGATGACTGACAGTCTATAGTCTGCAGGTCTAAAGTGGAGAATGCACAAGGAATGCATGAAACATTCCTTCAGTATTGCACAGATGGGATGTGAGTTTTGAAGACATCATATTTCTGTCAAACTCTCTGAAGCTGATTAAAATGTAATGTTTATTATTAATATCCTTATGATTATCAATTTGATTCATAAATGTCGGACATTTCCAAACTGAACATTTCAGCTAACAGCCAAGTTTATAGACAGTTTAGCTGATTGACAGGATGAAGAGGTGTATGTAACGGTCTAGCAGTATCTGTCTGTAAAAGACAAAGACAAGAAGTGGAGACTCACTCTGATGTGCAAAGAAAAGAAGTTCAAGGTTTCACAGACTTTAGCTCAGATATATAAAGTAGCAGGGCATCTCAAACGAGGACCATATGCTCCACCTGGACTGTGTGTAATGTGCTCAACAGGACAAGAGCAGCCAAAGCACGCTATACTTCTCATACTTGGCATGCAGATCTCTCTCTCTCTCTCTCTCTCTCTCTCTCTATCTATCTATCTATCTATCTATCATTGTATTTTACAGTTGCATGTGTATTTTTAAGGCAATGATTTGAGGATGTTATGCATTCTTTGGTAATGTTTGATTTTATTAGAATTCTATTTGCAACCACACTATTATAATTTTGGCATGCAGTAAAACCTTTACTAACTAACCACAATTTATAGTTACAGAAATGTTCTTGTATCTAAACTTCTGCAGATGTCCGGAACGATGCATGAAAAACAAAATAATTAAAATTAAGGTGTGTGGCCAAGTATGGTGACCCATACTCGGAATATGTGCTCTGTATTTAACCCATCCAAGTGTACACACACAGCAGTGAACACACACCTGGAGCAGTGGGCAGCCAATGCTGCGGCGCCCGGGGAGCAGTTAGGGGTTCGGTTCAGGGGGTCTCACCTCAGTCGGGGCATTGAGGGTGAAGAGAGTGTTGGTTATTCACTCCCCCCACTGACAATTCCTGCCGGACCTGAGACTCAAACCCACGACCTTTGGGTTACAAGTCCAACTCTCTATCCATTAGGCCACGACTGCCCCCAGTAAAATAAAACAAAATAAAATATGGAACGACTAACTGTCAGATGACTCTTCATAACATTTTATTTGGATGTTTCATCACGTGACTCGTTGTTGTGTTGTGATAAGTAGCTTCATGGAGCGGGTCTGGTTTTGATGTGCAACTGAATAGCTCGTTTTTCATGATAATAACGCGTCAAGTCTGGACCTCATTAGGTAACCAGCTGAAAACATTCACACATGGTGGCCTTATTGTCAGACAAACCTGAACCTGTGTGGACCAACCTGCTGAAACTATGAGCCCTTATTCTCTCTATGTCAGGGATAGGCAACTTCGGTCCTGGAGTTTAGCTCCAACCCAAATCAAACACACCTCCCTGTAACTTTTTCCTCCAGGACCGAAGTTGCCTATCCCTGCTCTATGTGATCTGAAGTCAACATATGCCTTCAAGACAGCAGACTCTAGAGCTTCATACCTATCGGGCTTACAGTAAATCCTCAAGACTTTAAGAACTGAACTCATCTAATCTTTCCAAGCTGAAGACCTACAGTCTTTAACAGGGAAATGAAAACACCTGTTTCGGGTTTTCCTGCATGTCTGTTCACTGCGGCGAGAGGAAAAACCGACAAATGCTAGTGTGTTGTGGGTGGTTACTAGGACGTTGCTATGGGGGAATTTTAGCAATTTGCAATGTTTCTACAGCATTTTTTTTTTTCAGGTGACTGCAAGTGTATTGTGTGCTTTAGGCTAACTGAGACTTGTCATAGCACTTACATAGTATTACTCTTTTGTAGGTTTTGATTGCTTCTATTGTCATAATTTTTCAGTTGCTAAAATTTCAGAAGATAAAAGTGTCTGTTAAATGACTAAATGTAAATACAATTTCCAAATACAAACTAGATTTTCTAAAAACAAGGAAACAACAAACAATTTTGCTATTGCAAGATTAATTTACAATGCAACAGGCATTTAGGTGATTGCATATATAGCTAAAGATATAGATTTAGCTCCTTCACCAAAAATCTTTGAGTTTTTTTCACATCGTATCATAAGCCAGGTAAAAATCATAAGTCAGACTGCTAATAAATGTAAAAGCATACCACTATTCTGCACTTAAACGTTATGTCTGCATGAAACAATGACAAAAGAAACGGTTGCTGGTTGCTTTATATGTCAGTCAGACTGTTTTTGGCCAAACTAGGCTGAAGAGTGGTCTAGTCAAAAGTCTGCTTAGAAATTATACTGTTGCTATGAATTGTCACTTTTCATTAAAGCAGATACTTTTGAGTACACATCAGACAGCAGCAAAGACTAATGTAGATGGGCAGTACTGTACATTACTCTCATGCTGTAGTATTAAACCTTTTTAGAAGGTGCGTCATGAATTATGAACCCTTGAACTTTGAGTAGCATCATACAGAGACGACACTGAGCTGACGTACATGCTCTTGATTACTGTTGGCATCAAATGCACATCTGGAGGCCATAATGGCAAAAGGAGACTTTTCAAAGCTCCCTTAAGAGCAAATGGATAGTTGACATGAAATGTCAAGCTCTGACAGCAGTGTTCTGCAGTGTGACATGCTTTAATAACAATGTTAAACAACATTTTTCTTATATAATTACTAGATACACTACTGTTTAAAAGTTTGGGGTCAGTAAGATTTTTAAATGTTTTTGAACTCTCTTATGCTCACTATACGGCTGCATTTATCTAATCAAAAATCAGTATATAGCAAAATATTATTAAAATTTTTATATATTTGATCATTACTCCAGTCATCAGAGTCACATGATCCTTCAGAAAGTTGTGCTGCTTCATCTTTTTTTTTTTTTTTTTTTTGAGGAACAGCAGATACATTTTGTAATATTCAAATGTTTAACATTATAAATGTATTTACTTACAATTTTGATCAGCTTAATGCATCCTTGCTAAATAAAGTTATTAATTTCTTTAAAAAACGTACTAACCCCATTAAAGGACTACATGAAAACTTAAATTCATACATCATTCAGAGACCACATTTTCGGTACATTGTGGTTATATACAACTTTTTGTACAGTATTTATTGTTTACTAAAGGAGAAAGTCCCAGAAATTCTGTCAAAGAATTTATATCCTTGGATATTTTCTGTCAAAGAAAATATCCAAGCAGTGAATCTATGTGTTCTTTAAATTAAAGTTAAAAGGTTCATGGGGCTCTTGTAAGTGCTGTAATTGAATGTAAGCAACACTGAAGCCTTGGTTAGATAGCAGGCCTGTTCTCTGGAGTAAGCTTCTGTGCAATGTGTTTTCAATGTACTGTAAGTCAAACCAGATGCTGATGTTATTGTTATTTTTAGCTTGAGAATGTCAAGTAAAGCCATGAACAATGAACTGGAATCCGTTCATTCGTTCATGATTTTAAAGCACAACAAAGATTAAAATGCTCACTTGAAGGGTTCTAAATGCACTGCATTGTGATGTATATTATCGCCAAGATTATTTCAGCTTAGCCTACATGATGTTTACACCCTATATGTAAATGAATATTGTAGCCACTAAACATTACGTAAATAAATAGATACATAATTAAAAGAAACATGAATTATATCAGTTTATGAAAAGGCTCCATTACAAGCAGGTGACAGAAAAAACTAAACAAACAAAAAAACTACTTAAATGTAAAAGTATGTGAATGGTATCACAAGGTAGTGTATGAATTAATTGAAAGCTGTAATATACTTACATTGCGATCTTTTATAAGACAAAACCCACATATTGAAGGCAAACAAACGACCGTATTTGAATAAACTCTAAAATATTCTGGTTAAAATGCTATATTTGATCAGTGTCTGAATAGTGACCGCGTGTTATAAATCAGATTTTATAAATCAACTATTTTCCAAAAGTGTCCCTTCGCTTTTAATGTCAACGGAACGAATGTTCAGTCGCTTGTTTCCAGTCGGGAACATTTCTGCTCGGACTGCTTCAGCATGACAAACAAAATTAGACATAAACATTTGTGGAATTCATATTAAAAAACAAAACTATAGGCCTCGCAAAACACACGTAATATTACAGTTTAAGCTGAATATTTAGTGTGACAGCTGCAGCATCCATACGCCATGCATTCAGCGTGAAGTCGCTGTTTATTTTCACTCAGCGGTTTGTTTTGGTTTCATTTCTTCGGAATATCAGTGTGTTTAAAGATGGCAGGACTGGAGCTGCTCTTCAGCTGCGTATCAAACTCTTTAACCTGTTCCCAAGATGCTCTGATTTGTTTCGTACACTGGGAAATCGTGAAAAGTGGCTATAAATGTCTGGGCATTGGAGATGAGGTAAATCAGTTTATACGTGATAATCTGTTACCAAATATAGAAGGCATGTGTGTTTACTGAAATGTTAAACACACAAAAAAACACTTAAAAATGTCTGATGGTCATTGCATTACATTAACTATCAAGCCAACAAGCATCTGCAGCAAATGCTTTGCTAGTTTGTTTTGGTGCAAGGTATCACAAACATTTGCCTGATTAGAAATGATCTATTTTCCACAGCCTACAGATGAAGAGAAGAAGACAGAACTGCTTCCCCCCGGCTGGAATGAAAGCAAGGATCTGTATGCACTCAGATACAGATCCAATGATGACAAGTCAAACCTACTGCTCAAAGCCTTCACAGTGGATGCAACCCTCATCTTCAATCTAATGGTAATTAAGCTGCATTACATGCAGTTCAGTCATTACTGCGCTGCCTGTCATCACAGATGATAGATTAATATCAGACTGAATGTTTTTTAAAGTTATTTTTCACATCTTTGCAGGACTCCAAGACAGAAAAAGTAACCGATCTCACAGTTAATGTCAGTGAGTATGTTGATGAAGCCAATATGCAGACGTTCGAAAGGTTTGTGAATTTATTTGGTGCAACTGTATGGTTTTTATGCTCTCAATTTGTCATCAGTACGAATGTCTTTTCTGACTTTTTTTGGACATTTCAGGCAAGACCCATGTTAATAGAGTGCAATATGTTGCAAAATTTACTTTATAATAAGATGCAACTTTTAAAACAATTATATTAACATTTATACAGCTTTATTTAGATAAAAATTTACATAGGCAGACATACAATTGTTAAATGTTACAAATTACTATTTCTATTTTAGGCAAATGCAGTTTTTCTTCAAACTTAGTGTTCATCTGAAAATCTTCAGTGTTGGAAATCACATCAAAAATAATATTTATTTTTCCATAGTTTTTGGCTGTTTTGCTTAATGCTGCTAACATATCTGGAATGGTGGCAATATCATACATGTTCTCTAGCTGTCAGAAATCATAAAACATAACTATAAAAACTTCAAATACATGGATAGATTAAACAAAAAAGAAATGTATGCATGTTCTAACTTGTCCATTTTGCTCTTTCAGTGTGTTTAAGAACACAGGCGAGCTGATTACGAAGCTAAAGTCCTCACTGTTGCCCACTGAAAAAGAGGAGCGTCAAGGAAAGACAGAGAAGAAGACAGAAAGTGAAAGAGCCTCAAACTTAAGGGACCCTCTCAGTGATCCTCTCCTGATCCCAACCAGAGGCCCTCCAAGAAGACACCCACCTGATTGGTGAACTTTCATTGCATCATTCCTTTCCTCATGCAAATTATACATTGGTTTTTCAGAGGTGAATTTTGAGATGCAGTCTGTGGAGATTTGTACAGCACAGTTGCCCTAACAGTACTTGAGCAGCCAGCTGTTGCTATGGTTACCGCCTCAGGTGATCCCAACTTCTGTTCACAAACATCTGTTTGATGGCTGGTGAAAATATATGCACACTGAATAATTTGTAATTCCACTTTTGTGGTCCGTACTGTTTAAAAAAATAGCTAGAATACGAAATAAGGACCTTAATATTTAGGAAGTTCAGTCCCATGCTTTTATGCTTTCATGGTCTGTATTTCTAAAATAGAAGAAAAGCTCAAATAAAAAACTAAAAATTCACAGTTAGTGTCATGAAACGTTTAGAATTAAACTTTTCTGCAATAGAGTGCATTAGTGCCCGTTAGTTCCAGAGGTATTTAGTCCATTTCTTTTTCCCTTAGGGGTTTTTAAAAAAAAGCTTTGTTAAAGAGTTAGAAGCCATGAATCAAACCAAACAGCTATTAGGTGAATCACAACATTATAGACTTTAACTTGAAGCAAAAAAGTGTTTTTAATTGGTCAAAAAGACAAAGGTTCAAGACTGTGTCCTTAACAGCTTTAGTGAGGGAAAGAACTACAGTCCCTTGAAGCACTGAAGAAAGACATAATTCAATTAAAAACAATAAAAATATTCATTAAGTATTTAGAGAGTGTAGGGAGACAGACTCGATTGCATAATTACATGCATAACCGCTCTTTTGGTGCAATTTGCTGGCTGTGACTCTGATTGGTGGAATCTTCTGTTCAAGCATCATAGGTAATGTAGTTTTTCACCACAAATGCTGAAATAATGCATGTGCCAGTTAATAACCTCAGATCTCACTGTAGGTCTGTCTTTAACACTTTAAATGTTAAAAATCTATAGAGAAAATGAATGAAGCTTTTACTTGTGGATCCGAACAGTTTTTTTATTATTTAATGAAAGAAAAAACACGCATTTAAATGATTTTATTTGTTAGATATTTAAAATAAATATTTATTTAATTGTTAGATGCTATAATATTTAAATGTGCAATTATTAAAACAAATGCTTTAATTAAACTAATGCTGTGAACAGTTCTGATAATAGCACCTGAACACCTGAACTGAGGCTGCTTTGCCTCCATGTTTGTCAAGTTAAGGTTCGTCTGTAAATGAAGGTGTTTGTATGTGAAGGGCGTTATGGGCTGCTTTGAGGGCGAGTTTTGTGTGTGTGTTTTGTAGGTGTCAGCTCATGTCCTCTGTCTTATTTAATATTTAGCAGCGTGAGTCCTGCGAGAGCTCTCTCTGCTGCGCTGTCTATTTTTTGAAGGTGAGGTTTTTGTGTGTCTGGCGCTGCAGACTGAGAGACTGGTTGAGAGATGCCCAGTGCCAGCATCACTTCCATCAAAAACAGCCAGTTTGGGGGATTTAGCAAAGTCTGTTTGGTTGAAACCCTCTCAAACATTTATATATTTACTAGAAAGGAGCCGTGGGAGATGGCGGCCTGCGTTCTGACCTGATTCTCTCACCTTTATTTCCTGTTTTCTCTGCAGTCTCTATCAATAAAAATAAGACAGAATAGCAAGAAATAAGACAAAAGAGAGAGACTGCAGAGTGGGGTCCTTAAGGTCATGGCAGAAACCCAGAGATGGATTTAGGTGTTTGTCTTCCACTTCCCCTTCCTGGGTTCATGGTGACCCCTATCAGATTCTTTATGATGTCAGCGATTTATCGATTTGCTGTTGCTGTGGGCGATGTGATGTAATTCGTTCAAACATGCTCTGCTGCCAGCTTTGTCTCGAGTTAAAGCCAAAGTGTCTGTAGACTTTCAAAACACTGAGCTGAGTCACACTGACAAATGTTGTGCCACAACACGCTCTGGATAGATACTGAAAAATGAATCCAACAAATCAAAAATAACGATCTTTGATATTGTTAAAAACTGTGTGTGTTTGCATTATTCTGTCATTTTATAGCATTGCATGATGCAGATATGCCACAAATGCTATATTAAATGTGTATCAGAGGTCTTTTTTTTATGAATAAATGTATAAAACTAATATTTTAATTCAGAAAGGATGCATTATATTGATCTAAACTTAGTGTAAAGACATTTATAATGTCACAAAAAATATATTTCAACAAATCCTAAAAAATGCAGGATCATATGACAATGAAAACTGAAGGAATGGCTGCTGAAAATTCAGCTTTACACGGCAGGAATAAATTGAATTTCAAAATTTATAGTAATCTTAAATTGTAATAATATTTCACAATATTACAGAAAAAAAAATTTCAAGAAGAATTTTGACAGTGTTAAATGAAAGAAAAAAAACTACAGATGTAAGACTTGTTTTCAGGATAATGTAAAGGAAAGCTTCTTAAATGTCTTTCTTTGTGTGTTGTTTTCTTAGGTCTGACCCGATGGCTCCATTTGCCGCAGGCGGAGCCGATCTGGACCCTTTCGGGTGAGAAATCCCATCAATTATTTGTCAAAACAGTCATCTGTAAATGCAACATGCATGTTGACCTGTAGTTTACAGATGTTTCTTAGTGATGCATCAAGTATTTGTAGATTACCCTTCAGAAAAAGAAAAACTTGGTTAGGGTTTTTAGAATAACGGATATCAAAGAACATTTAAGAAGTGCAGCTTCAAGGAACAACCGTGCTCACTGCATTATTAATAGTTCTTGTTCTTGGTTCTTTCTCCAGGGGAAGAGCAGGGGGGATGATCGTCGATCCATTACGTGCCGGGTTTCCTCGTTCAGGGTTTGACCCCACCTCTGGTATTCCTGGAGTCCTTCCCCCCGGCGCTGTGCCTCCTGGTGCCCGCTTTGACCCCTTCGGGCCGGTTGGGCGACACAGACCTGGGTAAGAGCTTTAATGGGATCTTTACAGTTCAGTGCCATTACTTCATTTGACCTCATGTCCTCACCTCTGATGTCATTTGTTTTGCTCTATTTTTAGGCCAGACCCTGATCACATGCCTCCACCAGGATATGACGACATGTTCATGTAGACACACTAATATCCCATAGTTCTCACTGCTCTGCAATGATATGCACTTTGTGTTTGAATAAACTGGGTTGTGGGGAAAAATAATTACTCTTAATAATTCTGTTACAGAATTATTATTAAAACAATAACACAATTGCTTATTTTGATATTGCCAAAAAAATAACAACTGATAATTCCATTTGTTTCTGATTGTGTTCTTCCTGTTTGCTCTTTTTTTTTTGCTACTGACGATTCTAAATTAAACTGCTTTTATTCTATCCCATGTGATTGATATTTTTCTGATATTAAAGACATTGTTAAAATGCTAAATTAAACAGATTTGTCATATTTGAAACATTAAGGTTTGCTATCACTTTTCTAATCTGCCTGACTAATAATACATTTGAATACATTCTGTTCTGAATATTTAGAACTTTGTTGTGTTTTGTAATTTTCATTAGTTTTTAAATAAATGAATACGTTTATTGTTAATTTAATATGTTTAGTTTATTTCCTTTATTTTAGTACCTCGAGTTAAACTAAACAAAAATGATAAACGTTGCCTTTGCAACTCTAGGTTGAAATGAAATAAGCTTAAGTTATATATAGTGTTATTTCAGTTATTTATTTTAAGTACAATTTTCTTCTCCATAGTTTTAGGTTTAGTTAATAAACCTAAATTTAGCTTGGTAAGCACCAATGATATTTTCTTCAGAAGAGTAAAAATATAGTTTAAACGTGTTATCTGAAATGTTACGAGTGCTTAGATTTGTGTGCGGGCTTTTCTCCTGCATGCAACTATACTGAACTTGCTCTCCAGTCTGTTTAAAGTATCAGTAGATGAAAGCAAAGCTTCTGGAGATGGGGGCTTCAGTGAGAGGGACACCAGCAGCAGATGTAGTGGAAATCAATGTCTGTAATAGCCACAGTGAGTCATGATGGCTGCAGTGTCAATGTGACTGTCCTCTACTGCCAGAGCTAAAGACACTCTCAAGTGTCCTCTAAACATGTCTGCACTAAAATCACTGAGAATTAAGTGACAATTGGTTCAGGGAATTTAGAAGATAAAGGACTGTGAATCACGATAAAGAAAAATACAGGGTGGGCCATTTATATGGATACACCGTAATAACATGGGAATGGTTGGTGATATTAAAGTCCTGTTTGTGGCACATTAGTATATGTGAGGGGGCAAACTCCTCAAGATGGGTGGTGACCATGGTGGCCATTTAGAAGTCGGCCATCTTGGATACAACTTTTGTTTTTTCAATAGGAAGAGGGCCATGTGACACATCAAACTTATTGGTAATGTCACAAGAAAAACAATGGTGTGCTTGGTTTCAACGTAACTTTATTCGTTCATGAGTTATTTACAAGTTTCTGACCACTTATAAAATGTGTTCAATGTGCTGCCCATTGTGTTGGATTGTCAATGCAACCCTCTTCTCCCACTCTTCTAAGGGGGTCAGATCGGGAGACCTTGGGGGCCGTTCAACTGGCCCACGACGACCAATCCACTTTCCAGGAAACTATTCATCTAGGAATGCTCGGACCTGGCACCCATAATGTGGTGGTGCACCATCAATGGAAACCTCAAGGCCACTGGATATTTGAAATTGCTACATGATGATGTGTTTCCCTCTTTATGCACTGAAGCTGGGACGTTCCCTGAGTTTTTCCAGCAAGATGGTGCACCACCACATTATGGGTGCCAGGTCCGATTTAATATAAGTGTGAAGATATTTTATTATAAGTGTGGCTAAAGTATCCAAATACTGTACCATGCTATTCTTTAAAGTTCTCTGTCGGTCCATGTACATGAATGACTCAAACAGGTATAGCAACAAAAAGATTTATTTCACGCATGGAAACGGTATAAAAAACGTGACACATTTGCCTTGAACATACATGAAGTGGTTAAAGACTACAATTGCACAGCTCACATTGTACATGCAATTCAAACACCCCCGCTGCTCTCTACATTAAAAAACTGAGTGATTGACTCAGAAGTACCGTGGTACTGCATTTCATTTGAATACATAACAGTCTGTTTGGCCCACACAAGTATTATGCACATCATTAAGCCTCTACAGTGCTTGTGTTTTCTAGGAACTCTTTATAGCCTGACTCCATGATTAACCTTCACAGATTGTACAGTGATGATAATTTAGTAAAAAAGATGAGCAGCTGCTTCTAATCAGCACAAATGACTACAAGCCTCATTATTGTGCTCATTTGAATAGCATACAGTCATATTACACATACTTTATCTGCAATATATGCACATTTTTTGTATGCATGTAATATCCGAATGGCCTACTAGTATATGTTGCAGTTCACAACTGGATTGAAATAACCATATTTATTCAGGACATGTCTTCAGGAGTCCACTTGCTGAGTTGAATTTTTAGCCATTTTTTAGGTACGCATTCAAAACTTTGGGGTCGGTAACATTTTTTTAAATGTTTTTTAAACAAGCTGTTTTCTATTTGAATATATTTTGTAAATATAATTTATTCCTGTGACGCAAAGCTGAATTCTTAGCATCGTTACTCCAGTCTTCAGTGTCATATTATGATCCTGATTTATTCAAGAAACATTTTTTATTATCAATGATTCAATTTTCAAAACAGTTGTGCTGCTTAATATTTGTGTGGAAACTGATCAGTTTTTTTTCAGGATTCTTTAATGAACAGATGATGAAAGAACAGCATAATCGGAATAGAAATGAAACAATTTAAATGTCTTCATTGATCCTTTTGATCGATTTAATGCATCCTTGCTGACCAAAAGTATTAATTCCTTTAAAAAAAAAAAAAAAAATCTTACTGACCCCCAACTTTTGAACAGAATCGTAAATACACTAATATTCCATCCTTAATACAGTGACTTGCTCAGTTCAGGTTGTCGTGTTAAAAAAGCATTTCCTCATGTCTTTAAATGACCTTCACATTCATTTAGGGGCTTGTTCATGAGCAATGTGACACACAGCACAGATTTGGTGAAAGATAAATGCTTAGTGTGCTCAATACTAGATCCTCTGTGCTTACAAGACAATATTTTACACAAATAAAGACGTGAAAGCAATATACCACTTTCCCTTAACCTTATACCTTTACATCACACCATAACCAACATCTTACAGTTAATAAATGACAGAAATGTTTACTATAGCAATGTATCAAAAGAAACATTACAACTAGTCCATTTCACTTCAAACAGCACTTAAGTTAGTGATGCATCGCGCAGCACATGAACGCATCACACTTTATACACCACCAAATATTCAAAGGACAGTATCTAGTAAAGTTCAAACAATCTTTAGACTTTCACTGCCATGGTAAATATATTGTGTAAAGAATATTTAACGTGAAATAAATGATAGGTATGTGACAATATTCGCTCTCTCTGATATAATGTGCTCTCATTAACCATTAGGTTTAGTGTAACAGTGAAAAAACTCAGTGTTTTCATTTATCAAGACTCAAGCCTATAACATTTATATATTTTAAAAAAGAAATCATAATCTTCTTTATTCTACAATGATTCCAAATGCTCACCTGCATTGCTCCAAATGATTCCAAATGCTCACTTCATTGAAGTGAAGTGAAGTGACATTCAGCCAAGTATGGTGACCCATACTCGGAATTCGTGCTCTGCATTTAACCCATCCAACGTGCACACACACAGCAGTGAACACACACACACCGTGAACACACACCCGGAGCAGTGGGCAGCCATTTATGCTGCGGCGCCCGGGGAGCAGTTGGGGGTTCGGTACCTTGCTCAAGGGCACCTCAGTCGTGGTATTGAAGGTAGAGAGTGCGCTGGACATTCACTCCCCCCACCTACAATCCCTGCCGGCCCGAGACTCGAACCCGCAACCTTTGGATCACGAGTCCAACTCTCTAACCATTAGGCCACGACTTCCCCAGTGAAGGAACAGTTCATCCAAAAATGTATATTTACTGACCCCCAGGCCATCCAAGATGTAGATGACTTTGTTTCTTCATCTGAGCATATTTGGAGAAATTTTGCATTACATCACTTGCTCACCAATGGATCTTCTGCAGTGAATGGGTGCCGTCAGAATGAGAGTCCAAACAGATGCTAAAAACATCACATTAATCCACAAATAATCCACACCACTTCAGTCCATCAATTAACATCTTGTGAAGTGGAAAGCTACATGTTCGTAAGATACACATCTATCATTAAGGCGTTTTAAATCATAACGTCTGAGCAAAATACGAGTTCATAATCCATAATAATGCTTCCTCCAATAAAAAAAGTCCATTCCATGTTATCCTCTCACACCAAAATTGTAAACGGTGCTTGATCTGTGCATATTCCTCTCCTGATTCACACAAGATTACTTTTTAAAGCAATATTATGAATAGGGAACACGTATTTAAGCCAGAAATAACAGTTCGAAGTTAAAAAACGGTTTAATAATAGATTTGTTTCTTACAAACATGCAGCTTGTGGATTACTTACAGATTATTGTGATGTTTTTATCAGCTGTTTGGACTCTCATTCTGACGGCACCCATTCACTGCAGAGGATCCATTCTTTTCTCTAAATCTGTTATGATGAAGAAACAAACTTATGGCCTGAGTACATTTCGATCTTCAATGCCATTATAAAGCTGTTCTACACAGAGTAATATACTGGGTATGTATTTTGGATACACCCGGAAATATAACATTGCAGGATAATCTTTACTACACCTAAGACTTGTAATACATCTGCTGTTATTAGGTTTCAGCTTTTTTTGATTACAATCTTTCTTTTGAACATTGTACTTATATAAAATAGTTACTACATCAGCAGAAAAACCAAACCAGTGAGGACGGCTTCATCTGGGATCAAGTACACATGAACGTCCTCTTATGTGCTATAACAATAGCTTTGCTTTAAAAGGGGTGATGAGCATATTCTTAAAGCATACAGTAGCATATATCTGTTGTGTCAGTGAGAAGAACACAACTCTGTAACCTGAACATTGATATGGAAATATATATTTCTCTACTGGAATCTAATGCATATTGCACCATTACAGTAAAACTTCACATTTTTGTTAATTGTTAGCACAAATCTATTAAATTACCATATTGATAGATGTTGTAAAATAGATATCTTGTTTAAAAGGTTAAGCATTCATATGTCTATTCCCTTGGTCTTCTACTCCAAGAACGTGGGTTGATGACAACGAGTAAGTGTGTGACACAGATACAAAACACGAACAGTATACAAATACAAACAAGCTTAAATGTGTTCACGGTGAACATTTCTAACGTCTTAAGGCATATTGCATCCTTGGATAATAATAGCTTGTATACAGTATATTACACTCATATAGTGTCTTTAGTGATGTTATAGATTACACTGACATTTATTTCAAGTTTTGTAGAGTAGCTGATGGCGGTTTGTTCTGCAGCATGTTGAGTTATTATGACGCTTCCCCATTGTGCTTTCATTCTGTCAACAGGCTTTTGAGTTTTTAGCATCTCTTTTTGCACCGTCACATTCTGTGTTTTTGCGTGTTTGGCTACGACATGATTAATATGAATACAGTGCTTGCAAGGCAGCATGAACAGGTTAACGTATATGAAAACATGTCACATTTTACTCCAGAATTGAAAGGAAAAAATTAGAATGCATATTTTGGTACAAAGAAAATGAAACTCATTTACGAGTGTCAAAAACTTTTCATTGTGTAATAAAACTGTTTAGTCATGACTCATCGCATCAATTTGTAAGCCAGGAAGGCTGATTAGTAATGGTAAGTCTTTATATGTTTACATTTTTTCTAAACCAAAGACAGTGCATCAGTGCATTTTAAAAATACATAATTATTTTTCACTTTACAGTAATGAATCATTTTTTGTTGTAAAATGAAGAGGGAATGATCTTGACAGGTTTCTTCTTGGAGTTCAAAATTTGTTTTGATCTTAATTTCAGCCTGTCTGTTTTGTTTTTATTATAAACAGCATTATACTTTTCAAAAAATTACTTCAATTTAAGATTAAAGTGTGAAAATCGATCTGACAGATGGCACTATTGCAATATTTGCAAATTGCAATTAGCTTTTTTTTTATCTTCTTGTGTTTATTTGCATACCAAATCATGGTTGGCATTTTTTCTGTTTAACCATATGTTGCCATGTCCACCTATTATACAATTTCAGATTGTTTTTTTCCCCCCTAGAGTTGCTTAGAAATATGGGCAGTCATGGGTTGCCATTTTTTAGGCTTATTTTTGATGACCATACCGAATGATGAGTAAAAACAGCTTTTTTCCTTTCCTGGGTATATGTGAATATAAAACAATGTAATTAAAATACATTTGCCTAATGAAGTAATTCATTTAGTCTTTATGTAATCTATTTTTTTGGTTTTCTCTGTTGATCAATTAATTATGTATTCATTACTATTATTATTTTTATTTATTTAAAATTTTTAAGCAAGTTTCTTATCTGCTGCTTTTTTTATACCAAGTTGCTTTTTGAGATCTAGCAACAAAGCAGACCAAAAAAAATGGCAACAGCAACCGCAGCTCTGATGAGGTGTTTCATTCACAGATTATCAAAGCCACAAACGTACCTAAAACCTCTATTTAAGCTGCCTTGCAAGCACTATTTCCTTTTGCGACTGCAAATCTACAGGTTTTTCAATGTGATTCAGTTGTGCTACGTGTTTAGCGTTCCAGAAGGAACCTGATTACCGTTCGCAGCGTCAGAGGTGGCGTTCGGTTCACATTCCACAAGCGTCTCCCTCCCATCACCCTCAGCTAACTGCCTCATCCTCATATTAATGGATCCGTATGATTTCATGGGTCTTCTAGCGAAAGTCCTCCGGCGATACAGTTCCCCTTTGCATATGGACACCATTAATAAAATAGATAATAGCATTCCTCCCAGAGTGAGCAAACCAAGGCCAGCGATAATACATTTGTCGAGGTGAGAACCGAGTTGTGCATAGTACATCTCCAGTTTCTCCATCTGCCGCGCTGTCACTTGGTCCGGGTTGACTTTAGCCTCTCTTGGGATCGTGTAGGCGATTACCACTAATATGATGCCACTTACGAGGAAAATGAGTGCAAAAATGAACCCGTAGTCCACCGAGTGGCCGTTGTACTCGAGCTCAGGTTCGTCCTCGGAGCGTGGTGATGGCACTTCTCTCTGAATAGGCAGCGGATTCGACTGAGAGTCAATGGATGTGAACTCAGGGCCAGATGTTCTGGAGGTAGCACGGATCCTTGTTCCCGGATCCTCATCCTCGAACGACGCGTTTTCGATGCCGGCTGTGGGCTGCGGTCCTGAGGAGGCCTGAGGAGGTTTTCTCCTGCTCCCATCCCCCAGTTCACAGAGCTCCACGGCGTTCAGAGACTCCATGGACACTCAACGCTTGCACTCATGTTGAATCAAATGCCTCCTGTTTCACCTTAAAAAAAGAATATAGAATATATTACATTCTGAACCATGAAAGCATCCAAAAACTCTTTCAGATCCAAAGTCCATTCCAATAGATAGCACTTTTTTTTATCTCAAAACTGCGAGTAGGCCTATATCACTGCATGTGGACAAAATAACTGTACTGTAAAACTGCTAAATGTGGTTTCAGATTAAGATTAAGGTTTAAGATTATCTTCAGACCATGTCTGACAAAAATGACCAAATTGCAATTTTAACATCAAAACCAAATGCCTGTGTAGCAACAGCAGAAGTAGGCATTCACATTGCTTATTTACATTCAATTTGTAGCCTGTTTCTCTTCAGAAAAACATGTTATAGTTGGGAGGTGTGGCACTGTGATAAAATAAAACCAAAAAATTACAGGTTAGATTCTGCAGAGGCCACCCCAAGAGCGATCAGCATACATTGTGCCCTTGAGCGAGGAATATAAGCCCAAGTAGCTCCAGGGGATTGTCTCTACAATAAGTACTTGGCAAGGACATTTTAATGATCTAACACTATTTCATGAGTGTTTACATTAAAGGATTAAAATGTCCCATAAGCAGCAAAATGAAGCTGGTCTTTAATAGTATTGATCTAGTGGTTTCATTAATGTATCAACTAATACCACTGAATTTCATCGACATCCAATCACTGCAAACTATTTTAAACAAATATACCACAATAATTCTTAGCATTTTTTGTTAAGGTGGGTAACTAAATTGATCACCTATAAGGTTATATATTTTTATAAAAAAACTACTGGAGATCCAAAAGTATTGTATCATAAAATATTTCTATATATAAGAAGAGGGAAAAAATGAGCTTTGTAATTTTCTCATTTTTATATTGTATGAATAATAGGCTTGTGCAAGCCCACCTCCCCAAACCTCCTCCAAATAAAATGTCAAAAAAAGAAGAAAAAAAATGAAGGGGCGGTAAGAATGTATTTTTTCTTACAAATATATAGCAGCATATTAAACAAAGCTTTCGAACCTCTATATTATGATAAAATCAGAAAATTATTACATTTACCATCAATCAACTACCTGATGGTTAAAATTCCTTTAGTAAAAGCCGTTCATAAATATACACAACAAAACCACCATAAGCAATTTGGCACATGCCAGTTCAACTTTTATACGTTCAAAATGATCATTTAAAGATGTTAAACCCACATTCAATCTAATCTCCTCCACAACATTCCTCGTAATGCCATGCCATGAATTAAAGGATACATAATTATTAAAACAGTATTTTTTTCTTTGTTCAAAATAATGGTTTTGCCGATTCTCTGTCCCGTTTTACGCACAGTGTAAAGCTTTGGCTTGGTAAAGCTTGACAAATTTGTAACGAATAGCCTATTGATAAAAGAGACCATAACACCAAACAGCGGTCTGGACGATGTGCAGAGACATTTTTATTCCCCTCCGGTGATGATTTACCAGAGAGTGGCCCGTTTTACCTGACTTCACCCTACGCGTAAAATCTTATTTCTCGAGAGCGACAATAACTAGGCGACGTATCTGCTATTATTTATCCATGCAAGCTCCCATATAGTTTCAGATATGACCTTGTAACACCTCATGCATTTAATGTCTTTCTTGGAATATTCAACAACCAGCGCAATTAAAATACAAATGTAGCGCGCCATTGCGCTTTTATTGACCCGCACCTGCTCGTATGTTTCTCGGTTCGTTCATGTTATTGATAAGAGCGCGAGCTTACCTTCAGACGCAGATATCATAGTAACGCTGGGATGCTGCTGACAGGAAGACCTTTTCCACGGAGATCTCGAGGGGAGATTTAGCCATGCGCGATAGAAACACCATCATTTTAAAGAATTATGCAACAATATGTCAGATTATTCCTCTTCAATAACAACACAGCTCGTGCTGTCCATGTATTGGGTTATGTATGCACTAGATCAGCTTCAGTGATCTGTATGGTGGCGTTTCTATAGGGATGTGTAGGTTATATTGAATTAAATACTGTAAATTAAAATATTGGAATTGATTTTACATGCTGTCAGGGCTTATGGACGACTTTGTGTTTTTGCTCTGTTTGTTATGGTTTTCAATATATATAATTACATAATCATAAATGAGAATTATTAGAATCTAGTGCTGGAATTTAAACAGGAATTGTGCAATATTTATTAATCTATTCAGACAAAAAGACTGCTGTTTGTTCATTCATCTTTCCAAAAAATAACATTTGCACTGCTCTTTTACCCTTCTAACTTGACATGAATGTTACTAAGATTATTAATTATTTTATTTATTTGACAAGAGGCCATAGGAGATTGGTTTCTTATAATAAATTATAATATTTCATTTGCATATCTCTTTTACAAATACAAGCATTACATTTCTTAAAGCTTTTCTAATTAGTTTCCATCAATTTAAATGGTGTGGGAAGCACAAATGGATGCTTCATAAGCACTAAAACCCAGGTGGTGGACCTAGGGCATCAATGTGTGGGCACATGTCAGCAAAACTCAGACAGTAGTACGCATTTTTACCAAAAATACACTTTTTCTTTCTTTTTTTTCTCAAAATTGCAGTTACATTAAGCACAACTACATTAATGACAACCAACCTTTATTCAGTTTTATTTAGTAATGGTGGGCAAGACTGGTACAATAAAGTACCATGGTATTTTTGGACACGGAGCCACAGTAAAATAGCAATTATATTTTACACATAAATGGAATTGGAAAACCATGTAAATAACACGGATACATTCATACCATGCAACCTGATATCAGTACCTTGATACCAGTAAAATACTTTGGTAAAAGGCCATGCATTAAATAAATGTAAGACTAAAAATGTATCTTTGATCATTTGCAGCAAGCTGTATGATTTTTTATCAGGCATCTGTGGGACACCACCCCATCGATTGGGTCCTTAGAGTTCCACAAATCTACGCAATCATCTAAAGAACTCAATGGCGACGGCTTATATGCGAGTTCGGGATTGGATTTAAAGAATGGCAGGTCTGAACACGATTATTTCAGCCTTTTAAGATTTAAATCTTGCCTATTTGGGACTGCCACGATCATATATTTTCACACGTGTTCGGAAGGTTTAATTTTGTGCTAACACCTAGCCACATGCTAACGCATGCTAGATATCCGGTTAGCCAACACGCTAACATCACAATGTTTTTTATTGTTTATATCTGTTTTGTATTGATGACATGATTTAAAAACACAATCTGGAATATAGAATGCCCATAATTAAGTATAAAATCACACTAACTGCTAGATTTCTTTATCTTTTGTAGTTGTCGTTCATTCGTGTAAACAATGTACGGAATGTAAGTTAAATGTATTTAAAAAAAATCAAACCACATGTCCTTGATTTGATGTCCTTAAATAATTATAATGTGAAAATAATTTCGAATTTCTTTGTCTTTTGTAGTTTATATTTAGGCTAGATTTGAACTCTTCAGCATAAATTTAAAATATTTAGGGATGTGCAAAAACAATCAAAACACAAGCTGAAGAATTGGCCTTGTCCATAATTAATTATATCACACTAATTACCAAAATGATTGCCTTTATTTGTAGTTTATTAACCATTATTGATGTAAATGTCAGTCTAAAATATTTATTTTCTTTAAAAAAACGAAACATTTGGAAATGTATGCAGTTATTAAAATAGCCTAAAAGTTCCACTGTCAGATTAATGTCTATTAAATCTTCCTCTTATAACACTAATTGAATTTAGTGTTTAACTAGTCAAATAAGACTTAAATAATGGTGCGGTCATGTTTTGTACATAGAAGTTAGACTGTTGTCATGTAGAACTCAAGGCCAGCAAGTAAAAATAGCTCAATTTCTTAAAATACACGCATGCTTTGACCTCGACGCCTTGAAAGGTGGTGTAAGACGAGCTAGGAGTTGTGCGTATTAAATGGTTCTCTCTTTCTCTCTCCTTTTCCAAAGGCCTCGCCTGGTATTTGGACACCACGTCTAATCCCTCGCAGATACACAAGGGATTTGTGATTGTGTAGCGTCACGTCGGATATCTGAGCTCATACGAGGCAGCCCAACACGCAGAGACCATGTACTGCCTCCAGTGGTTACTCCCGGTCCTTCTGATCCCCAAACCCTTAAATCCGGCCCTGTGGTTCAACCACTCCATGTTCATGGGCTTCTACCTGCTCAGCTTCCTGTTGGAGAGGAAGCCGTGTACCATTTGTGCCTTAGTCTTCCTGGCGGCGTTGTTTCTCATCTGCTACAGCTGCTGGGGAAACTGCTTTCTGTACCACTGCCACGATTCTCCACTGCCGGACTCAGCACACGACCCCAACATCGTGGGCACCTAGATTCGGGTTTCCGCACGGACACATCCTGTGAATACAAGAGCCGCCGGGAATGCTGGGAAGTTTCGGTTCTTTATACCCACGTTGACAACCGCTCTCCGCTGTAACCCGTAACAAACCCTGACTTGAATCTCCTCGCAGGGGCGTCTGAAGCTTGCATGGGTTCCATTCTCGTTGTGTTCGGTGCACATTCTTTCATTTCTGGATGCTGAATTTTTCCAAAGGGGTAGATGATAATGTGTGTGCGTGTTTGTATATTGCGATTTTGGGTTTCTGTTCATGTGTCAATAATCAGTATGAGTCCAAGTGTTAAGCGGATAGACGCCAGATGAATTTTGTCATGCAACTTGAGCTGGAGGCGTGCTTCTGCACTGCTGAGTTCGCTCAAATGCTGTCTCCACTTTTAATTCAATAAAGTTTCTAATGATCAACATCGAGCAGCTGTGTGTGTACATGTGAAATATCATCTTTTGTTTGACAGTGTGATGCTATAAAGAACCTCAGAACAGCTGTGTGGATCAATCATGTTTTTTTTCCAATTAGGTCCGCTCTGTGGCAGATAAACATGCGTTTTTGGTGGGAATTCGTGGTTAAGCAAATACAATTACCGTAGTGTTTTTTCACTAGCAGGGTGAAAGCAAGGGAGACTGAACACAGGGTGAAAGTCTCATGAAAGCGGTTTCACTAGACAGACCGGCTCACTAGGCAAACATTTTGTTCATGTTCTTTAACAGATGTATTTAAAGTCATACCACCAGGTTTACCAAGTTGAACATTTCTGGCAAATCAAATTGAAACATATTGTTTTTCAGTTTAATTATTTTTGTCATACACTGTTAAAAGTGGAATTTACGGTTAAAAAATAAGGTAACTATTTAACATTTTATAGATGGAAATTAAATGTACAGATTAAACATTAGTTTATTGAATATTTATGATACTTTTCATTTTTCACTTCAACCGTCAATTGAAATTGAACAGTATTTAAATAAAATAAAGAAACTTACAGTTGACAGTCTTTTAGCTTTAAAATTTACAGTATTTATTTTTTTCACAGTGTATTTTAAACCATTCTGTTGCCATGAAAATCTTTGGTGCTTACATGGCTTTAAAAAAAGAAAACAGTCAAAAATATTCTGGAAATAAAATAAATTCTTGATAAAGTGTTTTTATAATTATATTCACTTGTAAAATATTGCAACGCATCCTGGTGCAGCATGATGGAAAACTGGACATGCAATGGATTGCATGGGAATATGGAAGACAATTTGGTAACATTTTACAGTAAGGTCCCATTATTAATGCATTAACAATGAGCTATATGTTTGTTACAGTATTTAGTAATCTTTGTTCATTTTAGTTAATAAAAATACATCTGTTCACTGTTACCTCAGGTCAATTAAATAATATTAACACACGCAGTATCTCACAGAAGTGAGTACACCCTTCACATTTATGTAAATATTTGATATCTTTAAAGAATCAGAATGAGCTTTATTGCCAGGTATGTTTGCACATACGAGGAAGATATTAATGGCTGTGTGTTGAGTTATTTTGAGGGGATGGCAAATTTTCACTGTTATACAAGCTGTAAACTCACTACTTTACATCGTAGCAAAGTGTCATTTCTTCAGTGTTGTCATGAAAAGATATAATAAAATATTTACAAAAATGTGAGGGGTGTACTCACTTCTGTGAGATACTGTACAACTTTAAATGCATTAGTAAGTCTTGAATAAACATTATGATATAATATATGCTTTAGAAGTATTTTTCATTGTTAGTTTCTGTTAACTAATTTAATTAATGTTAACAAATGAAACCTTACTGAAACTTGTTACAGATCATTTTTTTTTGTAAACTAATCCAAATTGTAGGAAGTAAATGTTTAGAGCTGTGAGTTAATAAATCATTTAATTTTGGGTTGCTTTAATGCTTTTAATGAACAAGTCAGAGTTCTCTTATTTACATTTATTGTCAATATATTTCATGTTTACTCATTTTGATACATAAGAAATATAGAAGACAGTTTATTCATAAATATTTCATTTAAAATTAAAAATGAACTAAAAGAAAATATAAAATAATAAACTGCATATTAAATACTTGGCAATATGTGTACACACAGATAAAATGTGTTCATTCAAAACCTCACAGTCTCTCAGCACCATCCAATCAGGTAATAGATTGAGTTTGTTGTCTTCCTATAAGATTGTGATTTCTGTTTCCAGGTTCTTGTAAGCCTCGTCCTGTAGCTCATGGATCTGGTCCATACGCTGGAATGCCATGTGACCTTTCTTGCCTAAGAAAGAACAATGTAAATCAGCTGTGACCGGCACCTCTGTACTTTATATTTACTTGAAAAATGTTGCCTTCTGACAGTATGAATGCAAGGCACACCCAAATACAATGCTTATGATTTTTATTCAGATTATAATAGACTATTCCAATATTTTTACTGAGAAATAAACACTGTAGTCTTTGTTATTTCTGAAACTTGGATTTGTTCTAGATTATTAGGAGATGTTGTGCTTTGGAGATGGTCTACTCTGCAATGTCTTTATACAAAAACACCCTAATTGACTGACTAGGTAGCAAGGCAGCTGGCTTTGGATTCAGACACAGCCTATATAGGGACAAAAGCAGCACATAACACAGGTGCTGTAGTAGTTACAGCTTCAGGGTCGCGTACCGAAGGACAGTACGGTCTTCCGTGCGGCGTTCCTCAGGTCTTCATCTGTGGAGCACCACAGTTCTGCCACCTGCTCTGCGCTCTCTGAGGCCTGAGAAACCACAAAACCAGCCATCACAAATGATCAACACAGAAACATAAAACACAAAACCCATCACAAAATTTGTTGAGCTAATAAAAATTTGTTGATTTAGATTTGTTGAACAAATATACACTACCATTCAAAAGTTTACAGCTGGTAAGATTTTTATTTGTTTTTGAAAGAAATCTCTAGGCTCACCATTTCTTTGATCAAAAAATATAGTATTGTCAATTGTCAATTTGTGAAATATTATTACAATTTAAAATAACTGTTTTCTCACTGAATATATTTGAAAATGTGATCAAAGCTGAATTTTCAGCATCATTACTCCAGTCTTCAGTGTCACATGATCCTTCAGAAATCATTCTAATATGCTGATTTGCTGCTCAAGAAATATTTCTTATTATTATCAATGTTGAAAACATTTCCAGGATTCTTTGATGAATAGAAAGTTCAAAGGAATAGCATTTATTTAAGATAGAAATCTTTTCTAAGATTGCAACATCGTCTTCACTGTCACTTTTGATTGCATCAAATATCAACAGGTCAATATCCATTCTTCCGACGGAACAATTTATTGTCTTGACTCACCTTTAGACATTTCAGAGCCAGACAGGCCTCGTGCCGCACTTGTGTGTTGCTGTTTCTCAGCAGATCTGTGTAGTGAACCACTGCCTATAAAACACCCACACAGAAAACACAGCTCACTTAAACCACTTAAAACTGCTCAACTGTGATTACATTAGCCAACAAGAAGAAAGATATCTTTGTGAAAAACAAAACCTTTCACAAAATGAGGCTAGTTGGGGTTTAAATGGGAACGGGAATCAAAACATCTTGGTTAGCAACTTTTTTCCAAATATTTTCTTTTGATTAAAGGAAAAGTTCATAATGATAATTAACTCATCCTCAGGCCATCAAAGATGTAAATATTTTTTTTTTCATCAGATTTAGAGAAATGTAGCATTACATCACTTGCTCACCAATGAATCCTCTGCAGTGAATGGGTGCCGTCAGAATGAGAGTCCAAACAGTTGATAAAAACATCCCAATAATCCACACGACTCCATCAATTAATATCTTGTGAAGTGAAAAGCTGCGTTTGTAAGAAACTAATTTAGCATTAAAACCTTTAACTAAAAGCATCTGAAACAAATATGTGGGTAGATTTTAATGCGAGAGGACAACAGCGGATGGACTTTTTCACCCAAGGAAGCGTTATTATGTGTTATGGACTCGTACTTTTAAAATGTCGTAATGATGGCTTTGTTTATTACAAACATAGCTTTTGGCTTCACAAGATGTTAACTGATGGACTGGAGTGGTGTGGATTACTTGTGGATTATTGTGATATTTTTATCAACTGTTTGGACTCTCAATCTGACGGCACCCATTCACTGCAGAGGCTCCATTGGTGAGGAAGTGATGTAATGCTACATTTCTCCAAATCTGTTCCAATGAATAAACAAACCCATCGGAGTTTACTCATGTAAGTCAATTTTCAGCAAATTTCCATTTCCAAATGATGATAGAATTTTGGTTGGACTATCCCTTTAATTGTTTGGTATGAAAAGCATTAGTGTTTGATAGCAAGTTGGGCCCTTTCTACCTTTGCCCTGAAGGATTTGGACCGCGAGGCCCTACTGAGGCAGGACGTGGCCGCTGAAGCCACCTTGTGATTGGCGTCTGTCTGTAGCTTGGCCAGGAGCTGAAGGGTGCGTCCCGTCGGCTGCAGCTCAGAGATGCGCTTGCCTTTCAGTTTTTTCAGAGCTCGCCTCCTCTTGGGACTCTCCAGACTGGCTATCAGATACACTGCAGCAAACCGATCCGAGAGAGAAACACAGAGGGAAGTCTCTTAATGAGATCTGTTGGGAAGAATCCTTGAGGGTGATTGATTGATGCAGAAAGCAGTAAACTCACAGTGAACCGATAAGGACAAAAGCATCTGTATTTACTGTATTTCAGACTAATTTCTCTGACGTTTGTGAGTCTGCAAACACTCTGTGCTGTTACCTTCTTTAGAGAGGAGAGAGATGTGCTCCCCAAAGTCAGTGATACTCCATCTGTTGAGGTAGACTAACAGCTGAAACACAGTCACTCGGTCTGTAGTGCAGTGAGTCACCGACGCCATCATACAGCTGCACTGCACCTGATGCAGCAACTGACTGAAAACTGCAGGACAAAAGAAAACACTCCTCAGGAATCAGAAGAAGACAAACATTTGCCAATCGGTAGATTATTTCAGTAGTGTGAGAATGAACAATAAAATAGATATATTATTAGATACAAACTGTACGATAATTTCTGTAATTTCTGTAATAAATAGAATAAATTTATTCTTTATAAATTATTGGATTTTATAGTTAAATTCTGAAGGAACACTGAATATAATTGTAATATAATAATCCACTGTAATACATACATTTATATTATACATAACAATATTATTCGATATTTGTTTACTAAATTTGACTTTTTGAAAATATAAGAAAATAGACATTTATTTTCATACAAAGCTTGTTAGACTATTTCAAAAGCAATTATTATTTCAAACAGAAAGCAATTCTACGTAACAATGAACAGAATAGAAATAGCTTTAAAAATACAATATAATAAAAATGGTACAATTGAAAAATATAATAATAGAGTACAATATCAAATGAAATATTATATATTATAAAATAATATTTGGATATTTATTTACAAATTAATGGGTTTGACAATTAAATAACTTCTACAGGACAAACAATAGACATTTATTTTATTACACAAAGATTATTAGGTTATTTCAAAGACAATTAAATATTTGTGATTCAACAATGAATGGAATAGAAATATCTTTCAGAAAAATAATATAATATATGATATGATATAATACAAAATATAGTAAATTATAATATAAAATGATATACCGTTATATCTATATGAAATAATAATAATATATTGTTAGATAATTATTTACAAGTCGATGGATTTCAGTTGTTTGAAAAATATTAAATTCTAAAAGACAATTAAAATAGACATTTATTTTATTATACAATGCTTATTAAAGGATTTGAAAGACAATTAATTACTATTTCAAAGAGAAATAAAGATATAGAATAGAATAGAAATATCCTGCATAAATAAATACATAAATATTTAAGTAGTTTGTGACAAATTCTCAAGGAAGAAAAGAATATAATAAAACATTCTAAAATGTATTATTTTATTTTATTCTATTCCATTCTGCCTTGGGTACATCATTACAGTAGTCTGTGGATTCAGTTCTTAGGGAGCATTAGAACAGAACAGAGCGTCCCACCTGCATCAGCCTGGCCTGGCTGTTTGGCTTTGACTTTGTGGATGTAATGTTTGCGCAGTGTCCTGAGAAACCCATCCGTAGAGCAGCAGAAAGGCGAGTCACTCTCGCAGCACTCCTTCCAAAATACTTCAATCCCCTTAGGAGCTCTGGCCAACACTGAGACACATCCACACACATGACTAATGCATCTAGAGCGCTTCACACTGACACGGGAAAGAGCCTGTGACCGCCAACAGTACAAAGTAACAGACGCAGCACATAATTGCATATTCTAGTGTTACCCTTAAATGGTATGGGAAAGAAAATGGTTATAATCAATCATAAACTCTGTCGTTTGAAAAGTTAGCGTTTGTAGGAAATCTCAATTATTAGGATCTAAGGAGAGATTTCTCAGTGGTTTATTTACTCATTCAAGGCCTGGGATGCTGCTATACTTACATTCTGACACTGAGATCTCCTCTATCATCCTCTGCAACAGAGTGACAATTTTTTCCAGCACATCAGCTTGCTGCAAAAGCTCCTCCATCACGTCTTTGTGCACAAGATTGGAGTCAGAACACTTTAGAGCCTGGAAGAAGACAGACGCAGACACAAAGTCACAATATATGTTGATAACTGTCTGATGATTTGGTTAGACTGACTGCTCACCCCCAGCAGCACTGCGCAGACACTGAGGTGGGTTTCAAGAGCTTGATCCAGACTATAGACCCCTGTGCTGAGTGACGGCTTTACTGCACCGTCTCCTCTCTGTCTGACCTCTCCTTCACCTGTGTCTTCTGAGGATGGAGAGGTTTTATCCTGAGATGACAGGCCCATGCTTTTCAGGGTGTTCTCATTAAAGGAACCAATCCTGTAGAAAAAAAAAGAAAAATTAATAAAAACCTATGTATTCTGAAGATTACATATACTGTATGTGTATATATATATATATATATATATATATATTAAATATTCTAACCTGAGTTGATATTTGCATTTAATTAATTTATCATAATAAAGGTTACTATAAATATTTATATATGTCAATTTCTTTATACTTTAACCTGAATTGATATTTGCTATAAACTTTAACCATGTTATACATTTCTATTTTTATATGGAAAAGAGTTGTGCAATATCATATCCATGCAAAGGTAATTAAACATCATGTATTGTTTAAATATCAGATCGCTATACTGTACATTAAATCAAATGTAATGGAGCATTACCCCATCTCATCCACAAGATGGCACTTTAAGCCATCATTTAACATGTTGGTGCAGCAACTTACCTTTTGTTGCATAGAGAGATATTACTTTTCATCAGCCCAAATGATCAGATCAAAGCTAAATAAAAAACATCTCTCTTTTATACCAATGTTTTTTATTTATTTTAAACAAATTTTATTATGTTTATTACGTTTTCACAAATATAACTCTCTATATATCCATAGGGGAAATTAAGCCAATTTTTAGGACCATTCCTACCATTAATTCCCAGCTCGGTAATGAGAAAAAAATGCTATTTTATTTTAAAGTTTGTTTTACATTTAACTAAAAACATAAAATAAAAAATAATAATAATCTATATATATATATATATATATATATATATATATATGTATGTATGTATGTATGTGTGTGTGTGTGTGTGTGTGTGTGTGTGTGTGTGTGTGTGTGTGTGTGTGTGCGTATAATGTGTATATATACAGTGCCTTGCAAGAGTATTCATACCCCTTCATTTTATTCACATTTTGTTATGTTGCTGCCTTATGTTAAATGGCTTTAAATTACTTTTTTCCCCCATCAATCTACACTCCATATTGACAAAGCAAAAACAGAACTGTCACAGATTCGCAAATTTATTTAATATAAAAAACTGAAATAACTACATTGCATAAGTATTCATACCCTTAACTAAATTTAGCTGAAGCACCTTTACAGTCTCAAGTCTTTTTTGTTTGATGCGACAAGCTCATCAACATTTGGCAATGATCTGCCATTCTTCTCACCTCTTCACCTCTCAAGCTCTTTCAGGTTGGATGGGGGCAGATACAGCTGTTAGACCTTTTATTGAGACGTATGTGCCTTTCCAAATCATACCTATTCAATTAAATTTGCCATAGGTTACCCTCACTCGAAGTGTAGTGACATCTACAAGCAATATGAATGCTCCTCAACTAAATTTAAACTGTCCCAGATAAGGGTATGAATACTTATGCAATGGAATCATTAAAGTTTTTTATTTTTAATAAATTTGCAAAGATGTTAAAATCCCGTTTTTTGCTTTACCATTAGGGTGTATGGAGTGTAGATTGATGTGGGGAAAAAAGCAATTTAAAGCAGTTTAACAAAGCAGGAACAAAACAAAACATGAAAAAAATGAAATACTTTTGCAAGGCACTGTATATATATATATATATATATATATATATATATATACACACACACACACACACACACACACTCCTTTTTTTTCTTGATTTTGTGTTGATTTTTTATATTTCTTTGAGGTATTCACCAAATCAGCTAAAAATAAGTTGGCTTACCCAGTATACCCGAGTCTGATGCTGCCCGTATTTGATATTTCATCTTCATTACAATCTGCAGAGAGGAAGTCGAAACTGCCCAGCACTTCCTCTTCCTCTACTGCTAGTGTCTGAGATGAGGGCATCTGTGGAGGGTCGAGGTCCTTCTAACATCAGGAAATATGAAAATGAAGAACAAAGCCAACGAAACAACAGCAAAAAAACATTTATCAACAATGCATAGAGAAAAACGGAGCAACTTTGTCACATGAAAACATGTTCAAGTCAATTTTACCCAAAATATTTTATATATAATATATATATAAAGTGGGGAAAAATTTATTTGATCCCCTGCTGATTTTGTACGTTTGCCCACTGACAAAGTAATGATCAGTCTATTATTTTAATGGTAGGTTTATTTGAACAGTGAGAGACAGAATAACAACAAATAAATCCAGAAAAACTAATTTCAAAAAGATTTGTTATAAATTGATTTGCATTTTAATGAGTCAAATAAGTATTTGATCCCCTATCAATCAGCAAGATTTCTGGCTCCCAGGTGTCTTTTATACAGGTAAGGAGCTGAGATTAGAGCACTCTCTTAAAGGGAGTGCTTCTAATCTCAGTTTGTTACCTGTATAAAAGACACCTGTCCACAGAAGCAATCAATCAATCAGATTCCAAACTCTCCAACATGGCCAAGACCAAAGAGCTGTCCAAGCATGTCAGGGACAAGATTGTAGACCTGCACAAGGCTGGAATGGGCTACAAGACCATCACCAAACAGCTTGGTGAGAAGGTGACAACAGTTGGTGCGATTATTTGCAAATGGAAGAAACACAAAATAACTGTCAATCTCCTTCGGACTGGGGCTCCATGCAAGATCCACCTCGTGGAGTTTCAATGATCATGAGAACGGTAAGGAATCAGCCCAGAACTACACGGGAGGATCTTGTCAATGATCTCAAGGCAGCTGGGACCATAGTTACCAAGAAAACATTTGGTAACACACTACGCCATGAAGGAATGAAAACCTGCAGCGCCCGCAAGGTCCCCCTGCTCAAGAAAGCACATGTACAATCCCATCTGAAGTTTGCAGATGATTCAGAGGAGAACTCTCGTTCTGTCTCACGTATCTTCATTAATGGGTCTGGACCGGATCCGGATCCGTAATCCTTATCTGTTCCGGATCCGCTGCGCTGTGCAAGTGGACTCCGTTACGGACCCGTTTTGCGGATCTTGTGGTACTCTGGGGCAGATCCGCTCCGGAGTCATTTTGCTATCTGGGAGTACAGTACAGACATGTAAACACCTTAATCAAACTATTATCGTCGTGTAGAACTTTTCGCCACATTTTGCGACAGGATACACACACCGCAGAGGTCAACCGTTTGACGGCAAATAAAAAAGCTTCAACACCGCCGTCGTCTGTATACACGTACAAATAATTAACTGCACTTGAAGTTTTCATAAAATTAAAAATTACTCTTCTCAATTAAAAATGGCTCTCTCCTCTCCACCTGTAGCTGGTGTGTGGTGGCTGCCGTTGCATCATCCAGGTGGATGCTGCACACTGGTGGCGGTTGAGGAGAGACCCCCCCACATGACTGTAAAGCACTTTGGGTGTACAGCAATACACAATAAAGCGCTATATAAATGCATCATTCATTCATTCATTCATAAAATTAAAAATGAAACACCCAAAACTGTATATGGCATCATCACGAAGACGAACTATGTTTATACGTGAAATTCTGGAGGGGACATCGGATGGTGTGGCATGGTGACTTAATGACATATGCATTAATTGATCCATGTACTATAACATGTAAAACATGCAACTCATGTAAACGCCTTAATCATAATATTGTCTTATTCAGAGTAAGATAAATAATTAGATTACTGATGTCCATGTAAACGTAGTCACTGTCTGAGCTTGCTTGGCCATTTGTTGTGGAAAAATAAGGAAAGTGTGTTCAAGCGCCAGCACAAAACAGTGTAAAGAAATATTCTTTGAGAGAAGCAGTCTTTATCAGCGGAAGTTAAAAGTAGCTTGTAAGTGTATTTACTTGTCTTATTAGTGTTTAGCGCAGTTGTCGTTGAAACATTATGCTTTGGGGGTGTGTTTCTGCTAAGGGGACAAGACAACTGCACTGCATCAAAGGGACGATGGATGGGGCCATGTACCGTCAGGGCCGGGGTATTGAAAATGGGTAGTGGATGGGTATTCCAGCATGACAATGACCCAAAACACATGGCCAAGGCAACAAAGGAGTGGCTCAAGAAGAAGCATATTAAGGTCCTGGAGTGGCCTAGCCAGTCTCCAGACCTTAATCCCATAGAAAATCTGTAGAGGGAGCTGAAGGTTCGAGTTGTCAAACGCCAGCCTCGTAACCTTAATGACTTGGAGAGGATCTGCAAAGAGGAATGGGACAAAATCCCTCCTGAGATGTGTGCAAACCTGGTGGCCAACTACAAGAAACGTCTGACCTCTGTGATTGCCAACAAGGGTTTTGCCACCAAGTACTAAGTCGTGTTTTGCAAAGGGGTCAAATATTTATTCTTATTTGACTCATTAAAATGCAAATCAATTTATAACTTTTTTGAAATGCGTTTTTCTGGATTTATTTGTTGTTATTCTGTCTCTCACTGTTCAAATAAACCTACCATTAAAATTATAGACTGATCATTTCTTTGTCAGTGGGCAAACGTACAAAATCAGCAGGGGATCAAATACCGCCCCCCCCCCCCACCACCACCACCACTGTATGTATGTATATACAGGTACTCAATAAATTAGAATGTTGTGAAAAAGTAAATTTTTTCTTGTAAGTTATTTCAAAAAGTGAACCTTTCATATATTTTAGATTCATTGCATGTAAAATAAAACATTCCAAAAGTTTTTTTGTTTTAATTTTGATGATTATAGATCTTGCAGCTCATGAAAGTCAAAAATCAGTATCTCAAAATATTAGAATATTTACATTTGAGTTTCAATTAATGACCATCCCTACAGTATAAATTCCAGGTATCTCTTGTTATTTGAAACCACAATAATGGGGAAGACTGCTAACATGGCAATGATCCAGAAGACGAACATTGATGCCCTCCACAAAGAGGTAGTCACAGAGGGTCATTACTGAAAGGTGGGGCTGTTTACAGAGTGCTGTATCAAGTCAAGTCAAGTCACCTTTATTTATATAGCGCTTTTAACAACGTAAATTGTCAAAGCAACTGCACAGTATCAAAAAAGGAAAACAGTGTGTCAATAATGTAAAATGAAAAGATTAAAAAGATTTTCAGTTAAAGGCATTTCATTATTGAATTCAGTGATGTCATCATCTAGCTCAGTTCGGTTTAAATAGTGTCTTTGCAATCAGGTCAACGATATCGCTGGAAATTAAGTGTCCTCAACGAAGCAATATCAAAGCATATTAAATGCAAAGCTGACCAGAAGGAAGAATTTGGGTAGGAAAAGGTGCACAAGCAACAGGGATGACCGCTAGCTTGAGAATACTGTCAAGCAAAGCTGATTCAAACACTTGGGAGAGCTTCACAAGGAGTGGACTGAAGCTGGAGTCGGTGCATCAAGAGTCACCACGCTCAGACGTCTTCAGGAAAAGGGCTACCAAGCCACTTCTGAACCTTCTGACAACATCAGAAGTGTCTTACCTGGGCTGTGGAGAAAAAGAACTGGACTGTTGCTCAGTGGTCCAAAGTCCTCTTTTCAGATGAAAGCAAATTTAGCATTTAATTTAGTAATCAAGGTCCCAGAGTCTGGAGGGAGAGTGGAGAGGCACAGAATCCATGTTGCTTGAAGTCCAGTGTGAAGTTTCCACAGTCAGTGATGATTTGGGTTGCCATGTCATCTGCTGGTGTTGGTCCACTGTGTTTTCTGAAGTCCACAGTCAACGCAACCATTAGAGCACTTCATGCTTCCTTCTGCTGACAAGCTTTATGGAGAAGCTGATTTCATTTTCCAGCAGGACTTGGCACCTGCGCACACTGCCAAAGGTATCAAAAGCTGGTTTAATGACCATGGTGTTACTGTGCTTGATTGGCCAGCAAACTCGCCTGACCTGAACCCCACAAAGAATCTAATTGTCAAGAGGAAGATGAGAGACACCAGACCCAACAATGCAGATGACCTGAAGGCCGCTATCAAAGCAACCTGGGCTTCCATACCACCTCAGCAGTGCCACAAACTGATCACCTCCATGCCACGCTGAATTGAGGCAGTAATTAAAGCAAAATGAGCCCCAACTAAGTATTGAGTACATATACAGTAAATGAACATACTTTCCAGAAGGCCAACAATTCACTAAAAATGTTTTTTTATTGGTCTTATGAAGTATTCTAATTTGTTGAGATAGTGAATTGGGGGGGGGTTTGTTAAATTTGAGCCTAAATCATCAATTAAAAGAGCCAAAGAGTCTGTGTGCACTGAATTTATTTAATACACGAGTTTCACAATTTGAGTTGAATTACTGAAATAAATTAACTTTTCCACAACATTCTAATTTATTGAGATTCACCTGTATATATATAAAATATTAAATATAGAAATATTTCTTATTTCTATATAATTAAATAAGTAATGAAAATATGGGGTGGAAATGTGCTTAGTAGTCAGAACAATCATTTAAAAAAATATATTACTTGTCTTAAACTATGCCTCTTCCTTCAAGCTTTCAACAAATTGTTTCTTTATTTTGATTCTGTGGTGAAAAACATCCCAGACATTTTCTTTTATGCATCCATAAAATCTTTTAAAGGAGTCTACCAGTCCATCGATTCATCCATCCACCCATCTCACCTTCAAGACCTCGTTCAGCTGGCGTATCTGCAGATCTAGCTTCTTTAATGTCTCTGCGTTGCTCATTTCCTCCAGCTCTGTATTCAGATCATCTAGCAGTGAATTGACTCTCTTAGCCACAGCTCTTTTCTGAGCTCTGCTCGCTTTTCTGTCCTTCACCAGGAGTCTGTCTTCAATTCCCTGCTTGAACGAGGTCTCCTCTTGAGGGGCCTCACCTCGGGCCGTCGTCTCTTGTGCGTCTCCTTCACCTGTGCTGGGGGTCGCCTCTCCATTTTGCTTAAGGATGTCAGGCGTGCTGTAGCGGTGGAAGAGGAATATGGAGTCTCGCTTGCTGCCCGCAGGACTGGGTGAAGCTGTGTCAGTCTCTGATGGCCATTCCACACTCGCCTCAGCCTAGGGTTATGAATGGAGAGAAATTAAATAAACCTACAATTTTAAGTAATTTTTGCAATTTTATATTTTTGAAAAATGTTAAAAATCTTAGCACATGGTTCCTTAAAATATAAAATATATTAATATACTAACATTTCACTCAAAACAAATACATAATAAAAATATCTTATAATATTTAAGTGAATATTGCTTTTAGTAATACAATATAAAAGAATATTTACATTTACATTTACATTTATGCATTTAGCAGACGCTTTTATCCAAAGCGACTTACATTACATTCAATTTACAGTTTTTACATTTTACCAGCTCTAATATACTACAATTATATAATTTATTATTATTATGCATTTTTTTATATATATTTAAAATATTTATATTTAAAAGAGACCCCACAGCAGTTAAACTCTCAAATTGTGGTTTTATAAAATTAAATAAAATGTTTTATTATTTTTCTTTTTTTAATAAAAGTGACCATTGCTTCTACTAATAAAGATATTTAAATTATATATATAAACACACTTTTTATTAAAGTACAAATATGTTTATATTAAAAATTATTTGTAGATTTTAAAAAACCCTACACAAAGGAAAACAATAATTCATTCTTAAAATATATTAAAATATAATAACATTTAACTACAAAACAAAAAAATTATAAAAATTAAAACCTTCAAAAACATTTACCTTAAAATTAGCTACTTATTTTAATAATAAAGATACAAACTAAAATTACATTATTGTTATGTATTTTAAATGTTTATATTGTTCATATTAAAATATATTTTTAAAATATATTTTAAATATAAATATAAAACCCCACTTAACAATACAACTGTATATATACAGTATCTCACAGAAGTGAGTACACCCCTCACATTTTTGTAAACATTTTATTATATCTTTTCATGTGACAACACTGAAGAAATGACACTATGCTACAATGTAAAGTAGTGGGTGTACAGCTTGTATAACAGTGTAGATTTGCTGTCCCCTCAAAATAACTCAACACACAGCCATTAATGTCTAAACCGCTGGCCACAAAAGTGAGTACACCCCTAAGTGAAAATGTCCAAATTGGGCCCAAATAGCCTTTATCGCTCCCCGGTGTCATGTGACTCGTTAGTGTTACAAGGTCTCAGGTGTGAATTGGGAGCAGGTGTGTTATCGCTCTCACTCTCTCATACTGGTCACTGGAAGTTCAACATGGCACCTCATGGCAAAGAACTCTCTGAGGATCTGAAAAAAGTAATTGTTGCTCTACATAAAGATGGCGTAGGCTATAAGAAGATTGCCAAGACCCTGAAACTGAGCTGCAGCACGGTGGCCAAGACCATACAGCGGTTTAACAGGACAGGTTCCACTCAGAACAGGCCTCGCCATGGTCGACCAAAGAAGTTGAGTGCACATGCTCAGCGTCATATCCAGAGGTTGTGTTTGGGAAATAGACATATGAGTGCTGCCAGCATTGCTGCAGAGGTTGAAGGGGTGGGGGGTCAGCCTGTCAGTTCTCAGACCATACGCCGCACACTGCATAAAATTGGTCTGTATGGCTGTCGTCCCAGAAGGAAGCCTCCTCTAAAGATGATGCATAAGAAAGCCTGCAAACAGTTTGCTGAAGACAAGCAGACTAAGGACATGGATTACTGGAACCATGTCCTGTGGTCTGATGAGACCAAGATAAACTTATTTGGTTCAGATGGTGTCAAGCGTGTGTGGCTGCAACCAGGTGAGGAGTACAAAGTACAAAGTGTCTTGCCTACAGTCAAGCATGGTGGTGGGAGTGTCATGGTCTGGGGCTGCATGAGTGCTGCCGGCACTGGGGAGCTACAATTCATTGAGGGAACCATGAATGCCAACATGTACTGTGACATACTGAAGCAGAGACTGGGCCGCAGGGTAGTATTCCAACATGATAACGAGCCCAAACACACCTTCAAGATGACCACTGCCTTGCTAAAGAAGCTGAGGGTAAAGGTGATGGACTGGCCAAGCATGTCTCCAGACCTAAACCCTATTGAGCATCTGTGGGGCATCCTCAAATGGAAAGTGGAGGAGCGCAAGGTCTCCAACATCCACCAGCTCCGTGATGTCGTCATGGAGGAGTGGAAGAGGACTCCAGTGGCAAGCTGTGAAGCTCTGGTGAACTCCATGCCCAAGAGGGTTAAGGCAGTGCTGGAAAATAATGGTGGCCACATAAAATATTGGACATTTTGGCCAGCGGTTTAGACATTAATGGCTGTGTGTGGAGT
Source organism: Barbus barbus (assembly GCF_936440315.1). Taxonomy (NCBI): domain Eukaryota; kingdom Metazoa; phylum Chordata; class Actinopteri; order Cypriniformes; family Cyprinidae; genus Barbus; species Barbus barbus. Next base: position 28,492,058 of record NC_136741.1, on the reverse strand, counting down.
TATTTTGAGGGGACAGCAAATTTACACTGTTATACAAGCTGTACACTCACTACTTTACATTGTAGCAAAGTGTAATTTCTTCAGTGTTGTCACATGAAAAGATATAATACAATATTTACAAAAATGTGAGGGGTGTACTCACTTCTGTGAGATACGGTATATAAAAAACAAAACAATCAGTTTCATACGTCTTCTGTAGGTGTCTTCAGTAGATCGTCATCCTGTAACTTAGTGTCTAGAACAGGGTGATGTATGGTTGATGGGTCACTTGTCTTCTCATAGGCAGGAGGACTGAGTGTCTGGGTGGAGTCAGCCAGGTAGCTGAGTAAAGACACACCCCTCGATTCACGTGAGCCAATGGAGAAAGAGCCATCCGCATCCTGTATCTGACGCATCATAGACTACAGCATAAAAGGGCAGATGACATCATGCAATGACATGTCAGCTCTTCAGGTAAAAGACAACAGAATAATGAGGTGAAGTGGGTAATTTCTGCCTCACTATCTTATTTTTGCCTAATGATGCCAGACACTCCTTGACAGCCAACCATCAGCACAAATCTTGTTTGGGTTTGTGTGCCACCATTTCAAATTTGCATCTCATAATGAGGATGTCAGAATGATTTTTGTCAATAATTTTTTTTTGACAGTCTGTGTTGGCTTTTACCCAAGATCTCACTGGGGTCACATCATACAATCTGTCACGTAACAATCCTAGAGCACAGATAAATCTCACAGCGCACACCCGGCTTCACTTATAGTTGTCTCTGCACATTAAACCAGAATAGGAGAATGTATTTTAGCATCAGAAATTACACACTTCACCTTTAAATCATTGTGAGCAGTCATGCTGGGAGTGTGTGTGGATATAGGTCACAAACTCACTAGAAAGTACTTCTCAGTGAAACTGGGTGTGTTGGGAGGCGTCCAGCTATATACGGATCCCTTTCTGCTGTGGATGGACTGGCGGCTGGCGGACGCTGTGAGAGGCCTCACCTCACAGCTATCAAATGGACTGAAGGAAGAAAAAGTGAGGGAACAAGAAACTGTGAAGAAAATGGACTCTATAGTGTGCTTACATGTCCAAAATAGCAATTTTATGAAAAGTCACAGACAGCATACAGAATAAAGCAAAAGACTAGTGTTTTAGGATTAAATATATATGGTTGTTTGGATTTAAACTTGAGTATATATTGTGTTTAGAGATAACTACTGATCTAGCTAGTTGTTGCCCATATATTGTCACAATTGTAGGTGTAACATCACCTCCCACCTTAACCACAGCCCTACACAACACCCATAAATCTTAAACATAACCTTACCCATAATCCCACTCCTAACCCTGATCATAATTCTCAGTGTCCCTGAGTCTCCTATACTTACATTTACCCTACAATAAACTACCACCCAATGCTCAAAATTACTTTCAAGTTATATTTTTAAATTTGTAATCAAAAACAAACAATATATATATATTTAAGAAATTAAAGTTTTATTCAGCAAAGAATTAGCAAGGATGCATTAAATTAATCAAAAGTGACAGTAAATACATTTACAATGTTACAATTTTTTTTAATTTTTTCAATTAATCAAAGAATCCTTTCACAAAAATATTAAGCAGCCTAAGTGTTAACATTGATTATAATAGGAAATATTTTTGAGCAGAAAATCAGCATATTAGAATGATTTATGAAGGATCATGTGACACTGAAGACTGGAGCAATGATGCTGAAAATTCAGCTTTAAATCACAGGAATAAATTACATTTTAAAACATATTCAAATAGCAAACACTCATTTAAAATTGCAGTAATATTTTATAATATTACTGGTTCACTGTATATTTATTCAATAAAAGCAGTTTTGATAAGCATCACAAACAAATTATTTTAATTTAATTTAATTATTTATTTTTAATTAAATATTTTTTTAGGTGTGTTATTAATAAATGTTATACATTAATTTTCATATTTAATAATTTCCCATTAGCACAAAATCTAACCTTAATTTTAATCTAACTTTCAAGCTAAATTGTGATTGGTCTTTTTTCCTGTGTTTATTTGCATACTAAATTAAAATAGTTGTTATTTATCTGAATTCAACATAAAACAGCATTCACGTGGTTTTCAGTTTTTTTCCAAACCATTTTTTTTTTTTACATATACTTCCTGACATTTATTGTTTTAATCACTAAAGAAGAGAGGTATCAAAAATGGTATGAATAAAACTCACTCAGGTTCTGATTGCGCACGGTGTGTGTTTGTCATCACTGTTTGATGAAGAGTGGCACTGCTAACAGAGACTAAACAGAACCAGAGGAAATGATGCGATGGCAGTGAACTAACACACACATAACACACACGGTCACAGCAGAACGTGGAGATGCTGAACAGACTGTGAGATGTGTTTAATTTAGTGACGCTGTAAAAAGAGGCTCTGAAAAATCTTTTCCACCGGGACTGTGTAAAGAGCAGTGTAATTGGATCGGGGTGAGTGAGAGGGATGGGGCAGCGATGGACTATTTATCCATCTCTCTGCAGTCAGCTGGTCTTCCACAGCTGGTGTGTGTTAGCCGATAGCAGCGGCACACTTACAGGGGGTGTCTTTGTGTGTGAGATCAGTGTCTTGTCTACTCAATTACATGACAAAAATCTTAAAATATGCTGCAAATAGCACTCTTACTGTTTTCATGTTTGTGAAATCCAGAAGTTAACATATTAAGCTAACCGTCACGGCATCTATGCTTTTCATATGAAGTCTATCCTCGCTGTAACTGCATCTAGTATCATTCTGTACTGTTTTAAGTGCTGTCAAGCTCTTAAAAAAACAAAAAGGACCAGTCCACTTTTGCACTACAATCCAATTTTTCAGAAGCCTTACTGAAGTTGTTATTTGCTGAAAAACTTGCCCTATGAAGGCCTTTCTCATTCACGGTTCTTACAAATGTGATTTTTTAAAGATGCTTTTGAAAGAAGTCTCTTATGCTCACTCAGGCTGCATTTATTTGATCAAAAATACAGCAAAAATCAGTATTATTGCGAAATATTATTTCATTTTAAAATAACAGTTTTCTATTCTATATTTTAAAATTGAATTTATTTCTCTGATGCAAAGCTGAATTTTCAGCATCACTACTCCATGATCCTTCAGAAATCCTTCTAATATGCTGCTTTGATGTGCAAGAAACATTTCTTATTATCATCAATGTTGAAAACAGTTATGCTGCTTCATTTTCAATTTTTTTTCTGAATTCTTTGATGAATAAAATGTTCAAATTGACTACATTTATTTGAAAAATAAATAGTTTGTTTGAATGTAAAGTATGTACTGTTACTTGTAATCAATTTAATTGACCCTTGCTATATATAAGTATTAACTGTAAAAAAAAAAAAATCTGAACTCAAATTTTTATACAGAAGTGTACAAAATGTGTGTAAAAGTTCGGTGTCACTGACATTAAATAAAGTCAATAATGTCTTAAAATGCCCCATCAATCACTTTCAAGTATTTTGCAGCACATTTAACACTTCTTAAAAGTTTGTGAGTGTTGTAAACTTACTTCCAAACCACCTCTAGCTGTAGCTTGATGGTTCCCAGCTCTGTAATGTCGACAACCATCATCTGCGGACGTGCTGTGAAAAAATCCGCACTCCTGCACGTTACCATGCCGACCAGGATAGAGCTTAACCCCTTGACCTCTGTTACCTGCAGGACATTTCACAAAAGCCTTAAGATCCAGCAGATGTTGTTGGCTTGACTAGAGTTTTTGAGGGAAATGATTTGTTTAACCTTCTGTTTTATCATGTATGGTGGCCCAAAGGTCTCTCAGGATGGACTGTACTGTTGGCACTAACAAAAAAGTTGACTCCATCATTATGCCGCGGTAGGTGTTTTTTTTTTTCTTGGTGGTTGCTTGGGTGTTCTGGATCTGGATGTGTAACCAAATCTAACTAATTTGGAATTTTATATTTGAGATCTGATTTTGAATGGCAGGGGTTTAAAAATGGACAAAGAGGATTCATCGTTTTCATCTGTAGTAGTTTGGCTTGATTTCTATATTTTCAGGGATGGAATCAATTTCAGACAATCAAACCTTTCATAAGTGTTATTCCACTGGTCCAAAAGCTTCATGAAGTCTGTTAAACATCTCTATCGTTCTCTCTCAGGGGTTTGTGGGAGGTTTATTGTGTCATATGACAATCTAATCAGATCTAACAAACAGTATAAGGACAAAAGCCCTGGAAACTTCTGTCATCGCAACCCCCACAGGTGACCTCGACAGGAAGTGCTATTTGCTCAGGTGTGCGCGTGAGTATAGGTGGACTTGCTCACCTTAATCTCAAAGTTCCCGTGGATGTGAGGGAGGAAGACCATCTCTTCTTCGTCCCACAGCTGTCTGTCATCTGTCTGGATTCTCCCTCTGATTCTCCACCTCTGTCGGCCCAGCCGGATCAACACCTACACAAAATGAGATGCAAAATGAGTATTTGGACATTAAACTACCGTTCAAAAGTTTGAGGATGCATGATTTTCTCTTATGTGCACCAAGGCTGTATTTATGTGATCAAAAACAGGAATATTGTCAAATAGTATTCCAATTTAAAAGAACTGTTTTCTACTTTAATGTATTTTAAAATGTAATTTTTCCTAAGCGACTGAATTTCAGTGCATTATATATCAAAATATCAAACCAAGTGGCATTAATTTGAACTCTTTCCCCTCCATTGACGAAATTTTCTGGATTTCCATGTTTTCACTGTTATATGGTAGGAAGTGCTATTACACATTTTCTGAAAGAAACTGAATGTCTGGATCAAAACGCAGGAGAAGAAGCAGCAGAAATAAGCAATCACATATGTAAGCAGATAAATGTGTAAAATAATGCAATAATTATTCAGCATGTAAAACTGCCAAACGTTACCCAATCCTCTTTCTGAATCTGGTCCGGACATAGCTTTTGATAGCTTTTTGTTCAAAATGTCGCTTTTCTTATGAAACTCACCCACATTCAAGTGTTGATAAAAATATTCCATGAAGCTAGAATAAAACACTTTGTTTTGTTTAAAAGCAGAGGCTCCCCTCATTTATTTTGATGTATCACATGTTTAGATAATCATACAAAAAATATTCTGGGGGCCATGAAAATTTTGTGGAAATGATCAAAAATGCTGGTAGTGGCTGGCAACTTTTTTTTTTTTAAACGCTGGTGGGGAAAGAGTTAAAGAAAGATCGCAAAAGCACACTTTACAAGCTAAATTTTCAGCAAGAAAAGTTTGATTTTAAATAAAAAGCAGTAGACTTGGCATTCAAAACCAAGAAAACCTGTTGAAAATGTTTTGAAACATCCATAGTTGCATGAACATGTCTATTGTTATTGTGATCAACTTCAAACAACCACTAAATATCGCTCTAGGTTAAACGTAATAAAACAATTCTGGGTCTAAGATAATGTTTGCATATATTTTTATATGAAATTCATATTCTTTGTCTTAATTTTCCAAATACTTTTTGGGGTGACTGCATGTGAATGTGTGGTCTCATGCATGAGCCGGCTGACGGCTCCTGAGACCGCATTCCATTGTGCATGAAGTCATTGGAAACCTGGCCTTAAAAATGCAATCTGAATAGCTGGTGAAATATGTCATTTCTGCCTATTATTTTCACATAAAAGAGCCATCATGCATTTGTGTCTATCAAATGCAAAATGAACAGTGAGCCTCGGATTAAGAGTGATGTTTAGGGGTGGAATGCCTCCACATCTTTATTACTTTTATGTATTAAATGGATAGATCATCATCCTTTATTCACCCTCGTGCCCATATGGCTTTCTTTTTTCCAGTCATATATGGAGCTTTGTTGTAATTTTGGGAGATCATCAATGTTCGTCCTCATTCACTTTCATTGGAAAAACAGCAGCATGAACATTGTGCTAAAGGTCTCCCTTTGTGCTACACAGAATACAGAAAGTTATACAGGTTTGGAGAAACATGAGGGTGAGAAGTTTAACAACAGTAGGCCGTTGGGTTAAACCTCCTTACCTCATACTGATCTCCAGGGCAGAGTCTAGCAAATCCTATCAACCCTGCCTCAAAGAGAAGAGAGAAAAAATGAGCTGGAGTAGGATGTTTAGGAGACTCCTGCATATGTGAGGTGCTGTGTACCTTTCATTTTGATTTGCAGCTCGCCCAGCAGGATTTCCAGTTCTCCTTCCATTACACACATATCCTGCAGGTATAGATGAGTGTGAAACAGAGATGTTTCTGAAGTGAGATGTTTGAATTTACGTAACAGGTTCTTTTTAATCAGTGCATTGATTAGATATCACGTTAACAAAGGAAAAGTGATTATAAAGTGTTATGTTGGGCTGGTCGGGATGTTTTTTTCGAGCCACAGTGTTTACGCTTTTTGGGAAAACGACCACACAAATGGCTTACTTATTGTTTGTTGTGTGTGTATGGTGTCCAAAAGAGACTTCACCTCCAGGCTGTGTCTGTGGTTGCGGTTCAGCTCCAGTAGACTCTCTCTAGACTGACGTGAAGACGGGGACAGAGAGAAAGCTCTCTTCATGTTCAAAGCTCCTTGGCAGAGCCGCCACTGGATACAATAGGACTCATACAGCTCTTCAACCTGTTGACATCCACATTCACATGATACAGGCTTATTCTCAGCACATCTGACTACTGTTCATATATATAACCAAATTAAAGTATTTTCAAGCTGTGTTACCTTACTAATTTGAAACTCAAGGCGCCGTATGTATCTCTCTAAGGCTCGTATCTCCTGTTGTAGGCAAGCAGGATGTAAAAAGCATTACATTTTGTAACCTTTGGCTTTAAATGCAATTTTTAATAAACTATATGGTACAAATACTAACAAAAAAAGGCTCAAAAATATGTTTTTGTAAAGGGAAAAACACTCAAATGATTGAATATCAGCATTTGTTGACAACTTACCTTTTCTAGGTCATAGAAAAAACCCTGAGGAATGAAGAATAACATTTTGTATTCATTCAAAAATAATGAAAAAAATAAAATAAAATGGATTAGGGTTTAAGACTAGAGTGTAAAGCTATTCTAAGTAAAAAAGTCTCACCAGTCTGGAGTTCCTCTTTGTGTCTCTCTGCTGGGATGACAGGAAGTCCAGCTCTGTTTGATGGTTTTCCAAGTAGTCCCTATATGAGATGAGATGAGATGACATTAACATTCACAAGACTAGTGTGTGTGGTGCATGAGCCCATTCATTTCTCTGCTGCAATGACTGCACATACTTGAGCCCTTTCCTCAACGCCTGGAAGATTCTGTCCACCTGCTCAGGCTGTTGCCCCCAGATGCTGCTGCCCACCCGATTCGAGGAGGGTATTCTGGGAGATTTCCCTGCTACGACTTTTGTGCGGAGAGAGCTACGAGCCGAGGAAAGTCTGTGGGATGAGATGGAAAAAAGACTGAATTATTAAATAAAATTGGGTTATGTATAAACTATTGTAAACGTTGAACTTAAATAGTTTTTTTTTTAAAGACATGAATACTTTTGTTAAACAAGGATGCATTAAATCAAACCAAAGACATTTTCAATGACAATGACATTAAATGACAAAGACATTTACAATGCTGCAAAATTTCTATTTCAAATAAATATATTACATATTTTTCTATATATCATATTTCTATTTCAAATAAATGTTGTTCTTTTGTTTCTTGAACAAAAAATCAATAAGAATCAATCATGATTTCTGAAGGGTCATGTGACACTGAAGGCTGGAGCAATAATGCTGAAAATTCAGCTTTGCATTACAGAAATAAATTATATTTGAAACGTATTCAATATCAAACAGTTATTTCAATAATAATAATAATTCAAAATATTAATGCTTTTACTGTATTTTTGTTCAATTAAAGGCAGCTTTGTTGAGCATAAAAGACTTTCAAGAACATAACAATTTTTACCAAAAACTTTGAAAATTAATCAAAAATGACAGCACACCCAAGAACAATCTTCATCTCTCAAAAGAACCAAATAACAAGTTTATAGAGTAAGCTGTTTCTTTTGGCCTTTTCTGAACCCAAAATTGACGTTCTCAAGTGTATGCAATGATTGGAAGACACTGCATTACAATTTCTACACTTCATTAAATAGCACACAATGGTTTTCAGCTGGCCAGGACAATAAGAACAGCTTCTCTATTACAAAATTAGCACATTAGAATGCTTTCCTAAACAGTGTTAGTAATGGCTGCTGAAAATGATGTTCTTAAGATCGCATTGCAGTTATTTCAAACTAATATAATCATTTTGAACATTAATAATGGTTTTGAATGTATTTTTGGTCAATTAAATACTACTTTGGTCAACAGAAGTATCAATCTCTTCCCAAAACCAACATTTGCTTTAGCAATTCCAACAGTAGCATATGTTTTTATATTCTGAATTTAATCCTCATATCCCATTTTAGTTACAGCCACAATATAATCTACATATTTCGGCCATGTTCTGACAGTGTATGCTTACACAGCATAACAAACCCAATGACTCTGCAATGTAAATAAACTGTGCTCTTAGGGAGGCATTCCTCAGCGCTGCACTGGGGTCACTAATAGCACAAGCTCTGGCTCTCACATCAGCATATTCCTTCCTGTCTCCATCACTGACATGTCCGCTGTAACTCGAGGTCCCTCAGTGGACAATGTCGCATGTGACGCCCTTTTTCTCAGGAATAAAGAGCTTTATTTTCTATACTCAGCCCTCTGCATCCTAACATACTTTCAGTGTATTATAAGTATTAGTAATAGTATGCATTTAAAATTAAAAGTATTTACCAGTTAAAAACAACTTCCAGTGGAAAACAACTTAATTGACTGTAACATAATTCATGTTTTTTGCTTACATGAATTAGTCACTACCCAACAAGGTTGCACACATTCTCAAGATGAGTAATCTGGAATTTCTTTTAGTGAAAACAGACATAAAATTGTTGACATAGAGCACTCATTTGACTACGCCCAACTGCAAATAAAGGTTAATCAAAATGGGTTACAAAACTGGGAAAAAATAGGGAATGTTCATGTATTTGGATTAATCTATTAAACACGTTCAGAGGTATTAATTAATCTCAGAGGTTTTTGTTTTGGTGCAACCTCATGCTTTTTCCAAAAAAATAATAATTTTTGTTAGTCACTAAAAGGACATACTTAAAATGAGTGAAATTTTCAAAAAATCCAAATTATTTAGGCCTATAATTTAGGTTATAGATTAGGTTACAAAATATCCACACGAGGCGGTTTAGCGTCTACCATGTGAGGCCGCATGAGTCATGAGCTCCGTAAACTCGGCTTTTGAATAATTATTGCAAGCTTATTTGAGTTTCACCGATGACTATAAAAGCCCAACGACAAAAGAAGACCGATTCAGCTGCTACCGACAGCTCGTCTCTGGAAACGGCTAACTGTGATGAAGTTTCTACGCCTGAGGGTGTGGCGATTATGGCTGCTATTAGCTGGCTTGAAAGTGGACTTCACGCAAAATTTAATGCACACGCCGCTGAAATTCAAGGCAAAATTCCTTTGGTACAAGAAGAAATGTACAACATATTTTCGTCTCTGAAAGAAGACCTCAAATCCCAGAGTGATCGCTTGACGAGCCTGGAGACCGCTACTTCAGAATTGACGACCAGTCTTCACTCGCTCAAACCAACGGTTGCTTCTCTTCAAAAAGAGATCACTTCACTGCAAGCCAAGTGCCCCGACTTAGAGTGTCGTTCCCGCAGATCCAATCTTTGCCTAGTGGGAATTCCGGAAGGTCTGGAAGGCCCACAGCCAACAAAGTTCTGGCAGAAATATTTGATCTACATGAACCTCCACTCCTAGCTCGCGCTCATCGTACACTTGCGCCAAAACCTGCAGAAGGTAGTCGTCCTCAAGCCTTCGTAATCTGTTTCCATCACTACGACGTCAAGGAGGATATTTGGCGGAACGCGAGCCAGGGCGGGCAGCTTAAGTTCAGAGACAAAACTGTGTTCGTCTTCCCGGACTTTCCGCCTGAGATCTCCAAAAAGCGTGCCGCTTACTATGAGGTGAAACCTCTTCTGAGTTCTGAGGTCTATGCCAGATGTTAAGTACGGTCTAAAGGGTCTAACTGGATTCAGAATCACAAAGAATGGCGCTGAACATATTTTGATACCCCAACGGCTGCAATGGCTTTTGTGAAACAACACCTATTACCTGCTTGAATAGGTACAAAGTACTGGAACTTAATGTCTCATTTTCTCTGGTCCACAGACTATTGACAGCACTTAATTCTGTGGTTTAATATGAGTAGATTTATTTTTGTAGGGTTTGTTTATCTGTATTAGGTTGTATTTGGTGTATTTGGTATTTGTTTGCGGAGATGCGTCCGAGGTAAGAACCACAATCTCTCGCACGCACATTGGGATGTTTCCTCAGGGTAGCGTACACTCTAGTTGGGGGAGTGTTAGCTTAGTTCGAAGGCGCGGGGTGGATTTTCGCGCTAGGGTTCCTGAAGTTTGTTCTTATATCTTTGTTCATGTTTTTTTAGAGAGCCTTCAAAATTCTAAGTTACCCACAACCTTTAATCAAGCTATTATCTCACTAATTCTTAAGAAAGATACCCCCCCCCCCTGACTGTAGTTCCTACCATCCCATATCTCTATTAAATTGTGACTACAAGATATTAGCTAAAATATTATCTATTCGGCTAGAAAAAAACATTGCATAGAGTAATCTCACCGGATCAAACTGGTTTTGTTCGAGACAGGCATTATTTTTTTAATATTAGGCGCCTCTTTAATGTTTTGTATTCACCTCACTTCAACAATCCCAAAGTTGTGGTCTCTCTAGATACTGAAAAAGCATTTGATCGCATTGAATGGGATTATCTCATAAACATTTTGGAGAGGTTTGGATTTGGTTTAAAATTCATCTCTTGGATAAAGCTCCTTTATGCCACTCCCAAAGCATCTGTACGCTCAAATAATATTATTTCAGATCCTTTTTCATTGTGTCGGGGCACAAGGCAGGGGTGTCCCCTATCCCCACTTTTATTTGCTATTGCTATTGAACTAAATCTTTGTTTTTATCATGGAAACCTCTTCCCCTCTTACTAATAGGATCGGTAAATGCAGTTAAAATGAACATTCTTCCCAAATTTTTATATTTCTTTCAATGTTTGCCCATATTTATTCCCAAGTCTTTTTTCTCCAGTCTGGAAAAAATTATTTCTTCTTTTATCTGGAATAACAAACCCAGACGAATATGTCTAAAGCATTTGGTTAAGCCAAAGGAGGTGAGAGGTTTGGCTTTACCTCACTTTCAAACTTACTACTGGGCAGCCAACTTTAGAAACTTATTATATTGGGTGCAACATGATTTGCAATTGTGTAAACCTCTCTGGGTCCAAATAGAGGCTATATGTTGCTCCCCAGCATCTTTGCTCTGTTCTCCTGTCCCTTCCAGTCATAGTATCTTTATTAAGAATCCAATTGTTAAACATTCGCTGAGGATTTGGACTCAGTTCCGCAGAGCTCTACAGCTTAAGGGTCTTTCTTTAGCTGCACCCATTGCCCGTAACGTTTCTTTTCCACCTTCTCTTTTTGATGGGGCCTTCAATATTTGGAAGTCACAAGGCTTAGTCACGATTGACCAGCTATTTATACATAACAATTTTGCTTCCTTTGACCAACTTAAAAAACAATTCAGTTTGCCTAATTTTGTCTACAGGAGAGAGGGATCCAGCACATCGTCCCGGGCCACCCAGGATCTTTCCTCCGGCCCGTATCCCTCCCGGTCAATAAGATATTCCAGGCGACCACCCCGTCGCCAAGAGTCCAAGATGTCCTGCACCCTGTAGACTAGGGGCTCCTCGATGATCTTGGGAGGAGGAGGTACTGTAGGCTCGTCGGGTTCTGTGACAGAGGGAGAGACAGGCTTGAGAAGTGAGACATGGAAAGCTGGATGGATACGATACCATGCAGGGAGTTGGAGACGGAAGGTGACCTCATTAATCTGCCTCTCTATGGTAAAGGGACAGATATAGTGGGAACTCAGCTTCCGGCAGGGCAGGCGAAGACGCAGATCCCAGGTGGAGAGCCAGACCTTATCTCCAGGATGATAAATGGGGGTGGAAGACCGACCGGCATCTGCATAGGTCTTGTGTCTCCGCTCTGCCTGCTGGAGTTGGACTTGAGCATGAGTTCCAAACTCTCTCACTCGCTCGGAACCAGTGGTCGTCAGCTGGAACATCGGCGGGCTCTTCGGTCCAGGGAAACAGAGGGGGTTGGTAGCAGAGTATGCACTGGAAAGGGGTGAGGCCGGTGGTGGTTTGCTTGAGGGAATTTTGTGCATAATTGACCCACGGGAGGAAGCGGTTCCAGCTGTGCTGGTTGTCATGACAGAAGGCCCGGAGATATCGCCCAATCTCCTGAATCTTCTGCTCAGTCTGGCCATTAGTTTGGGGGTGATACCCTGAGGAAAGACTGACGGTGACATTGAGGAGTTTGAAGAATGCCTTCCAGACACGGGAGACAAACTGTGGCCCACGGTCGGAGACGACATCTTCCGGGATGCCGAAGGTGCGGAAGAGATTATGGAAGAGGGTAATTTTTGAGATGTTCAAGAAAGGCTTGGTGATGAACAGTGAGGCCAGTTTTCCTATAGAGACACTCAAGCCGACGACCGGAACTCTTAAGGATACGAAGGTCGTGGGTAAACCAGGGAGAAGTGTGAGTAGAAGGAACAATTCTAGTTTTAACAGGAGCATGCTCAGACAAAATATCAGATAATACAGACATTTTGAAAGAATCAGTGAAGGAGAAGATAGATCAAATACATCAGAAAGATTAGAGGAAACAATAGAGGAACAAAATGATGAGATGTCAATATTATTACAATTACAGTAGGATATAACAGGTTTTAAAGATTTCACATGTATAGGCAAACTAAAATTAAAGTCAATGAGTTTATGATCAGAGATGCCAGTATCAGAGGAAGAGATGGAGCAAATACCAACCCCTGAGGTACAGATCAAATCGAGGATATGACCATGAGAATGAGAAAAAGAAACATGCTGAGACAGATTAAAACAATCAAAAACAGACAGTAATAGAGTGGTGTCAGAGCAAACAACATCAACATGTAGATTAAAGTCACCAAGCAGGAGAACAGGAGAAGACATGGAGCAGGCGAGGGTTAACAATTCACTAAGTTGAGAGAAAAAGTTTGAAAATGGTTTAGGAGGACCATAGAGTAAGACGATACTAAGAGAGTCAACCTTCAGAACCATGTATTCAAATGTATCAGTGTCGTGGAAGTCGAGTTGTGTGATTCGGGGATTATCACGGTAGATGACAGCGAGACCACCTCCTCTGCCATGCAGTCTTGGCCTGGAACAAATACTTACAGTATATCCATGAGGCGTGAGTATGTTTAACTGCAGGAAGTCGTCTGGAACTTGCCAAGTTTCCGTGAGAAACAAAATGTCAAGGGAATTGTCAGTTATGAATTCGTTGAGGTAAGGGGCTTTATCCGAGATGGACCGACAGTTCAAAAGAGCAGCGTGACAGTACGAGACAGATGATTTTGACGACGAGGTTGATTGACAGTTGCTACCAGTGAGATGAATCAGAGAGCGCTGCGATGAACGGTTAGTAGGAGATGCACTTCGTTTAACGTTAGATGATTTCCCACGGTCAGACCAGATGCATGGAAGGGCATCAGGCTTAGAGCGAGATCTGTGCATGAAGATACGTGGGGAGCGATGTAAATATCGAGGACATCGGAGAATCCCTAGCCGCCGACAGTAGTCATACATCGCCAGGTAAAGGCGCGAGCGACAGTTCAGAGTTCTTAACTGAGACGATGAATATTCCAACTCCATTACAGACAAAAGGAAAGAGACAAAGCAAAAAAGGAGAGCTATTGTCCGAGGCATGATGGTATCAACAGGTATAGCCAACCAGAGTAAAAGCCATGCGGAGTAGACGAAACAAATAATAGACCAAAAATAGTCCAGCAGAGGGGTGAAAACATACAGAAAAAGCAGTCCAGGTACAGAGCGGCAGCTAAACGCGCACAGCGTTCCCGACCCGGAAGTGATGATGAACTCGCAGAGTTTCTTCACGCTAAGAATTGTGGTCAATATTTTTTAACTGCCATTATTCACATATCCCGCTGGACAGCACAAATGATGGACTCAGAAAGAGCAGGTGTGTTACTGGCTGCTGTTTTAATTTATTTACGTTTAATGCATAATGATTTTGTATGGCTGTATTCCACGCTTTTTCGGCGCCATCGAAATATGATGGAATTTATTTGCCTATCGCTGCCGTCATGTTCTACTCGCCATTTCTGGATGAGGGTAAGGAACAGAGACTGCTGGCAGCTAACGGTAGTTGTGTTTTCCCCAGAATGCGATGCTTTCTTCTCCGCCATCGTTTCTTATGCTGCATTCACGTGTTATCGGAATTATCGTAAATATTAGCTTCCTATTCGGAAATTGGACATGAACTGACTTATAGCCAATTTCCGACTAGGAAACTCGTATTTACTATAATTCCGATAGCAGCATAATCTCCGTATTATTACAGGTGCGTGTCACGTTATTCATGTATGTCACAAGCGCATGCGCACTTTGGTCAGAGCGGCAATACTGCGATTAAGGTGTTTACATGCCTGTATATTTCGATTAAAATCGGCGTACGCCACTTATGTTAATACGATTATGCTTGCTGCGATTATGAGCTTAATCGCATTATTTAGATCGAAGTATTGCATTTACATGAGGTAAAGATTAATCGCAATATTGTCAAAATCTCATTATAATCGCATTAAGAGGGTCCATGTAAATGCACTCATTGACAGTTTTAGAGATGGATAATATTGTACTTTGCACACTTTTGGCTAGATGGCTTATACTAATTAATTGGAAGCTGCCATCTCCTCCAACTTATTGTCAGTGGGTCTTTGACCTTCTTTTTGCCCTCAAACTTGAAAAGATTAAATTTCGAGGTCGATTGAAACCCCGATCTTTTTATAAAATCTTGAAGCCCATTTTTGGAACATTTTAAGGAGGCAGGTTTTGAATAAAATGTGTTTTGTGTGTGTTTTTATTTTTATTTTTCCTCCTCCTTTTCTTCTTGCTTGATATTTATATATTTATCTGTATGTTTATATTATTGTAAGTAACGTTTTAAGGTACATGGACAATTACTATGCTTACTTAATTGTTTTTTTTCCTTTTTTTATTTAGTTCTGTAACAGATTGATTCTTGTATTGTGCCTTGAGATGTGTGTTTTTCTTTAATAAAAAATATATATATATGCACGATAACCTCAAAATGATACAAAAAAAAACTATAAGTCAGTTAGCCCTCATCCTGAAGAAAAAACGTTTTTTTTGACAATAGTAGAGATACATTAACCTTATCCAATCAACAAAAGTCAAAAGAGTGGTTGAAATCTTTTTCTTTATGACAGAAAATCCATGATCTTAACAGGGTCATAGCTGACAGCTATGATTAATTTGCTGTTTACTAAGTGATAAAAAGCATTTTCTAACAACGTAGTTTTGTAAAGCTTTTGCCATACAATAAAGAGTTTACCAATTGAAAGCAGGCGGATCCGCCTCTGAAGTTGTTTTGGCCTTTGTCTGTAATCATTTAGTTTCAATCTTTTACTTGGATGGGAATACAGGAATGTAGTGTTATTGTGAGAAATAAAATAAAACTTGCACACATGCACGCGCGGACACACACACATACACGCAGCTGTGTTTACTTATGTAAGCTGTCACACTGCTCAGATGATGCTTGTACTCAAATCTGAACCGTGCATACTCTCAGGACCTTTAGTTCTTGAAATAACTACTGCCATTACATAATAACCAATGCTTGTTTACGTTACAGATTTTGTGGAATGCTAAATTAGAACTATAAGCAAAGGAAAACCGTAAACCACATCAGATATAAAACCTAGTGAGCTCCCTGCTAAGGCCACATCCTATGCCTCCTAATTAACTGATTTGGAATATCAATAGAGTTTGCTGTATATGTCAATTAGTAGGATGATGAATTTAGATTGCACTAAAACAATAAAACAATACTTGAAATTTATCTGGACCAAGTAGTCAGATGCCAGAAATTATCCTATTTTTTATATTAATATATATATTAATTTATATATTAATATATTTATTATATATTAATAAATCAAATTAGTTTTTATTTTAAAATTTTCACTATAGTGCTTCAGTCAGTTTTATTAGTTCATGTTTTTTGTTTTTATTTACATTTCTGATTTAGTTCTAGTAATTTTAATGCTGTTCTTATTTCACTTTTTTTTTTTTTAAATGGTTTCAGCTTTACTGTTTTTTTTTAAAAGAGAAACTACTTTTCTAATTCTAATTTATTTCAATTACTGGAAAACTATTTGTATAGTTTATAGTTTTACTTTTCGTTAACAATAACACCATGAATGACTTTATTGCAGGAATGATCAGGACTCCTCCCAAATGTTTTGTTTTGTGCTCAATTTTGAAACAAGACCTCCCCGAGATGTCCTCATAGCATAAATTCCAGCGACCAAGAATCATGCTTTCCATGGGATTCCATGACCCCTGCTTTGAGGACATTTATCTTAATAAAAGAGCAAGTAATGCAGTTTGACGCACAAGGAAACACGTAATCTTCTCTCAAACACAAACCATAATTGCTTACCTTCTCCGGCCACCGAGTGTGTTTACTCCAGTGAAGGAGCGGCTCCGCTGCACCATCCCGCCGTCAGCCGGACAATCAAACTTCAGCTTTACTGACATCTCGCCTCCACGTACAACACACACAAACACAAGAATAACAGTTAGAAATGGACTTTTAGTTTGAGTCATAACCTACAACCAATCACAACACCAAAACAATGCGTTAAAAGGCACTCAGAACATGTTAGGATCTTGAAAATTAGAAAACATCTGAACCAATTTTGTCACATTTGCATTTGTTACCCACACATCTGCTGAACATGAAGCTCCTCTTCATGAATTTCTCTTTTATCAACTGAGCGGCTACAACTTTAGTGACAGCCACTCTATTCTCCTCAATGACAAATGTCCATGTCTCTGTTCCATCTCTCCTCATCCCATAATTCATTTATCCTCTGTTATTGTACACAGTTTTTTAACATTTCTCAGACGCAGAGGCCCCAAACATCTACAGTGGTCCCAAAAAGACACTAAAAGTTGTCACAAAATGAAAATTCACCCTATCTATCTTCTTAATGCATGTTATAGATCTTTACTGTGAACAATTTATCTGTGCATGTTTCATTTTTGCAGTTTTTTGGACCTTGTAATGTTTAATGAAATTGCCATAATTGGATATTCCAGTGAAAAGGACAGACTGATTGTATTAGACTGCAAAATATACAAATTAACTGGCATTTGTTTCAAATTAAGAAAAAATACAAAAAGATCATTTGAATTTGAGTACAGATGCCACTTTGTAAATGTTTTTAAATGTGGCTTAAGTGTCCAAATGCAGTTTAACCTCACTGCTGTTGGCTGTAAAATTCACTTATGGCTTTTGCACCTGTTTGGCTCAAGGAAACGTTTTTGTTGACAGTGGCACACAAGAGAGAGACAGAATGGAGAAAGTGAGAGGACGACAGGATGAAGAGGAGAGACAGAGGACAGGAAAGAGACAGAGAGAGATGTCTTGATTGCAAACGCAGAGTCGTTATCATTCTCTACAGGACAGTAACTCATGTTCCTTTTCCTACAAGAGGAAGAGAGAGATCTCTGGGGTAGATGAAGAACTGTGGGGGGTAGATGGGCAGGGGGTTTCAGAGAACCATGTTTGTAAGAACCATGGAAACAGTGTTATGACAGCTGCTGTCACTATGACAACGTGCAGTTAACCCTGTTGAAAAAAACAACATATGCTGGTTAGTTATGTTTTGAAGCATGGCTGCTGGTTTGAGCTGGTTTAAGCTGGTCCTGAGCAGGAGCTAGTTGCTTAGGACCAGCTCATGACCAGCTACCATCTGAAACCAGCAGCTATGCTTAAAAACATATCTAACCAGCATATGTCGGGGGGTTTTCAACAGGGAAGGAAAATTTAAAACAATCGAAGAGTACGTTTTTCATTTTTTAAATGAAAATGAGTGGTGTTTGTCTCTAAAAAAAAAAAATGCAGCCACAATTATAGACTGGAATAAAGTTGGCTTGACGTTGGACGTTCGATCTTCGCATTGATGTACCTCAATTCTATGAGATGGGTGCCTCATTCAATTTAAGTCTATTAAAAAAAAATTCTAGGGCTGGATAAAAATATATAGATTTCCAGTTCTCAATATTTACTCAAATGATCCATATGCTTCGATATCTCCCAATAACTAGCTTTTTTGTCAACGCTTTTTTAAAGGCGGCAAACCGCGGCTGTTGAATCTACAACTGCAGGGTAAAATAAGTCATATCTTACCAGAGTTTACTGTTTGAATTAACGTTAAATGTATTAAGTTTTAAAAAGACGTTTACCGCGAAATAATGGCAAAACACTCATATCCATCGAGTTGTCCTCGCGGGTTACATGTTTCTGCGTGGTCCGTATAGCCGAAGTCTCTTTAAGATTTAGTATTCTATAGTCTTTGATATAGCCAAACAGATCGATTCGCGAATTTTTAATCATCGAATAATTCAAAAAAATTCATGACTTCGTGACTTTTTGAATCAGTCTGACTGAATCCATTAGAGCGGTTTCCAAATCACCACGAAGATATCAAGATACCAGACTGGGTATTTTATTATATTACAAGAAAGATTGATGCAATATGTTACAGTTTATATTAATAAAAAAAATATCTTCGGTCATCGAATTTGACTGATAGCATCGATAGCCCAGTAGGAGGCGACAAGTGACGATTTTCAATTCGTCCAAAATGCTAATTCCTTCAAAAACGAAACAACCAGTGAGTCATTCATGGAATCATTCGTTCAAAACACTCATTTAGTCAGAAACACATCTTCATTTTTAACCAGAAAATTCTGTTTCTTGCTGTAGTTGGTGGAGCACACTTATCAACAATTAGAAAAGCGATAGCACATCTTATCAACAAGTTTTACGATTTTATATATTGTTTATTTCTGTCACACAAATGTTGCAGTTTTGGGCAGGGTACTAATACCA
The DNA here is from genome assembly GCF_936440315.1 of Barbus barbus. Lineage (NCBI taxonomy): Eukaryota > Metazoa > Chordata > Actinopteri > Cypriniformes > Cyprinidae > Barbus > Barbus barbus. The sequence continues at coordinate 28,472,881 of NC_136741.1, read as the reverse complement.
TGTTTTTTTGGACTTGATAGTATCATGATTGAGAAAATGCAGTGTGCTTTGCAAAAAGTAATTGAAAAGAATTCTGAACAAGTGTTGTTAAAGGGATAGTTCACCCAAAACGGAAAATTCTGTCATCATTTACTCGCCCTCGAGTAGTTCCAAACCTGTATGAATTTCTTTGTTCTGCCGAACACAAAAGAAGATATTTTGAAGAAAGTTTGTGACCAGGCTGTTTTGGGCACCGTTGACTTCCGTAGTAGGAAAAAAAAATACTATGGAAATCAATGGTGCCCCAGAACTGATTTGTTTCCCACATTCTTCAGAATATCTTCCTTTGTGTTCAGCAGAACAAAGACAGTCATACAGGTTTGGAACTACTCGAAGGTGAGTAAATGACAGAATTTTCATTTTGGGGTGAACTATCCCTTTAATATGCCATGAAACACAAGTGCTGAAATGTTGAACCTCCTTCAAGCAAATGGCACTGAGGTTAACCAAAAACAGCACACTGTTGTAATTAACCCAGTCCATCTGTGTTTTGAATTGTTTTTCCCCAAACCATGCAAAAAACTCATTTAATTCTCCAAAAGTAGCTGTGGGCATCCAAATGCAATGAAAACTGAGGAATTCAATACATCCTTGAGGACATAAACACCAGACAATGTGTGCGTCCACAATATAAGAGAAAATCTTGTAAATGTTTGGGTTTACGTGTTAACAGATCACAGAGATTCATAACAATAGATTATAACACCATTTTAATTAAATTTACACAAACAGTTAAAGGGATAATTCAACCAAAAATGAAAATTCTGTCATCATACTCACCCTCATGTCAAAGTCATATGAGTTTGAAGCAACATGCTGGTGAGTACATAATGTCAATGTTTCATTTTGGGTTAACTCTTCCTCTGACAAGCTTCAGTCATACATTTCTTCGATATGAATAATAATCTACTTATTTGCAAATGACATCTCTAGTTCTGTGCCCATAGTGAATATGCATTTATTTATTTATATGCACACACACATCATTCTCAGTGGGATGTGCAGTAAGACGTCTGAGAGCTGGCCAATCAAAATATTAGCAAAAGGATCATGTCTAACATGAGAAACTGCCATACTAAAACTTTTTTCCATTTGTTTTTTGGCAGGAGGAAGAAAAACAGAAGGGTGTAGAGGGGAGGTATTGTGGATTGACTGGCTTGAACCGTGATTCAGAGTATGATTGCTGTCATTCCAAAAACACAGAAAAATTGGGCTTGAAATTTTGCAGCCATGTGGGATAATTGGACATGGCATATGCGTTAACACTTACCGATAACACTAAGCAGTCAAGTATGTGAATCTTCCTGGAAACCGCCTGATTGCCATCGATCATTTGTACAGGGGACTCTCGCCAAAGGGAACAGATAGCTAGTCCAGAGCACACGAAGTTGTGGATCAAGTAAAGCACTGGGTAATGATGGCATCGAAGGGGGGAAGGTTCACAGTCTAGGTCATTTTGATGGGATGGATTTTGTAGGACGGCGCAGGAAATAACATATGTAATTTGATATGAAAATGTATCCAGTTTTACAGGTAATTCAGTGAAAACCAGGTATTTTAGCAGTTATTTTGATAAAATCTGTAACACAAAAACGTCAGCCAACGATAGCCAAACCTTTATGACTTTCTTCTGTGAATCCAGAAAGTCCAAACATCAGTTGACCCCACTGACTCTCATTAAAAAACAGATATTTTTCAAAATATCAGGTTTTGTGTTGCTCAGAAGAAACGACATGAGGCTGAACAAATGATGACAGTTTTCATTTTTGGGAAAAATCCCTTTAAGATCATTAGTCTAGATGCTTAACCATGAAACTACCACATCATGTGAGACAACCCATATGAAACTCGAGCCTCAGCATCTTTTGAAGTCCCCCAGCATCTTCTCTCATAAATGTTTGAAATAGAAATGAGTTTTTAATGACACTCATTAACATGCCTGTATGTAAGCTGCCTATTTCCATGACCCAGATGGGAGTTCAACCTTGATGGTCTGTGCACAAATAGACTGCAATCATCAATATCATACACATTAACAGAATTTATTTAAGATTTATCACATTGCACATTGCATAGAACTTAGTCATAACAAGAAACAGACATAATATCCAAATATCCATACATTACAGACAGGAACCAGCTTGGTATGTAGCTTAGTCAGGGTCAGGCCATTGCTTGAATACCAGAGTCTTCCTCCAAAGCATTGAAAGATTCGAAAGCATTTCCATGTGCATTTTTGTGAACTCTACCGTATGTTGTATATTAAGAGTGATTTGTGAGCTCCTTGATTGCACAATTTTCGTTTTGCCTTTTGTTTCTCATGGTTTATGATTCTGCTTTTATCTGGAACTGAATCTCTGCTGAATAGCGCCTGAGTCATAGACTTTACTCTTAAATAATGTTCACGAAAGAGATCTCAGGGGGTCTCAGCTGTAAATGAACTCTGCGCCCCTCAGTGCGAACCACACAGAGCTCATACACACCCACACACAAACACATCACCCCATCAATCCATACGGGAACAAAGCCACGGATGACAGCACTCAGAACATTAATTAAATAATGTTGACTTGAACATGTCACCTTTATTCTTAGTTACTATTCTTGGTGCTTAGTGCTTACTAAGGCAAAGATCACTGTAACTATTGCTCCTACTTGGGGTTTTGGAACCCTTAAATGTAAATATTACAATAACGATACTTCAAATTGTCCTGATGTTTGAGAGGAGATGTTCTGCTTAATGGTTTTTGCCTAACACAGTCTCATCCCAACTCGTCACATATTGACGCTTTGGTTTTTGCGTCGCTTTTTGACGCTCAAGGTACCCCTTTCGCGTCACTTTTCGACGTGAAGGGAAGGTAATTTTTTTAAATAGGAAACAATCACACCTCTACATATATGCAATAATGGCAACCTTATTATGACGATAAAATTCCCAATAGTGCGTTAGCATATCGACGCCGAAAAATTACGCTTCCCTTCACGTCGAAAAGTGACGCTAAAGGGGTACCTTGAGCGTCAAAAAGCGACGCCAAAACCAAAGCGTCAATATGTGACGACTTGGGATGAGACCGGGTTGTTTTGCCTGTCAGATTATACAACAGGTAGAACACTGTAGATTTGTATTCCATTGAGCCATGCTTTAGAATATCATAAAGAATATCACATGGGTCTGATGAATAGCCACCTAGCAACCACTCAAAAGAGCTTAACAGCTGCATAGAAATGTATTAAAAATCTATCAGAATTCCTTAGCAATCGCATAGCAATGCATTTGTTGCTACCCACAATTCTCTAGCATCCACATGCTAAAAACCACTCAGAACCAATACCTTGGCAACCAACAACTACTGTAGGAGCTACTCACAACAACCTATAGCAGCTCCATACAAACATGCTAAAAAAAACACTTATTGTAGAACACCTTAGCAGCTATTCTTGAGAACATTTTCTACCTCTAGCTGTTTAGAAGACTCATTGGGCACTATATGTACGGGTCATGAATTAGCAAATATGCTAAATAAACTTGAGTTTCAGGGATCTTGTGCAGATTTACAGGGTAGTTACACACATCAATCTTAAGTTATTATGAGTACACACACATTACACATGCTCCGAGTCTGGCCATATTAGATGACAGAAACATGTTTTCATTGCAGTAATGATAAAGAGAGCAGCATGTGAGTGCAGAACAAGGAGTATAGAGAGAGGATCGCTTTGGGAGAATTTGAGAGACTAGCAAAAGAAAAATTAAAAAACATTTATTTTTGTTTTTAAGTACAGACCTACCACAAGAAGGGAGCATAGCAATATAATCGTCATATACTACTAAAATCCAGTTTAATAGTCCAGATGCAGTATCTAAATCTTGTTATGTTCAAAATTCTCTTAAATGAGCTTAAAATGAGGGTCAGTATCAAGTTATGGAGTGTTAAGGCATGTATTCTGCTTGATTACATTTAAAGACCTCATAAAGTGGTTTGACCAAAGCAATTTGCATTCCTGCTTTTACATATTTTAGTTAACAGCTTCACAGCTAAGCAAAATCGTGCAGTGCTCATAAAAGCATACTACCATAATACTGTTTTTGCAGTATGTACAGTATAAAGATTCATGGTGACTGAATTCTGCTGGTCAGGTGTAGTTATCTTGTGATCTATATGGCATAAACTTGCCAAAGCTAGATTGCTTGAGTTGAAGGTAGGTGGAAATTCCAGGCTTTCTCCATCTAGACAGTATTTGATTGGACAAACAATGTAGACCGTATACTACTGTAAACAACATGTGTCTTCATCAGTTGTTTCTTTTCTTTTCTTTTTTGTAAACTTTTCCAAACTTTTCCAAAATTTTATGTTCAAATATATGCATATGCACCTTGTAAACAATATGTTCTCTGTCATTTCTATCTAGTGTCTTCTTTTTTAACCAGCACACTAACTTAACTACACCTGTAAAATCAGCATGAAGTGAGTAAAGACAGTAAACACATGAGCATGTGAAAGGAAACATGGTCGTCTGTTCACGTGGCTTTGTTTATGTTTTCTTGAGGGATGTTTGGCCCCTCTGCTCCACAGTGATATATATGTTGTTGTGTGTGATATATGAGTGACTGAGAGTGCATGCTTCAGAAAGGCCATATAAATCACTGAGAGATCAGATGCTTTTTTTCCACTGCATCACTCTGCGACCCCATGAGGCCTCTACACATACTCATATGCTTTCACTCACAGTTCAGCATGATTGCATTAGTATTCATAGGTATTTGTATGTACAATGTTCTCATTCATTTTATTGTAAAATATCATTGTGGGGTGCTTCTAAAATGTCAAATTTAAGTGTTACTGCGTGCTCTGTGCCTGCTCAAATGCATTGTGAAGGTGCAATGTTGCACAAAAGCCAGATTAAATTATGCTAGTGTAAAAGTATACAGTTGTAACTGCTGTGTAAATGCATTTATTCCACCTCTGAACAACATTAAGCAGTCTGTGTAAAGACACCTGTATGCCACTTCAGAAGCACTTCTGTTCCACCTTTAGATGGTATTTGGCATTAGATACCTACAAATGTTCACAAACTCTGACACTTTTTATTTATTTCATTATACTTGCATATTATTTTTTGTTATTATATTACTCTAAATACATATTTAAATGTTTATAATATTTATAAAATATATTATTAAGCAATGATAATATGTAAGATTAAATATATAAAATTTATATAAAATTTAATTTTAATATAATAATGTAATAAAAAATATTAAGATAAAATACAATCATTTTTAGCAATATAAAAAATAGATTTTGTGACCTGTACATGTGTTCATAATTACCAGACACAATTAAATGTTTGAATGCCTATAAACAATAACAAGGTCACACTGTGCAATTTTCACACATTTTTTAATCGGCTTTTCCATCTTTTCTTAATCTTCTCTTTCTTTCAAACATGCACAAGCATAAATGTTAACAGTCATTAGATGAAGGCAGTTGAGAGGGCATAAGAATGTGGGTAGGTTGTAAACCTGTGTTAATTTGGTAACCTAAAAACACATGTTTCACTATCACAACAAACTTTCTCATAATTCCTCCTTAAACCCAAACTGTGGCAAAGCTTTGCATGTACGTGGCTAATGGAGATGATTTTTATATTAAGGACTCCTGATGTTTGATGGTTGAGTGGAATGTTTTTGCCAGATGTTGCATCTTCCCCTTTTTCCTTCTTTTAGTCCTATGATGATTCATGACCTTGTCTCTCAATAATCAGTTCCTGATTTCTGTCCCATATTTCCACTATGCCAAAAGAGGATATGTATTCTCATGATAGTAATACTGAATGATCGCCTATCTCATGATTAGCATTATTTATGGGGCTGTTTTTCTCATGTAAGTGAATCTAGGAATATAAAAGCCCAGAGTTGGTAATAGTAGTTCACCAAGGTTGTCTACATGCAAACATCCCTCTAGATGGCTTGTTAGCAAGTTTTTAAGCTTAGCTTTCATGCACACAAGGGGATTTTCATGTATCGGCAATAAGTCTAATAGTTTTCTTAAGGGTGTTCTTATGTGATGTTTAATGTTACTTGAAAAGAACATCCAAGAGTTGAGACTAGACAGATGTTTTTTCCATGTGCTTTGTGAAGCTGGTTAACTACCAGGAGTAAAGCATGGATTTGGTATCTGAGCCCATCTGGCAGGTTGCGACAGCCACAGAATTGGTTAGTGTCTCGAGAGTTTAAGGTCACTAGACGTCTAAATCTTCTCTGAATCGTAGCTTAGAAACTGAAAGTTTTGTATTATTTCAGTCCAGTCTATGGATTATTTTATCCAGTAATATGACGACAGTGCTCTGTGTTACTATAACAACTTTAAAAATTATTCAAATAAAAAAAGCTTTCAGCCAATTGGAGCTTGTTGCCAGAGGATGTGGGCTAACATTTCATCCAGTATTTCTCTATGAGGCATTGTCTCCATTTTACCTAAACCACTTTGAACTCCTTCACCTCTGGTTTCTGGTGAAGATTGAACATTGGCTTGAAAGTTTTCTTGGATGGCATGGACTAGGCAAGAGAATTAAGAAGCAGCTGTCCAATCCAAACTATCTATGAGGTTTTGGATTATACAGCAGATGTATACCAGATTTAGGTGGAAGGGTTTGTGGCAGGATGGTTTATTCTGTAAACTGTCATCAGGTGAACAAGGGTTTAATGTTGCATGTAGCCACATCCTTTACCAATGGTTTTCTAAAATTATGGATTTTCATTCTAGATCAAAGATATATTGTTGCCCCTTTTTGAATGAAACGTCTGCTGTTTTCAGTTACATTTGAATCTTTATTTTTGCATGAAAGGCTTAGGTCCATAACACTTCATACTTCAGAGAACAGTTCATAATATAACACAAATGTGTGTTGCATTGTTCTATGGTTAGTTTTCTCTTTCAGTTCAACTACTGCATTGTAGAACAACAGTTTGAAGAGAATCTGGCTTGAGTTAACTGTCAACATTGATGGACTACGATACTACCTGAATAACATGGTTTAATTGCGCAAACATTTGACAGTAACTTGTTCAGTTTACATGCACAAACATTTGTGTCCTATGGCATATGATTATCAGTGCTTCTTACAATGCTTAATGGTCCTTGCTTGCATTGGGTTTTTTCAGCTTTTTGTTCAAAATTTTGCTATTTTAAATAAACTTATCCACATTCAAGTTGATAAAATAGAATAAATGTTTTTAAGCAGAGGCTGTTTTTTTTTTTTTTTTTACATATTACTTGCACAGATATTCATACAACAAAATATTTTGAGGGCCATAAAGTTTTGGTCAAAATTTTGTGAAAACGCTTGTCCAAAATGTGCATCTTGCTAAATAGAGGTTTGTAGTTTTTCTTCTTTTTCGTCAAATTTTTAAAGGTCTGTAAGTAACCACCTTACCTGAACACCCTAGCAACTGCATAGCAACAGCTTGACAACCACCCACAACACCGTAGCAAAACTACAAATCTTCAACTTTTAGTTGGTTTTTGTCATGTTTTGAGACTTTGTCATGTTTTGCACTTCACAGACAAAAATGACTGTCCTCAAATGCAGAACAGCATGAATGCTTTCATATACCATGAATTATGTGATTAACAGAGGAAATGCATTGCGTGGTTAGAGCCCTGAATGTTTTCAGCTCTGCTTTTCGCATGTAAACAAATCCAAATGACTACCTTGCATCTCGGCGGCGAACCAGTGCCCACTTGAAAGTGCAAGAGAGTTTTCAAAGCAGACAGTGGGAATGCCAACAAAAGGTTCAATTAAGGCTTCTTGTATTTTTATTTATTTATTTTTTGCTCGGCCTCCATGTGAGTCGAGTTTTAATAGATCCCAGAGCTTTAGGGGGCTGTACATCCTGTTTGTGTGTGCCATATGGGTTTAAGTGTGTGAGAGGCCAGTCAGTAAAGCAGGCCATGAACAGTGTCAGTGTAATTACTCTTCACTCTCTTTCAGTATCCTTCTTTTTCTTTCCACTGTAATAGTTTACAGAGATGTTCCTAATGCACTTCCAAGTCATGTCATTTTTCAAAAAGTCAGACTTGCTCTTTGGTTTTGAGGTCACAATTTACAGTTCTCAAATATTATTTCATGCAGATTTAATATGTAATTAAATTGAAAGTAATTCATTACAGTTTCAGAAGAAAATGCAAGTGCAAAATTCCAAGCTTGCTAGGAAATTTATACACTGAGGGTTACTTTCAGTATGAGCAATAATAAAGACTTGCAACAATGAGTGAGGTTGACAATTTATTTTTATTTTTTTTGTCAAAAAGATTTGACATACTGATGGCACTAACAGTCAAAGTAATAATTGATTTATTAATTATAGTAATTAATAATGAATACAAAATAATTAATTATAAAGTAAAAATTATTTTAAAATATATGTTTTACTACTTATAATAATAATTTTATTAAAAAGTATTGTAAGTAGTTTTTTATATTTAATTTTATTTGATTATTTTTATATTTTTGTTTTAATTATTATTATTAAAATTTAATGAAAATAATACATTTTTTAAATAATTCAACTTTAACTTTTTATCATTGTTACTGTAATAGTATTTATTATTATTTAATATTTGAACTCATACATTTTATTATTATTATTATTCTTGCTGTACCACAGTAAAACAGTACTTTAAAAATGGTATAATGTATTTAGTATCACTTTATCTATGAGTGGTTTTAGCATATTAATAGAATTACAAGTCAAAGCACCACTTTTCAATGCTGAAAAATTGTTTAAATCAGCCTAAGCTGGTTTGCTGGTCTCCTAACCTGGTCAAATCAGGCTGTCAGCTGTATTTAAGGCTAAATTCATAGGTTGGATTAAAAAAAAAAAAATCTCTGACATTTACATGCCAGGCTATATAATGATTGCTGTGAGCAAGACAGTATTGTGTGTGTTTATTTGTTGAAAATCTGTCAGGGCTGTATTTAGCACCCATATAAGGCTAACGTGTCTGATTGGTGTCTGGTAGGTAGACATGACTAAACCCAACCTGGATTTTGAAACTGTGTAGTTTTGTATAGAGCTAAGCAGGAGCATCTTTGTCAAACCTAAGATTTTATAGAAAACCAATAAAGAAACTTTTGAAACCTCCTTGACTGCTGCTATCTTGATGTGACCTCTCTGACAGTCCTCACAATTAGTATCCCTTCATTCTTGCGGATGGATCTAGTTGTGGCGGTGTGTTTTTACAAAGTGGGGCTTTCCGCTCTGGCTTGGGTCCACCTGGGTCCACCTCGCTTTAAGTTCCTCCACCAGAGCGGTTGTACTTTTGGCTGCATGTTTGAAGTGCAAATCCCTCCTTTTTCTGCACTTCCTACACTTCTCTCCTTTTGTTTTTCTTGTGTAAACGAATAAAGCATTGCAGAAATGGAGTGAAAAAAGGGTGAGTTCATCGGGGATGAGAGCGTATTGGATATGTGGGTATCTCAGCAGGGTGTACCACCACTGAAGTCAATGTTATGAAAACACTGTTTCTCTTACTTGTCTCGTACATAGCTGCTCTCTTTCTATATGTAGCCATGCCACACCTTTTAATAATGCAATCTGCTCACATTCCAGTATGTTTCCTTTGTATGTAATATAAACATTTGGAAATTGCATTTCATATCTGATTGAAGAAGAACGTCTCAACTTGCACCTCTCCTGCTTGGCATTAATGTATATAACAGAAATGAAAACGGCTCACCCCTGATGGCGTACGAGGAATGAAATATGCACAATCGTGCATCCCAATCTAGCCTCTAAAATCTATGAATTGTATTCAGTATTATAAACTACATTTTTATATTTTTTGGTGAACTAGCCCATGCTTTCCTGATTGAGCTGGTGAGTCAGTGATAAAGGTTTCAGACAGATAATAACTTGTGTTTTTGTGGCTGGTCGTGTGTTATCTGAAGCAGACCACCAGCTGAATTTTGGAGTTGTCGTCTAGGTGCATCAGTGTAGATAGTGTGAGACATGATTCCATATACACATATGGTCGTATATAAACAGGATGGAAGAGTTTTGTACTGTAATGAAATGGGAATCTTTGTATAGTTTCTGCTTCCAGAACAGGAAGGCAATGGATTTACCAAGCATTTGATGAATTAGAAGGTTTATGTTGAGGGCTGAAATTAAATTAAACGGGTGTGTTCAATTCACACGGGCGACACCGAAGACAACTTGAGTTCTGAGATGATCATTTCTTGGGAAAGCCCCACCAACTCACACAGATGTTGAAGAATCAGCGGCTGTTCTGAGAACACACATTCTTACAGACGCAACTAATCAAACGCAGAAAATTAGATTCTTGTTCATTGTTTCTTCCACTGCAATGTTCATAGTACAGACAGGTCAAATAGTCATGCATTTACCATAACAATGTAATCATTTCATATTTTTTTCAGTATTGTGCTTGGGCCATATAAAACAAAATCCCAAATGTGCCATGGTTGCCTGCTGAACAATCATTGTAACAATAAGATACAAAGATATTAATATTTATTTTGTTAAAAAATATTTAACAATAATTTTATAATTAATTATTAGTTATTAGTATCATCATTATTATATGCAAACATTTATTAATAATAATAATATAATTATTTATTATTTTAACTTATATTTGTTATTATTAGAAGTTATTTAAAATAATTGTTTTATATAATTATTTGTAATTATATAATTAATAATAACGATTAATTTAATTTTTTTTATATGATAATAATAATAATAATATGTAATAGTTTTAAGTTTATTTAATGTGTATATTCAAATTTAATTATTTATTATTATATTATTATTATTACAAGTAGTAAACATTTTAGCATTTTTATTTTATTAATAATAATAAAATATTTTAATTTCTTGTTGTTGATGTTGTGTTACTATTATTAGAAGTTACTTAAATGTTTATTTTATATATATATATATATATATATATATATATATATATATATATATATATATATATATATATATATATATATATACAGTATCTCACAGAAGTGAGTACACCCCTCACATTTTTGTAAATATTTTATTATATCTTTTCATGTGACAACACTGAAGAAATGCCACTTTGCTACAATGTAAAATAGTGAGTGTACAGCTTGTATAACAGTGTAAATTTGCTGTCCCCTCAAAATAACTCAGCACACAGCCATTAATGTCTAAACTGCTGGCAACAAAAGTGAGTACACCCCTAAGTGAAAATGTCCAAATTGGGCCCAAAGTGTCAATATTTTGTGTAGCCACCATTATTTTCAAGCACTGCCTTAACCCTCTTGGGCATGGAGTTCACCAGAGCTTCACAGGTTGCCACTGGAATCCTCTTCCACTCCTCCATGACGACATCACTAAGCTGGTGGGTGTTAGAGACCTTGCGCTCCTCCACTTTCCGTTTGAGGATGCCCCACAGATGCTCAATAGGGTTTAGTTCTGGAGACATGCTTGGCCAGTCCATCACCTTTACCCTCAGCTTCTTTAGCAAGGCAATGGTCGTCTTGGAGGTGTGTTTGGGGTTGTTATCATGTTGGAATACTACCCTGCGGCCCAGTCTCTGCTTCAGTATGTCAAAGTACATGTTGGCATTCATGGTTCCCTCAATGAACTGTAGCTCCCCAGTGCCGGCAGCGCTCATGCAGCCCCAGACCATGACACTCCCACCACCGTGCTTGACTTTATGCAAGACACACTTGTCTTTGTACTCCTCACCTGGTTGCTGCCACACACGCTTGACACCATCTGAACCAAATAAGTTTATCTTGGTCTCATCAGACCACAGGACATTGTTCCAGTAATCCATGTCCTTAGTCTGCTTGTCTTCAGCAAACTGTTTGCGGGCTTTCTTATGCATCATCTTTAGAAGAGGCTTCCTTCTGGGACGACAGCCATGCAGACCAATTTGATGCAGTGTGTGGCGTATGGTCTGAGCACTGACAGGCTGACCCCCCACCCCTTCAACCTCTGCAGCAATGCTGGCAGCACTCATATGTCTATTTCCCAAACACAACCTCTGGATATGACGCTGAGCATGTGCACTCAACTTCTTTGGTCGACCATGGCGAGGCCTGTTCTGAGTGTAACCTGTCCTGTTAAACCGCTGTATGGTCTTGGCCACCGTGCTGCAGCTCAGTTTCAGGGTCTTGGCAATCTTCTTATAGCCTACGCCATCTTTATGTAGAGCAACAATATTTTTTTTCAGAATTCTTTGCCATGAGGTGCCATGTTGAACTTCCAGTGACCAGTATGAGAGAGTGAGAGCGATAACACACCTGCTCCCAATTCACACCTGAGACCTTGTAACACTAACGAGTCACATGACACCGGGGAGAGAAAATGGCTAATTGGTCCCAATTTTGATATTTTCACTTAGGGGTGTACTCACTTTTGTAGCCAGCGGTTTAGACATTAATGGCTGTGTATTGAGTTATTTTGAGGGGACAGCAAATTTACACTGTTATACAAGCTGTACACCCACTACTTTACATTGTAGCAAAGTGTCACATGAAAAGATATAATAAACTATTTACAAAAATGTGAGGGGTGTACTCACTTCTGTGAGATACTGTATATATATATATATATATATATATATATATATATAAAATTATATTAATAATCATTTATGATTTATGATAATTATTTTATATTTATTAATGAATTTATTTTATTAGTAGAAAAATATAATAATTTCTGTTATAATTATTATTATTTAATATTTTGTTAATATTTTTTAGTTTATTAAATATCATATTAGTAGTAGTACTTCTTAAAAATTGTATCATGTATATCAGATTACTTGATCTGAAAACAGTTTATCCATGAATGCTTGTATAAAATAAAAGGATGTAGCTTGGTATTGCCTTATTTCTATATTTAAAGTGACCAAATACAAACCTGCCACACTCTCTGATATGGAACATGAGCACAGCTGGCACATCTTCAAATCTTTGACAAGTTTCTTCATTTAACATGACAATTATGTATAACACTGCCATTGATGGCTGTCAAAGTATTTGCCTTTACACGAAGCATTCATTTATATGTTTACTATTGAAATGTTGTTATATGCATGTGTCAATTTTATTTAATTTCTTTATTTTCTTATATATGTGGGTATATAGTATTTATAGAGTTGTAACTTTTAGTTTTAGTTACTTTTTCTTATTTGTAAGACGCTTTGGACAAAAGCGTCTGCTAAATGACAAAAGTAAGTAAGTAAGCAACTGGTGTTCTTATTTGGAATTCTAGATTCCCAGATTCTGTCTAAGGGTGTTAACCATTCAAAAAGAAGCAAAGCCAATGAAAGGAGACGAAAGCATGAAACAAAAGAGATTGAGAGAGAGAGAATCTGCATTTTGGGATGGCTCGATTTTCATAGTCTCACGGTTTGGGCCAGTCTTGTAATGGGGAATTGAGTTTCAGATTCCCACCGAGGGGCATCAGGGAGAGAGAGAGAGCGAGAGAGAAAGAGAGAGAGGAGAATGGAAGGATGAGCAAAGCAGAACTGTGAAGGAGTGTAAATTGAAAAACACAAGGAGCCTCTCTGTGAACTCATTCTATGAAGGCAGTGGAACCTGTCTGAGGGTTTTTTCCACAACCACTGGTTTGCATTAAAGCATGACAAAGAGCTCCATTAAACATCATTTGTCTTCATGGAAACACTCACAGCCTCTTTCATTGTTTTTAAAGAAGATTTGCCTTTAAAACAGTGTTGCAGGTTAAATGCAGGCTAAGCCCTATCAGCATCTTGTGCTGTCAGAAATAATTTCAACTCTTCACTCAGTTCAACAAAAACGTGTTTACAGTAATACACTTACCATGGGAGTCTATGAGGCAAGACATTGCACCAGAATAAATGTTAACACATCTGTTCATTTTGTATTCTTCCGAAGGCTAATCACCTGAATACATCATTGTCTCTCTCTCACAATGGCTTAGAGATCTATTATTACTTGCCATTTTTCCAAGAACACGTGCCAGCAGCTGCAAAAATAAACACCAACCCTAGACTTAGAGAAAAGAGCGTCCAACTCATAGCCTGAGATGTGTTTCTTTCAGCCAACCTGTGCAGCAAACCTCATCCCTGTCCATACGCCACAGATGACCGCTGATCCACAAACACGTCTGTTTGGGGTTAATTTAGTGAAAAAGAAACGCAGGGCAGCATGTGAGATCCTGACAGGCTTGACCAGGTGTTTTTGATAGCTGACATGCCACTGACACTCATAAATAGTTCATAATAACACCAGAAACATGCTTTGCGAAAGAAAACATGGTCCATGTGTTCACAAAATGATTGTTTTCAGACAAGTTTCCCTCGGTATGCCATTGGTTTGCCAAACAGTCCAGCCCCAAACACATGCTATGCACTAGTAAAAATGTTAATAAGTTAGTAAATATGCAAAAAATGACACACATCCTTGAATTTTAGCAGTCACTTTTTGTCTTACTCCTAAAAACACTATAATTGCTCACATTTCCATTGAAAAACAGCTGTTCTCTCTGTCAACGACGCAGAACAACTCAAACTTCACATGCACAAACATCTGTAGTTATAATAGTTCATCCTACCTGCTTCAGAGCTCTTCTATTCCAGAGCCGGGTTACGTCTGACAACTAAGCAAATGCACATTTGTGCTCATCTCTGCAGTAGCGTGTGTGTGTGTGTGTGTGTGTGTTTGTTGCAGCAGCAGATGTATGTTGACTCCTGATAGTGTGTGTTTCTCCAGCAGCCAGAAATGACACCTGATTCTGAGAAGCTGCTTGTACAGCGCGAAAAGTGAAGTGACTAAATGCATCAAATGCGACTAGCTTTCTCCTACTTCTCTCATCCTGTACTGAGCCGGTCTCACAATGCTCCCTCGTCAGCTTTAACTTTTCTCACTCTCTCTCCTTTTCTCCTCCCATTTTTGTTCATTGGAGTCTCACACACACTCCCTTGTCATTTCTCTCCTCTGTCACACCAGGCAGGAAACACATCAAAGCTGTAAATTCAGAATTCTTCCATATTTTCTTGGCTGCTCGGCACATTTGGCAGCATGGATGGACTGAAAAACTTGGAACTGTTTCCGTGCAAACTGTACAAGTCCATTAAATATCCTGTGAATATGCTTGTGGGATGCTTGGCCAAGACCCCCAATGGCTCATCTGAATTAAACTATACTGCTTTCCACATACTTTCTAACACAGTCTGGTGTTGAAATCGGAATAATTCCTTTTTATGGGGCAATGGGGTCTGCATACTGGCAAATAGTTTGTTGTAATTTTTGTGAATTCTGTCCTCCAAACTAATTTTAGGATCATATTTTTGTAATGTTGGATAAAAAATTAAACTGATTGGTAGAAGTGTTCGCTTACATTGTTTACATTTATATGTAAACAATGGTTGTTACATTGTTATGGGGCACGTTGTCACAAATGCTTTACACCATAGTTCAAAACTTTGGAGTCTTCTGCGCACCAAGGCTGCATTCATTTGTTTAAATTACAGTAAAAACTTAATTTGTTTAAATTACAGTAAAAGCTGAATGTTCACAAACATTTCTTATTATTAATGTCGAAAACAGTTGTGCTGCTTTATATTTAGCTGTTTTTCTGTTATTGTGCTTTATATGAACTGTGATACATTTTTTCAAGATTCTTTTCTTTACTTTCACTTTTGATGCAACACTAATTTCTTGAAAAGAAATGAACAGAAAAGAAATTAAAAAAGTCTTACAGACCCCAAACTTTTGAAAAATACTTTGGAATTGTATGCAATTCTGTTACTGTCAACTAATTAGTATTGGATTACTATCAACTATCAATTTTAGCCAAAACAAGGATTTGATCTGTACTGCATGTTACTGTATTTTCCTTAGTTAGCTTTTTCATTCATTTTTTATTTTATTATTGTTTCCTGTTTACCTAATTATTTATTTATTTAGATGAAAGCTGACGATGTATAATGACTGTACATAATTTCATACATAAATGTTGTGGAAATGGCTTTTGTACTTTTAGATATGTGTGAAATCATGTTGATTTTGCATGTCGCAAAAGGTGTATGTGAGTTCAATAAACTGTATATTCGCCCCTACACAGTAACAGTGGAAATGTTTAGCTTTTTAAGCAGTCAAGACCTTAAGGATTGTTTATAGAAAGTAACTTTAAAAAATAACGGGAGTAAAAGTTTGACAACTTACTCTACTTGCTATAATTATGCCACATCTGCCCCCTGCTGGTTTTGCATCACTATCACACCTGTGTCCAGCTCCAGATGTTTCAAAGAGGTCAAATAGAAGGTTTAGGCTTGAGAACACAAAGAAAGTTTGTAGAAATTATGTTGTTTGCTGTATGGTGAGATGAACTGCAAGAGTGTTTATGGTTTGAATATTCTTGAAGCAATGAACTTCTTAAACTCCTGCCAGAGACACTCTGGGCTCAGAGCCAATGAAGGAGCAGAAGGGGAGAAAAGGAGAGGCAGGGAGCTTTAGGGATTTGTTATGTGCTCCTAAACAGATGCCCTGATAATTTCCTTCATGAATGTCATCTTACCTTCACATTCTCAACCTCTTTACCACAGGAAAATATGCATAAACACAGAGCCTCATTTGGCCCCAAAAGTATTTGGACCCTTAAATAACATTTTAAAGAAATTCATTGCTGCAGGATCTTCTTCATCATGTTTTCTCTGTGTCAGCTGGTAAACAGAGTGGGATGTATATACAATAAATAAACCATGAAATTAGTCCCAGTGTTGGAAAAATTATTTCCTATCAATTGCCTAACCGATGGGACCAGATTGTTTATACCTGCTGTAGAATTGGTCATTTCAGGATGTTTTTAATACTAGGGGAAGATCCTCCAGCATGTTCTCTCTGCCAAATCCCTTTATCCATTAAGCATGTTTTATTAGATTGTGCTGGTTTTAACTCATTGAGATTTTTTTTTTTAATTCAGTTAACACTTTTGAAGAGATTTTAAGACAAATAAATAATAAAGCAAAAATAAATAATTAAAAAATTATATAATTCAGTCATAATATTTCTCGCCATGAAAATAGCCACAAAAGCTGGAATGACGTTAAACACAAACAAATTGTGTCAGCTGGTGTTTTGGTGATTTTTATTGGATGTATGAAATCACTTCTCCAAGTTCACACAGGTAGGTAGCTACAAGTGAAATGTGTGTGTGTGTGTGTGTGTGTGTGTGTTTTATTTTCAGCTGATTGGCACATTTAGTCTGTGAGGGTAAAAAAACAGGCCACCAAAATTTTTTAATTTTACTATTATATTAATTATTTTAAAATAATTTTAACATACATTTTACTTGGTCAACAAAGGTTTTAGACATGGTCAGAGGACATGTAGACAGCAGCTTGATCTACAGCTTAAAAAAATATTATTTTTATTTTTTTAATTGTAAATACAATCAAGATTATTTGAATACATTTGACTAAAAATTACTATTTCAGTCTTTCTACCTCAAAATTTCATGTGTTGCTTCTTTGTAATTAATTGTGAGGGTTACTAATTTCTGAGTAAAAATAGTTTCTATACCATTTTTAGTGTACCTGTATTGTTCCTTATTTCTTTCTTTCATTCATTATATCTCTTCAAGTCAGTTTACCATATGTGCAGGGATGGAGCAGATGGTTTGGAAATCAGCTGCTGTGAGGAACCTCAATCAGTGAAAGTGAGACGTGTGCAGGTGAACACACACGAGGGGAACATCCTCTGACTACAGCGCCGAATGAACGCTATCCCTCTACAGAGGTATTCCCTATATTTGTCCTTGATATTACAAACCTACATCTATTCTAATGTGTGCATTTGTGCCAGTGAAAGGTTAATTTATGGGGTATAGTGTGATGTTTTAGAGATAAAACACAAGGCTTTGATTCTGTGAGCCATGAGCATCACTTCTGCAGTCTTGTATGAGACACTTAACCCCAGGTTGCTTCAGATGGATTGTCCTTCACTATATTGCATGCTGTGCTTTATGCAGTATGCTACCTTCAGTTTTTTAAAAATAGCATGTGGATTTTTTCACATTCTTTTTATCTTTTATTTTTTCATTTGTGTAAAAAAAGTCTCATAAAAAAGACACTTTTTTTTTGCAGTCTTATAATATGAGTCTAGAAAGAGGCAAAGAGGTCAAGACTGTGATACAGTATTCACAATGTGTGTATTCTGCACTTTTCAATAGATTACCTCATTTAGCCAATGCACTTCATTTATCACAAAAATAGCTTGAGCTGCTTGCTTTGCAGTAGTTGTGAGATATGCACATTCTGTAAGAACGCATATGCCGAGCATAAAAATGTCAGTTGCATGAAATGCCTAAAAAAAAAAAAAAGTTCAGAAACTGAATTATTTACGAATTAACAATTGCTGAGAGCTGAAGGTCTCTTTACAGTGTGCTCCTCAAAGTCCCAGAGTCGTTTCAGCAGAGTTTATCTACAATGCTCTTGGCGGAGTTGTATAAAAAAGGTCGTTTGGCTCAGCAGACCACATGTAACTCAGCCGCAGATTACAAAGCAAAACAACTGCCAAAAACCTTTAGCAAAAGATGCCAAATTCAGCTTTTCTGTCATCATCTGGAAAGTTTTGCAAAGTTGCAAACTTTTGAAATTATAAATGTTCCATATTGATGTATATAAAATGGGGATTCATCTGGAATAATGTCAGTTTGTGCCAGTAGGTTTAACGCTCATCAACTATACTGGATTGGCAGGTAATTTATTTGAGTGCCGAGATGAGACTTTAAGTCAACATCCTCTTACCTTTAAGAGGAAACCCATGTGATTTTTAATACTGCTGTGTGTTTGACATGTAAAAACTCAATAGGAGGCTAGACTGAAAATAAAAATATGGAAACAAATATTCGAACATTTGCACTGGTAAAATGTCATTTTATTTTATATTTGGAAATATAAAGTCTCTTTTACTTACCAATTTATTTGATCAATTGAAATTATGTACAGTCATTATACATCCTCAGCTTTCATCTAAATAAATACATAGTTAGGTAAACAGGAAACAAGTACAAAAACAGTCAAATTGAGAAGAAACTATTAGAATTTAAAACAACTGTTTTCTACTTGAATCTGTTTTAAAATGTAATTTATTCCTGTGATCAAAGCTGAATTTTCAGCATCATTACTCCAGTCTTCAGCATCACATGATCCTTCAGAAATCATTCTAATATGCAGATTTGTTGCTCAAGAAACATTTCAATTATAAATTAACATTTATTATTATTATCAATGTTATGACGCTTAATATTTTTGTAGAAACCACATTACATGTTTTTTCAGGATGAATCAGTTCAGAACAACAGAAATCTTTTGTAAGATTATACGCATTATATATTAATGTGCTGGATACAAGTATTAATTTCTTTAAAAACAAAAATTACATTTTTGTTATTCCTTACAAAAAAATACCACCACTTACAAAAAAAAAAAGGAATCAGGGTTTTGTACACAGTGTTATTACAAAGTTATTTTAGGTATATTTCAAACAAAGTACCTTATGATACCATAGTCTTGCACCATGCTATTTACTGTGCATGGTACTCATGACCAAGTCTATGACCAGTGACCATGATGCCATGTCTAAACAATGGTAGTACCATGGTACTTTTTGGTTAGTGCAAGACAAGTACGCCCAATTTACAGCAATGGCATATCCTAGACTGTTTGATGCACGACGTGAATTTCTTCTGTACAAGTCAAACACAGCTTCGCATTACAAAAGAGCTTCAGGAACCCCAACACATCACAAGGACATATGCAGCTTCACCCACGCGCTTTATTATAACCCCTGCTATTCTCACATCCGGGATATGAAACATGAGCAAAGACGTGGAATGTTACTTTTTTTCCCCCCCTTTCTCACACGCGCCGTAATGATGGAGTAAAAAGCATCACGATTGGTGGATGCGGCGAGAAGAAACATAAAACCCACAGCGTAGCTTTTGCACTCCGGACGCGACAAACGCGAATGAATCCAGCGCGTGCTTTCGGTCATCGGGGAACAATTGGAATAGAAAAACCTCTTGAATTGCAGCAAAAACATCCACATCCACACAACGGGCTAAAAGTACACAATGGTCGCTGGCGTTATGTGTCTCTCAGACAAGCTTAGCGCAGCGTCGCTTGCGTGACAGCTCGCTGGCCAATAGGAGCCTCCAGCGGCCCAGCTGCGCTCAGACGCGTCCAATGGCGAGCGGCAGAATACGGGCCTAAACGCAAGGTTAGGTTGTTGTTGCAGGCGGCCAGCGCTAAACTTCACCAAATAATAGCTGTTTGTATTTTGGCTGCCGCAGTAGCCATTTTAGGTAAGCACATCTTTAAACTTTTTAATTTTAACGCGTCGCGCGCAAAACCGCATGGAGTAGGTGGCGCGCGGACGCGTCAAACTCTCGCATCCCCTCATGAATGAACTGCTCTTGTGCTTAGGATTAAAGAGTTTTTTTCCCTTCCCCGACTCCCACCCCCTCTAATTTTTTATGCATTTTTCTAAACTGTCATGGCGTGTAGTGTCCTTGGAAATAAACGCGGAGAGAGGAACGCGTAGGTTTGTACGCTAACTGATGTCCGGAGCCGGCGTGTCCAGGTAGGTGAGGTCGCGTTTGTCGGTCCCTCCGCGGAGTTTGAGCGGCTCTTCGCGCGTGTAACGCCTGAAATATAGAGCACCGTTGCCGTGACATTACAGTTAGCACGCTGGCTAGCCCCTACAGGGGCTAATGTATATGGGACACGATGTTAGGCTTGTTATAAGACTGTTTTATGAGGCAAGTTTAGCATCTGTTGAGGCACAAAGCATCCCATGACTGCGACCAAGTGCTAGGAACAATGTAACTTCTAGCACTCATGTGGTTTACTTCCACTCCTGGTTTGTGTTATATCCCTGCTGAAATTAACCTGCACTTTATTGATTTAGTCACTAATACGAAAGCTTTATTGTAACAAATTAATGCTTTTTCTTTTTTATACAATGGAAATGCCTCAGTTACATTGACACCTGTCTTTACTCCAGCAATGGGTTAGTTAGTATCAAGGGGCCCACCTGCTTAATAATGTAACCCTTTTGAAGTGTTTATACGGGTTTATACAACTAATGATGTTGCATTAGTGTCAGCAATTTATGCCTTTCTTTTTTTAATACAATAATAACGCTTGACTTCATGCAATAGGTTAGTATTTGGGGTCCCACTTGGTTTATGATGCAATTATGTGATTATTATATATTTATATCACAAATAATGTTTAATTACTGTGATGACTTAATGTTTTTGTTTTTAATTCAATGACAGTGCAGTCTTAGGTCAAGGAATGGGTTAGTTAGTATCAAGGGGCCCGTTTGGTTTATAATGTAAACCTTTTGAAATGTATGTGTTATATCACCATAGATGTTGCATTCATGTCAAAACGTTATACTTTTCCTTTTTATACAATTAAAAGTTGTATAAATTGCACAAGTAGAGTGACACCTCTACCCTCAAGCAGTTAGTTAGTATCTATTGGCCTTGGTTTTAGTGAATGTTTCAGACTTACAAATTATTTCAGTTAAACCCATTAGAAAATTAAAGTGAATAAAATAGGTTGCAAAAGTTTAAGTGCTCATAATCTGCAAAAAATCATATGTATATTACACACTTTTGTTGTTACAAAGTTATGTCTTGGTGATGGGTTTTGAAGCAATATAAAAATGATCTCGTATAGTTGTTTAACATGTTTATTGACATGACATCCTAAATATCATTCATGTCTACTGCAGTCTTATATGCACTTATTAATCAATTTTTTTCTACTATGTATTCATATTTTTTTATTTTGTGATCACAAGAATGTAATGACAAAGATGTCTAGATATTAGTTTGAACTGCCTTTAAAATTTGTTGTGCATTCTGAATGGAACCACACTCTAAATGCTTTTATTTTCAAAATAATAATAAAAAAGTTGTTTTATGCTTTGCATAATTTCTATATTCATGACTCCTTGTATATCTGTATTCCAGACGCAGACACAGAGATCAAGAAAAAATGAAAATACAAAAGAAGGACAAGCAGGTCGGTGTATCACATGTGTTTCTGTCAGACACTGTGAGAGTTCCCTCTCTCTGTTTCTCTCACACCGTCTCTCACACTTTCATCGTCATTGCAAAATTAGCATAGGTTTTAGTCCTTGCACTATAGCTGTACTTCAGAAAGATTCTCAACCTTATTTAACCTACTTTTTGTCTTCAATATTTAAAGTGCTGTTTGCAGTATTTTTGCAATACTTTGAGACTATAGGTTTACGATTAGGATTTGAGGCGCGTGTAAAATGTGCAGAAAGCTTCTTCTGAAATTTGTTTGATCACATTGTTTTTAAATCCTCCCAGAAGATTTAGTTTTTCAGTTGTTGTTTCACAGTCCAGGAGGTTTAATTAGGTTCTCAGTTGTGTTGCATTGCAATATCAGTTTTGTGTGTCATACAATTCCTAGTAAAAATAGAAACTAAACATTTTAGAATAGGGCGACTTTTCCCTCAATAAATTCCTAATTTGCTGCTTATTAATAGTTAGTAAGGTAGTTGTTAAGTTTAGATATTGAGTAGGATTAGGGACGTAGAATAAGATCATGTAGAATAAGGCATTAATATGTGCTTCATTACTACAAATAAAAGGCTAATGCTCTAGTAATATGCATGCTAATAAGCAACTAGTTAAGAGACCGTAAAATAAAGTGTTACCAACATTTTTTTTATGTATAGGAAGAGCTATAAAAGTAACGTGGATAGCATAGCTAAGATTTTCTGCTTATGGAAGAATTTGATGAGAAAAATTCATACTGAATTTGGATTGCAGGCAAATATGAGTTGTGTTGTTGAGAGACCTCTGAAACTCTAGAGGACACACATGTAAGATTACAATAGTATATTTTTTCAGTAGAAGACGTTTGTTTGCAAAGTTTTGCTCTCCTTTGAGTTTCTTTGCTACATATGAGAAACAATTGATATATTAAATCAGTTTTTGGGGGCTTTTAAGAATCTTTCAGACAGTCCATTTTCACATTTTGGCCAAGACTATGTCCTACTGCCTTTTTGTAATGCATATTTTTACTCTTTATTTCAATGTATTTTTTTTTTTTTCAATATTAGAATCAGATATGTGTAAAAAAAAAAAAAAAAAAAAACTCCAGCCAGATTCTAATCTCAGTTTTGTTGACTTTTGACTTGATAAATTCAAGTTCAAGCCATTAAAAGGCCTTGCATGGCTGTGATTTTAGTGATTGTAGCATGGGTAAGGTGTGTTGTTAAACACTTCTGTCGGCTGCCGCATGTTTATGGTTGCCAAGCATCAAAGCAGCTCTCCGTGTTATATAGAATGTGCAACTGTGTGCATATCTGCATTTTATATGCCTTTGAATGTGACTCACCCAATCAGAATATGTTGTGGTAACTATCCATTTAAACTCGGATACTCTCTCAAATACTGGTGACTTTTGACTTGAGTTGATGATTCAAGGCAGATCATTTCTTCATAGCCTATTTATTTATTTGTTAGGAAAGCATCAAATGGAAGATATCTTTTATTCTTCTTGAAAGGTAATCTTCTGAATCTACCTCCAGTGTTTTCAGAGTTTTTTTTATATTGACGGTCAACAACCAAGAAGTTTAACCAAGTTGTTTTGAGGATCTCTTTGACCAAACTGGCCACAGCACCTCAGTTACTCCTGAGCTGATGCTTGAGTCAGACGCTCTCTAGAAGTGTAGGTACTGTCTGTGCTGGCTGGCTGGTGCAATGATTGCTGTCAAACAGGTAAATGCTAAAATTTTGAATATAATACCTGTTGGCATGTGGTACGAATATGCTGTCTGCAGCACCTACACGGTATGACTTAAACCCAGCGTAAACTCCGCACACAAAGTTGCAAGAAGTTTAAATGTATAATTTTGGCAATAATCACATTGGCATTTTGTTCACATTGCTGTTACATGTCCAATTAATGTGCACCATCTGTGCTTTTTATGTTACAGCTTTAACATATAGTTCTGCTATTAATTGTTGGCTCAGTGTACATTTGGTATCAACACGTGTTTTGGGTGATCTAATCACAAGTGGTCAGTCAAAAACTGGTTTTAACATGCATCTAAAAAACCTCTCCTCTGACCAGCTGGATTCATTGCAGGATGGTATAATGATTTGTATCACTTATACTTCAGTATTCTAGTGCATATTTATGTCATACATAGTGAAAATTTATTTGCACAAGTTTTTCCAATTTTTATTGATGACCGTTTTTATGCATTGCAGACACTCTTCGATTATTTTTATGTCTGTATTTTTAACAATTTATGCTTGTGTTTTAACATCTCGGAGGATGATCAAATGTTAATATTGTTTTTAATTTATAAAAACAATAAATTAACAGTTAACTGCAAAACCATTGCAATTCAGCTTCTTAGAAATCTACTAAAACACCCAGGAAGACTGAGGTGCATTTAGCTAAGATAGGTATTATGGAATAAACTGAATTATAAACTAATATCTAATGCTTTCTGGCAACTCCTAAACATTTAATGTTGTTCACAGTTTTTCTGTAGCGTTTTTGGATATGCCTGAATATTTCATTATTTTACTGATGAATGTAAATAATCCATGGATATTCGTACAGAAATGACTCGAATCATCATATTGGCATTTACACTTGAATCTAAAAGTTGTTTTGTGCCCTGCCAAAATAGCAGTACAAATAATTTAATGCAACAATAAGTTGCATTTGTAAAAGTGACATTTCTATATCTGCATCATCAAGTAGTGTGTTTTCCTTAGATACAAAAAGTTACATAAAACACAATGATAATTCTGAAATCATGTTTTATGTGATTTTCTAAATAAGTGCTGAACTTTGTGTACAATGTGTTTTGAAATCTGTGGAGATCACCAGTGTAGACCTGCACATGTCTGATTAGTTCTCAGAAGATTCAGTTCCTTCACCTCCATACACACCTCATACTTCTAGATGAGGAGATGATGATAATGTTTAAGTTAGTTTAACTCAGTTTTGCTTTGTTAATGTTTGATTAGAAATCAATGAAATTCCTTTGCAATTTCCTATGAAATAAGACAGAAGTACTTATAAAGAAGGTGTGATGTGTAGCAGAAAAATATATTCACTCATCAGTTGGCATGATGTGCCTTTGAAATGATGTTCTATGCATCTATGCAATCTCTCTTCCAGCTTGTTTTGATTTTCAGGCTGGCAACACCCAACTTATCATGCTAATTGTCTAGCAATCATTGGCTGTGCTTTGAAACGTCAGGGAAAAATGATGTCAAAGTTGAACATTACCGCAGTATGCTTCGGTCTGTAGAGTTCAACATATTGGAGCATGAAATCGGTATTTAAATATGCCTTAATGTGTATTCATCTGTGTGGGAAATTTTATTTATTTTATTCATCATGATGAAAATTTAGTGGTGCACCAAAATAATCCACAATACAGTATTTTAAACATTTTTATGAATTCCCTTTTATCATGCATCAGGCATGTCTGTGTATTCCTGTGCGTCTGCCTTCTGTTTCAACACTTTTGAGACCATAGTAATTAGTACAAAGAATCAGTTGTGACATTTATGAGTTGTGAATAAATCCCAGCCAGCATTGTGATCATGCACCAGTTAGACAGAACATAAATCAATGTCAGCATCACTCAAACTCCTTCTGTTTCTCGTGCTTCCCCCTCGATCACTATTGCTGCATCAGTAAATAAATGTCAATGATAGATGTGGTGTGGTGTAGTAAGGCTTTCCTGCTTTGGAGAAATGTACAGAATTTCTCACCTTTATGTGGAAAACCACCCGAGGACACTTCTGTGAAGCTGTCGGATTGTGAGCCGGATCAGGGAGGCTTTTGGTCTGCTGTCAGGCGCAGCGGATCTAGACTCGGCGCTGGGATTTCTTGAAGTGAAGAATGGCTACGTGTCAGTAGTCAGTACAGCAATGAAGCAGTTAACTTGAATGGGATCTCTGTCACATTTTCTGTTCAACAGGATTCATGTGTTTGTTGCTTTGACAGTGTGACATTAAAGTTGAGAACGGTCAGAAAAGCGCTTTTACACTTAGATGCTCTTCTGGTAGTTTCGTGTGACTCTCATGCAAATAATCTGGTCTGCATTTGGATTTGAATTTTGGTGGTGTCAAAATCAAACTAGCCCAATTCCGTTTTTCATTCCCGCACTGCGAGGCAAGTGATTCAAAGGGCACTTCCTAAGCGCCCTGAGAGCTTCCTTGTCGGGCCTTTCTGAGGAACCAGCAGGGATTCACATCAGCTTAAACGGTTATTTGATTTTGACCAATTTGAAATCACTGCAGGTTTATAAAGTGATTAACAAGTCAAAGGAGGATTTACAATTGAGTCTGATATTTCTGTCTGTTGTCATTAATCTTGAAGAAAACGACAGTCACTGTTTGCATTTAGGTAAACATGAAATATAATATGTAGTGTATACTCAAAATATACAATGCACACTAGCTTTGAATGAATTCATGTTTTTCCTGATCCTTTGATCTAAAGGCATCTGTACAGATGCAAATTATGAATTAAAAAAAAATATATAAAACCATTATAGTAAAACAATTTTATTAATGTATGTGCACTACCGTTCAGAGTTTGAGGTCAGGCACATTTATTTTTGAAGAAAAAATCCTATCATGGTTTCCCTGAAAATATTAATCACAGCTCTTTTCAACATTGATAATAAGAAATGTTTCTTGAGCAGAAAATCTGCATATTGGAATGATTTCTGAAGGATCATGTGACACTCAAGACTGGAGTAATGATGCTGAAAATTTAGCATTGCATCACATGAATAAATTACAATTTAAAATATATTAAAATAGGCAATGCTTATTATGAATTGTAGTAATACTTCACAGTTTTTAATATATTTTTGATCAAGTAAATGCAGCCTTGGTGAGCATTTGAGGCTTCTTTCAAGAACATAAAATCTTACAAACTACAAACTTTAGAACGGTAGTGTAAATAAGTAAATGTTTTTATAATGGATGAGCAGATAGTTAAGGAAAAGCAGTTAAGTGTCCATCATACAGTGCCTATAGAAAGTCTTCATACCCCTTCATTTTTTTCACATTTTGTTATGTTGTGCTATTATGTTAAACTGCTTTAAATTACTTTTTTCCACATAAATCTACACCCCACTCACCATAATGATAAAGCAAAAACCGGATTTATCACAGCTTTGCACATTTATTAAAAAGGAAACACTGAAAAAATGACATTGCACAAGTCTTCATACCCTTAACTCAAAAATTTGTTAAAGCACTTTGGCAACAATTACAGTCTCAGGTCAATCTGCATTTGGGTTTTTTTGCCACTTCTCTTTAGATCATCTCAGGTTGGCTGGGGACCATCGTTGGACAGCCATTTATAGGTTTCTCCAAAGACGTCTGATTGGTTCCAGCTCTGGCTTTATATAGACAGGTGTGTGTGCCTTTCCAAATCATGTCCAATCAACTGAATTTGCCACAGGTTAACTCCAGTCGCAGTATAGAAACATCTCAAAGACGATCCAGTGAAACTGGAATGCTCCTGATCTAAATTTCAAGTGTCAAATCAAAGGGTATGAAGACTTGTGCAATGGCATTTTTTTCAGTGTCAGCATTTTTTTCAGTGTTTGCTTTTGAATACATTTGCAAGGTTGTGATAAATCCGGTTTTTGCTTTGTCATTACGGTGAGTGCAATGTTGATTTATGTGGGGAAAAAAAGTATTTTAAAGCAGTTTAACATAACGTAACATAACAAAAATGTAAGAAAAATGAGATAAAAAGAGGTATAAAGACTTTCTATAGGCACTGTACATGTGAACACATCGCAATGCTTTCACTCTTTCTTATTTCCCTCCCTGTTCTTGCCAGTACTCCTCTAGATAATGTTTGAAACTTTGTATTTTTATCGCTTCTCGTGTTATTGCCTCCTTAGGATGAATCACTTTTTTGTATTCATATCTTTTTTGCCCTTATTTTACCTTTTTTTTTGTAAGTAAGTGTGCCGTGATTATACTTTGCTTTATTCCGTAAAACTCTTATCTTTTAAATGTTTTTAAAGACACGTATAGATGGACATCCATGGCCATTGTATTGTGTCTTTTGCTGTTTTTCCGAGCATCCTGCCTTGAGCACCACATGTTGTAGATGACATGTCAGGTTAAAAATAGTCCAACTTTTCTTGAGACCCTTGCCTTCTGTTCTTCTCTGTCTAGATGTTTTGAACACAAGAACACATCCTTTTGTTTTCATTAAATAGACGGTGTCCTACGCATCTGCCTGTGACCATCCAAGTATGCAATTCGTTTTCCGTTTTTGTCTGAAACCACGAGCAAAACGATATGGACTTTATTCAGAGAGGATAACAGTTGCACAGGGCAGTTTAAGGACCAAAACAGTTCATTTTTACATTGTTATGCTTTTCGTTATTGCAGTTAGCATGACCGGTGTCGTGCGTTTGATAGAGAGGTGGATGCATGTTAGCGGGAGTGAGGTGTGTGCATGTTTTATAAAGCACGTTTGAGCAAGGTGTGTTCGGGTTTGGAGCTGGCATTGACTGAACTGCAGCTGTCGCGTTGGGGAGTTGGGAGTTGGTATTGATTCATAGGGAATTTGATTGCAAAGTGTGTATGTGTGTGCGCTTGCGGTTGGCAGATTTGCCTGGCAAGCATGCATACTGCAGCACGTCACGGGAATAGTCTGCAGTGTTTGTGCATGCTTATGTGAGAGAATATTTGCACGCTTCCATGCACTTGTACGTATGGGTTTGCATGCATAAGTGCGTGATGCATAGAGAGAGCATTCGAAAAAAGGTCAACATAAGGGCAAAAGTGAAAAGGGCAATTGCATGAAGTTGTCTTTTACTCTTTCTGTCTTTATAGAGTGAAGTTAAGTACAAAAAGTAGAGTTTTATCCATGCTGATATCACTAGTATTACCTTCAAGAACAATGAGGTTGATGCTATTTAGACCTCAGAAAGGAAAGGGTTACCACGGAGACTGCGTGTTTACGTTCCCGCTTCCCACAGCTTGGTCCCGAGCCTGTTGCCATGACGACGGCCCTGATTCCAGCCCGGTTGCTTTGGAAAGCATGTGATTCATTGACATTATCCCCATACCTGCCTGCAGTCGCATGCTCTGTCGGGGAGTGTGTGTGTGTGTGTGTGTCTGCCTGCACATGCGCGCGCTGTTCCACATGTGTACTGCAACGCTTGGCGCAGTTAAAAATAAACGTGCTTTGCGGAATAAGAGGCACAAAGCTAAATGTGTACCAGAAACACAAAGCTCACATACGGCAGTGAATTCTGTTTACTTCATGCATGTGTTTTCCTTTAGAAGGAGGAGAACATTTTTATTTAATCTTCCCCTTTAATGTCTTATTGTTTGGGCATCTTATGGTTTCACTAGGGTGAAGAGATTTTTCCTTGTCTTTTTTATGATTGGGCACACGTAAATAGGGTTTCAGATGAAGTGAGTGTGAACGGAGATTGAATTATAGAGCTCATTCACGTTGTGCCTTAAAATTGCCTGTATTACATGAAGTGCCCTGCTTAGGCTGTTTTAAAACTTGAGTGCTCTTTAAAAGAGCTGTAAATGGATTAAAAAGTGAACTGAGTGAAAAAGAACCCAGTAAATTTTGCATTCACACTGTCCTTGGCCTTGAAATTGAAAATGGACTCGGATCTCTCTCTTTTTTAAGTACCTGTTAAGCTTAGTTTAGTGTTACACATATTTATACAGTAGTCAACATTTGAAGTGGATCAAAAAGGTTAATCAACGTTGTCCTAAGACAAGAACGCTTCTAGGTTTAAGACAACTTTGATGAAAGGTTTTGATCCACTTCAAATGTTGACTAGTGTATGTGTAATGTGTAATGTGTGTGTGTGTGTGTGTGTGTGTGTGTGTATATATGAAGAACAGTCTTAACTAGTCAGTTCTGTCTGTTTTAAACAACACAAATAATGTTTAAATAAAGAAATGAATTTTAATCCAACTCTTGTTTTTCCAGATGTCTGCCACACATGTACTAAAGCACACTCCATCCGCTGCTGCCTCGAATGCCTCTGACCAAAACGCACAAACTACATTTCCCATCGGCCACTTGGGCAAAGAACAGTTACGAATCATTGGAGGGCCGCCCAATCACTGCATGGCTCACCCAAAGCACTCTGGGTTACGGGAGGTGGGGCCTGCGGCCAGCAGTCACAGTCTCCGCCCTTTATCAATCAACAGCGAGGAGGACGATGGAGGGGGTGGGACC
This sequence comes from Barbus barbus, assembly GCF_936440315.1. Taxonomy (NCBI): domain Eukaryota; kingdom Metazoa; phylum Chordata; class Actinopteri; order Cypriniformes; family Cyprinidae; genus Barbus; species Barbus barbus. The sequence goes on along the minus strand of NC_136741.1, from coordinate 28,442,495 downwards.
AGGGTGAAGAAGAAACGAAGGAAAAAAGACAAGAAGGAGACAGAGTGGCACAAAGATGAAGAGAGCAATGCTAAACCAAAGAGAAGGGAGCAAAAGGAAGGGAAGGAGCTTCTTGCAAGAAAGGCAAAGGCGGCGAAGGAACAAAAGGATCATAAAAAGAGGGAGCCAAAAACCCCAAAAGGGGTCAAAAAAGTCAAGAAAGGTCAAAATGTAAAAGTGAAAGCACAGGCCAAGAACACTGCAACACATCCGCCCTCCAAAAGAGGGAGGAAGCCAAAGTGAGTAAAAAAAAAAAAACAGACAGAATTGTCATTTTTGGGTGAAATATTCCTATAAATGTACAAACACTACCATTTGTTTTTTTTATTATTGTTTTTTTTAGTGTTTTTGAAAGATGTCTGTAATGCTCACCAAGGCAGCATTTATTTTATCAAAAATACAGTAAAAACTGAAATATTATTACAATTTAAAGTAGTCAGAAATCATTCTAATATGCTGATTTGCTGTTCAAGAAAGACTATTATCAGTGTTGAAAACTGTTTGCTTTATATTTTTTGGGAACCATGATTTCTGTGATGAACATGACGTTTTAAAAAACAGCATTCACTGTGAATGTTGTTCAATTTAGTGTGTTTGCTGAATAATTTCTTTAAAAAAATATTCTCTCAGTATTTTGGCCTAACAGTGTAATACTAGTGAATATGTGCTTTATAGCAAGACCATAATGGTGGGCATGTTTAGCACACTTGGTGCCTCATTTACTAAGAGATATCTCGAAGAGAGAGCAAAAATCATTTTAGTTGTTGACTAGCAAATGCCACCCAAACATTCCCATTTCAGTAAATTGCATCATTTGCATGTGACAGTTTTATATGTATTGTCTCAGCACTGTTCTTGTTAAGCTCAATCACAGACCTTTTCATGTCTTGATTGGGTGAAATGTGATACAGGGATTGTGAGCGTTACAAGGTGAATGTAGGTACTTATGGGTTTCCAATTTGAAACCAAGGTCAAAAATGAAACCTGCAACCATGCGAAGGGCTGTTTGACCTTTTTTTCTAGCGTATTTAGAGAAGTAAAGATACATGTTATACATGCATTCAAAAGGTACTCAAATATGTAATTTTCCCCAGGGTTGCATTATACAATCCATTGCCACAATGATGGCACTACAAAATGGCCTTATGAACACAGAGTTTATGCCAATTATCTTTTGTGATTGGATGCATTCCTTTTATTAAACTTCCTTACCCACTTTTTGGTTTCCTCTCACCACTTGTTTTTCTAAAAGTAAAGCATTGAAATGCAATTTCATTCAAGTGCTGCACTCGAGCAAAACTGGTGTCCTACTTGTCCACTTATAAACCAGTAAACGTCTGCACAGCAGATGTCGGTGTTTTATACCATTATATGGCCAGATAATATCTGATTATCTCAAATATTTGTCATTCAAACAAGTCCTTGGGTGGTTTGCGCTAAGATCTATCAACTTGTGAGAAACTGGAGGTAAGATGGATTTTAAGAGCGTTTTGTTGCTGTCTTATGTAGAGAGCAGGGTGCCATGCCTCCGGAGAAGAAGAAGAAGGGAAAGAGGAAAAGTGATGCTGTACTTGAGATGGTGGAGAGTGATGACACAACCTCTCTCAGCACGCTCGCTACCGGCGAGGAAAGCATCGACCCTATGGATAACACTGTGAGTTCTTCTAAAACCATCTACATCTGGCAAATGGGTCTCTCCTGAGCAGAATAATTATGGATCATGCTGTGTATTTACACAAATACCAAATCCTAAAGTCTATGATCAGGTTCAAAGTTCTGCCAGGTTTAATAGAAATTTCCCTGGTTTTATACAAGTTAACAGTGGCATGTTAACAATTACCACAAAAACTAGGGATACACAATATAGCTTTCATATAAGTTATCAGCCGCTATTGTTTTTTGGATGATATTGTAGATTTAATTTGAGTGTCTTTGTCCTGCTATTATTTAACTTTGCACTCACTTAATGTTTAATTATTTAAAATTGTTAAATGTGAACTTCAGAAACTCTCATAGTCAGACATTAATTGCATCATTTAAAATAATTGAAAAATTGTTTGTTGAATTTTGACAGAATTTTAATAATTTTAATTTGATTTGTCTATTGAATAAAAACAACAACCTGGAAATCAGAAGGAATTAATGTAAATATTCTCACTGTTTTAAAAAGTGTATCCGTAAAAAATGGATAAAATTATTAAAAATAAATGTGTAAATTAGTGTGACTTTAAAATCATTTTCAGATCTGGCAAAATTCTATCAGTTATCTTTGGATATACATAAAGATTTTTGTACAAACTAAATAAACAAGTCTAAATAATTTTCTTTTGCATTATTTTCATAAACACATTTTCCCCATAATTCCATTAATGAGTAATGGATATTTTTGTTGCCATTAATTTATTTATTAATTTCAAAATTTATGATAATTGTTTTGTTAATAATTTTACTGTAATGTGTAAATATTTCTTTCTTTATTTCTCTCTGTATCTCTCTCTCTCTGTGCAGAAGAGGCGATCAGGGCGTCAAGTGAAGCGGCGGAAATATAACGAAGATCTTGATTTCAAGGTCGTGGATGATGACGGGGAGACCATCGCCGTTTTGGGCTCGGGCCGGATTGCCGCCATGTCTTCCTCTACCCTCGCCTGGCAGGCTGAGGTAACCGTGGCAACATCTGCCATCATGCCACACCACAGACCTGCCCTACTTCTGGAGGGGCGGAGCAAAACACACACTGGAATAATTCCCACCTTCTGTCTTCCCAGGAACCCCCTGAAGATGAAGCTAATATCATTGAGAAAATACTTGCTGTGCGACCGGTCAAGAAAGAGGTAACGGTGTCAGATTACATGTTACACTTATAAATGATGGATTACTTACTTGCATTCAGGTCCATGCTAATTTTGCAAGTTATATAAAATTAAGCATCAATATTTCGTATATGGCTGAGAAATTGTCCATAGAGTTTGTATTTGATTCAGTGTTTAGAATAGTGGTCGCTCAGTATGTGGTGTTCAATTATTGATTCTTAAACTTTGAATATTTGAATAAATTCTTGATTTACACCATGATACAAAAAGATAAGAATACTGAAGACATCTGAATGCAGTACATATACCGCTCTGTACACTGGGATACAAGGAACATCTGCCTAAAATGAAATCGTTTTTATGTAGACATCCCCCGACGAACCACTAGAAGAGATGGAGGAGTTTTACGTCAAGTACAGAAATTTGTAAGTGTACTCATTCGACTCAAACTGCCATTACCTTTTTTTTGCTCTCAAACTCTCAAACACTCAGCTTGTCAAACTGTCAGAGCAAACACATAACTCACATTTATTGTGTAATGCATTACTTAAAATCATTTATGCATTAAATTATCCATCTGCTAGAGTGGTAATACACCCTGCCTCATGGAATGATTTGCTGAATCAACAATGGTGTGATTTACAGTAAGATCTTTTTCTGGTGTAAATCTGGAAATTGCAGAACAAGTTATCAGGTCACATTTAACCTAAAAAAGAAAAAAGAAAAATATAAATTGCTTAAAGACATTAAGAAAAATATACCTTTTTGGCTCATTGTTTTTTTTTTCATTTTCATGATAATTAAGCATACAAATACATTTTCAGTAGTAACCCCATACATAAAATTGATGCTAATAATCCTAAAAATCTTCATTTTCTTTTTGCACAATGTAATTATTTCTTTCTTTTGCGTTTGAGTTGAAATGTGACTTAGACATGTTCTTGACAAGTTTAGCATAGATGGAGAAACAAGGACATATTGTAAACAAAATACTATTTTAAATCAAACACATGCATGCTAGTTGAAAGGTAAAGCACACAGTGTTGTTATCGCGCATTGTCAGCTATGAAAGGCTTTTCTCATTGCCAGCTCCTATCTTCACTGTAAATGGGCGACCTTGGAGGAACTGGAGAAGGACCCACGCATTAGCCAAAAAATCAAGCGCTTCAGAAACAAGCAGGCGCAAATGAAGCACATTTTCACAGAGGTGCGTCTGCCAAAACATGCTGCAATTTATTTGTGGTTCATTTAAAGTTGTAACTGGGAAATGCACCAGATATACTTGGATGTAAAAGCTAAGATGCATGTGGAAAATTCAAGAATTTTGGATATTTGTTTCAAGTACCTCACTTTTAAATCAATGCTTTTGTCATAGACTGTGTCTACATATGTATTATTCGATTAAATCTGGTTGAGATGATGATGATGTTTCTCCTCAGCCGGATGAAGACCTGTTTAATCCAGATTATATTGAGGTTGATCGGGTTTTAGAGATTGCTATCACCACAGATACAGAAACTGGAGAGGTGAGGTGCTCTTCAAACGATCTTTAAAAAAAAAGAAAGAAGCTGTTATATATACTGTTGGTGCCAGTCTTATGATGTTTGGTTTGTTTGCATGTTAACAGGAAGTTACACACTACTTGGTGAAATGGTGCTCTTTGTCATATGAGGAGAGTACTTGGGAGCTTCAGGAAGATGTTGACCCTGTGAAAATCAGAGAGTTTGAAGACCTCAAGCAAATTCCAGAAATCAAGCACGTGGTAAGTCCTTGAATGCGAATGATTGCTTGGTTCAGCTGCAGGTTTTATCATACGGCCCAAAACATTTTTGTTCTGTGTTGCTTTTTAGCATGTATCTCAGACTAGGAAAAGAAGTGGCACTTCTCTTATCTTAATACAGGAAAGGCCTCTGCCTGAACAGTGGCAAAAACTGGAGAAGTCCAGAGAATACAGGAATGCAAACCAGCTGCGAGAATACCAGTTAGAGGGAATGAACTGGCTCCTTTTCAACTGGTACAACAGGTGAAACAAACTTTTAATATCAGCACTAGTAATGTCCCTAAACATCATGATCTTATTCTAAGGTATGAAGTCACTACTTAAGATTAAACTAAGGCTTATAATAATTATTACAGTGACAAAATGTCTTTTTATGATTTAAATTGATTAGTAAAATAAGAAATACTAGGATTTTCTGTAAATAATGATTCATCTATTTGTTTTATTTATTCATCTTGCGTTTAATTTGATGAAAAGACTGTCCATTTCAACATGTTTATTTAGTGTGATCTTATAAAAAATAACCAAAATGATTATGATTGTTTGAACTATTCACACTATTCAATGATTTTGTCTGACTCAGTGCAATTAATTGTCTTTCATATGACATTTGTCTGCACATATTATAATATTTATATAAATCTTAACATTTTAAACATTATAACAAGAATAATAATATTAATCAATATGTAATTTGATTTATATATCACAATGTAATTAATTTAATAATAATAATTACTTATAATAATAATAATAATGGTGACAATAAAATAATAAACAGCTCTAGCTGAAAGCAAACGCAATGAATAATAACCTTTAACACATTTAACCAATCCCATAATGTTACCTAATAAAAAGCCTAGGAACTATATATATATATAAAAAAAATGACTACATGATGACCACAAAATAATGAAAAAAGATACCAAAAAAAAAAATGTCCAAAACTGCAATCGGACATGATTAATTACACCTGAAAAACACCTGAACCTGTTCCTCTTGATGTAGGAAAAACTGTATTCTGGCTGATGAGATGGGACTTGGGAAGACCATCCAGTCCATCACGTTCCTCTATGAGATTTTCCTCATGGGTCTAAGGGGACCTTTCCTTATCATCGCCCCGCTCTCCACCATCACCAACTGGGAGAGAGAGTTCCGCACATGGACTGAAATGAACGTCATCGTCTATCACGGCAGCCAGATTAGTCGGCAGATGATCCTGCAGTATGAGATGTACCACCGAGATGAACAGGTGAGTCAAACAGAGCGATTCATTTTGAGCTGTCAGTAGTGAGTTGAACAGAAGCACAGTATAGTTAACATTAACCAACATAACCAAAAGAAAATTTACACTTTTTTGTTTTTTATACCTTTATTGTGTCTGCTATTTATTATGTGTTGGCAGTTTTATTTAAAGAGTAGTCATTAAACTTCACTATGTAGACTTAGAATAGCATATAATTTATTTAGGAAATTAATACTTTTTATTCAGCAAGGATGCATTAAATTGATGACATTTATAATGTTAGAAAATATTTAAATTTCAAATAAATGCTGTTGCAAAATGCAAAATGCTTTTGAACTTGTATTCATCATAGAATCCTGGAAAAAATGTATCACAATGTTGATATCACATTGATAATAATAAGAAATAGTTGTTGAGCACCAAATCAGCATATTAGAACGATTTCTGAAGACTAAGGGTGTATTCACACCTGTCTTGTTTGGTTCGATTGAATCGAACTCAAGTTCGTTTCCCCTCTTGGTGCAGATCTTTTGGGCAGGTGTGAATACAGCAATCGCACTCTGGTGCGGACCAAACAACCGTACCGAGACCCAGCTGTAGTGGTGGTCTCGGTCCGCTTCCAAACGATTAAACGGTTAGTTTAAATGTGTAAATATGACCCGACCTTGATCCGACCCAGTTGCAGAAATCATGCTCAGAAACAGACAGCTTGCACATGTAGTGCTGTTTTTTGCGTTTCAATAATTGTTTTTAAACCACAATGCTTAAAAACCAACACACCAACAAAATAGGTTAAAGCTTGCCGCAAAAGTTACCATGTATATGTTGGGGGGAAATAGTAAGGAGATATTTGAGTTATTTATTAATAATCTAGTGTTTTCTGAGTCAGTGTCGCAAAGATGAAATTGATCCTGACTCACCATCTCATCATTAGACGTGCCTTTAGAAAGAAATGCATCTTTACAGATTACATAATGAAAGAGTTTTTGTTTTGGATTTGAATTGTTTTGTTTTGTAGTCATTTAAAGCTTTCTATAGATGTATTCATCATGTCTGTAAGTTTCGGTGCTTTTTTGTGAAGCGTTCCTTCAAGACCGAGACAGGAGAAATTCCATCCTATTTGTTTTCTTTATTTTACAAACTTACAACGTTTTGTTGATATTGTGAGTGCACACAAATAAAAATAGACCCTTTCTTACCTTTATGAGCAAAAATGATGGCTTATTTAATTAGTTTCCACTGATGTCCTGAAGCGTGCTTCAGCTTCCGCTCTCCGCACAAACGATTGGATAAGAGCCTAATAGCGCACATTTATCTAGGTTACATGTTTAAAGTAACATTGTGATATGCTTTAAGTATTTTATATCTATTTTATTTTCGGCAAGTCGTAATTACAACATTGTATGACATTGTCTCATATGATGCTCATACGTTTCTTCATATTGTGTTAGTATCTGATAACACCAAAGCAGTAAAAGAATAATAATTGCACTATGAAAGATCTCCATGATTAGCCTGTTTTTGTGCTTCCTGTTTTCCCTGTTTGAGAATTTCTGTCCAATGAATGGATGACCTTAGCATGACCTGGTTTTGTTTCCAATTTCTGGTTCACTTGCAAAAAGGGCAGTGTGAAAGCGAACTGCACCAAACAAAAAAAAAATCAACATTTGTCCAAACCAAAGCAAGTGAGCTAGCGGACTTTCCTGGAGTGAATACACCCTAAAAATTCATTTTTGCCGTCACAGGAATAAATTACATTTTAAAATATATTTTAATAGAAAACAGCTTTTTAAAATTGTAACAATATTTCACAATTTCACTGTTATTGTATTTTTTTATTAAATAAATGCATACTTGGTGAGTATGAGACTTTTTTCAGAAACTTTGAAAAGTTTTACCAACCACAGCTTGTAAACAGTAGTGTAACAAACACAAGAATTCAAAGTGTGTTGCTTTTTACCCCCATATAATACATATCTAGGGCATTCATATTTTTATTTTTTGCCCAAACCCTGGTTAATGTCTAACCTTACTTTACATGTCTATTTTACCAGAGTGAGAAGTTGTTTTAGGCACATTAAATTTGTTAGTACAGTGTATACAATGGGTCTTTCTCTTGCTCCTTCAGGGAAACATCGTGTCTGGTCAGTTTAAGTTTCATGGCATCATCACTACATTTGAAATGATAATGGCCGACTGTCCAGAGCTGAAGAAGATTAACTGGCGCTGTGTGGTGATCGACGAGGCCCATCGCCTTAAAAACCGCAACTGTAAACTGCTGGAGGGACTCAAACTCATGAACCTGGTAAATTTTTTTGCACATTTATGGACCATGAAACATACACAGATGTTTTTGTCATGGGATGTTTGTGCCATGTGTCTTTTATAATATCAAATGCTCTACAAATGATTCAAAGAGTTCAGGTCTACATGCAGAAAAGGGGAAGTGAAGCCATCTGTGAGCTAAACTACTGTGCTATCTCTTATGCACACATCTCATTTATCTGCCGAGTTCTGCTTCACTGCATTTACATACGCACATCCTCACTGGACACAGAATGAGTAATCTCATCTCTCTCACTTTACATAGTACTGCAGCTATGGCCAGTGTGTGCAAACTTGACGCAGTGCTGTTTTATTCAAGAAAATAATCTCTCACAACTGATTAGGTGTCCACAGATGCATTTTTATATACCTGGGTTTACAAAGTATTTGGACACTTAAGCCACTTTTCAGTAGTGAATGACATCCAGAAAGTGTATAAATTTAGTTTTCACTATACGTTTGTAAATAAATGCCACAAGCTTTGATATTTTATATCTAATGCATTTATTTTTAAGCAAGACTTCAGTGTCCTAATACTTTTTTGTTCCACAGTATAGAAATGTATCCTCATGTTGAAGCCAAAATGAGACTATGTTCAAGTTGGCATAGATATCTTAAAATGTAAATACATTTTAGTGAATCAGTAGGCTGAACTTAATGTTTCTGTGTCTTCTCTCTCAAGGAACATAAAGTCCTTCTCACAGGAACTCCTTTGCAAAACTCGGTTGAAGAACTCTTCAGCCTGCTTAACTTTCTCGAACCCTCACAGTTCCCTTCAGAGACCACTTTCTTGGAGGAGTTTGGAGACCTGAAGACAGAAGAGCAGGTGAGAGCTAACCCTCTAATGCTTGTTATGCACTGGAGAAACATCTACACACCTTTGCCTCCAATTACCCGAGCCACCTAGAAGATGGCAAGTAACATCCTTGCTAAAATCCTAAGTGGTCAAAGCTGATAAACTCAAAATAGCCAAATAAACTGCTGCAGTGTACATTTACATTTAGTCATTTGGCAGACGCTTTTATCCAAAGCGACTTACAATTGGGGAACACAAAAAGCGATTCATCTTGAAGAGGCAATCAGATAGAGGAAGTGCTCATAACACCAAGTCTCAGTCATTGTTCAAATAAGTACAAGCTAGTAAGGGAGGGAGGGAAAGAGTACGTTTTTTGGAGTGTTGGAGTATTTTTGTAGGCTAGCCCGAAAAATGGCATCACCTGGTTCCCTTTGACAAAAAGCCAGTAGGATTTTTACATTGGATTTAGTTTTTTTGCAGAAAATAAGCTCAGTGACCAAAAAAGTTTGATTTATTGCATTGTTTTGTTCATCTATACAGTCTTCACAGATGAACACAACTTTAATACATTTTGAAATCAATACAATCAATGTAAAAAGCTAACATTTGGCTATCAACAAGGTACACCACAGTTAAATGACTTCAACGTCACCACCATTATGCTTTCAACAACTTTTGTAATCTTTATTTAAAAGTTGGAATGTTTGAGTTAAAATAATTTGCAAGAGTGCAATTTTTACACGATGCCGTGAAAGCGACTAGTGAGTAGATGTTTACCTGTTCAGTGTGATGTTCAATGTCCCTGACAACCTGTGTAGTCCCATTTATCCACTTGTTAGTAGTACCACATCTATTTCAAGACTTGTTAAAATATAAAAAAGTTACTGATGTTAAGTGTAAAACTTAAAAACATCTTGAACTTGTGTTCATCACGGACTTTATTTTAAGCGTTTAACCTAAATCCCTTTCAAAAAACACTTTGACTTTGGGAAGATGCAAGTGTAAAATGCTCATTTATTTCCATGTTTTAAGACTTTATATTAGGCAATATGGCCTGATTATTGTTGAATGATTATGTGCCCAGCTTTAACCTCAGAAACATCAACATACCCACAGGTAAAGAAACTGCAAGCCATTCTGAAGCCCATGATGTTAAGGAGACTGAAGGATGATGTGGAGAAGAATTTGGCCCCTAAACAGGAGACAATTATTGAGGTGGAGCTCACTAATATTCAGAAGAAATACTACCGTGCCATTCTGGAGAAAAACTTTACCTTCCTTGCCAAGGGAGCAAATCAGCACAACATGCCCAACCTCATCAACACAATGATGGAGCTTCGCAAGTGCTGCAATCACCCATACCTCATTACAGGTGACATCTGGTGTTCAGATCAAGTGTGAATATGAAATATCTTGTTTGCAGTTCTCTACATCTCAGTAGCCACACCTCTAATTTGTATTGCTGACGTAGTCTGCCATCTTCTTTCTGTCAGGTGCTGAAGAAAAGATCCTTGAGAGCTTCAGGAAAACCTACAGTTCTGAGGCTGCAGATTTTCAGCTACAGGCAATGATCCAGGCTGCTGGTAAACTAGTGCTTATTGACAAGTTGCTGCCCAAACTGCTGGCCGGAGGACATAAAGTGCTGGTGTTTTCCCAGATGGTCCGGTGCCTGGATATACTGGAGGACTACCTCATTCAGAGGAGGTGAGACAGCTGCTTATTATACAGTGCCATTAGTCATACTTCTATTAAAAAAAATGTTCAGATGTTTTTAAGACTGTAAGTGAATGAGGAACTAGACTCCCTGTCAACATGAAATCAAAACCTGGTTTACTTCACTAGTTGCTTTTCTTCAGGGATCCCATAGTCATGAACAACCACTTGAAAAATTTCAAATTGAGCATGGTAGTGGGAATTTTTTCTTTTTTTTTTTCATTTCAAATTCCTGGAGAAAAATAAATCCTAGATTTTTTTTTTATTATTATTTATTTATTTTTATTTATTTTTTATATAAAAGAAATTAATAATTTTGCCACAGCAAAGATGCAATAAATTGATCAAAAGAGACAGTAAGGACATTTTATATTGTTACAAAAGATTTCTATTTCAAATTTTTTTCTATTTATTAAAAAAAATAAATGAGGCACCATTCACGCAAAAATATTAAGCGCAGCTGTTTTCAACATTGATAACAATAAGAAATTTTTCTTGAGCAGCAAATCAAAGTAAAAAGTAAAGAGTGTAAAGACCATCGACTCTACCGTGTGACTCCACCGGGCAGGGACACCGGCAAGGGATAGTAGTATCGCTTTTTATTTAATTTTTTCATTTATATGTTTATTATTGAAATGTTGTTATATGCATGTGTCAATTTTATTTAATTTCTTAAATATGTGGGTATATAGTATTTATAGAGTTGTAACTTTTTAGTTTTAGTTACTTTTTCTTATTTGTAAGTCGCTTTGGACAAAAGTAAAGTAAGTAAAGTAAAATCAGCATATTACAGTTATTTCTGAAGCATCATGGGACACTGAAGACTGGAGTAATGATGTTAAAAATTCAGCTTTACATCACAGGAATAAATTGCATTTTAAAACGAATCAAGATATAAATCAAGATATAAAACCATTATTTTAAATTGGTTTGGACAGATTTTTTCCCTTAATAAATTAAATAATTTAAAAACTGCATTTTGTATTTACTTGCATTATCTTTGTGTAATATTAAAATTAGTTTGATCTGATTCTTTTAAGTGTGACAAATGTGCAAAAAAAACAGGAAGGGGGCAAAAACCTTTTCACAGCACTGTGTGTGTGTATATATGTATATATACAGTATATATATCAAAATATTTAAAAATGCATGGCTGAAACCGTAAACCAAATATGAAAACTTTGGTAGAGAAAGAGCGGGGTTGGTCATTTTCATGAATAAAGAATGAAGATGCGAAAAGGAAATGTCTTATTATCTGACGTTTGTATAATACATGTAGGTATACCTATGAACGTATTGATGGGAGAGTTCGAGGGAATCTACGGCAGGCTGCCATCGATCGCTTCAGTAAGGTGGACTCTGACCGCTTCGTGTTCCTCCTCTGTACACGAGCAGGAGGTCTGGGCATCAACCTCACCGCCGCCGACACCTGTATCATATTCGACTCAGACTGGAACCCGCAGAACGACTTGCAGGTGAATACATAGCATCTTTTATATACAGAATCACTGACTCTTACTTCCATTAGCACTTTTCACCCCCAAAAAACGTTTTAGCAACACAAGCTTTTCCAAAAACAACAAATATTAAGTTTATGAAGAACACATTTTGAATTCCACAGGCTCAAGCTCGCTGCCACCGTATCGGTCAAAGCAAAGCGGTTAAAGTATATCGCCTTATCACACGAAACTCATATGAGAGGGAGATGTTTGACAAAGCCAGTCTGAAACTGGGATTGGACAAGGCTGTTCTGCAGGACATCAACCGCAAGGGCAGTCTCAACGGGGTGAGGGATCAACAACTTTTAACCTTCCACATCTTCCAGTGATAAATTAAGAAAATACATCAGCCAAAGCTGGAATAGCATATCCTTATGCCATACTACTGGTTGGTCTTAAAGGGATCGTTCACCCAAAAAGACAAACTCTGTCATCATTTACTCAACTACATGTTGTTTTAACTCTGTGGAACTTCACAATGATTAGGTCATTATTGTCTAATTACGGTGCCGACCTCTTTCAGGTTCAGCAGCTGTCGAAGATGGAGGTGGAAGATCTTCTCAGGAAGGGAGCGTACGGGGCGCTTATGGACGAGGAAGATGAGGGCTCTAAATTTTGTGAGGAGGATATTGATCAGATCCTGCAGAGACGCACACAGACCATCACGATCCAATCTGAGGGGAAGGGATCAACTTTTGCCAAGGTACACACATCGATATACACTACCATTAATGTTTGGGGTCTATAAGATTTTTTTAATGTTTTTGAAAGTAGTCTCTGATGCTTACCATGGCGACATGCATTTGATCAAAAATACAGAAAAAAAACTGTAATATTGTGAAATATTTCTTCAATTTAAAAGTACAGTTTTCTATTTGTATATATTTTAAAATGTAATTTATTCCTGTGATGCAAATCTGAATTTTCAGCATCATTACTCCAGTCGTCAGTGTCACATGTTCCTTCAATATGCTGATTTGCTGCTTGAGAAACATTTCTTATCAATGTTAAAAACAGTTGTGCTGCTTTATATTTTTTTGTGGAAACAGTAACATATTTTTTCCAAGATTATTTAATGCATAAAAAGTTTGAAACAGAAAACTTAAAACCTTTAATTATCACCTGTGATAAGTGTAATGCGTGCTTGTTGAATAAATGTATGAATTTCTTTTAAAAGCAAATGACTGACACCAACCCTTTGTGGTAGCTTGAGATTGGTAAAAATGTTTTCTGAGACCTGGTATAGCTCAAATCTGATGGGATCTGAATCAGCCAATGTTGTTTTTCTTGGTATCTCTGTTCATGTTGTTGTATTCACCACTGTAGGTCATAAATATGGCGGATAAGTGGAAACGTCATGTGACTGAATAAGATGAATAAGCATTGCTTGTATCAGTAAAACTCAGGCTTTAACATGTGATCTGTATTTTGATAAAATGCTCATAATCCTTTATTTTGACCAATTCCAGGCTAGCTTTGTGTCTTCAGGGAACCGTACTGATATTTCTTTGGATGATCCAAACTTCTGGCAGAAGTGGGCCAAAATTGCTGAACTGGAAATTGACTCCAAGGCAGAAAAGGTAAAAATTGTGATGGTTTAAAAGCCAAAGCTTTGCATATATGAGCTCACCATGACTGATATGGTGTAATGCAAGAGAATCAACTCATAGACTAGAGAGAGAATAGGGGTCATTTGAATATCAGCTGAGTCAAAACAGATGGGTTGCTTTAATGTTATTTTTAATGGGCACCTTCTAGACGGTTTGCATATTGGTGACATTTAAGGAGTAAAATATTGAGACTGCAACACTTTCTGACTCATGTCTTTGTCTGTGCCAGGAGAGTCTGGTGATCGACACCCCTCGCGTACGGAAGCAGACGCGTCACTATAATTCGTTTGAGGACGATGAACTCATGGAGTTCTCTGAACTGGATAGTGACTCAGAGGAACGACCCTGTCGCACAAGACGTCTCAGCGATCGCAACAGACGCTACCTCAGAGCGGAGTGCTTCAGAGTGGAGAAAAACCTTCTCATTTTCGGGTCAGTGCTTAATTTGATATTTCAGCTGCCCACTCATTCCTTCTGGGTCACCTTCTGTTGCCCTACAACAGGCTGTTAATGAAGTGACTGTTTCCAAACAAGGGTACAAAAACTAAAGGAAATAATCTAAGACCATTTTCTGCCATTTATATTTGCAAGTCAAGCAGATGGAATAAATATTGGAGCCATAAAATAGGCCATATGCAGGTTATACATCTTATACCAATGAAATGTTTTGTGTGTGTACAGGTGGGGTCGCTGGAAGGATATTCTCAATCATGGACGTTTTAAATGGCACCTGACGGAGAGCGACATGGAGGTGCTGTGCAGGGCTCTTCTGGTCTACTGTGTTCGCCATTATAAGGGAGACGATAAAATTAAGAGCTTCATCTGGGATCTGATCACACCCACTAAAGACGGACACAATCAAGCACTACAAAACCACTCAGGTTATTAAAGATTTTGTTTGCATCCTCAGTTATTTTTTTATCAATTCATTCATTCATTCTTTTTGAGATGATTTTATTCAGGAACTTTTGTCATTTAAATAAAACAATAAATAAATCCATTAATCGTTAACACTAATATTGCACCATGCTTGTGCCCGTCTCCAAAGAGTTTTAAAGTATTTTTGTTACATTTTCAAATTTAAAAAATGGAAACATTTAATTAAATGTAATGAATTCACTGATTACTAAATAATTTATTTTAAATATTCAATTTAAATTTGAGAGTTTAATTTGTTTGCCACGAATTCTAATAATAATTAAATTGATGATCAGTTTAATTTAGTTTCACTTTATCAATTTTAGTGTGTGTTTAATTTACCAGAAAATATTTTGCTTAGTTAATGTTATTTAAATGAACTTATACATAAGTAAATAGACACTTTTTTTTCCTTTTTTTAAAAAGAACTTGAAAAAACTAAAATATTTGTGCTGAAATTGATTGATTTAAACAAAAAAATGATTAATTACCATTATTTGAATGTTTATTAATCATAAGCATCCCAGGTTCTTAGTTATTTGTCCGTTTAAACAGAATTCAATGACTGCTCTTCATATAATTGTAGAAAAATTAATTTAAAGACATCATGAAAAACTTGTGTGTTCACCCGTCCAGGTCTGTCTGCTCCTGTCCCACGGGGTCGTAAAGGCAAGAAGCTGAAGAACCAGTTGAGTCCCCCTGAGCTGAAGAATGCAGACTGGTTGGTCCACTGTAACCCAGAGGTTGTGCTTCAGGATGATAGCTACAAGAAACACCTCAAACAACACTGCAACAAGTAAGACTTGTGGATATTGCGCAACATGAGTATGCATTTGCAGAGTGTAGCAAAAGTACATTTTGCACTCTGATTATACTACATAAATAGTAAGTACTTTAATCAGGGTGCAAAATTAAAATGTTCATACATCCTACCTGACATACAGCAATATTTGTTATTTCATTACAATATTACGAGATCAGACATATTGTAATTGATACACGTGCTCATCATAATTACAGGGTTTTAAATGTGTGATTATCTTATATCGTGCCATAAACAGGGTGCTTCTGAGGGTGCGGATGCTGTACTATCTGAAGGTTGAAGTGCTGGGGGAGGCTGCTAATCAGGCTCTTGAAGGGATCCCAGCCAGGTACTACATGGCCCACAAATTATCTTAACCTCATGTGTACTCCATGAATTCTGTATCAAACTGTTGTCATTGTAGAGTGGCTTAATATGTAAGGATTTATCTGTTTTCGACAGTAAACTGGAGGTAACCCTCCCTGATATCGACTATATTGAGATACCTACTATATGGTGGGATGCTGAAGCCGATAAATCGCTGCTTATTGGAGTTCACAAACATGGTGAGACATAATCAAAGAAGAATGGGTGAAACTGTCGCACCCAGTTTTTATGATGCAATTATTGTGCTTAAGCAATGGAAATCCATGCAGACACAAATACATATGTCATTTTTTACTTTTTAGCAGAGATGTGATGCTTTTGAATGCATTTAGCGAATCCTTATATGCTTCATATAGTTCATATTGACTTCCTCTTGCTTTCTTCATGTGCATTAACATCTCTTTTTGTCCCATGCAGGGTATGAGCGGTATAACGCCATGCGTGCAGATCCTGCTCTGTGTTTCCTGGAGAGAGTGGGTATGCCTGATGTCACTGCATTGACGGTAGAACAAAGTGGAGCAGAAACTGCTTCAGATGCACCTGATAGGTAATAAGCTTTGAGCAGCGGAGACACAACAGTTTCACCGCTTAGCTCTTACACCCATAAACACGTTTCTTCTTTTGCAGTATCAGCAAAAGTGATGAAATCAAAGAGGAGAACGATATTAAGTCTGAGGAATTAGAAGAGAAAGTAGAGATTAAGGTAATAATAGAAAGTCAAAGAAATGTGAAGTCAGATGAATTTTGCTAAGCGTTTTAACCAACTGCTCAGACTGTTCATTTAAGTAAAGTTTTCTTTTACAAAGGAGGAACCCATGTCAGAGGAAACAGGGAAAAATGACATTACAGTTACAGGTATTGAAACCTTTCTTATGTTTACTTGTTTAGCAGTATTTAAGAGATGGTCATAATAGATTTTAACCATGTGAAGTTATTTGAGGGGATTATGTCATGCCTTCCTGTGACATCATTAAAAGTCTACGTGTGTGTGTGTGTGTGTGTGTGTTTATGTTTATATATATATATATATGTATATGTATATCTTTTTTATGCTATTAATGTGCTATTTGTTTTTTATAAAAATTCACATTAGAGTTCTCTAAACTTGAACTTTAGTATGGAGGTGAAAAAAAATGTTACTTAAAAGTTGTCATATTGCTCTCTATTGCATTGGCATCTGTACAAATGTGACACAAATCCTAAGGTGACCACCCCTTAATATGAACTTATTTTAAAGTTGAGTTTAAAGTGTCATTTCTTTTGAAGGGGGATTTATAGGATCTCTCACAGGAGATCTTGTTGCAGAAGTGATGGAGCAGGGACGGATACAGTGGCCAGCAGGCTCGGCTCTTACAGCACGTCTGCGACGGCTCATTACTGCCTATCAGCGTTATACACGACGTGAACCGCTTCGTCATGATTTCCTCTTACACGAGGGAATTGCACCTGTGACCTGGCAAATAGGAGAGTTTAGGCACTGCACTACTGAGCCTGACCCACTCTTTTTGGAGTGGCAACGAAGGCAAGTTATGCAATGTTTTATTGTCTACAGTTATTTTCTCAAGATGAAATCAAAGACTTTAATTTTCTTTTTTTTCTTTTTTACATGCAAATGCAAACCAGCTCCTTTGGGTAAAATTGTAGTATTCTTCCTGCCTGCAAGTCATGTTGAAGTAATCATAAACACTAAGCGTTAAGAGGATGAGGCACATCAAGTGAACAAAAAAAAAATTCATGATTTAAAAAAGACAAAAGCAACAGCTAAAAGCTAAATAGAATTATTGGCTAGCATAAAGTCCTTGGACCGAAAAAACACTGAAACTTTGCAGGGCATGATGAATATTGGAAGAATAGTATTTTGATTCTGCTTTGGCTTAGAGATTAATAATGTGTGCTTAAAATCACTTAATTCAGTTTTTGAGAGAAATAAAACATTTTTTTTAAACATATCTCCTTTGACACAGGTGGACACGTCGAGAGCAGGCTGACTTCTATCGCACAGTGTCCTCATTTGGAATAGTGTATGACCCAGAGAAGAAGAATTTTGACTGGAACCAGTTCCGTGCCCTTGCTCGATTGGAGAGGAAGACAGATGAAAGCTTAGAGAGATATTTCCACAGCTTTGTTTCAATGTGTCGAACTGCGTGTAGACTGCCACCCAGAAAAGATGAAGGTAAAAAAGATAGTTGATAGTTTGGTGGGAAGATTAATAGAAGCTAAATCATAGTCATAATGTATACACAACTTCTTGTCTCATGTAGGTAACGTGGATCCTTCACTGTTTGTGGAACCTGTTACAGAAGAGCGAGCTGCCCGAACATTATACCGTATCGAGCTTTTGAGAAAGGTCCGTGAGCAAGTTTTGCGCCACCCACTCCTGGGGGCACGACTGCAGCTTTGTCGCCCTAGCTTGTATTTGCCCGTCTGGTGGGAGTGTGGCAAACATGACCGTGATCTTCTCATTGGGGTCGCTAAGCATGGCCTGAGTCGAACTGATTTCTACATCCTCAATGACCCCCAGTTATCCTTCCTGGAGGCCCACCGGAACTATGTTCATAAAGAAAACCACAGATATCCGGCCCCAGGCTTGCCCCACTACCATTGCTGCTTGTATGATGCCAACCTTGGGCATTGTCAGTCCCCACAACCTCCAGAGTATCATCCCACATCTTCACACCACACGCCAACACAACTCGTCCATACTCATGGGCATCACCAGCCCACAGAAGTGGTGACATCAGAGTCTGGAAGTTCCCTAGGGATAGGTACAGGAAATAGGGAAGGATTTTTGGATTGTCCTCCATTGGATGACTCTCTGGAGTTGGGGTCTTTACAACATGAAGGCTTGACATCAGACACACTACATGGCAAATCTGGTAAAGAGACCTTCAATGGATTCCCGTTCAATTCTGCAACCGGTGGGCAGAACATGCTAAATTCTTACGGTGTGCAAGGGGAGTTAAATGGGTCTCAAGGAGATATGGCGGACTCCATAGCTGGGAAACTTCGCAGCGATGTTCTGGTGGGAGAGCAAGGGTCCTCAGAGGAAACTGGCTTAATGGCTCCTTCTGTGGAACTAGATGAACTTCAAACTCCATGGGAAAGCTCAGACCCTGCTGAAACCTCTGACATGTTCAACGAGACTGATCCCATCTTGGGAGCACAAACTTTAGAACCCAGCTTTCTTGATGCTCCTCAACCAGAAGATGGACGAGAGGGTGATGAAACGCTCACCGACTGTTTGAGCATGCCTAGTTCGGACTCTCAAAGCAACCCCGTGGAACCACTGGCACCGAGCTTCATGTTATTCAAAGAGCTTAATGTTGGAGACACTTCTGTGGATCAGACAGATCTGTCGGCCAGTCTTCCAGAATATGTTCCACCACCACCTCTTGGACTCCCGGATGTTAGTCTTGACCAGACAGATCCCATTAGTGAGGAGCAAGAGGACAAGCTTAGTGATTCAAACATCACACATGGTGTTCCCAGTCCAGAAGAAGCTGAAAGCATAGGGTTTCATTTTGAGAAAGATGACCTTTCTCCAGACAGTCCGAAGACAAAGGATACTGAAGATGAGATTGACAAGATGCCTTCAATAGAGTCTCCAAGGGAAAATTGTCTTGAGGAAAGGGGATTGTTA
The DNA here is from genome assembly GCF_936440315.1 of Barbus barbus. Classification (NCBI taxonomy): domain Eukaryota; kingdom Metazoa; phylum Chordata; class Actinopteri; order Cypriniformes; family Cyprinidae; genus Barbus; species Barbus barbus. The sequence goes on along the minus strand of NC_136741.1, from coordinate 28,422,930 downwards.
TCTCAGAAAGGGGACTGCCAGGTGCCATTTGACGATTTCAATGGAGATTTGAAAGATCCTTGTGAAGTGGCTTTGGAAGAACCTTATGAAAAGCCTCTAACAGAGCCAGAAAAAGTGCCTTTAGAGGAGTCTTATGATTTAACTTGTGATGAGACCCTGCAGGAACCTTGTGAAGGGTTTCAGCAAGACACAGCAGAACAGCAGTTGGTGGAAGAAACCTGCAAAGAACCGCCAGAGCCAATAGAAGAGTGCAGTCTAACTAACACTGCTCTGTCAACAGATTACCCTATGCCTTCTTCACTCCCATCGTCTCCAACTACCTTACCTGACACTTCTGTATCCCCGGGCCTTGACGCAGTCCCAAAACAAGAGTTTCTCGTGGATCCAGTGGTGTCAGATGTGAAGCCTGAGCCAGATAGCACTGCGCAGACCCCTCACCTTGAGCAGACTGAGGTTTTGGAAGTAAAGGACAAGATAAAAGATGAAGGTGCAAAGGCACCAGGTACTGTGGCTGTAAACTTTAGCTTTCTACCTTTTATGCTTTGTTTCTGATTCTGTTAGTCATATGTTGTAGTTTCAGGTCTATTGAGTTTCTTAATATTTAATTTCATTCTTTAAAAAACTAGTAATAGCAGTTTTGGCTGGTTACCCTGTTGGAGAAAAGCATCTCAGCAGACTGGTGTAAGTTAGTCTAGCTGGTGTCCTAGCCTGGCCAAGTTGGTGTTAAGCTTGTTAGACAGCTGTTGTCCAAGTCTGAACACTAAATAAGTGTCCAAAAGCTAGCAAACTAGATCAACTTGAACAGGTTTGGAGACCAGCAAACTATCTGGCTTTTTTAGGCTCACTTTATCAGTACCAGAAGTATGTACATATCTGTTTTAGGGCTGAAAACATTTGAAAGACAGTGATAAAAGTGGAATAACTGACTCTTTGACTGTTGAATTATTGATCATTATTGATGTTGTGACCGCATTACCTCCTTTAATGTGCATTAAATAATTCAACAGTTTGTCATCAGTTATTTCTAACTGTTGACAAACACTAGTTAGATATGCTTGATTGAATCACTTAATATTTTCTAAACTGCCCAGACACATTGCATGCTGATGATTGTTTCTCACTATGTTCAAAAACCCAATTTAATCCCAATTTGTCCAAAACATTAAAAAAACTGTTGAATAATAATTGTTTGTTTTTTAGCATTACTGGCAGATGTTGATGGACCACGTTTTGCATTGCCCATGTGTGAGATGGCAGACAGTGTCCATGAAATAAGGGAACCAACCATTGCTCAGCTTCTACAAGAGAAAGCACTCTTCTCCTTCTCAGAGTGGCCTAAGGTATTGTCCTGTTGGTGACCATTCTTCATCAATTGGTTATACTGAAAAGATATTGAATATTTTACGTATTCTGCTGAAAATGTGAAAGTCTTCTCTGAAATTTAAACAAGTAAGGCTGGTGTCGGCCCATAGCATACCACTAGACATCTATCAATCACCTGTTTCTGCAGACCCATTTCATACCCTGTTTTGTCTTTTTCTCCCTACAGGACAGAGTGATCATCAACCGTATTGACAGTATCTGCCACACTATCTTAAAGGGGAAGTGGCCTTCCTCCACTCAACAATATGAGTCTCCCACCACATTGGCTAACACCTGCGTGCCCAGCAGTGCCCACCAGAGGGCAGGATTTCTGTCTACCAGAATGCCTATATCTCAGAGCCTTAACTTTAACCTCTCACACACAGTATCCCACTTACCAAAGGTAGGTGTGAGATCACATCATCAGACAGGAGGTTCTTCAGGGTGTCTGCAAATCCTTAAAAAAAATAGTTAAATGTCCTAAATTCAAATCAGGTTTTGGAAATATCTGGAAAAAAATTATATTATTATTATTTAGTCATTTAGCAGACGCTTTTATCCAAAGCGACTTACAAATGAGGACAACAGAAGCAATCATTTGTAGTATTAAAACAACTAAAAACAGATCCAAAACTAAAACCTAAAACTTTATAAATGCTACCTATACACATTTTAAAAAATAAAGAAATTAAATAAAAATGACATGCATACAACAAAATTTCATAACATTTAAATGAATAAATAAATAAATAACATCAGCACGTCTCCACACAGTAAACAAAACAAGCGTTTCCTAGCAACTGAGCTAAACACTAATAAGACAAGTAAATACACTTACGAGCTACTTTTAATTTTATATTAATGAAAAAAAAACCTGATTTTGAGTCCTGAAAGTCATGGACATTGAGTTCTTGAAGTGTCTTTTGTCTAAATTGTGGTTTGATAAATAAAAAAACAACGATAGAAATGTATCTATCTCACAATGTAAATATCATCAAACAGCTAATACATGTCAGGATTGCATTTGTTTATAGCCCAGCATTGAATATCATCCATACAGTTTAACTGATCACAGGTAGTTTTTGTAAGACCATGCTATTTACTTGCTTAATATGAATTTTCCCTCTTTAATTTGTTTCAAAACTTTTTACATTTAATTAACTGAAACATGAAGATATCGTAGTTTTTTTGAATTGATTTACAACTCTTGTCCCAACAGGAGAGGTTAGTGGCCCCAGCATTTCTCCCTGAGCTCAAACGTCCAAGACGTGGGTTTGAATTCGAGGCAGAAGTCCTTGCCAAACCAAGCCATCTTGGAGAAAAGATCCAGGTTGGCGTGTCTCATCGTGCTAACGCTCTCCTCCTTAATGGCTGGCAGGACGCCGCTATTGACCTCTCCAAACCAACAGAGCTAACAGTTGGTGGAGACAGTGGGCCAATCGGTCAGATGAGCCACACTGTCCAGTCAGCGCCCCATAAAATAACTGGGATAGGCTCCATACAAGGCTCACTGGGATTGGATATGGCTGGCATTTTGCAGGCTGGCCTGATTCACCCTGTCACGGGGCAGATTGTCAACGGCGGTCTTCGTCGTGATGATTCAATGTTGAGACGGAGGAGAGGACGAAGAAGAAATGTGGAGACTCCTGATCTCAGCTTTATAAAGGGACAAAACGTGAATTTGCCTGAACAACAGGTTTGTGGAAACACGTGTCAATGAAGTGGATATAGTAGGACCCCCAAAGATGAAAATGGCCCCATGTGATTCTAGCATTGTACTATTTGTTTTGTGAAAGATAAAAGGAGATGCTTGGCAAATCTACTCTTCTTTTCTGTATAAAGAAATTCGAAAAAACAAAAAAGGTTGAAAGTGATGATTTATCCCGCCAAGCTCAAAGAAGTAAAAAAAAAAAAGCACCATAAAAGAGTAAAGTCTTCGTCAGAAATGGTATGGGGTACTTTTTGGATTTTACTGTTTTTGGGGTACATTTTTTAAACTAATTTGATGTTTTAAAAGATTTGCCAGGACAATATTTTAAATATTCATATGAAAGATCTTATATAGTCTCTTTTGTGATGTTGAAAGAAGCTTATTTTCAAGGTTTTATTTCAAACTTGGTTCTTGCCACGAAAAAAGCCTTTGATGCTGATATGGCACTAAAATAAATAAATTATATTAATAAATCAGTATAACTGGCAAGTGTTATGTTTATCTTTGTATACTCCACAGAGCGGGTCAGAGAGTATCAGCCACCCTGTTGTGTCGTCCACGTCCTCCCAGTCAGAAGGCCCTCCAGCCACCTCGACTACACTTCCTACTCAGCCTCCAGCACCTTCTCCAGCTCCTCCTCCAGCCACAGAGACCCTGAATGTGAGCATGGACAGGGAAACGGCCAATAAAGGCCTAATGGAATGGCTCCGACAAAACCCTAACTACAACATGGAGCTTTCTGCTTTTCCGGTAAGTTAGAACGGAACTTAGTTTTAAGTCATAATATTTTTGTGCCATTTTCTTTTGAAAATTATAAACACCTATTAAAATCTTATTAGAAAAATGTCCTGTTTCACTTGTAAGTACGTTACATTACTACTAAAACAGATGTATATGCGAATGCAATTTCATGTTGATGAAAAAATTGCAAGGTTGTTAACACTATTTTTCCATCTAGAAAGATATTCGAATGATCCTAAATGTAAATGTTTATTGTATACAGCTTAGAATATATATTATATATTATAAGCCTTGATACAAATAATATATTTGATATTAAATGCATTAATATAACCTAATTTGTACTGCACATCTTTCTTAGTCTCAGAATGCAAACATATTGCACAGTTTCCTGGAGCGTCCAAAGCAGAGAAGGCATCGCTGCAAAGACCCATCCAAGCTCGACGTCAGCTCTCTAACTGGGGAGGAGAGAGTCCCAGTAGTCCACAGAAACACAGGCCGCAGGGTAAGAAAACATGCAAACATACTCCTATATCCTTTCTTGTTTATTTCATTTAAATTTAATGCGACAATTCCTCTGGTTGCAGCTTGGAGGCGCTATGGCTCCAGCGATTAAAGAGCTCTCCCGATGGCTGGATGCAAACTCCGAATACTCTGTGGCGCCTGATTGGGCGGATGTGGTGAAGCACTCAGTGAGTCATATATATTCTGTCTAGAAAGAGACTGGAAACTGCAAGAAGCGGAGCAGAGATTGTTCCAGTGAAGCCACTTGTGAATATGTAGTAACCTGAACATATGCGAATTGTCAAGGTTCAGCATCTAAATGTTGCCTGAAATGTATAGGTTCAGAGTGGAAGAAATCACAATCTTGCTTAAGCACTACAAAGCCTTTGAGCTGAGTTGACCCTCCTTATAGTTTGTCTTGGACAAAAAACATCTGCTAGATGACTAACAATATAAATGTGTACTGCAACAATTTCACAGGTTCTGTGTTCATGTGATCTGCATTAAATCCCCCATAGGGATGTCTATAATAATTCATACTATAGTTTATAGAATTCTATTGTATATTCATTTATTATTAGGGTAGGCATGGTAACTCTGAATTTGTTTTTATTTGTTTAAATTATACTATTATAGTATTATTTTCAGATTAAAAAAAAAAAAACGTAACTGCTTGAGTGTCAGTGTTTCACTGAAATCCATTCCATTGTAATCCAACCCAAGTTTATGAGTTCTGCAATTACTTATAACGTGTATGCACATTTTAAATACAATTAATGAGAGTTGACTCTTGATTTTAATCAAGATTTTGAATAAAACTACTTTAAATTTTATGTCATGTATATGTGCAATTTTTATCCTATACATAAATAAAATTGTTTTTGACTTTTATTATAGATATTGAATGAAATTGTTCCTTGTAAACCAACACTAAGTTTTTGTATCGCACTATCCCAGGGTTTTCTACCGGAGGGCAAATTCACACGGATCCTCTCTGGACCCGTGTGTCGGGATCCCGGTCAGCGTAGGAGAGGCAGGCGACCCCGCAGCGAGATGCCCAAAGCCTCCGAGCTCACGGCTGGCATGGGTCCGCTCTTTATGAACGGTGGGCTCATTGGCAGCATGGATCTGGTTAGCTTACCTAATCTCCGCAATGTCCCTGGCATTCCGCTAACCGGTATCATGGGCTTTCCTCACGGTTTCGCCACCGCTGTATCGTCAGGAGAAGATGCCAAGAATGGACTCAGCATGCTGCCCATGATGCTTCATGGCATGGCGGCCGTGCAGCCGCCCATGTACAGCGCTCACATGAGTGGGATGATAAATCAATCTCTGTCCACAGCGACGTCCACGGCGTCCACTGCAACCGCATCCTCCACTTCAGCAAGCTTGACTTCGACGAACTCCGCAACCGTAACCTCAACCTCCAGCCCGGCGGACAGTTCGGATTCTGTGCCTCAGCGTGAGAACGCAAGCTCTCCGATGAGCACGGAGAATGGGAATAAGGAGAACGCAAAGCAAGGAGGGGAAGAGAAGAAAGTGTCCGCTTCTGTGTCTACAGCTGCGGCCACTAGCAGTAATAGTAGTAGCATCACAAGCACCGGCAGCCATTTGACCTTTAACCCCTTTCTAATCCCAGGAATGTCGCATAGTCTGTTGTATCCGCATATGTTCTTGCCACCGGGCAGTATAATGGCGCTGCCCACTATGCCCGCAGCAGACAGCACGGGCAGCCCCAAGAGGAAGAGGAAGAAGGTTAGGGAGGAAGGAGCAGAGGAGGGGAGCGGCAATGTTGGTGTGGAATCGAAGGGGGTTAAAGACGAACAGACACCCGAACAAAAGAGGCAAGAGGGCGGAATGGAAGAAGGCGGACCTGATGTAGTTTTAGCTCAGGTGAGAGATCCTTCTGACCCTATAAAAGGGCCTTCTGCGGATAAAAGTACTGAGGAAAAGGACAAAAACAAGATAGGAGAGGAAACGGAGTCAAATGCTCAAGGCTCTTGTGACGGTGGAGACTAGAATGCATCCTCGCGTTTGGGCGGCAGTACTTTTGTGTGTGTCGTGTCGGTAAAAGTTTGTGTATAGGACTCTGATTATCAGTGTATTGTTTATAGATCTGCCCTTGTAATTTCACTGACATCTACTCTACCTACTGAGTGTGTGCTAAAGAAATAGACACTTGAAGCATGCAAACACTCAGAGGTTGCGAATCCTAAAAAAGGGACAACATCATCATTGGTGTTAGCGTGTTCCTTTTGCATCATGGGAATGGATATTCAGACGATTCTGTCTATTGACGGAGAACACTCTTAGTGACCCCAGCATTTTTCCCCTTCGATTAGGTGTTATTCACTAGCATCTTTCACAGATTCTCAGAAAGCGGTAGGATGTTGGTATTGTGCAAAAAATAGACGGCGGTCTCACTTCGTAATGGTGTTTCGGATCACGCTCTTATAGTTACATAAGACCAAGATTCGTGTTTTGAAATAATAATGTAAAGAAAACACTCATCCCATTGGTATAGTACCAGCAGAGCTGCATCTGATACAGTCTTGATGGATCACAGTATTTTGTTCTTAGTTGCTTGCTGCTATGTATTCATTTTAGTGAAGATTTTAACCTAAATCCTTTACAAAGCTATAGGTGGCATGAGTGCAACATGGTGAGTGCAATGGAAACTCAAAAATAGCAAGGCTTGAAATTGATGGCAAAGAACAATCCTGAGATTGATTTATCTTTTGTTTTGTTTGTCATGTTGTTTTTGATGTCATTTCCACATGGTTGCTTTGATAAGATGCCCCCGTTGGGATACTACTACTAATCATTATAGAGGTGGCTAACTGGCTATATATTCTTAGGGGTGCTGCAAGTTCAAGAGGGAAGGGTTAGTGCCATAGATGAGACTTGGTTCTAAATGGTTTTGGGACACGGGCTTATAAAATAAGCCTGATGGTAGAAAATTGTGAGAACTGTGTTTTTAGTGAATTTAAAAGGATAATTCGCCCTAAAATTAAAGTTCTGTCAACATTTCACCCTTATGTCATTCGAAGCCGTATGAATGTCTTCTGTGGAGCATAAAAGCTGCACGCTCACATTAAGAAGTGGCTGTCAAGCTGCAAAAATGAACACACAACTTCTCCATATGACTACTTTTCCTTATTAAAGCTACCTTCTGTCTTTAGATAACTTGGAACATAGTGCATAATTCAAATGAGCTACTTTATAGTGCATTTTTGCCCTTCTTGAAGTTTGATAACCCCTGGTCATTGTGCTTTTATGTGGGGAAGAGCAGTCTTCAAAACATCTCCTACAGGTTTGAAACAACATGAGAGTGAATAAATTGTACCGGAAAGTTAAGTTTTGGGTGAAATATTCCTTCACCCAAAATAAGGCAAAAATATCTTTGTAAATCCCTGTTTTTTTTTTTTTGCCTTCACTAAAGCCCTTAGGTTGATGGGGTTGGCAGAAAGACGTCAGAGCGTCTCGTTCTCCTCATGGGTTATGTTGCTCTTATTTTCTCTGGTGCATTTGAAAATACTGTAGAGTAAAACCTCCCGAGATTTTGGAAAACATGTAAATCTATCTAGCTGTACATTGCTGTTACTTTTGTTTACAAGCAGACAATGTTACTTTTCCTCACCAGTATGTCTCATATTGGGAGGATGTGTAAAAAAAAATCAGCACTAGTGTTTCTTTTATTTGAAATACTCTACAGTAGTTGATAACCAGAGATAATTGAACTCGTTTTCTCCCCCAGTCTCAACAGGGTCTCTCTTTTGTGGAAGTGTTCATTTTCCACCTTTTCACCTTACTTGTTTTTTTTTGTTTGTTTTTCAGTTTTTGGATGTGAAGACATTTTTTGCACAGTCTTTTGATGAATGTTTACCTGTAATTGTGTTCCGTCTTGTTTGTTTATGTGTGTTCGTGTGGACGCATGCGCACACTTGCACATGTCACTTCCTGTACATTTTGACCTATGTAAACCTGTACTGTAAATTTCTTGTCTAAACAAGCAAAAAAAAAAAAAAAAAAATCATGGTCACCTTCAAAAAACATGTTGTTGTTGCCTTGTCACACTATTTGAGACACCATGATGTAATTTATTTTGCTTTTATTTCTATTTTTACTTTGCCAAATTCACCAAATACGACATTTCCCCTTTCTCATCACATCTATTTTACTGTGTTCACTTTGCAATGCCTTATTTAGTGGTTTATATATGGATGTTTGTTACATCTTTATGTTGGAAAATATATATCAAAGTACTTGTGTACAGTGTCAACGTTTTGGGAAGCAGTCTCGGTCATACTAGGTAAAATCTAGTTGTACAGATACTGGCTTTCTTGTGCATTTTTTGTGTAAAACTTCAGATTAGAAAACCTTTCAAATAACTTAATCAGGCCTCTTTCCTCTCGCAACTCATTCAAAGCTGTATTGCAAAGCACAAAGTCTACTCGACTTTCAAAAATGTCTCATTGTTAGTCTGAAAGCTTACCTCAGATCGTTGTCTATTGTCCCTACACTGCTTTCTCAGTAACATCTGGTGTATAAAAACGCACAGACCTCGTCTAGACGTCTGGATGATTGTGTTATCCTTGCTTTTGACGTTTTGAGTTCGTAATTCCATTAAAGGCCTTCACAACTTCAAGAGAAGCACAGCCAGTATATGTACAACTGGAGAGTTCAGACTGTTAGACTGAGAATGCTGCGTTGCTGGTTGTAAGTGTGTTGATTTTATAAGTGTACCGTTTGTTGGAAATGTACAGTTTGAAAACGCAACAATATTGTTGGAAAAACACTCCAGTTTAATTCAATTTGAATCACGGTGTTTGAAAAGAAAGTCTCCCTGGTGCAGCATCTGGGCTCATTTGAAGATCAATGCATATATATTAAATTCTGTGTCCTAGTAACACTCCAGATTCCTATTTTTGTCTTTCTCCCTTGCTGAAACTGTTTGGTGGTTCATCTAAACATCTGATCAATTTCAATTTTTACCTATATTTATTGTTTTACTGTCTCAGCGTTGTCTCCCTGTGTATTGCAACATGTACATAAACTTGCTGTCTCCCGGTTTTGGATGTTTTCCTATATGGGATGTCTACACTGATCCATTTTACTTTCCATAAAAGCTGAACTGTTCTGAAAACGGTAATGTTGACTGTATCTGTGTGTATAACTACGTCTCTGGACAGTTGCTCCCAGATACTCTCGAGAGCAAAAAAGCCTTCCCATTGGACCCCTACCTCCATTTTTTTTAATGGGTTGATCAAAGGGAGATCATTGTAGTAGCTTTGCGTAGTGCATTTCTGATGGGGAGTGAGAATTGGGAAATTTGTGGTACCATATGCCAGTGTCATTTTGATCAGACTATCAGCATTCAATATTTCCGATGCTTTCAAATATGCACATTGTAGGATTTTGCTTGGCCACTGTCAGTGTTTGCATGTCAGGACCTGCTAAAAAGACCAAGTCACAACATCTGAGGCAGAGCAACATCCCATACTTAAAAGTGTATGCAAGTCAGGCTACTATGGAGTGTTTCTTGTAACAGCTGCTTAGCCAGACAGACTTAAGTCCTACAGTAGAGCATCATGTACCACGCTTGCGTCACTATTGAGCCTATGTTGGAGGTTCTGTTCCTCAAGATCTTGTAGAATAACATGGTCAGTGTTCATGACAAGGAAGTACTGTAAGTTCGTAGTTACATTGAAGCAAGTGCACTATATTGGGATGATTACACAAGATAAAAAGTGAACTTATACTATTGGTATGAAATCTGCAGCAATGCTGAGAGTCGTGGGTGTTTTTATTCTATTTTATAATTTTTTTTTTTTTGTTCAAATAGCTCCTGTACACCAATGTGGACCAATCATATAATTCAAACCATGGTATGTGATCTTTTATTGTGCAATAAAAGATGACTTTCAACTTTCAAGTCAATGTGTTTTGTTGATCAGTTAGTTGCCTGCCAAAAATGTTTAAATGTACAGGTTTTTATCTAGTTCTAGTTTCTTGTTTTTTTCTAGCTAATGACTGATTCGTAGTTGCACAAATCAATGATTTAATTAAATTGAGCAAAATGAATGAAGCCGTTAAAGATGGTCTCAGTGGAATTTTTAATTGATTTTATATAACATATATGTCAATATAGTTCATAATAATTGTAATGAAATATTATGAAGGATAAATGATAAGTATAATATATAAAATGAGATGAAAAAAGCAACAAAACGGGGCATTTTTGTAAAATTGCATAGACAATTCTCATTAACACATGTTTATTGTGTGTTACAGATTAAGTCCCGGAATAAATTCAAATCAAATCAAATTCAAATTTTATTTGTCACATACATATACATACGTAGTACGACATGTAGTGAAATGTATTGTACGACTGTCCAACAAATTGTCCAACAAAATTAGAAAAACCTCAAGTTTACAAAAATACAAATAGAAAAAGTACAGTAACCATATATACAGAATAAACTAGCAATAAAATAAAATAACAAATAGATATGAGAATAAAAAATAGAATATGATTCTATATAGATTCTATAAAAAGTAAAGTGTATGTCAGTGATAAAGTGTCCGTGTGCTGTGCTGTGCTGTGCAGTAAAGTGTATAAGTGAGTAAAAGGATACTAAAGACAAAGACAAATGGTATGTAAGTCCCACTCATTTATCCTTCCGTACCTTCTACAAATTAGTGCAGATTGTACTTGAAAAATGTGCAAAGTGGAAGTGTGGGGTGATGTGATTAGAGTGGAGAGTGGTTTAGACTCCGAATGGCCTGCGGGAAGAAGCTCCTCCTCATTCTCTCTGTGTTCGCCTTCATGGAGCGGAAGCGTCTCCCTGAACGCAGCAGAGAAAAGAGTCCATTGTTGGGATGGCTGAGGTCCTTCACTATCTTCCTGGCCCTGGTCAGGCACCGCTTGCTGTAGATGTCCTGCAGGTTAGGGAGCTCGGTGTGAATGGTACGTTCCGCTGAACGCACCACCCTCTGGAGGGCTCGTCTGTCCTGCATAGTGCAGTTCCCGAACCAGGAAGTGATGCTGCCCGTCAGGACGCTCTCGATGGTGCAGGTGTAAAAAGTCTTAAGCACCCGAGAGGGAAGTCTAAAGTCCTTTAAGCGTCTCAGATGGTACAGACGCTGCCTGGCCTTCTTCACCAGGGTGCTGGTATGACAGGACCAAGTCAAGTCCTGCGTGATGTGAACACCCAGGTATCTGAAGCTGTCCACTCTCTCCACTGGAGTCCCGCTGATCGTGATCGGCTGGTACGACCGCTCCTGCTTCGTACTGAAGTCCACTATCAGCTCCTTAGTTTTGCTGATGTTCAGGTGTAGACTATTCACCTGGCACCAACTCTCCAGGTTCTTAATCTCCTGTATGTAGGCCGTCTCGTCGTTGTCTGAGATCAGGCCCAACACAACAGTGTCATCAGCAAACTTAATGATGGTGGTGGAGTTGGAAGTGGCCACACAGTCATAAGTGTACAGTGAGTACAGCAGGGGGCTCAGAACACAACCTTGAGGGGCTCCAGTGCTTAGGGTGATGGAGGATGAGGTGTGTTTACCCATCCGTACGGCTTGCTGTCTGTCCTTCAGGAAGCTGGAGATCCATTGGCACAAGGATGTGCTGAGACCAAGGACCTCCAACTTGGAGGTGAGTGTGGAGGGAATTATGGTGTTAAACGCTGAACTGTAGTCCACAAACAGCATTTTTACATAATTCCCTTTTCTGCAGTCCAGGTGACTTGTTGTGGTGTGGAGGAGGTGTGAGATGGCATCCTCCGTGGAGCGGTTATGTCTGTATGCAAACTGTAGTGGATCCAGTGTGTCTGGTAGTGATGCAATGATGAAGTCTCTGACCAGAATAGAGAGTAAAGCGGTCGACTTTATTATATTGTGTTTATGTTCTTCATATTTAATGTAATAGTTTGGACTGTGAGGAAGTTTAAATCCTTCATGCTTCCTCGCTGTCGTCTTTGTTATTGTAATGACGCTATCTACTCCTGTTCGCCCATTGGCTGAGAGGAGCCCGTTTTCGCGCCATTCGCATGTCTCGGCATTGTGGGATAGCATCAGGAGGTCAGCGGCGATCCGGGTCAACTCCGTGTTTTACCCGAACACTTTTCTTTGGACATTAACGGATTTTAACGGATTCTAGCAATGCGTGGAGATGAAACGGATTCGGAGTCCGTTAAATCAGCCGATGGTTCGATTCGGAGCAATTTCGAGGCGCTTTGTCAGGAGCTCAATATGGACGAGGAGACGGCAGCAGAAGCGCTTGAGAACTTCAGCTCCATCTGGAACACTTACACGCTCGAGGTGCGACTTTAATCCACATTCAAACAACAGCAACATCTGGTGCCTTCTCCCTGCCTTCAGCTCGTCTGTGGGTTCATACAGACACATAACAGTTAGTCAAAATAACCAGTGCTAGTAAAGGCATTCACACTGAAGTAACGTTACCATGGTATGAACACCATTATACTACCACAGTACATATCGAAATACCATAGCTGTACCTTATTTGTGAATGTCACTTATTTCAAAGATACATCAAAGCATTTTAATTAGTGCTCAGCTTCAGAAATGACTGAGGGTTTCCTGATATGTCACATGACATAATCACAAAGAGAAGATGAGGAAGTCATTTAAAGGGAATGCTGGGGAAAATGCTTTTTTTTCTCACTGGCTGCTAGATCTGTCAGATTTCTGTAGGTTAAAGTTACAAGTGGTGTTTATTTTATTCAAGCTTTACCTTCTAAAAACTGACATATGGAATAATGGTCACGGAAATCTAATGTCAGTTCATTGAACCCTTAAAAATAAGATGTAAGAGATGTATGCATGTGTGTTTATGTTTTGTATCATATTTGATACATCACACCAGACATCCATGGCTCTTATAATGTGATATAGGAGAAAATGGGGGGGGGTTCAGAGGCCCAAACCCCAAAAAAAGCAATTTGGTGCAGTTTCTGATATTTATATGGCCAAGATAAATTCAGTTAGCTTGTAATGTAAGTTAGTGAGATCTTTCTAAAAGAAATACAGATACTTACATAAAATGCATATAAATATCAGTTTACAAATATCACACTCAATAAGATATTTTAATGTTATGATCAAAGCTCAGTTGTTTTTAATGTGGGGGGAAGACACATAATGCAATACAGCAATGATTGATAAATCCAGTAATGTTTGTTTACTTACTACTAAAAAATCATTAGATTCATTTCACAGCAAAAATCAAACCTCCTTATTATCACACATCATGTACACAGCTGTACTGGTGGTGAAATTCTTAGGTGCAAGTCTCTGTAACATGGCAGTGTGAACAACATTACATATGTACACTTGACAATATACTACATAAACAACAGTATACACCAGGGGTGTCAAACTCAGTTCCTGGATGGCCTGCAGAGTTTAGTTCCAACCCTGCTCCAACACACAAACCATGTAGTTTTCAAATAAGCCTGAAGGACTTGATTAGCTGGATCAGGTGTGTTTAAGGTTGCATCTAAACTCTGCAGGGCTCTGGCCCTCCAGGAACTGAGTTGGACACCCCTGTAGGGTTGGACCGATAGACGATGCCATCGTCCATCGCTGATGCCTGATAGAATCGCGATGTTGAGCCGACATCGTGATTCCTGTACTAGTACACGAAAATACATATTGAAGGAAAATACGTATTTCAATACTTTCTCTCACAGTTATATCATTGGGTAATTATACTGTATTGAATATAATTGCAGGCATCAGGGAGCCGCTATTATGCCTGGCATTGAAACTGTTTTTGAATGCACGATCGCTTTTTAATTTCACTTTCGAGATTCGCAATGTAGTAGGTTTTTCAGCAAGGCTCTGGTTATGGTGATAATTTAGAGGCCTTAGAAATTAATGTAACTCACATGGGCTTTAGGGTTAATTTAGCTGTGTGTGATATGTGTTGATTTGTGTTATGTGTTTGGTTGTCTCAGGGTGATGTCGTTCACTGGCTGGCCTGCTCTCTGTATGCTGCCTGTAGGAAGAGCTCCATCCCCACTGTGGGACGGGGTGTGATGGAGGGCAATGGCGTTTCCCTTACAAGGATCCTGCGCTCGGCGAAGCTCAGGTAAGGATCTCGAACAGATACCTTCAGGATGGCCGTCTTCTCCTGTAATTCCAGTTTATTTAATGGAAAAGTTTTAGTTTTAGAGTAAAGGTGTCTGCACAGAGTCTGAAATATTTGTCTGAAATTTTCACGTTAAAAGATAAATACGATCTCAAGTTGTGTCAATCACGTTTGCACGCTGCCTACGAAACTTTTGTGCGTCAAAAAAAATTCGGATCAAGTTCGATTTTCTGCGTTTTCGCATCCGTAGCATGCATTTTGATAGGAAAGGATGGGGAATACGGAAAAACGCATGCAAAAATTTGGGACTCAGTGTGCAATGACCTTAAGAATGGCAATGGGGAGCATTTATTTTATGCATTCAAGGATTTTCATTTGTAATAAATGTTTGTATTAAGAAGTGTTTGTTGTTATGCTCTCTTTCCTCTAGTTTGATCCAGTTCTTCAGCAAGATGAAGAAATGGTTGGACATGTCGAACCTCTCTCAGGATTTCCGCAGCCGCATAGGTCGACTGGAGCGCAATTTCGAAGTGTCGACAGTGATTTTTCGTAAATTTGAGCCAATATTTCTGGACATGTTTCAGAATCCTCAGGGTGAACCTCCCCGGCTGCCTAGAAGCCGCAAACATCGGTAAATCTGCCTGCCTTTTCTCTCCTTTCTCAGCTTTCTTTTGAAAAAGAAAACGGAACGTTTATATAATTCTTTCTTTTGTAGGCGTCTTCCATGCCACATCAGTGACGTCTTCAAGTTCTGTTGGACTCTCTTTGTGTATACAAAAGGTAATTAGACTGAAAGAAGCCTTCCCTGTTAGAACTATAGATCGTCAGTATGGTTTAGATTAGACTACTTACACAGTCTGTGTCATATAATGCTATTAACTACGTAAAATAAAAAAATCTGTTAATTATTTCACAGCCATAATGAATGAATAAATTGTGAAGATTTACCATCAAACTAGTAAAAAGCCTACATTTTAAAGTTTGGGATTGGTAAGATTTTTGGACAGTGGTGTATTTTTGTGTATGTACATCTCTAATTCTGAATGATTTGGCAAAAGTTTCTGCTTGACTTATTTTAAACATTCTGAATGCTCAAGTAAACTCATGACATGATTTCTGTTTTATTTCAGGTAATTTCCGTATGATTGGAGATGACCTGGTCAACTCCTATCACCTCCTGCTCTGCTGTCTGGACCTGGTGTTTTGCAACGCCCTCATGTGTTCCAACAAGAAAGATCTCATCAATCAATACTTCAGAGGTAAAACTCCCTTCACCTCGCTGTGAGAGAATGTTTCCTTGATTCATTGTTGATTTTCTGTTTACAAGTCATTATCCTTGAGAAGGCAGACAGAAATACAAGTGAGTCCATTGACTGCATTAGAGGAGTTTCTTGCAAGGTAGTGCACTTAGTTTTGGAATATTGACTGAATATGTGAAGTTCTAGTTCATTTAAAACACTACAACTTAAAACTCTTTAGCAATGACCCTATGAAATGGTTTGAGATCTGTTTTCTTTCCTGTGTTATCTGTTGAAACAGGAACATGGGTTAGGCCACAGAACATCACGGTTATATCACAATAACACTGTTTCAGTCTACTTGTTGTAATCAGCTTTTAGGAGTGTATTAGTATACAGATGCAGCAATGTAGGACTGAAATATGAACTGAAAACTTATTTTTTTAAGATTCATTTGTGATCAGATTAGTTGGTTTGCTTTGTTGTAAATGCTTCGTGTTTTGCTCACCTCTCGTTAGGCCTGCCAAAGGACACAGAAAACTTGGAGGAAATACCCTGTGTCATTGACAAGTTGTGTGAGCTGCATGATGGGTTGGTGGTGGAGGCCAAAGGCATAAAGGAGCACTACTTCAAACCCTACATAAAGACACTGTTTGAGAAAAGAGTGAGGAACGAACACACACACACACTTTTACAACCAATCTGCACTGCAAGAACATCATGATTGTTTACAGCTTGGTCATGCTTGCCATATTCAAAAAATATTCCCTTATTTTTCTCAGATATTAAAAGGTGATGCTGAGACTCTGACTGAATTACTGGATACCCCACATTTCCAAGACAACAAGTAAGCATATGCCTTAAAATGTCTGTGTACATTTTTTGTTCTTTTTGGCATTTTCAGCAATTTTGCATTCAAATAAAAAATTAAAACATAAAATGAAATGCCGCCTTTCAATAAGTACTTAGATATGAATATTGTTTTTTTTTTCTCAGTAAAGCCATAAATCGTGAGTATGAGGAATATGTGTTGACTGTGGGGGATTTTGATGAGCGAGTGTTTTTGGGGGCCGACGCAGACGACGAGATCGGCACACCTCGCAAGGCCACCGCTGAGCCTCCATCAGGTCAACTATCCGCCCGCATGCAGGTGGAGAACAACCTTCAGCAGCACTTTGAGAAGGTACTGAAGATTTCTTTCACTGCTGCCATGTTAAAGTAACATTTATCATGCTAATTGTTGATCTTAGCTGAAATATTACTCCAGTCTTCAGTGTCAAATGATCCTTCAGAATATGCTAATTGCTGCTTAAGAAACATTTATTATTATTATCATCAATGTTGAAAACAGTTATGCAGCTTAGTATTTCTGTGGAAACCATGGTACATTTTTCAGGATTCTTTGAATTTACTGTGGCCTTGCTGAATAGAAGTCTTCTTTTAAAAAGTATTTCTGACTCCAAACGTTTGCCTCACCCTGCTGTGTTTTTGCACAGACGCGTTCCCTCGCTCCCTCTACGCCTCTAACAGGTCGACGGTATCTGAAGGAGAAAGAGGTGCTGGTCACCCCCGTTTCCTCAGCTACCCAAAGTGTGAGTCGCCTGCAGAGCATGGTGTCCGGCCTCCGAAACGCTCCAAGCGATGCACTGGTCCAAATCTTTAAGTAAGTATCTGCCAAAATCAAACCACCCACGAATAGAAATTAGACGTGATGATATGCATGTGCATCCAAGTATGCATAACCGGCCTTCAGTCAGTTTTCTTATAGAGTTAGAATTTTTTTTTCTCACCATGTTTTTATAGCTCCTGCTCTCGAAATCCCACTGAATCCATTCTGAACCGAGTGAAGACCATGGGAGAGAGGTTTAAACAGGCCTACACCAAACCCACAGATGACCTGCCAGGAGCACACATGGGTCAGATATACTGCACATCTTTAAAAAAAAAAAATTGAATATAGGTGACTGTTATGAAAGCCTCATATTTCATCTTGTAAGTAAGTGCTGGTTCTTGTGTGTAGATTTCGCAGAGAATCGTCTGAAGCTGGTGGAGATCTTGTACTTTAAGATCCTGGAGAATATCATGACTCAAGAGATGAAGAGATTACAAGGGAAAGACATGGCAGTAAGTCAGTGGAACTACTAAACTTGATAAATGCACTAGTAAAACAATTCACCCCGATGCCAAATAATGTGTATTTATCATCAAACAGAAAGAGGAAAATGGATTTTTGCCAGATGCTTTTTGTCTTACCTCTTCCTCTCTTCTCCTGATCTCTATCAGGTCCTGTTGGAGCAGGAGGTGCTCCATTGCTCCCTGTTGGCGTGCTGTCTGGAGGTGGTGCTTTTTGCGTACAGCTCTCAAAGAACATTCCCCTGGATACTGGACATTTTTCAGATCCAGCCATTCTACTTTTACAAGGTACAGAGCGGTGTACTATTGCATCACGTTGCAGTAGATGATGTCTATAGAAAAAAATCACAACAAACTGTTAAGTCCTTTAAAGAAAATTGTTAATTTTGAAGGACTAAAGCAAATGTACATGTGTTTGTGCAGGTGATTGAGGTGTTCATCCGCTCCGAGGAGGGTTTGTCCCGAGACATGGTGAAGCATTTGAACAGTGTAGAGGAGCAGGTACTGGAAAGCAAAGCCTGGACCAGAGACTCTGCCCTGTGGACAGCACTCAATAACGCTAATAATAAAGTCCCCACTGTAGAAGAGGTACATACATACACGCACACACAAAACCACTGTGTAGGGTGAACATATTGTAAAATTGTAAATAGGATCATTGAGGCCAATTAAATTACAGAATATAACCTGTTTTTTATTTGATTCTTAGGTGAATTTTCCCAGTAATTTTGACACGGGGAACAATGCAGGCGGTCCCACTCACCTCCCATTGGTGGCGCTATCCCCCATCATCCACCCTCGCATCAGGGAGGTCCGCACAGGCCTGAACTCCAGCGCACGCAAAGGTACCACACATCTCAAAATAAGGCTAGACTCTGAGACCCCATAAATGTGTATAATATTAAAAGGGAGGGGCATTTCAGAGAGTGTTTGTTTGAACAAAAATGATTAAGAATATATTTGGTCCATTTACCATTTTAAAATGCGTATATTAATGCATATATGAAATATTACAGTTTAATCATTTAATTAACACTCTACAATGAGGTCCATTAGTTAGCATTATTTAATGCATTAACTAAAAATGAGCAATACATTGTTACAGTATTTATTAATCTTTGTTAAAGTTAATTGATAAAAGTACAACTGTTCATTGTTAGTTCATGTTAGCTCACGACCATTAATTAATATTAACGGATACAACTTTGAACTTTAGTAATGTGTTAGTAAACATGGGAATTATTAACTGAGATTAATAAATGCTTTGCAAGTATTTTTCATTGTTAGTTTCTGTTAACTAATTTTAAGAAATGGAACCTTATTGTAAAGTGTTACCTTTATTAAATTAGTGACAACTTAAATTAAACAACCTGGGCTTCCATTACACCTGAGCAGTGCCACAGGCTGATTGCCTCCATGTCACGCCGCATTGATGCAGTAATTCATGCAAAAGGAGGCCCAAGTATTGAGTGCATAGAAATGAACATACTTTTCAGAAGCCTGACATTTCTTTTTAACATATCCTTTTTTTTATTGATCTTATGTAATATTCTAATTTTCTGAGACACTGAATTTTGGGTTTTCATTAACTGTAAGCCATAGTATTATCATCAAAATTTCAAGAAATAAATGCTTGAAATATTTCACTCTGTGTAATGAATCTATATAATATATGGGTTTCACTTTCTGAAATGAGTGACAAAATATTGAACCTTTTCACGATATTGTAATTTTTTTTAGCTGTACCTGTAATTTCACAAGAATTCTGAATAAAATGTGCATTCTGCAAAAATATTTGTTGTTGGACATTAAATGTGACACAGAATTTTAATCCTACATATGTGTATTTTTATGATAGCAGTAACTGTAAATCAAATGTAAGCTGGCTAAAACAGCCATACTAGCTCAAATGAGTAGCTTAAATGTGTGTTGTTCTTATCAGTTAAAATGTAGTCTGATTTCTATTTTTTTTATTTTCATTTTTAATTCAGTGATTTTAACTTTTGATTTCGTGTTTTTAATGCTTTAAAGAGCATTAAATTTAGATTGTAATGTTAATGTTCTAATAACCATAAAAGGTACAGATATCATAAAATCAGAGAGAAAGGCTGCATGGCTAGAAACTTCTGATCAACTGAATGCACAAGTAGCAACTATGTTAAAATGTTTTCACATCTTAAAAAAAGTCATTAGCCTACATTTTGGGCACAATGCATGAAATACAGTTGGTTGTAACCTATTTTTATTTATTTGATTATTTAAGGTGTATTTTCTGTGTACTTTTATTTTTGGACTAATAATAAAGTCAACTAATTGTATGTGAGGGAGTCAGCGGTAATATCGATGCGTTCCTATTGGTCAGAGTTAGAGCTCTGGAGCAGGCTAGCTGCAAAGAATAAATCTCCATAGTAACATCATTTATCTTAATTTAGCCTGCTTTCATGCAACTGAATCGGGGCTAAATTCAACCAGGATATCTGGAAAATCCCAGCTTAATCCCTTATCTTGCTTTTGTGCAATGCCCCTCAGATTTTTTTCCACAGAGCAAAAAATAAATAAAAAATGAAGTAACACAAAAATACTTATATTTTAACCATATGTATGAACTAGAGTTTAAACAGTTTTGAAAAGAATATACTTACTGTGACAATGAGCAATGCAATAATAATGTGGAAAAAGATGGTAAGATGAAGTCTCAAACTTTTAAAATCTTTTTGTGGCTTGCAGTGGATGAATCTGTTGTGTTTATGTCTTTGTGTGTTTCTTTGAATATTGAGTAAGTTGTACTCATACGGATAATATTTCTTTCTCTCTTAGACATCCCTCAGTCTCCCATCTCTCTTCACGACCGGTACAGCTCACCTGCAGCCGGCAGCGCCAAGAGACGCTTGTTTGGTGACGATCCTCCAATGCAGTCCCCAGTGAAAAGAATCTCTGTCACGCCCATCAAAATCATTCCCAACACCACAGCAAACAACCAGAACACCACCGGCACAACGACTGTCTTCTCTGTGGCCACCGGAAACGGCCAGCAGCTCACCATTCCACTGCCGGGTACCACTTTTTTTTTTTTTTGACATTTATTTGACAAAAAGACACACAAATAATTCCTGTTATTGTTGACGTGATGGTTCCTCATCCTTTAGTGGTAAAGAGCGAGATGGGCGGCATCACAGTCATCCAACTTCAGGCCAATGATATGACCCCCCTCACCGCTCAAGTCTTACTGACCGCCTCCCCCAGCCGAACTGCAGCTCCACCCGCCAGCTCCAACACACAGCCACCGGCCGTCAACAGACCCCGCCGCACAGGATCCCTCGCCCTCTTCTTCAGGAAGGTGAGGAAATGTGTGCTGGGCTTCTTTTAATTTTTTTTTTTTTTTTACATCTGCTCTTGAATGAAAATCTTTTTTAGCAGAAGTGCATATATACTATTGCTTGTCCTGTCAGGTGTATCATTTAGCCAGCGTGCGTCTGAGAGACCTGTGTCTGAAGCTGGATATCTCATCAGACCTGCGAGGGAAGATCTGGACGTGTTTTGAGCACTCGCTGCTGCACTGCACTGACCTGATGAAGGACAGGCACCTGGACCAGCTGCTGCTCTGTGCTGTATACATTATATCAAAGGTATGGCTTTTGAAATGTGGAGAGAGGGGTTACTGCAACACTGTTGTGCGAGCTACAGCAGTTGACTAAAACTAAAGAATTACACTACCTTTCAAATTTTTTTTTTTTTTTTTTTTTTTTCAAATAAATTTCTTTCTCACCAATGCATGCATGCACACTTGCACTTATTTATTTACATTTATTTTTAGTAAAAATACAGACATATTGTGAAATATTATTACAATTTAAAATAAGTGTTTTCTATTTTAATGCATTTCAAAGTGTAATTTATTCCTGTGATGCAAAACTGAATTTTCAGCATTACTCCTGTCTTTAGTGTCACATGATACTTCAGAAATCATTCTAATATGCTGATTTGAAAAAAAAAAAAAAAAAAAAAAACATTTCCTATTATTATCAATGTTAAAAACAGTCCTTGCTGAATATAAGTATTAACTTAAAAAAATAAAAATAATATATTGACCCAAACTTTTGCTTGTGTACACTCACTGGCCACTTTATTAGGTGCTAGTACCGGTTTGGACCCCCTTTTGCCTTCAGAATTGCCTTAATTCTTCGTGGCATAGATTCAACAAGGTGTTGGAAACATTCCTCAGAGATTTTGGTCCATATTGACTAGGGCTGGTCCGAATACCATTTTTTGAACTTCGGAGCTTGGGGTAGTAATCAACACCGAAGATTCGAAGCTTCGGAGGGAGGGGCTGAACATATTCTTCTCTCTAATAAATGCAGAAATCTGTGTGTCTGTTTGCATTTTGTTATGTCGAGAACCGTTCATCTAATCGACTTCACGCGTGGCGGGTGTGTTGCTGCGGATCCAAGGGAGTGCAGTGTTGCATTTTGGTGCAATATGGGCACGCAACACGTTCAGAATTAATAAACTTTTAATAAACTACAGAACAGCGCGAGCCAGAAGCGTTTATATGCTCCGAGAACGGACACTGCACTAGTAGTGATGCAAAGCACACTGGTCTGTTAAGAGCAATACTTTTAATAAGGTATCCTAACATTTTTCTAACAAACAAATCACTCCCAAATCAGAAATTAGCAGCACAGTAATTACTGACACCGTAAAGGGTAGGCTATTTAAATAAAAGAAGAACGAAAAATAAATTAACAAAGTTCAACGAACTGTAATAAATAAAGAACACAGAAGCATACTTTCAATAACAGCATCACACATTTTAATTAACGAACAGTTAAAATAAAATTAATTCCCTTATATAGAATAAAACAAACTGAAATAGGCTAAATAGAACAAGGTAACGTTAGGCTGGCTAGACAGCTTACATTTCTAATTTAATGGGTCTCATATTGCGATGTACTCCACTATGGCATCTGTTATCTCTCTTTCTTTTCTCCATTATTCGCAAGTATTTTCCAAGCAAATTAAGTGCACATTTTTATCATTTTAAAATGACTGATTAACATGGCGGATAAAAGTGCATTTTTTTTACACCAACAAAATAGGCTACTATAATAGGCGTACTATTTGCAGAACTCAGGTGATTTTTCAAACTTGATGTGCTGTTGTGGTAACTTAGGCCAGTTTCAAATCGCATATTTGGCACACTGCCTTTTTCTTGTCCTCACTCAATTTAAAGGGCTCCCACACAGCTGAGGTCTTCGACATTTTTGTCTTCTCTTCCAGACGAATTGAATCATGACATTCATGACGTTCACTCAAGAGCGAGTCATATTCAAGCGCGAATGAGAACAGTTTCGTGGGGGATGCCAGGTGTTCGAGGAAAAAAAAGAAAAGAATATTCGAATCTCAATTTTAAATCGAATGCCAACCCACTGAACGAATATTCGAATAATCGAATATTCTGGTCCAGCCCTAATATTGGCATGATAGCATCACGCAGTTGCTGTAATGCATCACGCAGTTGCTGTAGATTTGTCGGCTGCACATCCATGATGTGAATCTCCCGTTCCACCACATCCCAAAGGTGCTCTATTGGATTGAGATCTGGTGACTGTGGAGGCCATTTGAGTACAGTGAACTCATTGTCATGTTCAAGAAACCAGTCTGAGATGATTTGAGCTTTGTGACATGGTGCATTATCCTGCTGAAAGTGGCCATCAGAAGATGGGTACACTGTAGTCATAAAGGGATGGACATGGTCAGCAACAATACTCAGGTAGGCTGTGGCATTTAAACAATGCTCAATTGGTACTAAGGGGCCCAAAGTGTGCCAAGAAACTGAAGCGTTTAGACAAGGCAGGATGGATCCATGCTTTCATGTTCTTTATGCCAAATTCTGACCCTACCATCTGAATGTCGCCGCAGAAATTGAGACTCATTCAGACCAGGCAACGTTTTTCCAATCTTCTATTGTCCAATTTTGGTGAGCTTGTGCAAATTGTAGCCTCCGTTTCCTGTTCTTAGCTGACAGGAGCGGCACCCGGTGTGGTCTTCTGCTGCTGTAGCCCATCTGTTTCAGGGTTCGACGTGTTGTGCGTTCAGAGATGGTAATCTGCATACCTTGGTTGTGACGAGTGGTTATTTGAGTTACTGTTGCCTTTCTATCATCTCTAACCAGTCTGCCCATTCTCCTCTGACATCAACATGGCATTTTCGTCCACACAGCTGCCGCTCACTTTTCTCTTTTTCGGACCATTCTCTGTAAACCCTAGAGATGGTTGTGTGTGAAAATCCCAGTAGATCAGCAGTATTTGAAATAGCCCGTCTGGCACAAACAACCATTCCACGTTCAAAGTCACTTAAATCCCCTTTCTTCCTCATTCTGATGCTCGGTTTGAACTTCAGCACGTCGTCTTCACCACATCTAGATGCCTAAATGCATTAAGTTGCTGCCATGTGATTGGCTGATTAGCAATTTGTGTTACCAAGCAATTGAACAGGGGTACCTAATAAAGTGGCCGGGGAGTGTATGTTACTGAAGAATTATCTCTGAGTGAGTTTCATTTAAAAGTTTTTATTTTTTATGGATTTGTTTGCTGCTTCTGCAGATCACAAAAGAAGAGCACACTTTTCAGGACATTATGAAATGCTACCGAACCCAACCTCAAGCCAACAGTCACGTGAGTATCAACAGCCTAAGTCTTTCCTAACCTGCAACTTTTACTGTTTGTTTTGTTTTGTGTTGTTTTTTGTGCATGAGCTTAAAGGGGTCATCGGATGCAAAATTCACTTTATAAGTTGTTTGAACAGAAATATGTGTTGGAAGTGCGTTTACACATCCATCCTATAATTATAAAAAATCCACCCAGTGTTTTTTTAAAATCCCTATTTTAAAATTCCCTAAATCAAATCAGGCTGTTCTGAGATTCCTGTCAGAATGACGTAGTTCTGCACAGGCCCCTCCCACAATAGTTGATTGACAAGGCCGTCTTACCTTAGAACTGCCCTGAGTGAGCTGTAAACAGTCCGACCACCATTGTGTCGACTCCGGTGCAGGGTAGACAATATGGCTCAGATTAACCGATTGAGGTGCTTTGTCGTTGGATGTAATAATGAATATAGCAGTCGTCAGTCACTCCTGACATCTGAGCCGCTGAAGATGCAGAGGATTAACGTTACTTTCACTTTGAAGTGAATGTGCCGATCGAATTTTAACCAAAGCATGGTATAGACTTTTAATTAAGAACCTAAAGAATCACATCAACTTGTGCAAAATGGGCATCCGATGACGGCTTCAATGTGGAAATGCACATAAATGTCAAAGGTACACAATGTCTGTTTGCCCCAGCTTCCTTATGTCAAAAACCTTGGAGTTTGAGCTGTGATGACAGAACATATGAGGTTTTGGTGCATCAGCATCCACAACATCTTGTTGGTGTGTTTGTAGGTGTACCGCAGTGTTTTACTGAAGAGGTGTCACAGAGAGCAGCAGACAGATGAGAACATGGAAGTGGATCCACCGGCAGAACAGTGTAAGGACACTGTAATAAAATGTTTTTTTTATAATGTACAGTATTATTACTGAAGAAAATGCACCAGTTTCCACAAAAATATTACACACTGTTGGTGTTTCTTGAGCAGCAAACATATTAGAATGATTTCTGAAGGATCATGTGACATTTAAGATACTTTGTGACACTAATGATGCTGAAAATTCAACTGTGCATCACAGGAATAAATTACATTTTAAAATATATACAAATAGAACTATATTCAGCCTTGGTGAGCAGAAGAGACTTCATTCAAAAACAATGTTACCAGTCTCAAACATTTGAATGTGTGTGTAATGTATACCTATTTAGTTTTGATGTTGGCAAGTCTCCTTTTCTTATTGTATTTTAAAATATTTTTCTTTATTTGTGTGTTTACAGCCAATGAGAGGACGGAACAGGCAAACACAACAGAGGCTGACAGCGAATCGGAGGAAAGAGGAGACCTCATCCAGTTCTACAACTCCGTTTACGTGCTAAAGATGAAATCATTCGCTCTCAAATATGCACATTCCTCACTTGATAACAAGGTTGGTGTATTACTATGTTTCTTTTGAAAATTGTCTTAATAACTGTTTGGGATAATTTGGAAAAAGTATTTGACTCTTTCTCCCTCTTTCTCTGTAAAGATGGAGGCTCCTCCGCTATCTCCGTTCCCGTCGGTTCGCGCTCAGCCTCTCTCTCCTCGCCGTGTTTCTCAGAGACACTCCATTTTTGTCTCTCCTCATAAAAACGGCTCAAGTCTCACACCCAGTACTGCATACACGTACAAGTTCACTGGCAGCCCATCAAAGGTTAGTCAAGCTACAGGATGTCACAACAAGCATCAACAGTAATAATTTCCTTAACGGAATATTTCATGAAAAATTATAAGTTGTAATAATTTACACATCCACGTCACTCCAAATCCAAATGACTGACTTCTGTGGAACACAAAAGAAGGTGTTCTGAAGAATGTCCATATACAATGAAATACACAATGCAATTATCATAGTCAGTATAACTGATCAATTAATTGCAATTTAGTGTCTTTTTACATTTGAATGGTCATACTGTAAGTTTTTCCAGTTAGAGTTGTGGATCTAAAAGCCTGCTTCCTGTTTCTCTTCAGGAGCTGAGTGACATAAACCAGATGATCCGTCAGGGTGGGGTGAGCAAGAAGCGGGCGTTCACCATGGAAGGCGATGAGACCGAGTCGCCATCTAAATGCCTGCGGCAAGAGAACGATGACGTGCTGCTCAAACGCCTGCAGGATGTGGTCAGTGAGAGAGCGAGTCTCTGAGCTGTGGGATGCCCAGTCTCCTTACAGACCCAATATAAAGCCAAAACTCTTCCTATGTGCTGCTCAACGACTCCAGGATGTAGAGAGCGATGAAACAACAATCAGTCTCTTATCTGTTCAGAATCGAGCACATTATGTCACCGAACAATAGCAAAGCCAAAAACCATCACACTTTATCATGACAGATTTTTTTTTTATTATACCAGGATTTCTGAATATCAGGGAGACTAAATTTAATCTATTTATACTGAATCACGTATCATGTTTTTCATGATGCTCAGCATGCTTTCATAATGAATATTTTTTTACATTATTACAGAGATATTCTGTAGCTGTTTTCTCAATCAAGTGTCACGTGACTATCGTTTTTTATTATAATCTCCCATAATCTTCCATATATATTAGTGATTTTTATTTTATTTTAATCAAGTTATTTACTGGCACAATGCACTGGGCAAA
Organism: Barbus barbus; assembly: GCF_936440315.1. NCBI lineage: Eukaryota > Metazoa > Chordata > Actinopteri > Cypriniformes > Cyprinidae > Barbus > Barbus barbus. The sequence continues at coordinate 28,395,833 of NC_136741.1, read as the reverse complement.
TTTAATCTTAATTTTATTTTTTGTGTGTGTGTGTTTTTGGTGAACCAGCCAAAGGTCATTATTAAAGATTTGCAAGCATCCTGCAGATCCTCTGTGCAGCTTTATATTCAGATGTGTGGTATCTACACCTCTCAATTAATTGTAATATTTCTCTTTAAAGTTTCATGTATTTTTTCTAAACGGTGTTCGGTTTCCTGAAATAGTTGTTTACAGTGCATTTAACATTTTAGATATTAAATTTGGTGGATTTTTCCATCTTATGTGGTTTAACTTTTTCAACACTGTTTGTGTAACAGTGATGCAGGTATAATTGTATTATTTGGTTCTGCTCATGTTATTTTATTGACATTTATTGGTCACATGCTCGATGAGGTGGAAGTGAAATGTGTTTTCTTTGAATCATGTGACCAGTGCTATAGCTAGCTGTATCTGCATTTCTCAGTATTGTCGGTTAATTTGGGATTGCAGTTTTATTCTTGTACAAATGTTTATTTTATCCATTATGTTCTTTTGCTTTCATCTAACTAAATCTCTGGTGTTCAACACTGTTGATATCTTTGTAGTCGGTGCTTTGTTTATACGAACTCCATATTTTAAGCTTAGAAATAATTTTCCACAAAACAGTGCTTTTGTAATTTTTTTCATTGACTTTGTAATTTAGGTTTTTTGTAATTGTTGGTTTGCTCCATCAGCTGTTGGTCAGTTCTGCAGTGAGTGCCTTAGCATGTACATAATAAAACTTTTATCAATTCTCAAATAATTGTTTTCCTTATTAGGACTTGATGCAGCACTTGCATCAAAAGATGACACTGTTTTAGCTCATTTCTCCAGGTCTGATCTGAAAATGTAGAATACTTGTTTTATGGAGGAATCAGATCCAAGTACAAGCCAAAGTACAATTAGTTGGATAAGAAAGTTGACAAGTGAAAGTTTTAATGTGTAAGTGAAATTGCACAATTTTTGCAACTTCTGCACAATGACCCTGAGATAGGATATCCATTATTTGTGTATTTATTTATTGACCACTTGAGCTCATCTCAACACGTTTATTGAATGACTTTAGTTTTAATTTTGTTACTAAAATGTGATCCTGGACACAAAACCAATCATAAGTAGCAATAGCCAACAATATGGGTCAAAATGATCGATTTTTCTTTTATGCCAAAAATCATTAGGATATTAAGTAAAGATCATGTTCCATGAAGATATTTTGTACATTTCCTACCTTAATATATCAAAACTTAATTTTTGATCAGTAATATGCATTGCTAAGAACTTGATTTAAAAGTCGATTTTCTCAATATTTAGATTTTTTTTGCACCCTCAGATTCCAGATTTTCAAATAGTTGTATCTCAGCCAAATATTGTGCTATCATAACGAACCATAACATAAATAGAAATCTTATTTATTCAGCTTTCAGATGATTTATAAATCTCACATTCAAAAAATTATGACTGGTTTTGTGGGTCAGGGTCACAAATATGCGTACTACGTTGTAATTAAAAATCAATATAAAAAACATAACTATGTCAAAAATCTCGTTATTTTCCATAAAGTGCATGGTGGTGTACCATTCATTAGGATATGGAAAAAAGAACGCTTTCGGACGCATTGACGCTAGATAAGCTCAGAACGAGTGACGCACCTACGTCGTGTACTCGCAGGCCTACGTGACGCGCGAGCGGAGAATCAACTGATGTTGTGTGTAAATGATCTCTTTACGTGATTTCCCAAGATTTCCACGCCGCGAAATGTATGAAGAGATGTCAGTAGAAAGAAACTGGACGGACACCGAGACCACGGCGCTGCTGTACATCCGACAGGATGAAGAAATCAGTAGGCAAATCAGCGGAACGGTTCGCGACTCTCTTATTTACGCTGAAATATCAAGGCTTCTGCGGGCGCAAGGGATTCACAGAACCAAGCGACAGGTCACCACCAAACTGAAAACACTCAAGCAGAAGTTCCTGAAAATACACCAGCATCACAAAAACAACGGCCACGGCAGAGTGTACTGGAATTACTATGATCTCTGCAAGTCCATCTGGGGCAGCAACCGCTCCACAGGCGCTTTAACACTTCATAATAACATCAAACGCGAAGAGCCCCAGAGTACATCCATCGAGGACGCGAGAACCGAGAGCAGATCCACGGACATCGAGGTGTCAGTCAGTCATGATGAGGAGACGGATGACATGACCGACGGTGTGCTGATGCCTACTATTATGTTCTGCTTTATGATCACATATACAGCATTTCACGTAATACAAATATAGTGAGTGAATCAGTGTGCATTATGGTAAACTTTGCATATAGTGTGCAATGATAAACATGTCAAACACTCTATATGCATTGATGCAAAATGGCCTAATTTGCTTGTTAGTTTGGTTATTGTGATTTACAACGAATAAGAAGAGCCTGCAAACACCGTATAGATAGTGTGCAGTATGTAATGTCACTAATTTAAACAGTATTTAGTATGCTACCTTTACATATTTAAATCCACAAGTAATGTGTTTACAGTCAGTATAAAATTAAGATTATTATTATTATTATTTTAAAGGTTTTTCCAATCTGTTTGAGTGAATAATTTAAAAGATTTATTCAAAATCATTCATTTGCACTCTTTTTGTTTATGCTTTTATCTCTAGGTTTTGTAAACTGAAGATCATGAGTTGATGAAACTAGTGTTTATTAAATGATAAAAATATCAAATTAAAAATAAGTAAAACACTGAGCAATTTTTTTTATTTGTTTATTTGCATGGCATGTGACCATTAAATAATATTCAATATTATATATTGAATTCTTGACATATTAATTTGAAATCGGAGGGAATTAAAATATTTTAGGTCAGAGGAGTTCGACTGATAAAAACATTTGGGCATCACTACTTTGCCTGCACATGAATCATGATGTGCATAACTGATTATTATGTTCATATTTTCAGTTGTCACTCAGCCTGTGAGGAAGAAGGCCAAAAAGCATTGCATTACCGACTCTATGAGAGATCAAGAGCCTCTCCACGTGCAGAACCAGAGGGAGTTTGAGGAACGCTTGCGAAGGGAAGAGCAGAAGGAGGAACGAGAGAGTCTTATGGCCATGTGGAAGGAGATGATGGAGTTTCAAGGGAACCTCTTAAAGGAGTTTATTCACCGCCCATCTCTGCCTTCACATGCATCTTACCACAGACATGGTCTTCACAACCAAGGATGCTCTAGTTTTCCAAGCACTAGCTACATGGCACCGTACGACTCGCCAGGGTATGAGCACAAACCTCTCATGACATGTTTCCTATAGTTACACTCTGATCAATAAGTCGCGTCCAACTTGGCATGATAATGAAGTCAAAGGTTATTTTAGTATTATATTATTAAAAAACTGCATTTGTATATACATTGTATATACTGCGGGGAAGTCGTGGCCTAATGGTTAGAGAGCCGGACTCGTAATCCAAAGGTTGCGGGTACGAGTCTCGGGCCGGCAGGAATTGTAGGTGGGGGGAGTGAATGTCCAGTGCTCTCTCCACCCTCAATACCACGACTGAGGTGCCCTTGAGCAAGGCACCGAACCCCCAACTGCTCCCCGGGCGCCGCAGCATAAATGGCTGCCCACTGCTCCGGGTGTGTGTTCACGGTGTGTGTGTGTTCGTTGGATGGGTTAAATGCAGAGCACGATTTCCGAGTATGGGTCACCATACTTGGCAGTATGTCACTTCACATTTTTATTTTCACATTCATATTTTGAATTAAGGTTAATTTTATATTAAAATAAGTTTCAGATTTATTTCAATCAAAAACGTTTTTAATAATAATAATCTTGAATAAAATTGTGGACATTTTGTATTTTCCTTTTTTGATGTGTTCTGGCAAAGTAATCTTGCAGATTCAAATGTTAAAAGTTTTCACCCTCATGTCATTCCAGATCTGTATGCATTTATTTATTTTATTTTTGGTCATTTTATCTCATGATAATGATCTTTGTTTTAAAAAAAATAACAACAAAGATGCAAATAAACAATTGAGCAATACATTATAAGAAAGATACATATGAAATACCTTTTGGATTTACAGTTTTCAAGTACATTAGTTCTATTCAACAGTAGCATTCAAGTAAGAAATTGAAAAATCTAATGTACAAAGGAAACGCTGCCTAATTCATTCGCTGTATGAATTAAATATACATTGATTCTTATTAAAGCTACTAAGTTATTCACTAAAAATCAGAGAAATATTTGTCTTTTGTTTGATTATCATTTAAAGACACAGACAGCAGCAGGTATATTAGGCAGCTGTCACTTTAAGACATAATACACAAATCCAGTACATTGATACACATATGATTTTCTCCTGTTTACATTAACTTAAGACATAACTGACTGTTTATGTGAATACTCCCCCTGGGTATTTTTGTATGTATTTGATCATTCAAGCGCAATAAGTCGTGAAAGAGAACTGAATTCAGCCTATGTGTATATTTGACAATCACCATTTTGCTATTTTAACAACTTTGCCCTTTCACAGAGCTGAAACCGAGAATGAAAGTGCAATCTCACACGAGGAAGAGGAGGAGGAGGAGGAAGAGGAGAAATATGTTATTCCAGCTGAGATTGCTCCCATGTTGGACGTTCAGCCTGTTAACCGTGCAAACGACTGCCAATCAAACACAGCAGAGACTGTTTCACCCCCGGCGCCTACACAATCAGCAGGAAAGAGCGATCTGGAGATGTCTGTGCTACGCAGACAGGAAAGAGTCTTACAGCTTCAGGAAGAATACTACTCACTCAAAATCAAGTATCTGAAACACAAGATGGCCAAGGATCCATGACAGAACGCTGAAGAGGAGTGTTAACTGTTCTGCTCTTTCAAGCTGTGAAAACTTGCTTTGCAAATGTAGATGTTCTCAGCTGGACTGTGGAAAATATCAATGGGTATGTTTCTGTGCACCTCATATTCCTTGTAGTTCATGTGACATATTTCGACTAAATGGCAAGGTGGTTACTTCATATTTTTCCTGGTGTCCTTAGACATGTCCAAGAGAAATTAACAGGCAGGTCTAGGTTTATCTTTAAATATGTGAATACTTATAAACATTTGCTCATTTTTATGGCACTTTACTAGCAGTTGTTGGTTTTTGGGACATTATTTAGCAAAATTCGCCCCATTTTCTCCACTAATTAGTTTATGTAACACTCACACTCACAATTAATTCCTGAGGGGTAACAGTCTTGCTTTACCTTTTATGTTCTCGTTTGCACATTACAGCAGTAAAATGTGTTGCAAATACATTTTAATGTTGACTATAGGAATTAACGTGAGCTAGACATTACTTTCCTAATGTGGAGTATGTTACCATTATTTTTCATTAAATTAATGAAAGCCATTGAGCCACATAGTATTTAAAAAAACAAAAGTCTTGGTCACACTGTATTTTAATGTCCAATTCTCGCTATTGACAAAGCATTAACTATGACTTTTGCCTCAATAAACTCCTAATTTGCCGCTTATTAATAGTTAAGGTAGTTAAGTTTAGGTATTGATAAGGGATGGAGAATATGGTCATGCAGAATATGTGCTTTATAAGTACTAATAAACAGCCGATATGTTAATAATAAGCATGCTAGAGAGCACTAGTTAATAGTGAGAATTGGTCCCTGTACTAAAGTGATACTAAAAACTTTTTTTAAATATAGGGATTCCCAAAATATTTTTGTTAGTCAAACCCCTTTGAACTATAATATTTTGAGATTGGAATTTATTTTAAGTTATATTTAATATTTCAAAACATTTGCATGCTGATGGTTCTCTGATGTCAGTCACATGACGTTTAGGTAAACAAATAAAATATACGTATATTTTTTTTATATAATTGTTTTATTTGGATTCATTTTATTCTAAAGTTATTTATGTTTCAGTAAATGATGGCTTTTCTTTACCTCTCAACCTTGTTCTGTACACAGCTCTTACTACATCTGTCAAGCTTTAAAAGGGACCAAAAATGCCATAAAACTGTTTCATATAGAACTTTTAGGCTTGTGTTAAAGCACACAAGTCTTATGGAGTATTTTGTGTTCCCTTACATCTGTCAAACTCCAAAAAGGCCCTTTTTGAGCTTGACAGACCTGGGTCACTGTGAACTCTGGGTGTATGGCAAGACCTGTGCAACAATTCTTCAAAAATATCTACATTTGTGTTTCACAGGAAAAAATAAGAGCAAACAAGTTTGGAATAACATGAGTGAGTAAATAATTACAGAATTTCCGTTCTATATCCTATATTCTTCAGTTCTTTTTTAATTATCACTCTATTTCTCTTGTATTTTCACGTCCATCTCTCTCTTGTTCCAAGTCTCCCTCCTGCTATTACTTCTCACAGTAAGACATTACCTTTATACGACCTTTATATGTTCAGTGTTTTTGTTCTAAAATGATGTGCGATCCCAAATTGGCTAGGATTTTCACTTTCTTTACTGTTGATTTATAATTTTTTTTTTGTTTCAGTCTTTTGTGAGAAAAAGTTTATAGATCTGAACATGAAAGTAAAATGAAAACAAAACAAAAAAAATTCAAAGATTTACAATTATAAGGGATGTTTTGGATTACATACAAATCAAATAATAGAGCTTATATCTATAACATGCTGTTGATTATATAAACACAAATATACATTTGAATTAATACATTTGGCAGATGCTTGTATCCAAAGCAACTTATATTGCATTTAAGCATGCATTAATTTAATGCAAGTGCACATTTGGTCAAGTTAAAGCAAATCGCTTTATTGAACCCATGGTCTCAGTCTTGTTAATGCATGCTCTGTTTGGGATAGGAATGGAGCTAATCATTTGCCCTTAAATTTGTAAAAACAAGCTAAAGTTGGTTGGTAATGCATTACCAGTCATTTATTTGCCTAAAAAAAAAAAGTAGTCTCACCACTAATGGCATAATTTAGATGACTTTACAGCTCACATAACATATATTTTTATGTATTTTTGCTTATGTGGAATAATTAATAGAAGTGCTTAAAAAAAATACAAGCTGCACATTTTAAGCCCGCAAAAGGTTATTTATTGGGATCTGTGGTTCCATGACTTTTATCAAACATGGAACCTTTCCATTGTACAAAAGGAAAAGGTTCTTTAGAGTTTTAAAAACTGAAAGTTTCTTTAGAAGAACCAAAAAATGTGAGTGCATTCCCTCCATAGGCATAAATTGTAAATATGCCTATGGTGTTGAGTTGAAAATGTCTGTGATAATTGATGAAATGCCACAGAAGTCATTCATAGATAAGTTTTGTTCAACTTTGACAATTGAAAGTTTGTTGGAAGCATTATGTCTGAAGCAGAAAGTACATATTGTAACCTTAAAGTATCTGTCAGGGCTTCACATCACAAAATATCCAGGGGGCTTTGTGGTAAAGCTGAATGTTCTATGAAATGATACCCCTGTGAAAGCAGAAAGTAATTAATAAATAACTGGAATAAATATATAAGAACCTTACAAGAGTTCTCCTGTGGTTTTTCAGCGAGAGGCTGATGAGAAATGTCAAACATAATGGGCATGATTTTCTGTGAAGCAGCTGCTCTCGGGGTCTTGCTGAGTGGGATTACACTTAACACTTCCCTCCTGGGTGAAATGTCGCCCTCAGACTCAGAGAGATGACTGTTACCAAGTGCTGCAGTCAAAATGAAAAACACTGCGACTCTTCAGATGCTTCGGAGTCAGTGTAGACTCTGGATGTTCTCTAATGTCCCAGATCTGATGTTCTTTTAGAAAAATACATGAGTACTTTACTCTGAGTGATTTCAGCTTTATGATATTGTGTATTTACGCCTCATTTACAGGGAATTCCCAAGCAAACACGTGAAAGTAAACGCTTGCATCGTGGGAATATCCACTGCTTGGTTAGTTTAAAAATTCATATGCATTGTACTTGAAAATGAATGAGAAATTTTAGCATGCTATGTCAGTGTTTGCTACATGAAATCTAGTTATCTGTAGTTTAAAAAATTTATGGATTTTAAAATATTGTGTCCCATTTTTCTTGTATTGTCTCTTACACTTAAAATACGGTTCTACATCATCATGACCAATAAATAAGTTTTAGTGTTTAAATATATTTTTTTAATATTTAAATTTTAAAAATATAAATATTTATGTTGTATCTATATATTAACATTAGTGTGTATGTACACTCTTAAAACAAATGTGTTAAAAACGCGTGTTATTTTTAACACATACATGTGCAGCTTAAGTAAACACATTGATGTGCTTTTTTTTGTATGTATCTAACATAACTGTGTGTTACTAAGAAATTGTTTAATATATGTTAATATCAAATTTATTAAAAATGTTAGATCATTTTTTATGAAATCTCACCGGAAACCATTAGACACTGCTCACATACTGTTCATTTGTTTTCCTTTTTAACATGGAATTAATGCATTCAGATGTTTTTACTACAGTATACCGACTATAAACTGGTGAAATAAGCATTTCAACACATCATACATTATAAAAACCATTCATCAAATATTATAAAACTCATATCTCTTAGGCAGTCAAATATGTATGAAACAGTTTCCAATATATAAAGTATCACATTCCCTGAACTTATTCTCAAGTGTACCAACATGTTCTTTTTCGTACAGAAAAAAATACTTTTAATGAACCTGAAAACTGTATTCAAAGAAATAACCATTAGACACTTACTGTTATTGCATTCACCTATAGGTGATCATGCTTACAAAACAATTGTCAAATCTGGTCAAAACATAATGTGTTCAACAGTTTCAACCACCAACATGTTTAAAATTAAATTTTGTATCTAGGAGTTACATATTGCTGATCACAAAATGATCCAATATTTAAAGGTCTGTAATCTATTAAGTCACCAGGCAGCAGAAAATATTGCTGCATGAGAAACAATGTTGTTTATCACAAGCTAACACAGTAAAAAAAAAAGCATACCGCCACTTGCTCCAACAGGTATGAGACTGCAGAGTTAACACAGCATCTACTGCCAGCAACACTTCTCCCAGATGCCATGGGTGGAAGAAGATGAATGAGGATCTTCAACATAGTGTAGCACAGCTCATCTTGATGAAGTGAAGATGCAGGTCACATGCAAAAGAAGAATTTAAAACAAAATTAATTTTTATCATGAACTGAACATTAAAATTCACATTTAGTTTCCTCATTTAAACTAGGTTTAGAAATGTGTGCACATGCAACAGACATTGAGGCAGAAAATCATACCATCTTGCTGATTGTCGGCTTTCTGCGGCAAGTGTCTTATGTAATTTTTCTTCTCCAAGGATGCTATTTCCTTGAGCTTTGGAATTATGGTCCCTTCCCATTTCTGGATAAACAAGTCTTCTTTCCCATCTGTGAGCTCGATGTCCATCTTCAATGCAAAAAAACAGAAAAAAAAAAATATTACAATTATGAAATGCAAGTTTGTGTAAAGTTCTCTCTTAGTTGAGCATTTCTATTACCAAGGTGGGCATGTCAAGAAATCTGGGATATTCCTTGAAGATTTCAGCAACAGTTGGGGATTTTGTTGTTATCCATCTCCTTCGGTAACTGAAGGTTTGGTTAATTGCAGTATTTATTGATGATGAATTCTCTGGTGACGGTCACATCCTCTATATCAGGGTCAAACACTCACTTGGCACAGTTTCATCTGGACTTGGCAAAGAAGGTTGCAGTGTACAATGACGACGTCTCAAACTACATCCGCTGGTTCTGTTGAAGCTTCCGTCTGATGTTCCACAGTCTCATTTCTATAAAGCCACTGTGTGATGGCCCACCAAAAAATGCTCCTGACATGAGTAAAGCAAAAATAGAATTAAGCTGGGAGTCAAATATACTTGAGCAGTTTATATTCACATTGCTAAGTAATTAATTTTATAATGTAAAAACATCCTTACGATTGTAGGGGCTAGGTGCCAGTCCGAGTTACATCTGTTGAATGACACTAAGAAATGACAAAAACATTTTATTTATTGAGATGTTTACTTTGACCACTAGTAATATAAAGAGTGAAAGACATTAATGGTTTACCTGTAATGGTTGAACACTTCCTTCTAATAAATCCTGGGTATAATATATTTGAAATGTATCAAGCTCCAGCACTTCTGCATTCACATCAGTGTCAATGAATTCTTGAAAATCTGTGTCAAATCTCAGTATTCGATCAAGAGGTACTTGTTGAGACAGCTCAGTTTTAGCTGAGGCTATCAGTTCTCCGACACTTCCAACTGTGAATAGTTTTCTCCATGTTTCCTTTCCGTCTATGAAGACAGTTGCAAGCACTCGGTGTAAAATTGTTAGAGTAACTGTAATTTGTTCCTCGACATCCATCATCTAAATAAATAGTCAGTGACTCGTCAGGTAAGTTAGCACAAAATGGCGCGCAAGGTTGATTACGTTTGAATATGAAACATTCCATAGTAATTGTAAAGGGACGGTAAGGTTAATGAGTTCATTCTCAACGTTCAATACAAATATGTCTTTCGCTTAATATGTAGCAATTGTGCCAACACAACTTTACAAAAACCGCGGCAAATGCGCAAGCTTGCGGACCTACACGACATTTAGTTAATAGGCCAGCCGTGTATTTGGGGTGCGAAACATGACATAATAAAAATTACAACAACTTCTTGGACAACTAACATAAAACAATCTTAAGCAAGGTTGGGGATAAAATGACTATTATAGAAGTATTTTAATTATTTTCACTCACAGCACGTATTCTCGAAATCCAGTATTTTCAGTATTTTGATGAATACAAAATAGAACAGAAAATAATTAAAAGCATTTATAATCGAAACAAACTTTTGTGATGTTTGCCCATTTTTACAAGAAATTGTGGCCATATTATTGCTACTTCCTTTATTTTCACTTCTGCTGGTTTTATCAAAGCTTAAAAAAGAAAAGGGGGTCTTGCTGAGAAACAGAACTGATATCTTTGCTTAAATATTTAATAAGTCGGGGGAATCGAGAGCTTTATTGTGGCTGTTGAAGTTTTAGTTGATGGCCCACACAGAATCTGCGCCCACAGAAAGCTCAGCCTGTCATTCACAAAGCTCCTCACATCCCCCACCTCTTCCGTTATGACGTATTTTATATATATATATACATATATTTTTTTAACACATTTTACTTTTTGAATTCATTCCACAGATTCTGCCCGGGCCTCATTTAGCAGCTTGCAGGAACATTTCATGGGTCAGCGCTATCAGGTTAACCATTGGCTACCTCATTCTCTGGATGTGTCTCTTCCCATCTCTCGGTTTGCTTCCTGCGTGTCTTCTTAATTTCTTTCCGTTGAGCTGTTCGGATAAACCGGGCGGACACGGGCAAACTTGAAGTATGCTTGATCCGTCGCCCCGTGTTCCCTGCAGATCTCGGTAAAAGGCAGCTCACGGGCTGTGCTTATCCTTCAGCTTTAGGTGGCTTTGTGACTGTACATGTAGGGATGATATCCGCACAATTTCTTTGTGACATTCAAGAGCCCAAATATAACCGGCGTGCCGTGTGCGGGGCTGAGTCAGCTGTCACCGTGAACCGTCACGCGCGAGAGAGCTGAGCAACAATGACTGTAAACAACTTTGAAATATGCGAGACCCCCTTGTCACACCAGTGTGTCCTGCGCCTCAACACACGGAGGTAGAGTGACACTTTTGGTGGGGCGTTCCATTATAATGAGGACTAGGTTAGTTTAATTTTTTATGTTTTTTTCTGTCCTCCCTTACTGTCACGGGAAGGGTTTGACAAGCCCTGTCACCTGTAAAGGTAAAGCTTTGCCTCGTGAAAGGCCATCTGTATTTAGACCAAGTTTGACGATCACCTGCTCGGTGTTCATTCGTTTTACATTTGCAATTCATTGCACTCCCCGTGAAGAAGATATAGGGAGAATTTTAAGATGAATGCATACTAAATAGGGTTGTTGACGTGACTTGGCATTTTCACTGTCCCACAAAATAAAAATGAATATAATTAATATTGTCATTATTTAAAAAGCAATAGCCTAAATCGTTTAAACATTTCTTTGTCCTACATGGACTTGCTGTTATAAAAGCTGCAGTGTTATTTGATTTTTTTTACATTTTTGAGCCAACTCTCAAAATTGTCCTATGGTGTGACTGTCTCAAGCAGGGTTCAATAAATGACAACTTTTATAAATTAAAAAGAAAAACAGAAAGTTAATAAATACCTCAAGCATAATTGTACAAGTGTCTATTTTAGTAAATGGCAATCATTTTTTCATCCTTATATTTCTGAAAGCATAGGAATTTGATACATTTTGTCTCTGAAAACCATGTCCTATGGTGTAACACCATATCCTGATATTAAATCGGCCAAAATTCCAGAAAAAATTTAATTAGTTGAAAGACCCCATTCATGATTATGTTACTGAAGCCCATGACACGTGCACATGGTCAATTTTTGTCTCAGAACTGTTCAAATATTTATTTTATTTGGAACAACTACAAAAGTGTTACATTTTGTTGTCCTTTGGTGTGACACCCCTAAATTATATTTTTTAATTAAAAACTGTATGTTAAACTACATAATCATGGAAAATTATGCAAATTTGTCTCGCTTACCACTAATAACAGGTTAGCTTGGAATAGTAACGTCATTAATTGACAGAAAAAGGCTGAAACGTCCTATGGTGGGACAGAAAATGTCCTCCGGTGTGAAACAGAAAGAATTGAGGGCGAGAAATTAGTGGAAGAGAGAGGACATGGAAATATAGACAGAAAATTAAACAGGGATCCACCAGAAGGGAGGGGATAAGAGAACAATGCAGAAAGTAAAAATAATCAAAATGATGTCTTAAAAAGAGTAGCCATATGCTATAAAGAAAAATCCCATCTTAAAGGGATAGTTCACCCAAAAATGAAAATTTGATGTTTATCTGCTTCCCCCCCAGGTCATCCAAGAGGTGACTTTGTTTCTTCAGTAGAACACAAAGGAAGATGTTTAACTCAAACCTGAGTGCGTTCACAACAGCCGGCGCGTGACGTGTCAACATGCTCTGGCAGACGCAGATGAGTGACGTATACGCGTGACAGATCGCTTCCGCGCATGCGTCTACTATGCCAGAGCAGTTGTGAACGCGCTCAGGACAGTTGGACATTGAGGTGGATCAGAGATAAAAAATTATATAAATACTGTTCAGTTTCTTGCACAGACCGATCGTTTAGTGTCTTAAGGCCTCAATGTATCGTCACGAGCCGCAGGGTTTAATTTGGTTTTGTCTGTGTATGTTTTTTTTTTCTCTCAAAGCCGTGAGTCCCATTGACTGCCATTATATGACAGACTGCAACGGTTTGAGTTAAAAACCTTTGTTTGTGTTCTACTGAAGAAACAAAGTCACCTACATCTTGGATGCCCTTGGGATAAACAGATAAACATCAAATTTTCATTTTTGAAAAAAATTATCCCTTTAATGAATATAGTTTGAATATCAATCATATTTAGCTGTGCCACACATGCAGCAGGGGGGCTAGAAAAGTTTCAGTAACATACTGATTGACTAAGAGACTGACTTTTGTTGATGAATATTATTTTTTGTTTTGTTTAAAAAACATGTTGATATTGTTTGTATCGAAATTAAACTTTCTTTCTCTTTTGTCAAATTCAAAATTAAAAATAATTAATTTAATAACTACCATTTCTGTCCTTTAGTGTGACTTAACGTCCTATGGTGTGACACACATAAAAGAACCACAGATTTGTTTTGAGCTCAAAATATCTTAAAAAAAAAGTTGAGTATTATAATAGGGGGAATAAAAATATCACTCGTCTTAAAATTGTATAATTTTCAGCAGTTTTGAACGGATGACAGGAACGTTTGTCTTAAAATTGTCCAACAAGTCATGGGGAAAACATGATGTTAATTATAATTTCATATTAAATAAATAACACTATATGAAAATAAGTGTCTAACAATGAAGATAAATCTTTAGTTTGTTTTAAACTTATCCAAGCCCAAACTGAAAATACCTACTGTAGATTAAATCTGATTCTAGGTTCAAACAGGCAGGCCTAGACAGATTGTGCCTTATTTAGACAGGGAAACATTCGTCATAGTTGCATCACCGAGACTTCATATTAATGCATGGACACCCTACTTGACACTAGGAGGGAACTGAATAGCAAAGAGATATTATTAGATCTGTGACACTTCATAGATGGATTCTATCTCTGAATTTTTTTCCCCTCAATATAATCTGCCTTGAACTGAATATGCAAAACTATCTGAGATGAAGCATCTACAATTTTGTAAGACTCATCTAGTCGCTCACATGATACTTGGAAAGAATCTCTGAACTCTCTCTGGCTTTATACGGTAAAAGCTGACACAGCAGTCTGCATAAAGCAATTGTTTTTGACCTGAAGAAATTATAACCAACATGTCATATTGTTATCAGCTGAAAGGCTTTCAGGGTAAAAAAGATTGACCTTTGGCTTTATTGCTAGTTACATCTGAACATATTAGTCCACCTTCCCACCACCAGAGGTCCTTCTCCAGAAAGCTGACTGGTTTCCAGACCAACTTTGATCACGTGTGTATTTTTTCAGTTGTGTGTTATTTGTTTGTAGTTATGATCAAACATTGTGAGTTGTGTCAGCTTTGTTGTTATTTTCAGAATTCTGCATGGATTCTCCTGGTAAATTGGATATTTTTCTGCTCTTGGTTTATTGTGATGCTTTGCATTATTTTCAGGATTTGCATATTTGATTTGATATTTTTCATCTTGGTCTGTGATTGTGGACCTTTCTAATGCAGCTTTCTGGAATGTTTGATTCTAATTGGTCAGTTGCTGCATTGAGAGGTTATAGTTTTGTATGAATTTGTATATTTGACTGTTGTAAATTACATACTTGTCATGGTTGGATTGCAGATCATTAACAATAATACTATTTAAAGTGATATTGTAAAATTGTTGTAGTGTTTTTAAAATGATTATTATTATTATTTTATGTCTGTCTGTCTGTCGTTTCTATTTTTCTGGTAGATTATAAAATAATAGAATAAGAATTGCTGTTCTGCAGGTTATACTTGCTCTTGAGCACAAGGTGCAGATTCCTTCATTTGTTTCATGCTCATGATAAGTTTGTGACCAGGTCTTAGGTCTCCAGCAGTGAATAATCGTGTAAATCAGGACTTGTTTAGTGCTGGTACTGTGATGTAATATTTCAGTCGCTGATACAATCTCTGACATTACAACTTTAGGTGTGCTTTTAGTGTTACCTTACCTTGTGCTTCTCATATCACTAACAACATTTTGTGTTAATGAATCAGTTGCCTACAGTAAAAAAGTAATTTTATTGCACTATATTGCACAACCCAAAAGAACGGAACAACTGAAACAAATATCCAATATTCTTAGTATCAGTTTTATTAAAAAAATATTGAAGAGCAATATATTTAGTTTTTAGCCCTTAAATTAGTTTGGATTGGGGAACACTATTCTAACTTATGAGAGCAATAAGGAAATGGGAAAATAAATGAAACAATATGTGTTATTGATCTTGCACTATCAAATATACATTAGGCCACCCTCATAATTTGATTCTGCAGTCTGTACTCAGGAGAGTAGCTCAAAAAACAAAACAAAAACAACTTTTTTGTGAACACAGACATTTTAGTGAAATCTATGCAAAGTTTTATGCATGAATCCCCAGGACTGATATTGTCTTTCGCTCATATGCGCCTCTAGCCAGGACTGTTTGCAAATGCACTGCGTCTTATGATGGAAAGATGCTTCATTACGGTTAAAAGGGAATGTGTGTTTCATTCCGTTGAAAGAGATAGAGATTTGTATCCTGTCCGGAGGAGGAGGAAGTTCTGTTCTCATTTGTCAATATATTTAGTTTTAGTTGACTGAGCAATTCCCGAGATGTTAGGAGGACTACCGCAGAGCCTGTGCAGCAATGAGTTTCTTCAAGTTCACTGATGAAGTCTAGGTATCAGAGAGAGGAAGGAGAGAAAAACAGCTAACAGGTAAATAATGAAAGTTTATCATGCATAAAGATAAAGGGTGTGTTCAACTGCAAAACAGATTAGAAATAGATTCAATTAATCAGTCACTTATAGAATATATAAATTGTCACAATTTAGAATATATAAATTGCATATTAATATGCAATATGTTAATATCACTGTAAAATAACTATGAATAAAATAACTATCCGCTACATGTGGGGACATACAGTGGAACGAAATGTCGTGCCTCGCAGGACCACGGTGCTACATAAATACAGACATACAACAATGAAGTAAAAAAACACTATAAACCTATACACTACTAACCTACTGACAGATTTAACTATAAGTATACTATATGTAAGTATTTACCCTATACAAACTAAAAAATAGAAGATAAAAAATACAAACTATACAAATACTTCACAAATACTGTACATGTGCAAAGAGAGAACAGAGCAGGATGATTTGTAGTGCCTGAGCATGTAAACATACATATATCCATGTTTCAGCAGATAGGGGTTCAGAGGGGGGCGGGGTGGTTTGAGTTTAGGGCTCTCACAGCCTGGGGGAATATAGTCTGGCGGAGCGGGCTCTGATGCTCCGGTACTGTCTTCCTGATGGTAGGAGCTGGAAGAGACTGTGCGAGGGATGGGTGGAGTCCTTCACGATGCTGTTGGTTTTGCTGGAGTATCGTGTAAGGAAAATGTCCAGGATGGAGGGGAGAGGGGCACCGATGGTCTTTGCAGCTGTGTTCACTGTCCGCTGGAGGGTCTTGCGGTCAGCAGCACTGCAGTTCCCGTACCAGACAGTGATGCAGCTGGTCAGCACACTCTCAATGGTGCCTCTGTAGAATGTGGTGAGGATGGGTGGAGGGAGACTTGCTCTTTTCAGCCGGTGGAGAAAGTGTAGGCGCTGTTGTGCCTTTTTGGAGAGTGACATGGTGTTGGTGGTCCAGGTGAAATCCTCTGTGATGTGCACCCCCAGGAATTTAGTGCTGCTGACTCTCTCCACAGTCGAGCTGCCGATGGTCAGTGGGGGGGTAGTCAGCGGAGTTTCTTCTGAAGTCCATCACAACCTCCTTTGTCTTCTCCACATTGAGGGACAGATTGTTAGTGCCACACCATTCAGCCAGCTGTGCCACTTCCTCTCTGTAGTGCGTGTCATCGTTGTTGCTGATGAGACCTACCACTGTTGTGTCATCAGCAAACTTGATGATGTGGTTGGAGCTGAACTTGGCAGTGCAGTCGTGGGTCAGCAGCGTGAAGAGCAGCGGGCTGAGCACACAGCCTTGTGGGGCACCTGTGCTCAGTGTTGTAGTGCTCGAGGTGTTGTAGCCAACACGAACTGACTGAGGTCTTCCGGTTAGAAAGTCCAGGATCCAATTACACAGGGAATTGTTAAGGCCCAGCAGGTTTAGTTTATTTATGAGCTGTTGTGGGATTATTGTGTTGAATGCCGAGCTGAAGTCAATGAACAGCATTCTAACATAGGAGTCTTTATTTTCTAGGTGGGTAAGAGCCATGTGGAGGGTGGAGGAAATTGCATCATCCGTAGAGTGGTTTGGACGGTATGCAAACTGGAGCAGGTCGAGTGTGTTGGGGAGGCTTAAATAACAGAATTTAAATTCTATTTTCACAACACTATGTGTATAAATATATATATATATATGTGTGTGTGTGTAGGTATGTGTATATATATATATACACACACACACATATATACATATACATACATACATATATATTTATTAGTATATACATACATACATACATACATACAAAAACACATTAAAATAATTACAATTAAACTTTATTTTATTGTTTATATGGTTAAATGATGTGGGTTTTTTTGGATAGCAGTCTGAAAGACACAAAATCACTTCCCTTTTTAACACTGTTGGGTCATTTATGTTTAATTGCTTGTGCTTTCCCTCATTTTTAAGTCGCTTTGAACAAAAGCATGTGCAAAATGAATAAATAATGTAAACATTTTTCATTATTCAACATTACTAAGTGCCAACATTTGTCAACAATACTGATGCCATTGATATTATGATGGATGAGCCATTTTTTCAATTACAAAACTGTGAACCACTGAATTCATCGCTACCAACGAACAAGCTAGTAGTGAAACAATGCGTAAGAAATCTGAACTGTTATAATGCTAAACTACATACAGATTTAGCAGAGACAGAATCATGCAGAGATAGGCCATAAAGCATTACCATACGGTGCTTCGAAGCAGCAGTGAGTGACAGCTCGCTCCTGCCTCCTGGCCACAGACTGCCATCTCCTCCCTGCTGCTCCTGAGGCTTTTGTGCTCGGCTGTGATCCGGGGATCCGAGATAATGTTCTGTTTGCTCGTTCTGGCTTTAACATGCCCAGTTGTCTCTGTACCGCCAGGGGGTAGCAAGCGGAATGAATAGAGAGCAAGCCCATGTTAAGGTTCTTCCCTTGGGGGCTGGCACTGGCAGAAATCATGTGGAGCGACAGCCGCACTGCTATGAACACTAGAAGGGTGATATATAGCTAGTTTGTTCTCGCTTTTCAACTATTTCAAATGCTGTACTATGTCTATTTGTATACTTGGGCTGCTAAAGTGAGATGACTTAAATGTAATTTATTTTAGGGGTATTCAAATTGACAGGAAGTACTAGAGGGTCTGTTTAAATTAAAATAGAATTTAACTGTTAATTAAATCAAAATGTGAAATATTTGATAATAAAATTGATAATTAATAAATACATTTACATTACATTTTTAAATTTACTTTGTTTAAATTTAAATAAATATATATATATTTAAATGAATATAAATGTTTGTGATTAAATAAATAAAAAATAAAAAAAAAAATCAATAAATCTTCATCTAACAGTACAGTACTATAGTAAGTAGACCAAAAAATGACTGTTTCAGAAATTTAAAATTTTCCATTACACATGGCATATTGATAATATTATTATTGATAATATATAATATTATATTTTTCATAGTATTAATGGTGTATTTATAAATGAAAATATATGGCTGCTGTTTAAATTTCGGGATGGGGGTCATTCATACAAGGATGATCATATTTGGGGGTCTGTGGCATCTAAAAGGAAAATTTTTTAGTGCTTTCTTTACATTTAATGCTTTTACCTAATTTGACTTTTAAAATGGCTCTTCTGTGTGATTTCTAAGGACTGGTCATAAAAAGAAGGCCAACACAGGTGTTTGTGTTCAAAACACTGCTGTTGCCGTAAGACTTTTGCTTATCAGTTAATGATGGAGGAAAGCCTTTTTAAATGCAAATTTAAAAGTCATTTGCGGATCACAACTGTGGATTTCTTCCCATGGTTGCTGCTTGCATCGCTTTTTGACGTATCCCAGTGGAAATGCTGCTTATTCAGATTTGATTGTTTAAACAGTAATCTAACAAACTGCTGCATTAACTATTCGCCAATTTTTACATTCAAAGAAAGATTTTAAAGACAAAATTGTTGTTGAATAATTACATTTTACATTTATGACAGATGCTTTCATCCAAAGCTACTTGCATTGCATTCAAAGCAGGCATTGTATCAAGTGCATGCATTCCCTGGGAGTCAAACCCATCCCCATGTTGCAAGCGTCATGCTCTACTTTTCAAGCTGCAGGAATGGACAGTATAGAATAGAGTGCTTCAGGATGACATTTTTGTTTACCAAAACCCAGAAAAGTGTTAGTATTTCAGTTTCTGGTTTCATTGTCCTGAAGTCAGTGCGTTTTTAGATTGGGTTTTGGATTCATGTCTGAAATGAGGTCTGTGGTGAACAGGTCAAGCTCAGTATATTAATGTGTTTTCTTCTATGACATAAAATATATCAGTAACACCCCCTTTTTTTTGTAAGCTTTTACTTGTCTTGAAAAAGGCGGTTTCTAACAAGTGTTTAAATGGGACTAAAGAGGTTGTGGACATTAGGTAAACATCATCATGGCGACATCTAAAATCTCACTAGTTATATATTTATATATATTTTAATAAAGACTTAAAGATTTGTCCAAAGCTTGGTAATGGCAGTTGAAGTCATGCAATCGTGGTGTAGTTCATTAGCTTTTTACTTCTAGCCATTGTATTTTGCTTAAAAACACAAAGTACAAAATATTTAAGTTGTGTTCATTTGTAAAGTTTATTATGATGAACAAAATTTGTAAGAATCATGCACATTTGTTCGCCCCAGAGCTTATATTCAGCATTAATCCAAAAGTCAATGGAAAAATCTTATTGGGTTTTTGTGGAGGGAACCAGGGTGATGCAATCGTTTGAGTTGGCCTACAAAAATACGTTATTCCTGTAGCACTTCAGAATGTAGCCTACACAATAAGAGAAAGAACATGTATTAAAGGGGTCCTATTATGCTTTTTCACTTTTTGAATTTTAGTCAGTGTGTAGTGTGTATGTTTGGGCATAAAAAGATCTACAAAGTTACAAATCTCAAAGTCCACTCCAAAGAGAGATATTAATAGGGATATACCTGTAAATCCCTTTTCAAGAACTACAACGAACGGCTTGTTTGGACTACAACGTTGTTTTGCTGTATTTGTGACATCACAAAGTGGCTCATTAGAATATCATTCAAATAAATCCCGCCTACAGAAATTAGAACGGTTGGCGGGTGGGGAGCACGCTTGGTTGAGCACTGCACGTTTCAAAATCTAAACCCGGTGCGCGTGTTTTTATATCACTGTAAGGAAACCAACTGTCTTCAGAACATTTTGGATGTCATTTTCATTTCATCTTGCATATAATGTCTGATAAAGCAGCGTTTGTGAGCAGAGCTCTGCTTTGTGTGCAGCGTTACCGGAGAAACCTCGCTCTCTCCTGCTCCAATAGCGCCTCCTGCTGGCAGAGAATTAATTTGCATATATATGCCGCCACAAATAGTGTAACTCTGTGGGACTATGGTATAAATAAATTCAACTGTATAACAGTTCAAGTTATAATGTTAGAATTAAAGAACAATAAACATAATACAGTACATATTACCGTTGCACTTATTTGACTGTACATAGTAAATGCAGTTATGTTTAAACTGTTGTTGATATTCTATCTAAAACATGATTTAGCCAAAAAAAAAAACAACAACAATAACATTACCACTTTAATATGTCTTGCAATATCCGTGCGTGCAAAGGTTCTGCGCGATCCTCAATATTGATATAGCAATATAGACGAACTTGCTGTTTTAGCAAGGGGCGGGGCAATACTGAAACGCCGTTCGCCAATCATAATGCACTTGGACAGCTAACCAATCACAACACATTTCGTTTTTCGGAAGGCGGGCCTTCATCAAAACTCAAAACCGGAATAAATCAAGCCTTTTGTGCCAGGCCGGGGAGAGAGGTATTGTAATAATGTAAATTATCTGAAAAATAATGCGATTCTTCGAACCACCAAGCATGAGAGCATGTTCTAGTACACCCCCAAAACAAAATCAAGACTTTGTAAAAGAGCATAATAGGACCCCTTTAAGAGAGTAGATGGTCCACTTTGATTTCATGTTGACTTAAATGCATTAAAATCAAGGGCACTTAATTTCAAAAGGAAACATGTGGCAAACTTCAGTTAATTCTACAGATTACTCACAATTAATTGTTTATCGACTGCCCTAATCTTTATCTAAAGCTACCTAGTCAGCTCCAGTGTTTTGTCATTTGTCATTATCCGTCCTTTATGATGACTTGACCTGCCTGGATGTTGACGAACTGTGGAGTCGTCTAAGCCGCGACAGCACAGCTCAGATGGGATAATCGGTTAATCCATTATCTGCTTAGCCACGGAGGTGACTGGCCATGTGTGTGTCATTGGCTCTTATTTAATGATGAAAAGACTTTTCACAGAGAGCGAGGACCAAGAGGCGGATTTTCAAGGCCAGGGTTCTGTCGGCTCCAAAAACCCTGCAGTGTCTTTTCCCCTGGACTATCCTTGTCTGACCCCTCGACATGATGAAATACTGAATCAGGGCTGCCACTTATGTGCCCTATTATTGACAATGGTAAAGATCAAAGAAGAAGAAAATCTTGTAAATCCTTGTTGTGATTGCTTCTGTGGCAAAACATGTTTTCTCAGTTACAAAATGCTGCATCTTGGTATTCACCTTTCATCTCCAAATCCATCTCTCCAAAGTTTCACGGCGAAAACACCCTGAGCCAAACCGTTCTTAGAGGCCTGACTGTCAAAGTAGGATTTTTTTTTTTCCCCTTCAGGAGGGATTTTATATCTTTTCTCAAGCCTTCCCTCAGTCACACAGTTTGACGTCTCTCTTTCGTAGGTAACGGGAGTCGTGCCTTGTTGCACAGAAGTCATAGCGAGAGGTGTGAGTGGGTATTTCTCAGTCAGTCTCAGTCTCAGTCTCAGTCAGATTAGTATTAGCATTGGATTAGCAAAGGGTGCTGCCTTCACAAGCTCCTTGTGTGTATCTCCTAAATGTAGCGTTGGACGGTCATGTGTGCAAAGCAATGCCTATTCACACACATATGTTAATACTGCAGGAGCCAGTTGGTTGCAGTTGAGCTGTGCTACTTCCTTGAAACGACTAGAGCACGTTAGCCTTTAGCGGCTTACTTAGTCTGTGACCTGTGACATGTCTCAAGCCCACTTGATCATTTCTAAAACCTATTTTCAACAGTTCTGACTGCAGGGTTGCCAGGTTTTCGCAAGAAAAACCTGCCCAATTCCTTCTCCAAACTAGCCCAATCGTGTTTCGAGGGGGGTCCCCCGACCCGCCTTTCAGGGGATAAAACATGTTTTTTTGGTGGGGTTAGCCTGGTAAAATTTACCAGGGGCTAAATATCACGTTATTGGGGTCACTTGAACCTACAGAAAACATCCAGCTAATGTTCAAAAGGTTTTTTTTTTTTTTTTTTGGAATTTCAACATATACAAATGAATAATGTTTAATTAATAAAGATTTCTGTTTCTAATAAATACTTAATTTTTTTTTTTACTTTCTATTCATCAAAAAATCCTGACAAATATGTATCATGATTGCCACAAAAATATTACCGAAGATTTGAGTAATGACTGTTGAAAATTCAGTGCCATCACAGGAATAAATTACAATTTAAAATATATTCAAATGAAAAACAGTTACTTTAAATTGTAATTCTATTTCAGATTAGTTCTGTTTTTACAGTATTTTTGAATAAATAAATGTAGCTTCGGTCAGCAAAAGAGACTTCCTTCAAAAACATTATTTTATTTTTATTTTTATTTTTTACTGAGCACAAATCTTTGAACAGTAGCGTGTGTGTGTGTATAAATATGTGTGTGTATATATATTCTGAAGCTTAAAATATTTATATGGTAAATGTGTCACTAATATATTTAAGTAGCCTAATATTTAATTTATTAAAAATGTTTTATTTTTTATTAACAAACTGCACCCTTTAAATATGTGACTTCAGAAATAAAAGTGAATTTATTTTCTACTGGCTCAATAATGTAAAATATTAAGAAACTGTTGTTTGTCTCTTTTTTATAAGAGCTGTGTGTGTGTGTGTGTGTGGTGTACCGCTGTGCTATGATGATTTAATAACAGCCCAGAGATGATTTCACTAGCACAGATCAATGTTGAGCGGCCGGAGAAAGAAAATTATTACTCTGCACTCCCAATACCTTTTACTAGAGAAGCCTCTCATAGCATCCCATTGCACCACTTTTATAAAACTGATGTGGAGGGGTGGAAAATCATATAAAAATGCTATTTATTTTTCATCTCCTCTTATATTACACCTGTGCACTTCTCTCCCCTTGTCTCCCCGAAGGTTTCAAGGTATTGTTCAGGATGAAATGCAGACAAATGCAGTGTTTTCTGTGTGCGTTGGCTATATGTGACCCTGGACCATAAAAATTGAATAAGGTTCATTTTTCCAAAATTGAGATAGATTGACTTCATATGAAAGCTGAATAAATAAGCTTTCCATTGATGTATGGTTTGTTATGATAGGACAATATTTGGCTGCGATACAACTATTTGAAAATCTGGAATCTGAGGGAGCAAAAAAATCGAAATATTGAGAAAATCACCTTTAAAGTTGTCCAAATTAAGTTCTTAGCAATGCATATTACTAATCAAAAATTCAGTTTTGATATATTTAGAGTAGGAAATTTACAAAATATCTTCATGGAACATGATCTTTATTTAATATCATAATGATTTTTGGCATAAAAGAAAAATCAATCATTTTGACCCATACAATGTATTTTTAGCTATTGATACAAATATACCCCAGCGACTTAAGACTGGTTTTGTGGTCCAGGGTCACATATGTGTTTTGACATTCCATTATACATTCAGAACCTGTATGGGTTGTGTAGTTGGTATAATACGGACAACATTTCTTAAATCTATAATATTAAAAATGCAATGATGGATCATCTGAATTTTTTCCCCCGGAAGAAGTACAGTGTAAATTTTAAATGTGTATAATTCAATTAAGTTTTCTAAGTAAGCAGAGCAGGCTTTGACTAAAAGCCACAAAACTTCCATTGTGATTTTATGTTCTCTTTAAAATTCAATCATTTCAAAACAAAAAGGCGTGATTTAACTATATAATGCAGTCAAGGAAAGATTTGACTTCTCTGAAGAAAGCCGTCTTTGTGACATGGACAATGTGAGATTTAACACGCCATTCAGAATGCAAATGAACTCTCAGGTCCTTTGTTTGAGGTTTGACGTCCAAAGCTTGATTGCCAAAATTATTTAATTGTTTGTCCTATTCTCCATGAGTACAAGTGAAAAGAGGCTATTATATTTGTATGAATTTCCAGAAAACAGTATTCATGCAGGTTATAATAGTTGACAGGCAATCATTTTGACATTGTTCAGAGAATTGGCATCATCTGGCAAATATTTACCTGAAATTACACAAGTTCACAAATTATGTTTGTAAACTTGAGAGCATATACACAGAGACTCAAGATAGCAAACATCTCATCCACAGTTATAAGCTTCCACTGCACAAATGAATATTTTTAAATGTGCTTGAAGACATTAATTATTCATATAGTTAAAATCTTAATTCCCATGACAGTGACTGCTGAAATCCAGACTGGCCTACAAAGAAGTTATGTGATGTTGCCTTTAAACATGGTAAGGAACATATTGATTTGATATGACAGATGAAAAATAATGGATTTTTTTTACCCCACCTATTTTATATATTTTTTTCTTGTTCTAAATGTTTTTTATTTTATGTATTTAATGTCATTTAATTCTATGAATTAATTAATTTTATTAATTTTTTTATGTAATTTGTATTCAAGAATTGTCTTAAAGGTACAGTGTGTAAATATGATTATTTTTCTTATTATTATTGTTTCTCATGTTCCAGCATCCCAACCAGTCTGACAGCAGCAACACTAGATTTTTAATTTTTTGGTCCATGCAATAAAATAATTTGGGTCCAATGTCATTTGGACACCTTTGTGTTCATCAGAAGAAATTCAACCAGTTTAAAACCACATGATCGTGAGTAAAAATTACAGAATTTAAATTTTTAGGTGAACTATCCCTTTAATATATATATTTTTTTCCTTTCCATTACGTTAATATATCTCCTTTTATTTAATTTATCAATTTTCGTTGTAAAATTGAAATCTAATCTTGGCCTTTTGGGAAGTGCTCATCAAATCATCCGTAAGTGGCCATATTCAGCCACTGCGTGATTGAATCAAAAATATATTATCTGCCATTTGCACTTCCAAAGAATATTGTGTGTCTAAGTTCCTAGTGTGTTTTCAGACTCTTTTTCAGCCCGGTCTTCGTCTGGGCCCTTTTGGTGCTTTTTCCAAATGATAGCCTCTTAATGTGCTCAGCACATAAGATTATGACTATTGATCTCACAATCATTAAATTATGTCCAAGGTAGTGCATCAAAATTGATCCATGCAGTTCTTTAGATGAGTAATGGGCTTCCATCTTCGCTCAAGTTTCACTATACACTTCCCTTCTCCACCACATTCCTACCCTTAAACACTTTGAACTAACAGTGAGGTCTTCAGGTCATTGTCTGCATCCTTGAGATGTGGTCTTGACATCAGACGAGTTCAGCAGAAAGTCGCTTCATTTCCACAAGAGGTCTTTGTCCCGGGAGCTCTCGCTTCTTGCAAACAGCAGGGGGTCCCGAGTCTCTTGAGCACACATGCGTTGGTATTAAAAGGCCGGAGAGGCGCTTCTCCAGCACTGAGGTGAAGCTGATATTACACGCATTAGTCGTCTCATTAAACGGCTCCACGGGGAGAGACGTTGTTTGAGCTGTTTTAATTGAAAGAGAAGTCATGGGAAGGAGCAAGGGGTCCATGTGAAGTTACGCTGCAGTCTCTGCCCTGGAACGGAGGACCCAATATCCCGATGCTAGGCAAACAAGATGAGCTATCTGAAGTTTCACGGCTGTGTAACCGATTAAAGTCAGTGGCCGTTGTTACAGAACTTCATTACACAAGTTGGTTTGATTAAACTTCATTCGCAATTACGACTGTTTGTGAAGGTGTTTGTTTAACTTTAGCTTGACGCCAGAGGAGTTCGTTAATTGTACTGGAAGTTGTAGCTCGGCCACGATTTGGGTTTAAGTTCCTTCCGCAACCGTTCTGTAACATTGCGTAAAGTGAAGTGAAGTGACATACGGCCAAGTATGGTGACCCATACTCAGAATTTGTGCTCTGCATTTAACCCATCCAAAGTGCACACACACTGTGAACAGGTGAATATTGTAACTTAGTTAAACTTTAGTTTTAGTTAATTGAATTGGGAGTTGCAGCTTGGTTGTGATTTTGTCTTGCGTTCTTATGAACTCTTGAAATCTCATAAGCTCACTCACTCAAGAATTTGAGTGGCCCTTGGTCCCCAATGGATATTTGACCCCAAAAATTAAAATTCTGTCATTGATTCCTCACCCTCATGTCTTTCCAAACCTCTATGACTTTTTTTATTCACAAAAGTCCTTCCAGTTTGGAATGACATGAGGGTGTGTAAACAATGTCAGTTTTATTCCTGGCTGAACTATCCCTTGAACCTGTAAAAAATGAATACAATGTCAGTGGTCTTGTAATTATGATAAGAGGCGACTGAAGATCCCAATGAGCAATATGTTAGTTGCACACCTGTAATATCTCAATAAACTGACCTCCAGTCAGACACTGGTCTCCAATAACTTACTGGGTGCACAAGTATCTGATCTGACTGACCACAATTTCCTGTTGTGCTGTGCGAACGTGTTAGGACTTGGCATGCGGGAAGAATTAAAATGAAGTTCTGGAGGAGTTTTGAAGATTGTGGTTTGCGATGAGAGTGAAAATATATTATGAAAATGAATATTACCTGAGGAGCTTCAATAAAAAATAGACTTTATATTATAAAACTATGAACTATTAAATATAGTCAAAAGACCGTAAACATCATATATACTGGTAAACCTCTTTGTTGTGATGGAAATTAGGGTACTGAGGTATGGATGTAATTTGTTTAAAAAAAAATGTAAATGCATCATTTTCAAGCGATGAATATGTTGAAATTGTCTCTGGTTATTTATTTTTGTTTTTTGATTATAGTCAATGAGTGAAATAATCATAGAATATTTTTCAAAAAATAAATATTGGTCTATCTACATAAAATGTAATATTTAAATATTTGTATGGATTTAATAATGTTATATTTTGTAATATATGGTATTATTGAGTATATTTTATCTTAAGCAATTAAATTTTATTTTGAACATTAAATATCTTAATATAATGTCTTGGACAATCTAAGCATTAGGAAAGTTTGAATGTGTCCTTTACATAACAAAAAGAAAAAGATGAAAACTGTTATTTTAATCATAAAAGTGGCTATAGCTGAATTTCCTACAACTGTGTAAAATACTGTAACTTGGCTATAAAAATCACATCAATGGAAGAAACATTGTATGGTATTATCTATAACTTTATGATTTGCATTTGGAGGTTGTTGAAGATTCCAGACATGAAGTTTAATCAATAAGCTGAGAACTAATACTTATACATAATGCATGAATTTAGCACCACACAAAAATCTTTCTTGCCCTCTGGTTTGCCAGAGACATATTGAATCCTTAATAGCCAGTCCATCTCTCTGGTGATTACAAAACTTTTTTTCATAAAAACTCATAAAAATACAGTTGCTAATTCCCTACTTTACCATTTTCACTGTTTTCCAATACTGGCCAAAGAAATATAATTAGCTCACGCTTTCTTTTTTTTAAGCAACGCCTCTTAAATTGTCGAACTCGACCCAGCAGGCTTTGAGCTGGCCAATTAAATCTATTGAGTAACCGAGAGATGTTCCCTACATGAAGGAGAAAAGAAGAGTGGATGGCACATTGCATGCTTTGATGGTGGACAATCACGCTTATAAGAGTTCTTTATGACCTTCCCGATGATTGGATGAGCGTGGTAAATGTTTGAAACCTTCAGACACAGAGTACATGTTACACACATTCAAGCTGTAGAAAGGCCTCCTGGTGGCTGTAACTATTGGCAGGTATGTGGGGGGGACGACTTCCCACCTCTCGCAGCAACAGAATAATTTGCACCTACAGAATGGAGCTTTTCAATCCACAGCCTCCTGCTGTGTTCATTAACTCTGCTGCCTGACACTAGTTCTGCTTTTGCCTTTAAGTTTAATACTGTATATCTATAGAGTGGGGGCACCAAAGTTTGAGGCCACTGAGGCCATGCTTATATTTTGTAGACCTATGATTTAATCATTTCTTTATTTATCAAATGAGAGTATCAGCATTAAAAAAATAAATAAGTAAAATTAACATGAATTTCTCTTTTTTTTTGTATTTAGTTTGCCACCTCTTTGCTTTTATGACAGTAACACTCGAGCTCCAAAAGTTTGTGTAAAACTTGATCATGTTTTCCAGCATAATTTGAGAATGATCCAAAGAACATCTGTGCTTTTTTGTAGTTACAGAGAATTAGTAAAAATGTATTAATATTTCATATTTTTATTTGAAGTGTTACATTTAAATATAACTGTTATTCTGATGTCTTAGGCTTTGAATCCCAGATTATTAATGTGTTTTCAGACTCCTATTTTATTAATTACATAATGAATATAAGTATTTATTGTATTAATATTTATATTTAAATTAATTATTGTACACGTGCGCGCGCACGCACACACACACGTATATAGCTTTTAGTATGGATATAACTTTTTGTATATTAGCACTACATTTGTTTCTGCACCACTACCTAATTTGTATAATCCCTTTCATGAGCTGAAACAGACAGCACTAAACTATTTTGATATAACTATATGATTCAACTCATCCATATCAATGGACTTTAACTGCAGCGGCTGAATATCTTAAACTGGGTGCAACTGGATGACAAGCATAAAAGTATATGGTAATTATACTATATATGAAGCATTATTATGTACACAATAGTAGATTTTTACACATTTCTTTATCATTGTATGTCCTTAGCTTGAAACAGCTCCACTTTATTTTACCCTGCTAAGCTGTTTTGGGAGCTGAGAAGAACAGATGAAACGGCGTATCATGCTGTGTCTGTTTGCATTCAGAGGAAGGGGGAAAAACTACACACAGTTGACTCTTGTCCTCTCATTGTAATACTGATCTGAAGCCATTCTAGTTAGCATGGAAATAAGCTGAGGCTGTCTTGCAGAGTTATGAGATGGGGAGTGACTGGCTGGGGGCCGTGGGGGGTGCACATTGATCTAAAGTTATTAGGAAGTACATTTGAGATGTGCTCTCTCTTACTCACACAAACAACTCACACACTCACAGCGATTGTTGTTAGCAGTTATTATATTTCGGCTAGAGGAAGGCTGCTATCTAGGTCTAGCACTCTTCATGTTTTATGAATATTCAAAATGCTAGAGTATTTGTATTTAAAATATTTGTTTGAAGGTTATTGAATGTTAGTAAAATATTTTTTGAAGGTTTTTGAATGTTAGTAGTGTTGGCCCATGCAGAACTTAATGCTCAGGTGTTGGTTTGTGGTTATTAGTGCGTAGTTGTGTGTTTGCCAAGACATTCGTAGTCCCGCAGTGCTAAGTGATTGCTATGTCTCAAAATATACAATTGTCCACAATATTGCTAATATAGATGTTATAATATATTCACATAACTAAAACTTAATTGAAATATTTTTGGCCATTTTATGATAAATTTGAATGTAATCTATTGTACAAAACAGATCATTAAAAAAATATTATTATATATATATATATATATATATATATATATATATATATATATATATATATATATATATATATATATATATGCATTTTTGTTAAATGTAAAACTGTGTGTGTGTGTAATATATTTTGGCACTTTATAAAAAGATCTGTTTGTAATTTGAAAATATATTTTAGTTACAGATATTTTAGAAAGAAAAAGTAATAATTGGCATTTTGGCATGAAATTACACCATACCTATTTTCTAAAAGAATGCTCCTGATACGATAGATAGGTAGATACATACATAGATAGATAGATAGATAGATAGATAGATAGATGATAGAGTTTTCTGACCAAAATATCATAACTCTAATCTCTAAGACTCTAATCATTTAGTCTGCTCAAATCCTGCCCCTTTCTCACAACAGACTGCAAGGATGAGCATGGGAGATTGATAGTGTAGTGAAGGCTCATGGACTAGAGTGGGTTGGTATGAAGGATGAAAGGGCACCTTTCTGTGTTAATGAGGCATTGATTTCCACATCACTAAATAATGAATTCATAAATTAGGTCTTACCATAAAACACTGTAACTGAAATCTGCCCACTCAGGGTGTTTCTATCTTATAAATGAACCATGGAGTTGACTATAAGCATTCTTCAACTAGATCTTGCATTCTCTTCCTCACACACATACAAATGAAAAAAAAACAACAACAAAAAAACCAAGCAAGGATTCACTCAATGCAAAATGCAATGGGGATTGTGTGCATCTATGTATGTGTGTCTGTCTGTCTAATCACTGTTATACTATTATAGTACCATTAATGGCATTACAGTAGATTTTTGGCCATCTTAGACATGATTACAGCATTTCTGAACCCATAATACCGCAAAATATTGTCTGATTAGGCAGCACACTAGGTTTTTGGGAGATAGCCTTATGTAATTTATTACTTTTAAATACCTGTAATTCATGATTTTAACTGTTGGTATGTTCTACAAACAAAATTTCCATGTAATTTATAGGCCTATTTTTTAAGCAATCTGTCTGTCTGTTTTTTTTTTTTTTGATAATTGAAACTAATGTCTGTGAAATATTTAGCATAATAAGTGTTCTTGGGCTATATTTGAAATACTTGGCTTGATATTTTATGCAACCCCACAGCATTCATACATTTTTAAGTGTGTCTTTAGTGTCCAAATACTTTTTGGGGCCTCTGTATGTAACACCGTGGAAAACAATGAAACTAGAGTGGTCTGGAACCTCTCTCACTCATTGCTCAGGGGTGTTGAATTACTTTTAGGCACCGCGCAAGTGCGCACGGTATCGCGCAGTGCACTAGAGAGCGTCTCCAGCGCGCGCTGTAGTGTGTAAACCATCACTTCACCAGTATTTCTGGCAGACAGGTCTAGGGACCTGGGGGATATTGGAACCCTCTCCTCGTTCATTCGCACCCACTCTCCTCCCCACACACCCTGCCGTAGCAGTACAGAAAGCCAACAATCAGACAGCTGTCGACTGGCGGCTTGAGTCGCGGCGCTGCATCACCGATGCCTGGAAACCTTCAGCTCTCCCGCGCGCGAACGGACAGCGAGTGTGTGAAGTAGTGACCGCAAGAATGGACCAAAGGAACTACTTCGCCGTTCTGCTGCTTGCTTTTCACCTTCAACTCACATTTGGAGAGTTCTTTCCAGGCAAGTTTGCATTCTGTTCTCTATCTTTTTGGCCACTTTGCGGAGGTTGGCGAGCTTTGAATGCCGAAGACGGGATGAAACTTTAATAATTCTATCTTGTTTATTAATGACGACTGGAGATATAACTTCCTGTTATAACGTTAATGTTGCATGAATACGAATTCCAGAAGATCTGCTGTTGCTTTATTTATCGTTTGTGACTTTTTATAGTCAAATCATAGCCTGCCTTTTAATGAAGGATCTGTATCGTTATTCTTTCATGTGGAGACAAGCGTAATTTTTACCTGAAAGATGACTGTTGTCCTCTTTAAAAGTATTGTATTATAGGCTATTACATATATATTTATTATATTTAAAATGACTATGTGTTAAGGTTATTCTATGCTCAAGCTGTATATTATAAATGACACCTCAGACTGGATTAAGAAAAGTTTCTCAGTCAATAATACATACTTAGTGCGCTCATAATTAAGAGCTATTTGTACTTTGTGACTGGGATAATTAATTGTATATTTTTGCGTCTGTCAGCGATCGGTTTGGGGAACTGTTGAGCACGGAGATTAGATCTGAAAATAGTCTGGGACTCGGTCACCGTGTGCGCGCCGCTGTGAAATGACTGCAGTTCATCTCTCCGCCGCAGGGTGGCGCTCTGGGCGCATCCAAACCTCAACCACAGCATCCCTGCTTGAACCGTGGGGTCGCTGAGAAATTGTCCGAGAACAGGAAAGATTGATCCGTTTCTTTTGGTTAGGATATGATAAATATTTTTTTTGAAAAGCATATTTTCTTTTTTTTTGTAAATAACCCAAGATTATAGCAATAATGATAGACCTATAGCTTATTGATAAAGAGGATTTCTGAACAGAACCAAGCAAGTTTTCACATGCGTTTAGAAGAACTTGTAGCCTATAAGACAAAATAGAGAACTGTCTATTTTTATTTTACCTGAAAGATTAGAAAAGTCAATTATTTTTAAAATAGCTGTTTAAATGCTTAAACAAGACCAAGAAGTATTGTACATTAAAACTTAATTGATGCCTTAAATTGAATTAAAGTGATGAGTTTCTTACACTTGTTCACTGTTAATTTAATTACTGATTTAGAAAATTGAGCTGAATCTCTGAGAACAGAAATATAATAAGTTAGATCGATGGAAACAAAGTGTTGATGGGGATGTGTAATAAATGATAAAAAAACAACTAAATATTTTAATCAATTGTTTGAGCTTAAATGTTTTAATTATGCTCTTTATTAATTAGGTTTATTAAGTTTATTAATTATCACCATTGCATTGTTTCATAAGTGCATTTCAGCTTTTGGCTTGAGGTCTATGTGCTAAAGA
Organism: Barbus barbus; assembly: GCF_936440315.1. NCBI lineage: Eukaryota > Metazoa > Chordata > Actinopteri > Cypriniformes > Cyprinidae > Barbus > Barbus barbus. The sequence continues at coordinate 28,362,585 of NC_136741.1, read as the reverse complement.
CTAACAGTTAATCAACAGACAACCACAATGGACACACATTAACATAGAGTTCACTAATTTACTCCTTGGCCTTGATTTACTAAAACCAGGATAATTTCACAGGACTTGCAGAAATATCTGTAGGCTTTGCTTGTTTGACACATCTCATGTGCTGTTGACCTGTTGAGCAAATACGATGTGCTTCTGTTATATCTTTCGTGGCTTAACATGTACATTTAATAAGCCCCCAGACCAGTGTTTTAAAATAGCTTTTAGTGTCACGTCTGTAGCCTGGCTCTTGTCGCGAGGATAATTTGTGTTCCATTCTATCTTTGCTTGTAATTTTGGCAGGGCCAACAAGACTTTCTCTGTGCTTCAGTGAACAGCTTGACAAGTATAGGCCTATCTTTATTCACCAGTCTGAGGAAATGAAAGCAAGGCTATCAGCGTAAAAAGACACTATCAAAAAAGTACATATTTTTTTGGATGTGGTTCTATGGTGGTACTGTAGTATTCTTTGAAGCAGCATTTACATTCTATGGCGTGTGTGTATGGTCGTCATTTAGTGCCATGATAGGCCTATATATCAAAGTATCATGGTTTTACGGTCTAATTCCACTATTGTACCATGAGAGCCTCAGGGCAAATGGGGCGAAATGCTTCTATCACATTTATTCCAGATATTGATGGATGTCACTTTATTGATGTTTACTTCATTTAAAAGCTGTTTTGGTGTGCAACTGGTGCAGTAAGTCTACATGTTTGAAGCGGTTGATTGTGCTGCAATTGATTTTAAAAGTGGCGGTTATCCCACTGAAAGATTTTCATTTGGCATTTAATTGAATATCTTCAGCTGGCAGCAGAGAGACAAAGAGGGAAGACCTGACATGTCTGACTCTCAGCGTTTCTTGTCATCTTCCTGTCAAAAGATGTCATGCTTTCAGAACTGTCTTCTCTGTAAAAGTGATCTGTCTTTATGTGATGAGAGTATGAACTTCTGTGGTGATGTACAGTACAACGGTTTGAGATGGTAAGACTATGATACTTTGGTATACGCTACCAGGTTAAAGGTTTGGATACACCCTCTCACTTTCTCATTTTTATTATGACTATTTTGCCCATTTTAGAACAATCAAAACAATATTATTGTGTTCTTTCTTGTAGTGTTCCAAAATTTCAGCAAAAAGTGTTACATTTTATATTGCATATTTAAACACTATTGAAGAATTCCCATGTGTGTTGGACACTTGTTGACTGCTTTTTATTTACCAAAAAAAATTGTTTTTTTAAAAATAGAAAAAATTTAAAATTCAAACGTATTCATATTTTGTCTTGAAAAGTAATTTCAGGCAAGCAGAAGCTTTTATAGACAACATGTTTTTAAGATCACGAGAAACAAGAAAAGTGTGTCCAAACTTTTAGTAGTGTATATTTTGGTACTATATTCAAGTACCAAGGTATTACCTCACTCAGTATTTAAATGTATTTCAAATAATTTCATCGTATTACTATTAAGCTTGTTTGAGAATGGAACTTTCTTTCTATAATGTAGTTTTTAATTGTTTTAGGCTGTTTAACGTCACCATTTAGATGGCAAAAAGGATTTACCGAACAAAAAATAAAAACATCTGGAAAGTTTCTTGGGCCCTGTGATGAAGAGGGCCCTCTATGTTCCTGTTCACCGGAGGCAGCGGTGAGGCAGCCCACCCATGTAAATTTATCCCCAGGCCCTGTCTGTTTTAGCAGCGGCATAGTAATTTATTGCAGGGCCAAGTTAGTTTATCTAACTCAGATGCATCAGGTTTTTTTTTATTTGCCTGGCAGAATTTTTAATTTCATTGAGGTTGTGAGGAGACGCCTATTATTAATAAGAATGATTAATTAAAACTAATGAGAGATCATATACCCTGAGGGAGCTGTGGATTTGTCTCCCTCTCTCTCTCTGTCTGTCTCCTGCTCTCTGACAGCTACTCATTTGCAGCTCAGTGAAGTCTCTTATCATCCGCACACTGCCAGACTAATAGCTAATCCAGAAACTGCCAGACTACTGGATAATCCAGTTCACCCAGTGTGAGTTTCTTAGGGCTTCTAGATTAATTTTCATATCCTTGAGCATGAGGTGTTTAGGAATACATGTATACCTCTTTTTGTGCAATGTTGCTTCTTTTCTAATATATTCTGTTCAACTTTCCCTTTACTATGTCTTTCTGAAGGACTGACTGCTTTTCTTTGAGTGTTTACTGCTGTAGTTGAGGGATTCACTTATTGCATTCACTTATTATTTGTATGCATTTAACCCTCGTAGCTTTGAATGGATTGTATATATGTTTATAAATTCATATGCAGTCATATGATTATTATTTCAAAATGTCTTAATAAGATCCATTGTTTTTGTGCAACCGTATAGGTCATAAATCTTTTTCAGGCTGTGACACCCTACATTTTATAGTAGAAATATGTTTTTATAGATGAAATGTGTTACTTAGAAATAAAATATAAATAAAAATAAACTAGAAATAAATTTGAAAAACAAAACTTTAACCAAAGGTAAAATTAATATATAAAATATTATATTAAAAAAAAATATTTAATGTATGTAATAAAATAACATAAAATAAAAATATGAAATTTAATATGAGATAATTGGCTAACTACCTTAGTTGTTTGTCATTCTGTGTAAAATATTTAGTAAGAATATCTGTGGTAGATGACAGCTGAATGTCAGTTGAAAGTAATATTAAAGGTGGACATTTTAATGATTTTTTCTTCTTTTGTAATAATGAGTGCTTATGAATGTTCACATTAAGACAGGGAACGTGTGTATTCAGAAATTTCACATTGATTGCATATGACATGATTTGTCTTAATAATTGAATTGACTGAAAAATTTGCAGAAGATTCAAAATTATTTCTACACCAACACTGTCCACTTCCTACTTCAGCGTGTTATATTTTTGAATGTTTGCCAACACTCTGATTTACACACATTAGAAATGGCAGAGATGAGCCTTGAATGCACGGTCCAGTGAGTAAAAACTCCTTATAATGAACAGAATGCTCATTCCTTCTCCAACCACTTTGTCTGAGCCCTTGAATGAGACACTTCACCCATGTCTAATGGCTGCCCCGTGCTGTAACCCCATCTCTCTCCGAGTCAAACAAGAGTAAAAAGTAGTAAAAAACCACTGAGTAAAATGGAAATAAATGGCGATCGAAACTTAAAAGGAAAGAAAAAGAGTTTTAACTTCATTGAGAGTAACCGCCACATATTGAGTGAGTGAATTCTCGCCGAGGCTGCCAGGGCTAAATGAGCAGGCGAGTCTGAAAGCCTCACTCCGTCGCAAGTTGTATGGAAACAAAACGAGTTGCCTTACTGTGACGGCTTCCTGTTTTGTTGTGATTGCCGCTCTAGACCGAGATGGAGAGCCTGTCTGAGGGGGTGGAATAACAATGCGAGAAATCAAGGAGAAATGAAACGCTGAGAGCCGCAACTGAGAGATAGACTGAAAAGAGCGAGGAGGGAAAGGGGGAAAAACAACACTTGAAGTGGACGAAAAAATGAGACACCTGAGAGGAGCAACAAATGACTTTGCAAGGGCTGTCGGGACATAATGGATTTCACACACACACACACACACACACACACACACACACACACACACACACACACACACACACGCACACATGCACACGCACACACAGAGGACCATGATTATTTCCCGTGTGTCCATTAGAAAGCGCCAGGGCCGTAATTGTTTTCTTTGACCTGCTTGTTATCGCCCTGCTCTTGGGTTGCCAGGTTTCAGCGCTCCACTCTTGCCCTCTGACAAGCTGTCACTCAGCGGCCTGTTTAGTATTCAAGCGAGAGCGAGAGAGAAAGGAAGACTGTCAGAGGTGTTATCTGCATGACTGTGCTGGTCTAATCCTCCCCACTTATTCTATTTGGCTGACTAAATGACAGCTCAATACTGGAGTGTGGGCCAAGTCCACTATAAATGAGACGTCTCCTCCTCGTACTGTACAGAGAGCAAAAACCTCTGGAGCAGCCATGTTTAATATCCAAGGAGTTATTCGGAGCCACACTTAGTCAGTATTTAAAGTGGTACTTCACCCGAAAAGGAGAAGTCTACCCTTTTCATTTATTTGATTTTGCTCAAACCACATTTTCCCTTGTGACATACTTTTTTTTTGCGGAAAACAAAGTATATATATATATATATATATATATATATATATGTGTGTGTGTGTATGTATGTGTGTGTGTGACCCTGGACCACAAAACCCGTCATAAGTAGCAAGGAATTTGTTTGTAGCAATAGCCAACAATGCATTGTATGGGTCAAAATGATCGATTTTTCTTTTATGCCAAAATCATTAGGATATTAAGTAAAGATCATGTTCCATGAAGATAATTTGTAAATTTCCTGCTGTAAATATATCAAAACTTAATTTAATTAAGCATGTTACTCTGATCTAGTCGTATGCCAAGAGAGAACATGAAAGCGAGATCTTCCACTCTTCTTCATCCATTTCTCCAGGGCATAAACATCCGTTCCCCTTCACTCAGCACTCTCCAGCAGGCTCATTCAGGATGGGCAGAAGGACCCTCTCTGATGTCCAGGGTGTCAGGGGATTTAATGTGTGATAAAAAGTAATTATACTTTTTTCTACTGTGTGTGCAAGGCCGGATTTACAGACATTCTCTCTGAAAGATTCATGAGAGTTTAAGAGGAGAAAGAAAGAGAAAGAGGTTGAAAGAGACACTGCTCCTGTGGGAGAAAAAAAGAGACAATGTCAAAGAGAGACAGAGAAGACGGGAAGATGTGAACTACTACAGCTAAAGATATATGTTAAAATGAGAGAGAGAGAAAATCATGTTTTATATATAGCTGCATTGTGCATTAGGACACAATGTGAAGTATTCACTGATATGAGGTGTTTTGAAATGTGAACCACTTTGCAACTGCTCAACATTTGATAAATTACGGCACTTGCTTAAAATATTTTTGGATGGAATTAACTATCTGGCCTGTTGTTGTTTTTATTTACCTCTGTGTGCGTTGGAGATTGAGCTGTTTTGTTGCCGTAGCATGTGAGGCTCAATTACAGCATCGTTAAAGAGACACAGGCTCATTTGACGCCCCATCAAATCACTGTCAGTCTCCGTGCGGGGCTGCCATCGTAATGCTCTCAGAATCAATAGAGCAATAAAGAGCTTTGGACAAAAACAGCGAGGGACTCATTTGAATGTGACACCTTACACCTCTCTGTCCTGAGTACAAGCAGGGGATGGATTTCTATTCACGGCTGTAAGTGTCTCAAAGAAAGCATGCTAAGAGATTCCCACTTAAACCAAAGCGTAAAAGAGCGGAGGGAGAGGGAGACGGGAAATAAATCAAAAGATGCTTTATGATTATCACTAAAGTTAAGAGGTGTCATTAGGCACAGAGTGAATCATAGAAAGGGTATTGTTAATAATAATAATAATAATTACAATAATAGTTCTTTCACCATATTATGTAGTCAGTGAGCTTAGAAAAATGCCTGCTGTAATTCTTGTCTTGTCACAGCTCGACTTATTTTGGGCTCATAAAAATGGCTCTTAAAATTAGACTTCAGATGTGTAACTGTTCTTTTTTAAATTAAGAATTATGCAATTAAGTACATGACGATGTGCTGTATTGTGGATATAAACATAGTGAGGTGCCTGCAATGTGTACATCTACAATATATTAGTGATGCACGATATCCGATATGCCGATATTTTTCAAATCATTTTGCCCGATACCGATATATTTCCTTTTTGTTTGGAAACAACACCAAGTCTCTCCTGTGCAGAAATGATAAGCTAAATATTTTTAATTTTGGTTAGTTTTTAACAATAACTTATTTATTAGAATTAAATAAAGCATAATGAAGGTTTTTTTGACAACACATTGAAGCTTTGTAAATAACTGTAAATAAACTATATATATATATCAATTGCTGCATTTCCCCCCCCCCCAGAAAGATGCTGTTAACCCTAACATTTTATTTCTAAGATTTAACATTTGTAGATGGTCTAAAGCAAAAGAGTTGTAAAAATTCTGAAAATCTTTTAGAGCTTATGATTTGTTTTAAAAATAAAACATATTACACATTAATGAATAAATCGGTATATATAAAATTATTTAATTTACAAGTGTCATGTTTTTTAATTATTATTTTTTTTTCATGCAAGCTATAGCTTCTGACCTTTAAATCAAAACAATCTCATTATTTTATGACATCAATTACTGCTATATTTAATCCGAAACAGTCTAAATGTTACTTGTGTAGGCTATTTTACTTTTAATTTAATTAGAAGTAGGCCAACAGCGCCCCCTACAGATTAAAACTCCTTACCAAACGGGCGTTAGCACCCGGAGGAGGCTGCCCTGTTGCTGCTGCATGTGCTATTACTGTTTACTTTATCACACACCGAACGCATCGTTTTGTACAAGATTAAATGCAGCAATCCAAAAGAGTGAATCTAATCATCGAGACAAAACTTGCTTCAAGAATGTGCCACACTGCTGACATAATCTAATCACTAGCACACCCTGAGCACATGTGAGTTAATGTATTTCTCTTATCGACAAACCATATTGGAATAATTTTTCATATCAGGCTGATGCCGATATTTAGGGTAAATGTACCTATTAAGCTCACCAAAATCTACATTGAGACATGTTTAGTGCACAAGATATTGGTTTCAGTACAAAAAGTTAAGTTAAAGTAAAATATTAATCTCTCACACAAAAATATAGTCTCTTAAGGCTGGAATACACTACATGATTTTGCCCCGAATTTCCACAGATTTACAGTCTGGAGAAGTTGAGGCTAGTTGCCAAAGATCAGAGCCAATCTGCAAATTTGAGTTGACAGAATCCATAGAAAATCGATTAACTTGACTTAAAGTGACAACCATCAGTCTGTTTCTGAAGTATTTACATAGACGTTCAATGTGGAAGAGCTTGAAGAGAGCACACTGAGCTTAATTTGGAGCAGCAACAATTTTTAAGAAATTTCATGCAATATTTATTAAAATTACAGGATTTTTGCTAAGTAAATAGTCTAGGTCATGTATTAAGTTCATACATATTTTAATATGTAACAACTATCATTAACTATCTATGAAATTATACTTTTTCTTATTGATGTCACACTGAGTCTGTGTGATTTTCATAGTCTTGTACCCTTTAAGCTCACCTTAAAATAATATGAAATATAATATGAATTTTTAGAATTCTTGGACTGTTATATTATTAACCAATCAGCATTCAGTACTGGGACTATTTGTTTTATAAATGTATGTAACCAATGGTGACAATGTATGTTGTTGCACTTCTAGCAGGGCTGTAATGCTACATTCAAGTCATGTGATCATATTTATATTCTGAACGACATCATAAAATCATACGTTTCTGTTTTGCATCTGTGTTTACAGTGTGTCAATTAAATAATGACGGTGGAAAGAAATTGTTATTGATTATAATATGTTGTAATTGTCAATGTTATGGTATAATATAGTTTGTACGCATTCTGTGTGTTGTATTCAGGGCTCGAATTGAGGGGGATATCCCCCTGGTCGAAAAAAATGACAAAAAGCATCCCCTCTGTAAAACCACCATCCCCTTTGGATTATTAATTTTGTGTATTACGTAAAACTTATCATGCACATGAAATGTTCAAATTCTCTACTTATGATCATTTACGAACTGAATAACGCCGATTGGCCAATCAGAACTTGGTACTGTAACAAGTTGCACACAAGTGGAAGAAGTTTCGTCGTTTTTCGTGCAAAATGGTCATTAAAATTAAAATTTTTGAGACCAATTTTGTAATCATTGTGTAAAATTAGTCATCCTTCGTTGCAGTAGTGCTAAAAAGGTTTCTTTGTTGTCAGTATGGGTAAAAGGAAAAAATGCACAATGCATTTATGACTTCTGAGCTTGTAAGTGCGAACTTCCCAGGAGGACTTGATCACAGCAGAAGCTCACTGTTTATAAGCAGGATCGAATTGAATCGGGTGTAGATGTTCCTCGGAGAGGGAATGAGGGATGAGGGCTTGAGATAAAGAGGATGAGGCTAAGGTTTTCTGGCAGAGTTTTATTCAAGAGGTGGATGAGAGAGAGAAAGAGGAAGAGGAAGGTGTTAGCTATGATTCAGATGGTGCAGATCTGGAGAGCTGAGCAAACATCATATGGCTGGCATTGAGAAATATCCTGTCCTTCTGTTTACTCTACAGTTCTCTCATGGAGAGGAACAACTCAAAGAAACCTGCACAGATATATGCACGCACACATACGCAGTAATTGCCATCAATGAATCCATCAATAAATTCAGTCTAATTGGATTGAGATGGAGAGTGTCTTGAATGTGAGTTTAGATTTGATTAATTGATAATTAAATTCGTTATTATGAAGACAGATTGCATATGGTTGTAAGCAAATCCTAATTTGAATAGTGTTGGAAAGGTGTTGAAGGACCCCATTTTGGTCCGGCTGTTCATTTCTTTATGTGGTAATTATACAAAATCCAGCTGTTTCTTCATTTATCACTTTGAGCGAGGCTTTATCCCTCAGTTTAGTAGCTGACTAGTGACGATCTCCGCAATTTTTGTCTTTTGAGTGTGTTTATTTACATTTATTAATGCAAAAATACACACATATGTATTAAATACATTTTTTTACAAATATTTAAAATATTTGTTAAAAATATATAAAAAACACATTTATATTTATATTAGGGGTGAGTGATATAGCCTCAAAATTATATCACGATATTTCAAGAATATTTGTGATTAATGATATTTATGACGATATACAAAAAAAAAAAAAAAATGGAACAACGTTTTATTGGTGATTGCAGCTGGCAGGCAGCAGCAATTGTTAGTGCAAACACAATGAAGGGCATTTTCCATCCTTTTCCAGAGAGCTATACCGTCATTGATGACAGACTACCTAATTCGGAGTATAAATCTATTGTCATAATGTGGCAGAAGCAGCATTATAGTGCAATAGTAGTGACCAGTGTTGGGCAAGTTACTTTAAAAAAGTAATCAGTTATAGTTACTAGTTACTTCTAAGAGTTAGTAATTGAGTTACATCATTATAAAAGTAACCAGTTACCAGGGAAAGTAACTATTGCATTACTTAAAAAAACAAAAAGTTCAAATATGTTTAATAGTTTGGATGCCTCCAATATTAAATGTTAAAGGTGCCATAGAATGCATTTGATACAGTATTTTAAATTGTTCTCTGATATCTACACAGAAGGTATGTGGCTTAGGTAAGGGCAAAAAATCTCCAGAAACGATTTTACATGTCCATTTACAACCCTAGGATTTCTCCCTAGAATGAAACGGTCTGTTATTGGCTTATTTGGCAGGGTCATGAATAATAATGAGCTCTGCTCTGATTGGCTGTTTCACAGTAGTACGGCTCATCAGCAAGAAGGAAGCACAGGGAGGAAAATATATATTTAAATACTTTCTCTCGCAGTTATATCGTCGGGTAATTATACTGTATATAAAACGCGGGCATCAGGGAGCCCTTATTAATATGCGAGGCATTGAAACTGCTTTTGAACGATCCATCGATCGCGTTATAGTTCACTTTCAAGAGACGCGATCACACAAACTATGTTTACATTATGGAGCAACAGTACTTACCACACATTTCACAAGATCAGATGCTTGTCAGTGGTGCTCAGGATCTGTAAGTCATTCGCCATCATCCTCATCTCTCCTTACTGAGAGTGAAATCTTATGTACTGTCACAGGCTACCGCTAGCAAGGAGCTAACCATGTCCCTTTAGTGGCTCGCGTTATTTGCTTTCTGTGCCTTTCTGAATACAGACACCAACCCATCCCTGCACTTCACACCCCCTGCACGGCCTGGAACATAACATTTATTGTGTTATTTTCGCTGTTGTCCGCGCTTGTTTATTTACAATACCTGCAGAGCTTCTGATGGTTCGGCCGGCTTAGAACAAGGACGGGTTTATGCAAATGTTGGGGGCGTAGTGATCCTGACTGTTGCGTCACAGTCGGTGTTATGTTCTGATTCGCCTGTTTTTCAGTGGTCTTTTTTAATCACGAGATTTACATATGAAGGAGAAAACTATGGTGTTTGAGGCTCACTGTATGTCATTTCCATGTACAGAACTGTTATTATTTAAATATGCCAGGGTAAAGACAGTTTTTCATTCTATGGCACCTTTAAATGAATGAAATGGACACTCAAGGAATAAATTATTATTTTTTAACATTGTACACTAATGCAAAACAACAATTTAAAAATACTTATTTAACACTGAACATTTTTTAACAGTCCTAGCAGACATTATACCAACAAAGAATTTAACTTAAAAAGTTAAATACAGCAGAAGGGAATTCTTTTAAAACATTAGAAAATATTACAGATCCCAATTTGGACACTGTGTGAACGTTATAATAATGTATTAATAGAGCTGTTGTAATTATTATATTATTATTGTCTTACTCTTACTTTTTAATTTTATTTAACAGAGCAACCGTAAAATTACAATACTGGTACTAATGTTTATGAATGTTGATGGAGCTTTTATTTTGACGTAAACCCGCAGGAAGTCCTCAGTGCTTCTTTTTGTTGACAACCTCAGATTTATAAATGATTCTCATTACATATATATTACACACATATATACATAATATAATATATATCTGTATATATATATATTACATGTGTAAATTAAATTAATGAATGAATGTGCAAAAAATTGTAGACAAACATACTAAACAAACTCATTAAGCTACTAGTTGTTTGCTGAAAACTATCTGACCATCCTGACCTTAAATTGTGGAAGAGTAAAGTATTTTAACATCACTTTTGGTGTGTACACACAATAATCCTGTCAATCTAATAAATAAGATAATAAATGAACAACCTTAGCTATCCAGACCCATGAGATAAAATCTGACCCTCGTAAATCACTGCTCATCCGAGTCCCCTCATTAGCCATTAGAAACCCGACAGTCTGCCACATTTTGCCCCGCACCACGCATTTGATCCACAGAAGGAAACGTGTGGGCAAATGTAACGAGATGAAGTGCCATTAATTGGCTGATCCAGCTCTGCACTGAAAGTTCTGTGCTTTTGTACTGCAGTTTGTTTTACTGTGTCATTGTTTCACTCATGCGGCTTCTCAGAGTTGCTTGGCCTTTTCATCCACCTGTTGTTCAATCCAGCAGGTTTCATATTTGCAAGAACTTACCATCTTAATCAAAATAATCACTTTTTACTGCATATTTTCTTTCCTAATATAATAACCTACTTCACTCTGAAATGTCACATTACAGAAGCTGTGACTTCTGGTTCATGTTGACTTTAATTCCTTGTATAAACAGTATAGCGAGTGCAAGACAAAAAAGATGAGGAAGATAGCAAGGGCAGGAATATTTGCAGAGCGCAGTGACCCAAACATAATGAACTGGACGGCTCTTATGTCAGGGCTCTGTCAGAAGTCAAGAGAAGGGAGAGACGAGTAACAAGACCCCACATGCATTCATTCTCCTTACATTTCCTTCTCCAGAGACACCATTAACCTTTAAGGGCTGTGGTGGACATCCAACACATACTTTTGGCTATTCGAGAGGGAGGCTTTGTTCCCAAGTGGAAGATTAAAAACGCTTTTAATTGGTGTGGTTAATGGCGATTTGCAGGAGTGGATTCACGCTTTGGTGCATTATTTGGACGTTGTGAAAAGGTCTTCCTCTAGAACCGTGTGTTAAAGGATTTGGGGAGGCTATAGTAAAAGGGTTTAAATGACAAAAAGAAAGTTGTGCACACTCTTTTGCAGTGTTTAAAATGTATTGTGAGCAACAAACTAGATAAAGAGCAATTACAAGGTGGAAAGTGTAACTGTTTGCAACCTTTTTTGAATGCAAATTATGCATGCAATGATTTGTACGGCGAGTGCAATGTATAATGTAAATAAATTGTATATGTATGTCACACATTTTGCTGACATTTTTAATATTTGGGGGAGGCAGAGCATGACACAGGATGAGCTATGGATGTACAATATTCAATGAGGGTTTGAGCTAAAAAGCACATAGTTCAGAATATATATATATGAAGAGTTCATTTGCAAAAACAGATTCTCCATTTTTAACAATTCTCAGAAATCGTGTTTTTTTTCATTGTGCATTGCAATTAATCTCAATCAAACTTTTAGTTTATATGCAAAAAACTAACTCTTTTTTATTTAGTATGTATATATATACTAAGTGCTTTTTAGCTCAAACCCTCATTAAATATTATACATCCATAGCTCATCCTGTGACATGCTCTGCCTCCCCCAAATTCTCATTGAATCATGAATCTGTACATAATCATTTTAAAATAAATATTAAAAATGTCAGCAAAATGTGTGACTTTCAGATGCATTGCGTTGTTTTCAAGGTGTACTCCGATGTTCATACATCGATTTAGCCTGTGCTTTAAGATAAATGCTCTGCTTTTCTCATTTTCTGGTGGCTACTTCATCTCCCGCGAATGCGAATGCAATCGTCTTTTCCGGCTCGCCATTGTTCAAAGTGACAGTGTTAATTTGAATGTTTTCCCATTCTTTCATCTTCGCACATTTACTCCTGCTGACGGCCATTAATTATGTGAAAACCAAAGCCATCGTAAAAATGATGGATGAGTTACGCTTTCGGCATGACAGCGAGATGCCAGAACCCAACAGGAGCTCCTTTGTGTAGAATATTTGCCTTGATCGCCGCTAATGTGAAGTATTAAAATTATGACTTTTGACCTAAATCCAGCAAAGCACCCCTCATTATTTGAAATAGCAGAGTGTTAGGCCACTTGTGGATTGGGTGGAATTACATGGAATTTTGGTCCTTGTTAAATTGAACTTGGAAATTCATTGAAAATCCAGACATTTTTCTGTTTCAATTTTTAAGTAGGCCCTATACAGGTACATCTAAAAAAATGTGAATATCGTGAAAAAGGTAAATATTTCTTGTCACTCATTTCAGAAAGTGAAACCCATATATTATATAGATTCATTACACATAGAGTGAAATATTTCAAGCCTTTATTTCGTGAAATTTTGATGATTATGGCTTACAGATATTGAAAACCCAAAATTCAGTGTCTCAGAAAATTAGAATATTACATAAGATCAATAAAAAAAGGATATTTTAAACAGAAATGTCAGGCTTCTGAAAAGTATGTTCATTTCTATGCACTCAATACTTGGTTGGGCCTCCTTTTGCATGAATTACTGCATCAATGCGGCGTGGCATGGATGCAATCAGCCTGTGGCACTGCTCAGGTGTAATGGAAGCCCAGGTTGCTTTGATAGCGGCCTTCAGGTCATCTGCATTGTTGGGTCTGGTGTCTGTCATCTTCCTCTTGACAATATCCCACAGATTCTCTATGGGGTTCAGGTCAGGCGAGTTTGCCGGCCAATCAAGCACAGTAACACCATGGTAAATGAACCAGCTTTTGGTACCTTTGGCAGTGTGGGCAGGTGCCAAGTCCTGCTGGAACATGAAATCAGCAACTCCATAAAGCTTGTCTGCAGAAGGAAGCATGAAGTGCTCTAAAATTTCCTGGTAGATGGCTGCGTTGACTGTGGACTTCAGAAAACACAGTGGACCAACACCAGCAGATGACATGGCAGCCCAAATCATCACTGACTGTGGAAACTTCACACTGGACTTCAAGCAACATGGATTCTGTGCCTCTCCACTCTTCCTCCAGACTCTGGGACCTTGATTTCCAAATGAAATGCAAAATTTACTTTCATCTAAAAAGAGGACTTTGGACCACTGAGCAACAGTCCAGTTCTTTTTCTCCACAGCCCAGGTAAGACGCTTCTGATGTTGTCTCTGGTTCAGAAGTGGCTTGGTAGCCCTTTTCCTGAAGATGTCTGAGCTTGGAGACTCTTGATGCACTGACTCCAGCTTCAGTCCACTCCTTGTGAAGCTCTCCCAAGTGTTTGAATCAGCTTTGCTTGACAGTATTCTCAAGCTTGCGATCATCCCTGTTGCATGTGTACCTTTTCCTACCCAAATTCTTCCTTCCAGTCAACTTTGCATTTAATATGCTTTGATACAGCATTCTCTAAACAGCCACACCTTTCAGTAATGACCCTCTGTGACTTACCCTCTTTGTGGAGGGCGTCAATGATTGTCTTCTGGATCATTGCCAAGTCAGCAGTCTTCTCCATTATTGTGGTTTCAAAGAACAAGAGATACCCGGAATTTATACTGTAGGGATGGTCATTAATTGAAACTCAAATGTAAATATTCTAATATTTTGAGGTGCTGATTTTTGACTTTCATGAGCTGTAAGCTCTAATCATCAAAATTAAAACAACTTTAGAAATGTTTTACTTTACATGTAATGAATCTAAAATATGTGAAAGTTTCACTTTTTGAAATAAGTTACAAGAAAAAATTAACTTTTTCACAATATCCTAATTTTTTGAGATGTACCTGTATATAGTGTCTGTGTGTGTGTATATATATATATATATATATATATATATATATATAAGGTTTTACTCAAATAGTTTGACCTTACTCATGCAAGTACCTGGAAATAGCTCTCGGAATTCATTGACTCACTCTTGGACCCAGTGACATTGAACTGGGAGGTTTGCTCGGGGTTTGACATTAGAGCTTTCTGAGTGCTTGAACTCTATTAGGGGTTTTGTTTAACCTTAAGCATAAGATCTAGTGAGACAATTCTATTTTGCATTATACAAGGTCTTCTTTAGTGCTTTAATAAAGAGTTTTTCTTTAAATGTGGCTTGTTGAGATGCCATCTTTATCTAGATATTTTATTTTCGAAGCTGCGGTGGAGCTTAAAATACACTTTGAATGCATTAGAGTCAAACCTTGTATTTCTATATACCAATGCACCCAATCTAAAAGCAACCAACATGTTAGAGCTATTAATAGGAGCGCTGAGAGTGATCCATATCTCAGGGTCTTTGAGTTTTGAAGGTACACTAGTTTTCACAACTTTCTCTTTTATATTTTATAGGTTATTTGTGAAAGATTTTGTAAAATTGAAAAAAAAGACTTGGCATTATGTTTGAAAGTGATTTTAAAGGGTTTCAAAAGTATTTGCAGGGGGTTGTTTTGTACTTCCTGGTTAAGAAGCCTGCTAAAGCTATTAATTTTCTTTATCAGCATGAAGATGGCAGACTATGATGAATGCTGCTGGTGTTTTGCCGTTTCCACCCTCTCCTCAGTGCTCCCTGCAACTCCCCAAATACAATATTTGACTGTGTCGTGTTGATTGGCAGTATCCTTCCTCACAGTGTTTTGAATTTTCTGCTGTTGGTTTAGTTAGCAGGAGATCATGCCTCGTGTTTCGTCAAAACCAAACATGCCAATGTATTGACCCTTTTATCCACCACTCTTTGTTTTTAATTGTTAAGTTTCATTTAGAGAACCACAGACATGTCTATTTCTCGCTAGCAATAATACACAACTCCCTAACAGCTTTTACTATCTGATTGTGCTTTTAATGCACACTAACTGCTTTTTATTTTAAAGGGTTAGTTCACCTGAAAATGAAAATTATCCTGTTATTTACTCACCCTCAAGCCATCCTAGGCTTTCTTCTTTCAGGCGAATCTAACCAGTGTTATATTAAAGATTGTCCTGGCTCTTCTAAGCTCGATCATTGCAGTTAGAGGGTGTTTGTGTTACACAGTCCAAAACACGGGATCTGATCAATGATCAGTAATTCCCTTGAAATGAGCAGTTTGGTTAATATATGCCCAGAAAAATGTGATATTCTGAGAATGTACATTTCTTGCCAGGTGCACTGTTCCTCTTGGCTCTCTCTGCAGTCTATTAGAGACCGAGGGTGAGTTATACTGTTCGGTGAAATAGAATCATGGACAAATAGAATCAGGTGGGAAAGAAAACTAAAATACCATTAGTCGTAATTTGCCCCCATCAGACCTGCATTCTGTCTCTATCCACTGTATCATCTATCACTTCTCTTTCTTTCACAGGCCTCGTGTGCACCTGCGTCTGGTCAATACCCCCCAGCCATTAGTTGATTTATCATCATTATTGTCTTTTCATACCTGCGGTTTATTTGATGAAGCTTTAGCGTGCCAGGCTTCCAGCCACTATAATGGCTAACTCTCCTTCATCGGGACTGTAAATATATTATGTGAAAAAGCTGAGGATATAAAGTGAATGAGAAGGTGGGCGGGCGGGAGGGGATAAAGAGGAAAACATCAATCTTTTTAAACCCTTCATGTGACATAAGTGTAATTCTTCCTATATTATTTGTGGTGCTTTCGATGTAAACATCTTTGTACAAACCTACAAGTCTAAGGATGGATTCATCTTACGGATTCAAACCTGTAGCTCCGGAGTTAGTGAGGCTTTTTGAGCAAAAAGAGAGAATTGTGTTATTTTAGTACTATTTTATTAATATTTGAAATTTAAATTCAAATTTCATTTAAATTTTCATTTTAATTTGTTAATTTTTTTATATTGTTATATGCTTTTGTCATTTTTCTGTATATTCTAATTTTTTTATTTCAGTTTTAGTTTTAATTCAGTATAGTTTTTACTTATTTCCAGTATTCTTTATTTAGTAAACTGAAGTTCTTAAACTTGTTTCAATTAGTTGCCAAGGCAGCATTTCTATTTTTACTTTGAAGTTTTACATCTAATATTTATATTTAATTTTATTTCAGCTTTTATTTCAGTGAACAAGCATGTTTCACGATAACCCTGCGTATTTGTTTGTGAATTGTAGGGTAAACGTACCTATTAAGCGCACTTCCATTTTTGAGATCAGATTATAAAAATAAAAAAATTATTTATTATCCTACTTGATGTCTTAACCAATTAATGTGTTTGTTACTGTATACCTCCTATAATTTCAAGTCAATCAGATCATTGCACACTGTCTCCATGTGTTCACACTGTCTAGCGGCCTTTTTGAAAGCTGTCTAAAAACTTTCGCCAAATGAGGAACCCCTTAAATGTGTGTTTTTTTATGTTTAAGACTTTATTTTGGGTATGTTTCACTTCTTATTGTATAATTAAGAGATTAATATTCAGACTTTTGCATATTATAACCTTGAACTTGGATGTGGGAACTAATTACATTAGATCCAAGAGATAGTTTTAGCAACACAGCGCAGATGCTACAAAACACAGTTAGCTGACTAGCTGTATAAAATTGTGCTACACAAAAATGTGCCCATTAAGCACAGCCAGACTTTTTGAATTTAATGATGTATATTTTAATTGAAATGCTTTTGTCATTTAAAATAAAATTTAAATATTTTTGTGTGCGAGATTAATATTTTATTTTAACATAACTTTTTGTACTGAAACCAATATCTTGTGCACTAAAAATGTCTCAATGTAGATTTTGGTGAGCTTAATTGGTACGTTTACCCTACTTAAACAACCACATAACAACCATCTTAGCAAAGACATAGCAACACACTGTCAACCATTCACTATTCACGCAGTGTGATGGTGAATTTTGCACAGGTTTTGAATGTAAGACAGCAGGCCTCTCTGCAGACATTTAGTGTTGGACAGAATTTTATATAAACCTTTAATAAAACCTATATCGTATGTCCCTCTTCGGAGCTCATAAATGACACAGTGACATTATAAAAGTCTGTTGTCCTTGTATGTGTGCTTGATCCCACACTATATTCATTAATGCAACTGTAACATTGTATCAAGGACACTATTTCTGCAGACACAGTGTGTGTGTGGACGTCCTCTCTTTATGAGCAGAGTCAGTATCATAGCCTCAGAGCTTTATTATTAGTTCTGTGTTTGATGTGTCGTACATTGCAATATTGCTGGATGACTATCATAAAGCTATAACCCATTATATTTAATATATCTTCATTCATTCTTGCTGGTGAATGCAGTGACGGTCTGTCATAAAGTACAGATAGCGTTAGCCAAGAAAGAAAAAACAAAAATGAGATCTCTCCGAGTGATAAGATCAGGTGTAAAGAAATGTGGGATTTTCTGCTTGTTTATTGTAACACCTGTTTAATTTTTGAAGCAAATTTTATTTTTGGGGCTACAACCATATGGAAGCCTCAATTTTACTATGGTTAGCAATTTCGTTGGATTACTGTGCAAAAATGATGTCCTGCAAATAATGTTCATGAGTCAAGCTGATCAGTTTTTTGTATCCCTCCACTTTCCTATGTCCCTGATCACAGACTGGTTTAATTTATTGAAAAGGACGTGTAAATCTGCACTGACACACAAACCCTCATATAAACTCATGCTTTTGCCCTTCTGTCGTGTACAAGTTGCATCCAAATGTCACCTGTTAAAAACAAGTTAAAGCTTCATGCAAATTATATGCTAATGTCCCTCTCCCCCTCCCCCCATTCCAGTGTGTAATTGGTCCACGGCAGACGCTATGTAAATATTTTCTTTTACTTTTGATGCGTGTCATAATGGCGGGGAGACTAATTGAGTTTACTCGAAGTGTCGCCTGGTTTCAGCCTCAAGACTGTCAACAGTGCACAGGGAGTGTGACAAGGGAAAGTGGATCTCGTACGCTAATGACATGTTGCACGCCAGCGAGTCACGCATTCGCATGGCTCCAATCTAACAGCTAAAAC
The DNA here is from genome assembly GCF_936440315.1 of Barbus barbus. Lineage (NCBI taxonomy): Eukaryota > Metazoa > Chordata > Actinopteri > Cypriniformes > Cyprinidae > Barbus > Barbus barbus. The sequence goes on along the minus strand of NC_136741.1, from coordinate 28,343,934 downwards.
CCACGACCTGAGCACTCTAGGCTGCATTTACGCTTACAGGGCTTACTGTCTGTAAGCATATTGCAGGATAGGGATTCAGTATTTTTGAAACCACTGCCATAAAATTGAAAAAAAGGAGAATTTGTTCTGGCCTGAACCATAACAAATAAGGAAGTATGGGTTGAAAGGTTTAATTTGTTTTTATTTTATTTGATGGACTAAATTCTTAAGCTCATAATCAAATTAAATAATTTTATTTTGTAAATGTATTTTTTTTTTAATTCAAGTGAAATGAAATGAAACTAAATGTTATAAAGTAAACACTAGCTATTTCAGAAGCCAAAACCTGAAATATGTTTACCATTCTATGTTTATCAGACACCTTCAATTATTTCAGCCTGATTTGCTTAATTCACAGTTTATTAAATAATTATAAATATGGGTAAATATAGGACAGAACACATGCTGGGTTGTTTTCAACCAACAGTTGGGTTAAATGTTTAACCCAACCTTCTGGGCAGTAACTCAACCGCTAGGCCTAAACAACCCAATCGCTGGGTTCGTCCATATTTTACCCAGCGCTGGGTTGTATTTAACCCAGCATTTTTAAGAGTGTATATTTTATATATATATAAAAAATATATATATTTTATACGCTCAGACGTCTTCAGGAAAAGACGAGGCCCTTTTCCTGAAGACGACAGATTTTTCTTGATGCACTGACTCCAGCTTCAGTCCACTCCTTGTGAAGCTCTCCCAAGTGTTTGAATCGGTTTTGCTTGACAGCATTCTCAAGCTTGCGGTCATCCCTGTTGCTTGCACAAGTTGCCACTGGAGTCCTCTTCCACTCCTCCATGATGACATCACTGAGCTGGTGGATGTTAGAGACCTTGTGCTCCTCCACTTTCCATTTGAGGATGCCCCACAGATGCTCAATAGGGTTTAGGTCTGGAGACATGCTTGGCCAGTCCATCACCTTTACCCTCAGCTTCTTTAGCAAGGCAGTGGTCGGCTTGGACGTGTGTTTGGGAAGGCACTGACAGGCTGACCCCCCACCCCTTCAACCTCTGTAGCAATGCTGGCAGCACTCATACGTCTATTTCCCAAACACAACCTCTGGATATGACGCTGAGCACGTGCACTCAACTTCTTTGGTCGACCATGGCGAGGCCTGTTCTGAGTGGAACCTGTCCTGTTAAACCGCTGTATGGTCTTGGCCACCGTGCTGCAGCTCAGTTTCAGGGTCTTGGCAATCTTCTTATAGCCTACGCCATCTTTATGTAGAGCAACAATTCTTTTTTTCAGATCCTCAGAGAGTTCTTTGCCACGAGGTGCCATGTTGAACTTCCAGTGACCAGTATGAGAGAGTTCAAGTTTATTTGTATTGTGCTTTTTACGCTACAAATCATTGCAAAGCAGCTCTACAGGAAATTAAGTTTCCACAATATATTTATATATTGCAGAACCTTAATATATTTAATTTATGGCAACATTTGGTAATTCTGTATGTTGTCTGAGCGTTGGCATCATCTTTTCTCAGGTGTTCGGTCATCTCAGATCATTTAAGTGAAGCTTACTGAAGCTTCTGTAATTCCTAATTCAGAAACAGAGAAACAAATAGAGACATAATTAGCGTAGCTGCTCTTCCATCTAAGTAAAAATTATTTGTTCAACCCAAGCTAAAGAATAATAATGTACATTTGATTAGATATAACTGCAGTACAAGATTATAAATGCATTATGTGAATGCTTGGCTAAAGAGATGTGTTTTTAATCTAGATTTAAACAGAGAGAGTGTGTCTGAACCCCGAACGTTATTAGGAAGGGTATTCCAGAGTTTGGGAGCCAAATGTGAAAAAGCTCTACCTCCTTTAGTGGACTTTGCTATCCTAGGTACTACCAAAAGTCCAGAGTTTTGCGACCTTAGGGAGCGGGTTGGATTGTAGCGTGGTAGAAGACAAGTTAGGTATGCAGGAGCTAAACCCAGGGCCGGCGCCAAGGGGGGCATTCATGGGCCGTGCCCCCCCAAATGAGTTACTGTGCCCCCCACTTTTCATCCTCTCCCCTCCTTGCTGAACGTGATTGATTTCGAAAGTGAAACCGATAAAACAGGGCACATAAGAAAGCGATTGCATTTAGCGAGCGTCACATAAGAAAGTGATTGCATTTAGCGAGCGTCAGCAACTGCACGCAATCACAGATTGCATGCTTCCCACCCGAACCCCCCACCCCCCCCACACACACACAACGTGATTTGTGCTGGCGTATACGTAAAGTCGAACACGCAGCCTTTCAAAGTATAGCTACTCTATTAGAAATTGCTGGCATCAGGGATTATGCCTGGCATTGAAACTGCTTTTGAATGCACAATCGCTTTTTAGTTTCACTTTCACTTCGCATGTACTGTTTATACTATGGAGCGACAGTATTTACCACACATTTTACAAGATTAGATGTTTGCCAGTGGTGCTGAGGATCTGCAAACCATTAGTCATCGTCCCGCCAAAAAACAACCTACAGTCACTGATATTTAATGCTGTTGAATGTTTTGTTTGCACTTTATCATAACTACCTCCTATCTACTGAATAGCAAGATGTTAAACTTGTGTTTAAAGAAAACTTATCAAAAAGGGTCACATAATTTTGTTTTATGTTATGTTACGTTATGTTAAGTTACATTTTCACTTTTTACAATGGCAGGGCCTGCCATCTTGTCTTGCTTGGCTTGTTGTTTCTGATTGAACTTTAACTCCAAGGGGGAAATCCAGATCATATCTCAGAAGAGAAAATCAAAACAAAATGATGTTAAAACTTGTTTTGAACAATTTCTTTGTCATCGGCAGATTGATTTTAAGTAGGGGGTAAAAAATCTATTTAAATCGTTAATCTGATTTTTTTCTTATATATAAGATATATATATATAATAAACAAGACAAAAAGCAATATATATATAAATAATATGAATATATATATATAAAATATAATTTTTTTGCATATATTTATGCATATTTTCTTTTTATATTTTGGATATGTTCATGTTTGTGTGTATTATTTCAATGTTAAAATACTTCCTTGTATCCTACCGTAATGTGCAGAGACCTTTTTAGGTCTTGTGTTTTGTGAAGTGTTGTGAATTTTGGCCAGGACTACCTGTTTGCTGAACAATGGCAGCTGGGGCATGTTTGGGAAGTCTGTGTGGTAGCGGAACAGAAATGACATGCTTCAGCTTTAATGGAAGCTATTTATGCTAGAGTGCTTTGACTTATCTGCCTGTGACTGCATGTGTTCTTTCTAGCATTTGTTGAAATGCAGTTGACCAGTGAGATTAGGCAACAGCAGCATGGTGCGAAATGCATGCCAGCACACGCGCTCTCGTGCCCAGAGACTTAAGAGGGCTACAGGGGGAGATCTTCATTTGTATGTGCGGCACTTGATTAGTCTTGCCTGTCAGGCTAATGATAGATCAGGGCAAATGTGCCCGCAGCTCAGCTCCTAATGGAATGCTACCATTCCCCCCGCTGGCCCTGGAAGCATTTTACTCGATCAACTCTGGCCCCTGGAGTGTGAAAACACACAAACACACACTGCACACACACGCTGACACTGATCATAACCTACACAGCTCAGCCTGGCACCCCGTGACCTCCGTTATGCTCTGAAAAACACACACAACCTTCGTTCTGCCTCAGTGGTCCTGCCGTTGCCCGTTTGCCACAGGGTACCGATGTTCCTGATGCCAGCTGACGAACCACCGAAGAGCAGGCTGCTATAGAATTGGATCACCTGCTTTTTGTTTTTCCGCTTTATTTTTCATTTCACTGCTCATGTGTTTCAAGGACGCTGATGCGAGTGTGTGTGTAGAGTTGCGATGAATGCTCTGGACACTTGACCCTACGGGTGTTTGTCTCGAACCTGCACTACGTGAGGATCTGGTGCTGCTGTTCTGCTTTTTGCAAGGTCGGTTTGTCCTTTGTGTTTATGTAGTTTGTGCACTTTTAGTGGGTTTGGTAGTGTCCACATTAGTGCTGTTAGTATTGTTCATAGTTAGTGATTTAAACAAATTCTGTCCTAAATATCAAATCTCAGTTAGTAACTCATCTCACTTCATTTATGCTGTCTGTGTGGTTGGTACCTCAAACTTTGCATGTTGTTCAGGATGTTACATCTGGTGCGTGCAAAAATGGGTGAAAAAGGGACCAAAATATTATAGAATGTTTACCCTAGCAACCAAATAGCAATGTCCTATCAACCACAGAACTCTACTTTTTTATGAGACCTATCGACTTGGCCTTTTGACCTAATGACCTGTTAACTTTGTTCATAGCATCAAATTTAATTGTAATTTGTATTTAAATATTTATATACTTTATATTTTTTATTTTTATTTATTATTTTTAATAAAGATAATATGTCTCCTCCACATACTGTTAGGTAATTTGTAATTATTTTTTTATTAAAAAAAATCTCTCTCTCTCTCTCTATAATTTATTTATAGTTATTATTATAAGGTTTAAGGGTCTAGAAAACAGGGCATAGAAAACATTATTAGCGCTTTGTAAAATGAAAATAATTTTTTTATAGTTAGTTGAATATATAGACAAATTACGTAATGTAGGTTTGTAGTTATTGTTAATTATTAGTGCTGTGAAACGATTAATCGCATCCAAAATAAAAGATTCTGTTAACATAATACATGAGTGTGTACTGTGTATATTTATGTATAAATACAAACACATGAATGTATATATTTAAGAAAAATTTTATGTTTATATATTAAATATTTATATAATATAAAATATTATAATATAAATATATAAATGTATATACATGTAAATATTTTCAAAATATATACTGAATGTATGTGTATTTATATATACATAATAAATAAACACAGTACACATACATAATGTAAACAAAAACTTTTTTTGAATGCGATTATTCGCGATTAATCGTTTGACAGCACTATTAATTATTAATTATTTTATTTAACATTTATTTTGATAATTATATATAAATTATAAATGCAATGCATAAATAAAATAAATTATATAAATATTAAAGTACATTAATTAAAAAAATAATTAAAAAAACAATGCATACTGTAGGTAATTTCAAATTATTTTTAATGCAAAGTTCATTTTTATATTTTAATATAATTTATTTTTTATTTATTTTTAACATTTTAATTTATTTAAAGAATCACTATGCGGTTTAAGGGTAGGATTAGGATATATAAAAAAATTAAGCTCAGTATAAAACAATAAACAGGAGAAGAAAATCCCTACCATAACAGAAAAACAAGCATGCGCGCGTGTGTGTGTTTGACCCACAGTGATGAGAAGTTCAGGTAATACTGAGCATATCAAGTTAGGAAGCAGTGCTGAGAAGAGCTTAATTGCTTCTAGAATATCAGCAGAAAGTGTGTGTATGTGTGCAATTGGGTGTGTGTGTGTGTGTGTTCAAATCATCTGGCGTAAAAGTCACAAGCACTAGTTTCTCTTCTCAGTAATGAGTAACACCACATGAGGAGCTCTTGCGAAGCTCACTGACATCCACACACACACATTGGTTCCACCGGGTGCCCTGAAGCTGTAATATGCAGAGAGATGTGACTGGTGGCAGAGTGCAGTTGAGGGAACGACCATTTGCATTCTCAACCTATTTGTTCTCATTAAGTCTCTCTCTCCTGGTCTGATTTGTCTCTCTGGGCCCTTAAGTTGCAAATAACACGTAAGGCTGCACCTTTGGCCCACCACGGTGAGACTACGAGCACTCTAATTAATAAATTAATTAATAAAGCTTACTTAATGGTTGGATGCCCAATAGGCTATTAGAGATGAACAAAGGCCAGTGACAAATGACATTTCCTTTCATCCAGGGGTCCCTGTGTGAGTGTTACCTGCATTATGAATAATTTTTCACTGGCTTTTTATGCAGTCTATCAGTCTGTCTGGTTCTGAATATTTAATACACCGATCTAACTGAGCAAAGGACGGCTGTGATTACAGGACAGTTATTTGAAATGCCGAAACACTTTGAAATACCCTCATGGATGCAGATACGCGCTTATGTGACTTCCAGATGGACTTTCCCTGTTATTTATTCAGATTTGTCTGCATTTGCCCCGTTGAAAATCTATAATTTTCCTCTGCTCTATCCTCGGCATAGGTTATCTGGAAATTTTGAACTTTGTGAAAATGTGTATTAATCATCATGAAATCTCAACCAGGAAATAGCTCTCTCTCGCCCCCTATCTTTGATTCATGATAGTAATGTTTGAGTCTATTTTTTTCTCTACTGTGACGTCCATTTGAGAATTCACCTTTGACCTTTCTCTCATATCACAGGCAGTCCAAAAGGAGTCCACAAAACTATGAAATTATTCTCTGACCGCTCACTGTCGCCCTCCCAGCACTCTTTCACTTTCTACATTTTTTCCTGCATTTTCTCTCAGGGCGGTCAGATCACTTTTCTAATATTATCCTCTCGCTGTATATGGTTATACTATTCGAGCTAATTGCCTCATAGCTCAGCTACAAAAAGGCCTCCAGTGTCGATTGTTAGCTTTATCACGCAGAGAAAAGGCTAGGATACATTAGCATTTAAATTAGCTGGAGACGAATGCTAATAGAGAGGAGTGACACTGGCGGTCAAAGAAGATACAATCTGTAGCACACTTTAAAGAAGTACCTTTCAAAGGCGGTCACTGGTTTGGGATATTTTCATCAGCAATTTATTCACATTTTCTCTGAGAATTAGCATGCTAATTGTTAATACGTTGATGTTAATGGTGTTAGATTATTATAGTTAATTAACTAAATTTCATTGCTGTTTAATTGCGAAAGCACTGGACGTAGCTGTTCTTTTAATGCCTTTTAAGAACATGATTGACTGTTGAAAGAATGGCTATAGTTAAAGAAATTATTCATCTAAAAATGGAAAGTGGACTGCACAGGATATTCAACCATATTAATTGAGATTCCAAATTTGTAATCATGTATTCATTTTTATAACTTATTGAATTTCTATTGTTCGATCAAGTGTATATATTCACAATTATATGAGGTTGTGTTAGACTTTAATATTGTCCGTCACGGACAGGGTCGTAAAAATTCCGTCATAATTTATTATTACCCGTCATTTAAATTTTCATATTTTAATTATAATAACCCATTTAATTGCTTTTATTTTTGTTCACGTTTTCATTTTTAATAATGAACCTAAAGGACGAGCATATAGGCTTATGCATTTATTTATTTATAAAGAGAACAGATGAACAGAGACTGCGTCACTTTTCATGTTCAACACCGTAGTGACAGCGGAGGCCACTAAAAACAACAAAATATGCTAGTGCTGGGTAAAAAACCCCCCAAAAAAACGATTTCTCTGTTTTAATAGATTCGTATTTTTATGAACCAATATTGTTTCTTAACTCCCAATCGATGCTGTTTTCATTTGATGAATGCACAATGGGCAATCGGCTATGCTTTATGCTTTGTTACTTTTGATATGAAATGCAGCCACAGATTTCAAATTCTGTCCATTTTATTAGGAAATTCAAGCAATAAATACCGTTTGGCGAATGGAATGCCAAAGCTGCTGTAATTATAAATAAATAAATAAATAAATGTACAAAGAAATGTAAAAAAAGCAAATATAAATAAATAAATATATAAATAAATGTACAAAGAAAAGTAAAAAAGCAAAAATAAATAATTATAATTTTATTTCCTTATGTATTTTTTTTCCACATTAATTTATTTTTTCTTTTATTTATACATTTATTTATTTCCACTTTTATGCATTTATTTACGTATTTGTTTATTTATTTATTTATTTATTTATTTATGTATTTCCACATTTATTTATTTATACATTTATTCATTTTCACGTTTATTTATTTCTACATTTCTTTGTCCGTAGGGTAATGAGGAGGGCGTGTTTTTTTGGAATAGCAATCGAGCTAGAGTAGTCGAGGGGTAAGCTTTGAGGCCACAGTGTCACTTTGTGGTGCCCAAACGAAATACAAGAAGTGTAGCCTACATGATGCGCCTGTTGATAGTGTGGGATGAATGACTTAGACGGGCAATATGGCCAAAATCTTATATCACGGTTATTATTTCCATTTCAGGTGGGGGGTTGTTTTGGATGGGAAGCATGCAGTCTGTGATCGTGTGCATTTGCTGAAGCTCGTGAAAGCGTGCAGTTGCTTTCTTATGCACGCTGTTTTGTTAGGTTTCACTTTCAACACATACAATGCATGTTTCAAAGATTCGGGATAGAAGGTGGCATCAGTTACTGAAGACTTGTCGCCTTGTGCCACTTCCCGTGTGGACAGTCACCGCATCAACTGATTATAATGGGTTCTCTTGGTGTAGACATGGCTTCGAATTAATCACACGTCTTAGGCTGAGTCATCAACTGGAAATATCCAGAATTAGATCAAACAAAAGGTGTCCATGGGAACGGAGCTAGTGAAACACACATGCCATGCATTGCAGTCTAAAACATGTAATATTTGCGACTGACACCAATGATTGTATGCAGTGGAGATAAATAAATAAATGTGGTAACACTTTAGAATAGGGAACACTTATTCACTATTAACTACGACTTTTCCTTCAATAAATTAATAGTTAGTAAGGTAGTTGTTAAGTTTGGGTATTGGGTAGGATTAGGGACGTAGAATAAGGTCATATAGAATAAGGCATTAATATGTGCTTAATTACTACTAATAAATGGCTAATATTCTAGTAATCTGCATGCTAATTAGCAACTAGTCAAGCGACCCTAAAATAAAGTGTTACCATAAATGTATAAATAAAAGAAAAATTTAATAAATTTGGAAAAAAATATGATAGATTGCTGTGGACACCTCAGATCAAGCGGATCGCTTTACTAATGCTCGCCTGTGCGTAATCAAAGGCATAGCAAAAGTCTTTTATTTTTGTTCTGGAGACGATCGTGCACTCTGCTGCCTCACTGGAGCACACTCTCCACCAATTGGACAGGCATAGGAATTACATTTATAAATTGTAATCTGCCAAAGTGATGGACGGCCCTCAGATTTTTTCGTCACTGCTAAAAAAATTCCGTCAATGACGGAGAATTTTCGGTTAACGCGACCTCTTCTCTCAGCTTCACAGTTGCTCGTTTTTCACCCATAGACACCTCTCTGGTTTTCATGTTGGTTACACGTCTAACTAACGATAAATGCAGTCTGCACGGATCTGAAACTGAGCGCAGACATTCAGTGCTATTTATTGTTTGAATAATCAATTAATAGGACACACCATGGCAACAAAACACACCTGTCAGTCACATGTTCCAATACTTCTGGTAACATGAAAAATGGGTGGGTTCAAACAAAAGGTGCTATCTTCTAAGTTGTATCAGATCCAGATGAAAATACCTGTAAATAAAAGCTGAAATGTTAATCTCTCATCTCATTAATCTCTCATCTCATATTCATTTTTTAATGTCAAACCCAAATGTTTACAGTCTACAGCAAAAATAAAGGAATTGGCCTTACTGTTACAATACTTTTGGAGGGCACTGTGTATATATATTTTTTTTTCTTTTTTGCGAATTTCCCTAATTATTTTAAATTGAATCAATTATTTTATATAAATACACATTATCTCAATAATTGTTTTCTTTTTAAATACACAAGTACAGGATACAAATATTACAAGAAATTATAAATATTAAAAATATTATATATTATAATAAATAATATTATAATAAACATTCTTGATAAACTATTTCTTTAAATATTTTTTCTATTTCTTTGGAAGTGGCAGAAGGCAGTTGGTGCACCTTATGGACCCTAAAAACAGCCATGCAAGGTGCAATGGCCATGGCTACACACACATTTTGTCACATGCATACACACGTATTTTGAGGCCATTATTGTCCATATGGTGCAACGCAGCTGGTTCAAACGTGTATGTGTGTGTGTAGTAGTGCAAGGTAAACTCAGCCTCTTCTCTCTCAGGGTGAAATTGCTGTCTTTGTCCTTGTGGGTAAAAGCTCTTTGCGAACCTCCTCATTTATTACCTGCTCACAGGTGCAAATGGAGCAAATTGCTGCCGTCCATCAGACAGTGGGAGGCATTGGAGTGTCCTGCTGCGTTGCTGGCCGTTCTTTACCCACACACATGCTCGACGTGGGGGAATGGTTTGTCATAAAAAGCTCTTGTATGTTAATGTGTAGGTCTAATGCTGGAGAAGGTAATGGCTGGAAAAAACTGCTGGATGCTGCTGCTGAATTCAGGAGGACGAGGCCTTTTGCCCACCCCTATCAGAACATACTGCTTAATGAGGCATCACAACTCCGATCAACATACACACACAGGCATAAACACATTCTGCCATTGGTGTAGACAAGGTTTGGAGGAGCACAGCAGCTCAAGTGAACCTAGAAATTAAGCGTGTGACCTTGAATGTACAATTTGTTTGGTGTTTAAAAGCATCCTCTTTACGATCCACAGGGGAATGAGATGCTCCTCCTGGTCTCACGCTAGCAGGGACCAGTGAAGACCGCAGCAATCTGATCTTACGGTTGTGTTTCTATTTTCAGGAGTTTCATGTATTCAGACAGAGGAATTCGATATGTAATACTGAATCTTTATTTGTTGTCACATATCAAGGGCTGCTGGAGTTTGTTTCTGCAACTTTCACACAATGTCACATAAAAACATATTTCAGGGACAGACTTTCTTTCTTCCTTCCATCTATCTATCTATCTATCTATCTATCTATCTATCTATCTATCTATCTATCTATCTATCTATCTATCTATCTATCTATCTATCTATCTATCTATCTATCTATCTATCTGTCTATCTGTCTGTCTGTCTGTCTGTCTGTCTGTCTGTCTGTCTGTCTGTCTGTCTGTCTGTCTGTCTGTCTGTCTGTCCGTCTGTCCGTCTGTCCGTCCGTCCATTTATCATTCGTCCTATCTTTTTAACTCCATCCATCCATCCTACCTTCCATCCATCTTCACTGTGTCTATTTATGATTCTTCCTACCTTTATAACTCCATCCATCCATACGTCCATCCATCCTTTATTACTATATCTGTCCATACATTCTTTCTTTGTTTATTACTCTATGTATGGATGTGTGGCATCCATCCATCCTTCCTTTTTATCACTCTATCCATCCATCATTCTTCCTTCATTTGTCTGTTTTCCCTCATTCCTTCCTTCATTCCCTCCTCCAAAATCATTTTTTCTTTCTGTTATTCTGTCCATCAATCTATCCTTCATCTGCCTATCCATCCTCCTCCTCCTTTCCTTGCTCCCGTCCATCCATCTTTGCCATCCGTCACTGCATTGTGTTTAAATGGTTATTTGATTAGACTCTGAATATAATTGACACTGAAGAATTACTGTTTTTTAAGACTTTTTCTTAAGTCATCATCATTCAGATGACTTCTTTCATTCATAATAATGAATGATGATGAATACTCACCAAGCGTTTTTCAAATCAACAAAAGCTGTATTTCTGTGGGTTTACAGTCAAATAAAAGCAACAGCTGGAAGAAGGACTTCTGTTTAACTGATCATACAAATTGACTTTGATCTCAGGGAAGTAAAGCCCATTATTTGCTTGAAGGACACGCAAACATCACAATGCTAATATCATTTCATAAATTTGTGTGTAAATCTTCTTTATTCAGCTCTTGTCTTTTTGCAGTTGACTAGTGGGTGATTTGAAGAGATCAGCTGACATTATTGCATGTTGTACGTCTTCACTGCATTCAGTAATGTTTGCTGAAGTGAAGGACGGGTGCTTGGAAGTTTACAAGTATGAACTGTTAAACATGAAAGGGCGAGAGACAGAAATGATTTCATGTTCTTTGGGCATTAGAAGCATTGCAGGTGCCTTCTGTCAAACACATACATTTGTGCAGGTCTGACTGGATTGACACGGTCGAGACAGCAAAGGAGAAAGAGTTGCTCCAAATCTCTTTCCTGGAGGTGTTGTTTTGTGTAGGGTCTGTTCAGATTGAGCTGTGTGTGTTTCTGTGTGTCTGTCTGTCAATGTTGAACCCTAAAAGTGCTGACAGCACTTTGAGGTCACAAGGGCCACTGAAATGAACTGAACCGAACCACTGTTCCCCGCCAACATACACAGACTTGTATTCCTCCTCTGTCAGTCAATCCTTCAGCTGTATAGACCCAAGCAAAGAGAGAAAAATTCACTCATTTTTATTGGTATTTTAGCACAGAAACCTTTTGAAGAAACTGCTCTTGATAAGAATGAAACTTCACTATTTGTGCTACAGACAAATAATACCTCAAATCGTGCGGCTTGTTGAAAGGGATATGCTATTATTTTTCTAAACAATTTGACTTATTATCTGTGCCAGCGGATAATAAAATGGGCAAAATAATAATATTGTAATAATATTTCACAATATCCCTGTCCTCTTTTAACTGTGTTTTCAATCAAGTAAATACAGCCTTGGTGAACATAAGAGACTTCTTTCAAAAACATTTTTAAAATCTGTCAGAACGCAAACTATTGAACAGTAGGCCAACCAATAAGTAACTACCAAACCAGACTGCTAAAAATGTAAAAAAAACAAAACAAAAAAACAAATTGAGGCCCACTTTTGTTTGTGGCTATCTATGAGGAAAATGAGGAAGATGAGTTGTAATACTTCCCTGCGTATTAGAGAAAATGTTCTTTAGATTTTGGTGATTCTAGGATAACAGTGCTGGGCATTCATGAGTTACTTCTCTCTCTTTTATAGCTGTAAGGCGTCAGAAAGAAGAACTTTTTGAATAGTAGACTTGGAAAGGGTTTCTCGTAACTCTGGTGAATTTTAAGATGGAGCCATTCATCATTCCTGTCATTTTTGTCTCGAACATCTGTGTCTTTTGGGCCAGTAGACATGTTTTTTGCCTTTGACGTGCTCACGGAACCATATTTTATTCCCACTGCGGGTCTTTATGCTGTCCATCTGCCAAGTAAGTGCACACACTTGCAGGTTTTCATGTAGTTCCCATATAGTACTACTTCAAGAGTAAAAATTACAATCGTTTCTCTCATAAAATGTGTCTAAATATGCCGTAATTGTGCAGTGATCCTGATATGTGGAAATTCAATGCTTGGCCACTCCAGAGAAAGGCATTATGGGTGATTTTAGTTTTCAGTTCAGCCTGCCTTGCTGAGATATATTACACAAATGACTGTGGATGTCTGAGCTGCTCTTGAGATATAGGAGCTGACAGGGAAATATCTATCCGATTTAAGGGTTGGCTTGTTGTGCATTAAACTGAATGGTTGGGATATCTGAAGATGTAGCTGAACACACAACCTTCGACAGGCCTCCTCAACATCCCTCGCTTGAGCAAACCACTAGTTGATTGGAAAATTGAAGCGTCCAGTGGAATGAAATGGCACACACATACCTCTCTGGTTTATTCTTCAGTTAATCACAGTGCTTTTACATTATTGGTAGCAATGGGACAATTGATTTGTATCTAATTCAAAGGAAAATTATTTATTGTTATTTATTTAATGTTTTTGAAAGAAGTCTGGCTGCATTTATTTGATCAAAAATATAATAAAAACAGTAAAATTGTGAAATATTATTACAAATTAAAAGAATTGTGGTGCATTTGATTATATATTAAAATATAATTTATTTCTGTAATGCAAAGCTGAATTTTCAGCATCTTTACTCCAGCTGCTAAAGAATAATTTCTTGTTATTAACAATGTTGAAAACAGATGTGCTGAGTAATATTTTTGTGGAAACCATGATGCATATTTTTCAGGATTCTTTGATGAATAGGAAATTATTTTGAAATACAAATCTTTTGTAACATTATAAATGTTTTTTTTGTGTGCCACTTTTGACCAATTTAATGCATTTTTAATGTATTCTGAATAAAAGTATTAATTTCTTAAAAAAAAAAAACATAAAAATGTCATATGTCATATAAAATAGCTCTATAAAGGTGAATCAAAAGGAGAATCTGGCTCTTCTAAGAGGAAATTTATAGAAGTTGGGCAATTTTTTATCAGTTTATCTCTCCCCATCCACAATCGTTGAGTATGTGGTGACTGATGAGGCCTTTGGAGACTTGTGTTGTGTGTGTGTTAGCAGTTCTGTTTCAGCTCATACCAGTGTTTTTGTCATTATCAGCATACAGAGATGGAGTTTTTGTAAGCATGTTTGTGTATGTGTGCACTTGTGTACTCTGAGAATGTCTGAGTGTGTTCCTAAGTGGGCATTTTACTTGAAGGAAGTACTAATCACATGATGACGAGTCGCTTAACAGGGGTACGTATTTAAACTGCTAATTAATTTGGTGTCTAATTGCTGTGTAATGAATTGCTTGTTAGGCAACGAGTCACAAACGCTCATATAGTACCGCAAGGTCATTTACGACTAAAGGCGAAAACGTATAGTCTCAGTTAGTCTGTGTTTAGCATGCACTTCATATTCAGTGCACCTCATGGGCTGATGCCATTCAGATAGACGTGGACGCTTGTGACCTCAATTAAGTATTTGCTTGCGGGCAATAATGCTTAGCATGCATCAGCTGTGTGTGTGTGCATGTGTCATACCTGTCCAAACCCATAAACCCAATGCTAGGTGTTTATAGGAAGTCTGCAGCCTTTAGCAATGCCTCAAAGCCCCTTCACTCTCTCAAAGCGAAGCATGACCTCTTTTATTCTCCGCACGGGCCAGGATGACCCCAGGTGTTTGTGTATTTATGCGTGTGCGCTTGACACACTCCGTCCCACATCCCAGCTACCGGCTTCCTCGGCCTGTCAGTGTGACCGTCAGTGTCAGAGGCCTTTTCATGGTGCCCCAAATAATGAGTGTAATTCAGCCGCAGCAGCATCAGCCCACAGCCTGCTAGAAACAATCCCGCAATGATTCCGCTAAAGTAAAGCGCTAATAGAGCAGAGTCATTTCCACAGAGATCAGCGGGACTGGTTCTGGATCAGTGTTCAGCGTTTGGCTGAGATCATGAATCTGTGGGCTGGAGAAATCTGCTGTCTGAACAGGTGCTCTGTGTGGTGAGGAAGGTAGGAGTGCTGAAAAGAGTGAATAATGGAGCATTGAGTTTATATTTTTTGAATTGGACGGCTAAGCTTCTTCAGACTTGTTTTTCAGCTTTTTCTTCATTTTGCTTTGTGTGATTGTGTGTGTGTGTTGACAGAGCTAGACAACTAGCAATTGTGGATCAAATATATAGATAAATATGGAGGTGGTTAGAGTTTTTTCATTTTTTTCTAAGTCTCTTATGCTCACCAAATTAAATTTAACCTGAAATAACCTCATAAACCTGAAAATGTTCTCTAATTTATAGTGAAAAGGCAACGTTTTTGCTTGGAAAGCTCTTTAATGGATGTTTTTAAAAAATGTTTTACCAGAGAGAAAAAAAAAAAAAAAAAATATATATATATATATATATATATATATATATATATATATATATATATATATATGTGTATATGTATATATATATATATATATATATATATATGTGTATATGTATATATATTTCAAATATTGAAATACATTTTTTATGTAATGTTACTACTTTTTGCATTCTAAAATACATTTATTTTATGAAAATAGTTGCTTTATTGATAATTATATATCCATACAAATAAACAAAATAAGTATTATATTACATTATATTAAAGATACAGTAGATTCATGTCCATCTATAAATTATGATTAACGTTTTCATTTTGCAGGTCTTATTTTTGAAAATAAATGTCAATTGAATTGTATTACTTTGAAACAACATCTGTCATTAGTAAAGTTCCACACAACTCGATAACTCCATGCGTGTTTCTTCATATTGATAATGCCTTCAGCTACCAACAGAAGTGTTTTATTCTTAACTCTGTTTAACATATTTTCTATATATAAATCCATTCCACAGAATTCCACAGTTTCCCTGCACAATCAGCACTGAAAATGTGTGACAAGTTGTGCTGACAGTGATAGTACTGTTTACCTAACCGTGTGTTTCGGTGTGTGTGTCACAGTTTATATTGGCGAAGTAATAAAATGTCATATCAGCATAGCTTGGCTAAACGGCGAGAAATCAGAGCGTCTGCTAAATATTCATGACAGGTTACAGGAGCGTGGCGCCGTGTGTGTGTGTTTTCTGGTCCCTGCGCAGAATTCGCCATCACATACCACCGATCCAGATCATAATGAACTGTTTGCATGCATGTCATATTCTGAAGGTCACACACACACACCAGACAGTAAATGAAGGACAGGTGAAGAGTCTATCAATCTAGTTAACATATACATGACTTTGACTGCGACCCAGTCCATTTAGAATATCCATTGGCAGATTATTCCAGAGAGTGACATTCAGAATGTGTGTTTGTGTCTCCTGGAGTGTGTGTGTGTGTAAGGGGCAGTGGAGTACTGTAAGATTAGATGCTTTGCTTGACTGGGAATCCTCCCATAATATATAATAATTACATGGATCATTGCTTTCCCACCTCAGAGAGAAAGAGAGAGAGAGAGAGATGGCCAAATGAATTCAATTTCATCTGAGCTCCTCCATGCTGATGAGGAGAACGGCCTTATGGGATATGGTGAGGATGACAGCACGCTTTACTGCTCTCGTTTCACTAATCACTCCATCCAGCACTTCTCTATCATCCGACTGTCCTCTCCCTCGCTCACCCATCTGTCTCTGAGTGCTTCATGCCTCCAAGTTTGTACTGAAGTTATTGAAACGTTGCTTCATGCAGATCTTTCTGATAAATTCAACTTCTCTTTCTGAAGCTTTCGCTTCAGTCTGACTGGCGTCTTTTCTTTAGGCCTTAAAGGGACAGAGCATTAAAATCACTTGCCACTTTCGGCCTGAATCAAATGTGATATGATAAAAAGGCTGTACCACAAAATAAAGACAAGACAGCATACTTTTTTATTAGGTTGTCCTCACAGGCTGCACAAAGACCAGTTTTGTGTGTCTGTGCTTGTCACGATTGTTTGACTGTAAATGACTCTAATGAACTGGTTCTTTGAATGAATCATTCAAACAGACTCATAAACTCAGGATTTAATAATTTGATTCTGTTTAATAAATACTTGACTGAAAAACTTATTCAGTCACTGAATCAACATCCGATTGCTGTGACAGCATTTATTAAAAAATGTATTAGCGTTTTATATACATTACTGTAAAAAAGCTTGGGGTCCAAAAAAAATAAATAAATTATACTTTTATTCAGAAAAGATGCATTAAATTGAACAAAAGTGACAGGAAAGACATTTATAATGTTACAAAAGTTTTTTTAATTTTTATTCTTAAAAGTTGAAAATGCTGTTCTTTGTTCTTATCAAATTATCCTGACAA
Source organism: Barbus barbus (assembly GCF_936440315.1). Classification (NCBI taxonomy): domain Eukaryota; kingdom Metazoa; phylum Chordata; class Actinopteri; order Cypriniformes; family Cyprinidae; genus Barbus; species Barbus barbus. Next base: position 28,326,588 of record NC_136741.1, on the reverse strand, counting down.
CTGAAATAATAAGCAGCACAGAACATTTTGATAACATTAATAAGAAATATCAGTCAAATCAGCATATTAGAATGATTTCTGAAAGATCATGTGACACTAAAGACTCAAGTAATGATGCTGAAAATTCAGCTGTCATCACAAAAATAAATTACATTTTACATTATATTCAAATAGAAAACAGTAAATTTTAATTGTAATAATTTCACATTTCATTTTCAGTTTTTACTGTGTTTTTGATCAAATAAATGTAGACTTTCAAAAACATTGGAAAGGGCAACGTGAACATTCTCCTTAACATCATCAGTTGCATTCCACTGAAGATTCGTAAATGAATCCACCCTGTTTCTTAGATCAGTCCGTACATCTTTCATCCACTTCTGTGTTTTTTCCCACCTTTCTCTTCTCAGCGCAGGACTGCATGACTCCCCCTGCAGGCAACGATAAGGGTGAAAGGAGGGAAATAAGAGAAGAGGGAGTTAGAAGGGAGAGAGGGGCTAAGACAGGAAGAGAAGGGGGCTGAGTGGGCATCCCTGCGGAGCTCACGGAGCAGTAGATGGACCTGTAATGAGCACCTGAGAGAGTGAAAGAAAGACAAAAAGAGTGAGAGTTAAGATTGAAAAATATTGCAATCCTCAAGCAAGGATCAGCTCAGAAATGTGCCAATGTTTCTCCCAAACGCATCCGCGTGAAAACACACGTTAACGATTTCTCATTATTATTGCGTGTTGTTCGTATAGTACTGTTAATGTAGGGGTTTAATTATTGCTTTAACATCTGCATAAAAGCTGTTGCGTGCACACACTCGCGCACAGATACACAATTTAATCACAGTGCCGGGGACCTGATGCAGCTGAGAATTCAGCAAGCGGAGCTGGACTAGAATACTGACAATCACTGCCAGAGAACGGTAAACACAAGCTCACACACACACATACAAATAACCTTATAGAATACTAATACACACACCACTCCCACCAGAGGCCATGGGTGCTAAATTAGATTGGCAATTGAAATATGTTTTTCTATGCTAATTTACTGCCTCTGTTTCCCTCTGAAAGATTTTCATTAGCCATTCTCGCTAACACCTCACTTGGGGCTGACCGACAACTTTTAGAGAAGTAAATGAGAATACGTTTCCATTTTACTTGCATATTTGCATAAATAAGCATCAAATTGACAATCAAATGCACACATGCAAATGTTTTATTCAGTTTCTTTTTAAGTAGCTAAGTAGATGCTAGCTAGACAATGTGACTTTCAGACTGTCAAATATCTATAGCAACTATTGCTTTTTTTCTGATATTGAAAGGAATAGATCACCCATTATATTACTCTTATAATTTACTTGTTTATAAATGGTTGCCAGATTGGGAAGATTAAGTAAACCACTGGGTAGAAAATGTATCCATTTAAGAGAAAAACTCAGATTGGGGGATTTAAAGGGGTCCTATTATGCTTTTTCACAAAGTCTTGATTTTGTTTTGGGGGTGTACTAGAACATGCTCTCATGCTTGGTGGTTCGAAAAACGCATAATTTTTCACATAATTTACATTATTACAATACCTCTCTCCCCGGCCTGGCACAAACGGCTCAATTAGTTCTGGGTTTGATGAAGGCCCGCCTTCCAAAAAACTAAATGTGTTGTTATTGGTTAGCTGTCCCAGTGCGTTGTGATTGGCAAACAGCTTAGACAGTGTTTCAGTACTGCCTTCCCTTGCCAAAGCAGCAAATTCGTCAATATTGCCATATGATTTCAGACCTCGAGAATATAGGAAATTTACAAAATATCTTCATGGAACATGAGCTTTACTTAATATCCTAATGATTTTGGCATAAAAGAAAAATCTATCATTTTGACCTATACAGTGCATTTTTTGCTATTGCTACAAATATATCCCAGCGACTTAAGACTGGTTTTGTGGTCCAGGGTCACAAATATCGCAGACGATTATGCTAAATAAATAGTGAGAACCAGAAATCGTGATCATGATTCAAAAATTCTTGTAATTCTTCTTACCCCATATTTAAATTGCATTTGGCTATGATATATGCGAGAACCAATGGCATGATGTTGAGGAGCAATTTTGAATTTGAATGAAGAACGGGAGATTTTCAGTGAATAATGACTTCAGTTTCATTCAAGTTGTTGTATGCCTTCAGAACACTTCGAATAAAGCAAAGAAGTCATATGGACTATTGTATGCTGCTTTTTCTGCCTTTTTGGAGCTTGATTAAGGAAAATGTCTTTTGTGTGATGCATGAATACATTTTTTAGGTGAACCTTAATCTTTGCACCTCAGCATGAAAGAACAGTCAAATTATTGCACTATGAACTGCACCTTTTAATGTAAAACTTCATGCAATTTGCACAGTTAAGCATGATACTATGAGCTTTCTTCGAGAACACATATGCAGGTGAAGATCTTTGACATTCATTTCTCACTCAGCACTTGAACTTTCCTTTTTTTCCCTCTCTGGTATTTCACACTCTCGGGTTTTTGACAGCCTGTGCGTCGGGAGTATTTCAAATGAGCATGTTCAGTTCAAACCCCGTGCAGAAGGGCACTTTGAAGTGCACTTTGACAATGCTTTTAGTGTTCCTCCTAAAACGCTCTCAATATTTTCATTTCTCCACTGTCTTTCAGAGATTTGCTCTGCCATTTCAGTCATTTTTCTGCCATTTCTGATAGGTTTTGTCGAACATGTCTCACACATAACAAGCATCTCCCCGGGTGAAAATTTCCCAAGAGGCATGCATGACCCTGAAGCTTCAGCATGACGTTAAACCTAACAAACCGCAGTGCTGAAAACACTCACAATACGTTTGCAGTTTTCAGACACAGAGATCCATTATGGCTTATATAGAGTGCAGGGGGCTTCAGAGCCCTATTGCATTGCCGTAGGTGGTGATCTACGGTCAGGGTGTTCATAGAGAGCTGCTATTACAGAAAGGTTAAGGGTTGGTACAGACAGAGAAATGGATTGAGAGCAGGAACGTTTGATGTATCAGTGACTATACTGGTATCGGCTAGTGTTTTCTGTTTTAATTATGCCTGTATGCATTGATCTGATTATTGGAATTATGATGTTTCAAAGCCTTAATTTACTTTTTGTAAATTGAGTTGTTATCATGTCCAAATACCAGATAAACGCCACATGCTTTGGGTTAAGCCAAGGGGTTTCTTCAAATGACAAAAAAGGGTTGAAATCGCTGGCGTCGGAAAGTGTGTTTAGATTTGAGTGTGCATAGTACGACCCCGTATAACCTATAACTTCAGGGCTGAAAACCCTGGAAGTTTAACAGCTCTTTGAAGCGTGTATTCCTTTGGCTTGTTTGTGTGTGTGTGTGCATGAGCCAGTAATAGCAGTTGAGCTGATAGGAACAGACAGAGATGGATGGCAATGTACTGACATATTAAAGCTGCTGTGTGAATGAGGGTGTGTGTTTGTGTGAGCGGCTCAGTAATAAAAACCTTCTTCTGCTGTCTGGAAAGTATGTGTTGCTGACCTTATGAAACCTGTCAGGAACATTTCCACTGCAAAATAAATTAAATTTATAAAATTACATTTTATTATATTAAAAATACGAATAATTAAATATTTATATATTACATTTTAAATATTTAGCATGTATTACTTTATTTGCTGGTTATAGGACTATTCTGTTTTTGTTGCATGTTTATGTATCTCATTCTCTGTACTGTAATGCAAAAATATAGTGATACATTATAAGTATTTATGGTAGTATTTGTTTTATGCTGATTTAAATAACACTTTTATAGTAAGTTGTACTGTAAATAAATGTAAACAAAATATTTACCGTAAAGAAAATCTAAGAATTGCCATTGAGAATATTGGTATTTATAATGATTGAACTGTCATGAAATAAATGTCAAAATGCAAAAGCTCCTTAAAATAGACTTTGTATTCCTTACGAAAATATAATTTTGCATTCATTGTTAATGTTGATTTTGTGGTGCAATTTGAAACTTGAGACCCATAACACATACAAAAACAAATTGTGATTTTACTCATGTGTAGAAGATGCTAAATATTTGGCAATATAAATCTGTGAGAATTAGTCAGCACATGGCACTTGAAATTTGTGAGGATATTTGGTGTGGGTGTGCACATGTGCGTCCTCATTGTCTGCCCCGGGACGAGCGAGAGAGCAGGAGGACGTTTTTATTTATGACCCGTCCAAAGCAGCAGAAACAGTTGTTTAGAGTTGCACACGCAGAAGTGTTTTACTGCCCGAATGAGCTTTCATTTCTCTAGTAATCATTTTTAAGGGAAGAAAAACTGCAGGACGTGCAGTTTGTGGCAGCTAATAATTTTTATTGGCAAATTTTTAAGACCTAAAGTGCAGCACTGGAACATTTGTCATTTTTAATCAGAGAGAGAGTCTCCTGAGGTGTATTTGGAGTTACCTGAGGCAGCTCTACCTTCCCTGTGTGTGTATTCTACTGTTTTGACTGCCAACCTCCACTTGGCCTCTGTGGAGGGAAAAAAAATAATTAACTTCCAAGGACATACAGTATTGAGACTGTGAGTCTGTCTGTCTGCAGGGGGGGGGGGGGGGGGGGGGGGGACTCATAAAATGAGGTGGAAAAGTGAGCTGTAAAGTCTTAAACTGACAAAAACAAATTCCCAAGAAAAAAGTAGCAGGGATTTTTGCAGCAAACATTAATTATTGGTATTTTCTCATAGGCAAGCATCAGGAGGGTTCTCGCACCGTTTGTGCTTCAGACGTGAATGAAACCTCAAATTGCATGTGCTATTACTTTCCTAATCATCAGACTTACTATTGCAACTTGGGTCAGTAAGAAACCACCAAGAACACATTAGTAACCACAGTGGGACTGCCTAAAGTTGCATCACATTAGCTAAATTTCAGAGAATTTAGTGGGAAAAAAGGTCCATTGCCTGTCATCAACAGCGAATTCACATTACCAACTGAAACTGATCCAAAGTCTGAGTGGGGAAATCTTTCGCTGAAATTACTGAATTTTGCCTGCAAAAATTTGCTGAACAGCGATAAACAGTGCATTAAAACCACTGGTAGCTGGTTTACATTTTTCTGGTAGCATTCAGAACAAATAATATGCTTTAGGAATTTTAAAGCTTTTCAAGGTGGTCATGTAGCAATGTTAAACTGGGTAATGGCAGTCTACAGGCAAAAATAACCAGTAACAGACCAACATTGGCCATATATATATAAATCCTGTCCATATTGGGATTTTAGCTATTCCAAACTCTTCTAAGCTCTGTATTTCTCTGCAGGGAACGTATCCTGACCCTGTATGTCAAATATTATACTGCAGAGTATTATAGACCATTTTCTTCAGAGAAACCCGGAGGAAGAGATTTAACATGAGCCTTTGAGGTAAAGTATTGGGCCTATTCAGCCCAGTGGGAAAGTGAGAATAATATCAGAAAGAATCCCATGTCTGTAGGAAGTTTCAGCTGGAGTCGGTATGTGCTAAGCGGATCAGAACAAACCAGGTCAAGAGAAGATCTACCAAGTTCAGCTGAGTCAACTAGTAGCACTAATCAAATTCTCAAGTTTTTGAAACAGACATATGGCAACTGATTAATTCTTACCAATTATTCAACAAACAAGCACTGTAAAGGAATAAACACACCATTTGTCGGCAGAACTGCAGGGTATTGTAAAAGGTGAAAATTGAGTTTTTGGCAAAAGCGTGTTGCATTTTCACTTGGTCTATAGGGGAAAGTGGTTTGGCACTGAATGTCCGGTCAAAACTGCTTTTCTAGCGCTGATTTTTAACTCCAGAGCATTGCAATCGAAGGTGTAAAATGTGATTTTTAGTGAGTCACGCAATGTGTGGATCCATGGGAGCGGTGCGGGGTACCGAACCCCGTAATCCATGTAGCATTTTAAAGGCGCGAAAACCTACTCGAGCAACACAACACTTCCCACTCGAGCTGGTGAAAGTGTGAATGTCTGCTGGACGCCTGTTCTTAGAGGACCCGAGTCCTGCTGTCTTTGTGTGGGTGTAGTGTGTACTAAATGAAGGAATCGCTGAGGTGTGTACAGCTAGTATATGAATGAGTTTGAACAATTAGGAAGTTGGCGTCGGGTAGGGTGGTAAATATCTGCTCAGGCGTGGGTGGACTGGCACCTCTTTGTCCTTCTGTTGTAAGTGAAACGAGGAAATCAGCGTCCATCCGGCAGGCACGGCTGCACCTGTAGCACAGATGATGGATGGGAGAGATTTACAGCGCACAATGGATTCTGTGGCCCAAGCGGACGAGGTTAAAGGCGGCAGGTGAGGTGGAAAAAGTTGCATTAGCTCAGGTTGACGGAGCTGCAACACTGAATGAGTGACAAGCTCGCTAGAGAGCGGCCGCACGTGTTTGTGTGCTAAAAGCTGTTGGGAGACGGGAAACAAGTGAGCGTGTGATGTGGAGTTTCCTTTCTCGTTGTACGCTCGTGACAGGCCGCTCTTGCTTAATTCAGAGCGACAAGCCGTGCAAGGTTGCCTTCAAAATGAGTGTGTGTGTGTTTTGTGGATTAAAATGCCCCACTTGCTCTTGGTCCGTGCTCCCGTCTGATCTGATTGGAGTTGTCCGCTTCTGGGGTGAGGGGGTTGGTTTTCTCCTTGTAAAATCCATAATCACAACAGCAGCCGTCTCTTGTTATCAATAATATTGACAACAAAATAAATAAATCTCTGGGTTATGTTCTGCATTACATTTTGAACTTCACTGTAAAATGAATATGCTTAAATTGAAGGTAGTATTTCAGCAAATGGGTAGAAACTTGGAAATAAGGAACTAGATGTATAGAGGGGTTTTACAGTTTTATAGAAAAACCTACTGGCTCATTTCAAAGTATTATCAAAAATATATATATTTTTTGCCATTTTTGGATTAGAGAGAACAAATAAATGATGATTTTTATCCTATAAAGTTGTCATGTAGAAACATGAACAAGTACTTCATAGAAATGAGCCCCTCTCAGTTTGGCTTGGATTTTCAGTATGCTTCTTTCACACAAATACAACCTGTGTTAGATTTGGATGTGGCTTGGAACCGAAAATAAACTATATACAGATGATGGGATTTTAAACAGCACGTTGATCGCTGCATTAACAACAGATATCTGAGCTATTATCTGTGCTTAGTGGGGTGGACATAATCTAGACTATTTGTCTGCTCGACTGGAAATGCCGCTGGTGAGGGCCAAGAAACACACAGCATATGCTTATGACTAATGCAGTTAAACTCTCAAACATGAATTTAACGTCAGTATCTATTAACTAAGATCTTCACTAAAGGATGAAACTATAGGTGAACATTCAAAACGTTCAGCTGTCATTTCAGTAGTTGTTTCATATTATACAGTTAGCCAAGTATCTCGATTTTTTTGTAGCATAGACAAAGGTCTGTCTGTCTGTCATATCGTTATATCTATCATTCTATATTGTTCTGTCTGTTGTTCTGTTTCATAATTCTGAATAACAACATAATTCAAAACTGTTGTTCTGTCTGTCATTTTATCATTCTATCAGTTTGTCGTCCCTTCATTCTCTCGTTCTGTTTGTCTATTTGTCTGTCGTTCTGTCATTCTCTTGTTCTCTCTGTCTCTCTGTTGTTTCTGTCTGTTTATTATATTTTGAAAGTCAATTAGTGGTGTTATAAGACACAATTATTCATGTTGTGGTTAAAGAGAACAGTAAAGACCGTGACACCTCTGTTTCTGTACATGCCAGTTATTTTTCAGAGTGTAAACAATCCCTTCTGTTAATCTAGCAGATGTTACCCATCCACCCCTTCCACATTCGCCCCAAATCTCACTTCTTCCTTTCCTGCGCTGTGAAATCATCTCTAAGTTCATCAAGCACTCCTGATAGGGCAGTACGAGCGCTAGATTTGATAAACATCGTATTGACAGTGTGCCAGCAGCAGGGCATATGCCAGCGAGCTGTGAGAGGTGTGGAGCCTTGAGCAGCAGATGTCTGCCACTGATGAGATTGGAAACTGTTGCTTGTCTGCTGTGGGGCAACTTATCAATAATGGATCAAATTGGTAGGCAACATTAATCAGAGGAGAAATGAAGAACTTATTTGTGTGTGAGTGTGTTGCAGTGTGATCTCATTAGTACTTGTAAATATTTGGATGTGAAGTAGGTTCTAGGATATTTTAATACATTTCCATTCATTTGGATAGACACTGCTGACAGCAGATACTGTAAAACATAAACCTTATTACATTTAAATGACTTATAGAATCCTTAACGGTGCATAAAACATAGAGCTCATGCAATTTGCAGCTTGAGTTTAATGTGTTTTTAATAGTAAAATATTAAATGTGTAATGCCATCAACAATGCAATCATCTATTTATTAGTCATTAGTTTCTTGGGGTTTCTAAACAATGAATCAGTGAAATATGCAAAGTACTTTACTTTTGTTAGTCCCATTTAAATTTCATTTATAAACAAATTTGCCATTTAAAAAGATCTTGAAAGTTTCCTCTCAAAGTCCTGCCATGGGCTTGTGTTTGAGTTTTAAACTGTCACCTGTTGGAGTAAACTCTCAAACTTTCTGACACGTCAGAGATTTCAAAAAGTCTTGTACGTCTCTAAAGTGGTAAATATATAAAAGGCATTTGAACTTTAGATACTATCAGTGATACGATGCTATTGTATCTCTCCAAAAGTGTATGAATCCCTAAACATCCTTCAACAAACCCAAAATTCAGAACAAAAACCACACACTGAAATGCTATGCTGATTGTTTGACACTTTTAGATTCTGAATATGAAAACATCTTCTTTTCCCAGCGTAGGCCGGGGACGAGCAGGGTGGCAGTATGAATATGTGACGCTTCAAAGGCAATTAGAAACCGAGGGTTATATAAACTACAGGAGACCTCATTTCTTCTTCTGCTGCTGTCTAACTGAACCCCAGCGGGCAGACGTGTTCCACAAAATCACGTCTTTGACTGGTTCATTTTTTCCTTCAATAGATCGCGAGGCTATCCGATCGCTCCCCCTGGAAAATTCGGAATATTTAACTATTATTGTTTTTTACGGTTGCATGATTTCTTTGAGAATACCTTTGATGTGGTTTGCGAGTCTTGCTGGTATTGTAGGATTCATCGCTTTTCGGCGCTCATGGCAAATTAATAATTTTTGAAGCATTTTTATCCTCTTGTGTAGCTTAATACGCAGGGGCAAATTAAGACGCCAATGAATATTTGGTCCTTGAAATATGCAGAAATGTAAATGTAAGTATCCTGCAGGCAGACGTTTCATCATGTTTAATCTGAGTGCTTCGCATGCACACAAACCAAAGCTATTTCCGTGTTGGGTCGTACAGAAAGTAACGTCCAATCGAATGAGGCTGTCTGGCACATTCAGCCCACCCTGTAAAGATTCAGAAAAGAAAATAGTCTGAAATATTTATATTAGGGCTGCACGATATATTGTTTCAGCAACGATATCGCGATGTTTAGTATACTGATCGTTATATTTATAGGCTACTGATCATTTTCTTTGCTCACACACAGACACCGAGAACAATTGAGAAAGAAAATGAATGTGTAACAGTATATTGGTTATTATCACAGCATTTTAATGTTCCTGAGGCTTTCTGTGTCATGAATGTTAATCAAACAACAAAACACAGAGAGAAAAATCGCTTTTGTAGCTTTAACACAGATTTGTTAGGTTTAATTTACACAATGAAGACTATACAGTGTTATTTTACATTTGATTATTCAATTTCTATACCTGAATACTGTTAGACGTGAAAATATATCGCACTGTTTATTTAATTTGTATCTTTGTTCTGTTATATTTATCTGTGGTTGAAATTTGTTTATTTTCTATGGTGATTTACTCACCTACAAAATCACCCAATCATTGATATTTTTTTCCAAATAGAGCTATTCAAGTCATCTGGTGATTTTTATTTTTATTTTTTCATCTCAATATCGCAATATATTTAGCAGAAAAACAAAATATCGCACTGTTAGTTTTTTTCAGTATCGTGCAGCCCTAATTTATATGAAATATATATAGCAACATGCTTATTGGTCAATACAGTATTCCAGTCATAATATAGTAATTTTATTTTTACAGTGTTTTTTTTGTTGTTGTTTGTTTTGTTTTTTTAAACCTGCTCATCTGCTATTGTAGAGGCACTACAACAATCTCAGAAAAATTTGCCCCAAAATGACAATTAATAATTTTTGCATGACAGAAAGCATTTTTTTTTACTTAGCTTCACTTTATTTTCTTTTTGTGATTTTTCATGATAGATTCACAAAATATTATTATCATAATATGTCTGAACTGTTTTTTGTTTTGTTTTTGTTTTTTACTTTTTTTTCTACTTTTTTTTTTCATTGGTAATTTCAGTCTTGTCTGCAAAATACTGCACTTGTCAAAATTAAGTTGACATTGTGATGTATTATTAATATATAAATATCAATTTTTTAATAAAATAAAAATAAATTATAATTTAAATATTCAGAGACAATATATTTTATTAATTTGCTTTATAATATAGTATTTTAATAAAAATCTGTGATCTTGATTACCGTATTGACCCGAATATAAGACAATGTTTTTTTCTTGGAAATACATCTGAACAAAAACACGGTCATATTCAGGATCTAGACTTTGACATGTCAATAATAAACCCACAACAATAGGTGATGCCAAAAACGCATAAAACGAGTGTTCCATGAAATATGTAATGCAATGTGTGTTGTAAAGATCGCGAGTGAAAACAAAATAAAAAGAAAATGCTTACAGCGGCATGAGTCGTGACTGACATGTTAGCCTGATGGGAACAAACTTCCTCTGTAAGTGATTTTAAAACATAAGACAGTACCCAGATTTGAACACTACACTAAGGTTTCACTTCTACTGTTAATGACATTTTGGTAGGCTACTATGAGATGGATAGCCTAAATGTTATATTATTCAAATGGACTACCTGTTATTTTTATGGTATATCAAAGAGTGTATATTTTTAAATGTCATTGTTGGCACATTTTACCAGTATTTACCGTAGTTTCAAAACGGAAATTAAAATAGGAAAAATATGCAATATGAAAATAATTGAAGAAAAAATGTGTTCTACAGAGAGAAAAAAACAAACAAACAAGATTTGTTTTTCAAAAAGCCTTTTTCCAAAAGGTACATCTGGAAAAAAGGGGGGTCGTCTTATAATCAGGGTCATCTTATATTCGGGTCAATACGGTACTTTATTACTGGTATATAAATCATTAAACGCTTTAGCTCCTTCTTATTTATTCAATCTACTTCACCCCTACTCTCCCACCAGAGGCCTTAGATCCAAAGATAAGCTCCTCCTTCAGATACCCAAACCCCGGCTAAAATCGAGGGGTAACCAAGCCTTTGAAGTGGCCGGCCCGACTCTGTGGAACTAGCTCCCACTCTACATTAGATCGGCTCCAACTTTGTCTGAGTTCAAGTCATGTCTCAAAACTTATTTATTCTCTGTTGCTTTTGATTTATAAGAGTGTCCTGTTTTAACTATTTTGCTGCTCTTAGTGTACTTAAAGGGGACCTATTATGCTCCTTTTTAGAAGATGTAAAATAAGTCTCTGACATCCCCAGAGTGTATATGTGAAGTTTTAGCTCAAAATACCCCACAGATCATTTTTTATAGCTTGTTAAAATTGCTACTTTTAGGGTGTGAGCAAAAACGCTCTGTATTTGAGTATGCTGCTTTAATGCAAATGAGCTGTTGCTCCCGGAGAAGAGGGCGGAGCTTCAAGAACTCCGCATTAGCAGTGCTAGCCTTTGCAAATAAACATTCCCCTATTAGTACAAGCCTGTTATCTTCACAGAAAACACACTCGGTTTCAAAGTCAGTCATCTGATTGTACTGTGCATAATACATTTGTGTTTATGAATTACACAGACAGGGAGCACGGCGGGATAAAAATAACAACATAGCTGGTCTCGTGGTGCATGGCATGCTATTACAAACTTTATAAGTCCCACTCGTGATTATGAGCTCAACAAACTCGAGCGACTGACTCACATTGCTTTCATATGCAACTTTTAACCACCACATTCCTGTTCACGATCATTCATGAAGACAGCACCAGTGAAAACAGACAGAAACAATGGTAGCTTTAGCATCATTAACCTCAAGAATCTCTTTCAGAAGGGCAATTTGGAAAACAAACGCGTGATTTTTTCCCCCCTCGGTGACGTGAACAGAGGGAGAATTTGAAACTGCTCTTTTGGAGAGGCTGTTTATAATTTATTGATTTTATAAAAAAATGAGTGGGTGGATTTTTAACATTATAGGCTGGTTATTTTCACACACTGCGGCCACACAACTGTGTTCAAACACCTTATAAAAGTGATTTTTGCATAATAGGTCCCGTTTAACTTTTTTATTTTTAATTTTTATCTTATTCATACCTGTACAGCATTTTGGTTGGCCTGTGACATTTTTAAATGTGCTTTATAAATAAACTGAACTTGAACTTGATCAATTTTTTGTGGTAACCATTTCTTAAAAACAGTAAACAAAGGCTGTGCTGTATTGTGTCACTCAGCTACATGTCATAAATAGCAATGGCCATTTAGTCATGTCTATATTCACAATACAGCACACCCTCTTGCACCTTACTGCTTAAATAAAACCCCTCTCAAAGCTACGATACAAGATGTGTTAAAATGAGTACATTTAATTAGTGCTATTTCATCCTGGCTTTCTAATCCTTAGCTCCCGGCTAGCATAAAGCTTAATGCGGTGGAAAATCGTGTTTTTAGCGAAGATGAAGTAATGATGGCACTCCGTGGCTTAATCATGTTGACATATGCCATCTTCCCCTCTTCTCTCTTGTGTGTGTTCTGTAGGCAGCTGTTCGTTTGAAGAGCACTACAGTAATTGCGGCTACAGCGTGGCGTTGGGGACTAATGGCTTCGCCTGGGAGCAAGTCAACACCTGGGAGAGACCCTCCATGGACGCGGCCGTTCCCACAGGTACAGGATACACCTCCATGCCTCACTCTTTCCTGTTTTCTTCATCTCTTTCTCTTCTGCAGAGGAATTTTTAAAGGAATAGTTCACTCAAAAATGAAAGTTCTGCCATTGTAGTCCATGGAGCATGTCTCCAAATGGACATAAAACACCATTAAAGTGCACTGTTGAGTCGGGTTCTGGAAGTAAAAATCCCATTCATTTTCCACAAGTGGAATTGATTTTTAATATTATCTTATAAACCTGCTGTGAACTGCAGGGTTGTTAATGGAATTTAGATGCTTTTATTGAAGCCATCAGTTATTTCAACTTAAATAATTGTGTTTAATGGTGGAATTCCTGGTGGAAAAACTACATTCCCCATGATTTTGCAAAGAAATTCCACCAATCAGAGAATAATACTTGTAGAAGTCTAAAGAACAGATCAAAATTTTATTCATTTTTAAAGTTTAAGTTAAAGTAGTTTATGTATGTTTTTTTTTTTTCCTTTTAGAGCTTAATAGATCTGATTAGTTGATGTTGTATGAAGAAACAAATCATACAGGTTTGAAACAACATATGGATGAGAAAATAAGTACATGTTCATTTGTGGGTGATCAGTTCCTTTTCCAGCTGCTTTCTTTCAGCAATTCCCAAGATCCATTTTCTTCAGTCATATCTCAGTCTCTCCATCATTTTGGTCATGTTTTTTCCTTTCATTCTTCTCTCTGTTGGCCTCTTGTTATATGGACAAGGCACTTTAGCCTCCCGTCTGTCTCGAAGTCTATCTCTTTCTCTCTCATCCCATCTCTCTCGGAAGCGAGGCAGTAGTTCACAGCGAGACAAATGGCAATCAAGTTCGCTGTCACTCTCACTCAGCCGTCTCCTGCAGCGCTCAACAACCTCTGTCTCGCAGCACCCTTAAAGACAATAGAGTCAGCTACACAACTGCGTCTCTCCCCACCAGCTTATTTAACCCCATTTACTCCCTACACACTACATCTGACACCAAAGCACTCCAGCTTCCAGACACTCCATTGGAAAGATGCTACATCCTTATAAATGACAATTTTGGGGGGTAGTGTGCTGCTTTCAAGCCACTAAAGAAGTTTAGGATTGCTTTAGTGAAAGCACCTTTCCCAGAATTGGATGGTGGTTTTCAGAAGACAATAGTGCTTTTTTTCTTTTTCTTTTTAAGGAAGTGGTTCTCAATTGGCGTGTCCTAAAAATATGAACTGTTGTAGTTCAGAGCAAAAAAAAAGAAAAAGAAAAAAAAAAAAATATATATATATATACACACATTATTTTTTAATTTTTTTGCTTTAAGAGCTTGGCCTGTTTCTTAAACAAAAACAAAAAAACATAATCTGTAGTTTGTAATTGAATGTAATATTATGGATATATTTTATTATTTATTAATAATATATATAAAAAAATAATAATAAATACATTAAATATTATATATAATATTTTATATATATATATATAAATTAGTAAATTAATTAATGTAATTATGAGCAATACCAGGATCCACCCAAAAAATATATTAATTAATTTAATTGGGGGGATCCTCTTTTTGCTCATAGCTTGTTGTAGTTATGGCTGATTAGGACAAAACACAAATTTACATGCTTTATGGTGATTTATTGCATCATGCCTGATTAGGACACAGTGTTGAGTCGCTACTTGATGTCCAAAGTAAAATCTGGGTCCTGAAGCAAAGCCAGTTGAGAGACACTGTTTTAAGGAAACGGGGTCGTCAGCAGCATCAAACAAAATCCTACCAAAAACATCAAAGTCTAGTAATTTTTCTCTATTGGGCATTAGCATCAGGCCCCATCTGATAAAAATACACAAGCACTCATTAATAAATAAACGGCTGAAGAAGCACCATCTGCGCATGTTGATGTCATCAGGATCTGATTGTCTAATCAGGGGAGGAAATTGGGCCGCGGCATGATCCTTCCGTCATTAAACCCCGTGGAGACGTGCCGATATCAGTCTCTCCTCTCTGATTGTAGGCGGCACTTAATACAGTGTTCAGTGAATTACACCCAGGATGCAAAGGACCTGATGAAAAAGGAGCAACTGAAGAGTGTACCCACAGGAAAATTGTATTGCTCAGAGGTTGCTCTTTCATATCATGCTGCGAGTATAGTTCACCCCAAATTCCATGATGATAGAATTGATAAAAAAATAAATAAATCTAATATAACATAATATAATATAATATGACATTTAAAATAAAATAAAAACAGTTTTTTGTAGGTTTTACAACAGCTAATATAGGAAAACTGTATTGCTGAGCCTTGTCTCATCCATGGGGGACTTAATTGGCTTCTAATTTAAGTTTCATTGCAGTAACAACATCATCTCCTCCTTTTAATTTTTTTTAGAAGAAATGAAAATAGACACAAATTAGACAACTGTTGATGTATAGTACGAGTAAAGAGCTAAATAAATGTGTATATCATAGCTGAGAGAATTTGATCTTGAAAGAATTTGATGAGCAACATTTCAGTTAATCTTGACCATGGCATCTTGGCCAGAGTGTAAAGAGTGTGAGATTAGGATATTTTTATCAAAAGAAAACTTTGAGAAGGATAAGATTTAAGCACACATCTCCTTTTGCTCTCTGATTAGTCTCATTGCTGCCCAGGAGAATCAGTTGTAATAATAAGGATGTGTCATTTGCGTTTTGTGTTCTCTACGAGCAGAGCAAGAAGAGGTGGGAGATCAAGAGAGAAAGGCGACTCAGGTGGGGATGAGGGCACCTTAATCCGTTCTTACAGGATGTGTAATGAAGCCTGTCAGTCGCCACTGTTTCGTTTTATTTCTCCGTGGACCGTGGGTCACTAGCATCAATACAATCCATTCCTCTCATTACCGCCGCTCGCTGAGGGCTTCAGAGACAAGCTCCTCCAGGGAAAACACATCTGTGAATGAGATGTTGTGGCCAGGTGCACACGCTCTTATTGCACTCGGAGAGGAGACCCATCACTGATGCCACACTTCAAAACGCTAAGTGAAGGAATGTGTGCCAGTACTTTCAGTTGGAGTTATTTCAGGTAGTCAAACCTGTTGCCAAATACATCTGTGTTAATGTGCACAGGTGATTTGAGAGAGGTTCTTTTTTGAGGGAAAATCCCTTTAAAGGAATAGTTAGCAGAAAAATTTTAATTTGCTAAAAAACTTACAGTACTTACCCTCAGGCCATCCAAGATGTAGATGAGTTTGTTTTTTCATCAGAAATTAATCATTGGATCACTTGCTCACCAATGGATCCTCTGCAGTGAATGGGTGCCGTCAAAATGAGAGTCCAAACTGTTGATAAAAACTTTACAATAATCCACAAGTAATCCTCAGTCCTTGTGAAGCAAGACATCTCCAGTGAAAAGTCCATCCCCTGTTGTCCTCTCACATCAAAATCCAAAATATTAGTTTAGAACTGTTTTGGACAGTTCTGGCTTGTAAACTATGCTTGATCTGTACATATTTCTCTCCTGGTTCAGATATGATGTCTTGAGAAAGCAATAATATGGATAGAGGACTTAATTGGAAACAAGAGTTTTATAATAAATTTGTCTTACAAACACAGCTTTTTCGCTTCATGAAACATCAGTTGATGGACTAGCGTGGTGAGGATTGCTTGTGGATTATTGCAGTGTTTTTTCAGCTGTTTGGACTCTCATTCCGATGGCACCCATTCACTGCAGAGGATGCATTGGTGAGCAAGTGATGTAATGTTAAATTTCTCCAAATCTGCTCTGAGAAACAAACTCATGTACATTTTGAATGGCCCGAGGGTAAGTAGATTTTCAGCAAATTTTCATTTTGGGTGAACTATTCCTTTAAATGTAAGATTAAGACTGCTCTATCTGGGTATTTTTAGACTGTGAGATTTAGGGTCACTGGTTTGTTCTTTGAAGGAAAAACTAAGTATCTTTCTGAATGACCTAGGCTTTGTGTTTATAGCTTAGTGATGTGTTTGATTTATAAAACTTTTTGAAATCTGTATGGGCCTAATGATTTCAAAGAGGCTGTTGATTTTCAGATATCTTTGTACTGTCTTTGATGGACAGATGAAAGTTTTTGGCCTAATTTTAGTGTTCTTTCACTGTTTCTCTCTCTCTGTTTCTCATGTTTGTCTGATATTTGTCCTACTATTTCACTCCTCTGATTGGCCGGAGCTGTCAACAAATCAGAGCCAATCAAAAGAGCTGTCATTTAATCATGACAAACGATTTTGTGCAGGCACCCACTTGGGTGTCTAAAGTCCCTGTGCATACTGTGCACTTTTTGGAATCGTAATTGAGTTCTGAATTATAGGTTGTCAGGGTAGCATTGCATAAATGTGCACGTTACAGATGGTTGACGAGGGTAAATGGCATTTTTAGCCTTTCATTTTACGTTTTCATCTTTTTTGTTCTTCCTGATGATTTGAGGGCCCTCATGGGCAGCAGTGCTTGATTGTGTCTGATTTCTTTCCTCTAATATTAGAAAGTGTTGCAGAAAAGGTTGCAATTGAAAAGTAATTGACGGGGAAGGAGCTTTAGGCAAGCACTTGCGTACACCCACTTACACATGCACTTAATCATATAAAAACTTATAAAAAAAACTTGTTGGGGAAGCTTCAAGGTGCTCATAATTTCAAGTAGTTAAACTACAGTCATGTTACGCTACAAGTTAATGAGTTAATTTACTTTTCTTTGCAATCAGAGCAGTGTTTTTCTAACACAAAAACAATGAGTCCTAATTAAGACGACAGATTTGAACAATTTATTCACAAAATGCCCCTAGTATAACTAGAGAACACCATCATTCATATAATTGATATTATTTTATAATTGATATAATTATATAATTCACAGTTTGAATGAATTGGTGCATTTAAATGAACTGTCCTAGTGAACAGATTCGCTAAAATGAATCTTCTAAGTTTTATTTGAGAGCACTATTTTTTTTGTGCCTTTAGTGCCTACTGTTTGCTTTGCTATAAACATGCTTGCATAATGCTACATTGCAAAAAACAGTGATGAACACACACACACACACACACACATAATATAATGTAATATATGTAATATTTATTTAATAATAATGATAATAGTAATAAAAAATAATAATTAAACAAATAGTACTATAGTAATAATCCTCAATAATGTAAAAAGTAATACTATTATAATAATAACATATATATATATATAAATGAATATTTAGATAGTTTCTCCTCATTGTGCAGCCCTCCTTGCAAGATTTAGCTGGAACCAGTGGTATAAGAGGTTAGTGACATTCTGTCATTTTACAATGATAATAAAGGCTTATCTGATGATTCTGGTGAGTAGGTGGTTTTGCAACGGTGACTATGTTAAAATGCTACTCTGAGAGATATAGAGAATGAAGGAAGTTAGCTATCCAGCAGCGTACTGCCATGAATGACTTAAAGAGATTGACGGACAGAAAAAGATGATGGAGAGTGCGTTAGTGGGTTTAGCATTCTATCCCAACACACATCAGTCTTGTTTACTGATTTCCAGGCTCCAATAAAGCAAAGCTACAGCCTCTAAGATTCTCCTGCTGCGAGCTGCCGGAATCATGCTCTCACACTGGGGACCCGACTACTAAGAGCCCTCCGCTCTTCCCTTCTCCCTCTGCCTCTATCTTCCCTCTTGCTTTTTCTTCCCTCTCCCCCTCCCATGTCTCCCGAATTCATCACACCTTCCGCTGACACGCTGCTTTCATTAAAGCCTCGCTCGGGCCCTCTGCTGACTTACATGTCTCTGCTCTGGTTTACATGCCTCGATGAACACACTCCCAGTGATGCATTCACACTTACAGACACACACACACGCTCACACTCACTCGGTGGGACAGAATGCCGCTGAGCAGCTCGGGTCAGGAATCGGAGCTTGTGATTAACAGGACAAAAACATGCATCTGTTCTCGGTGGGAAAACAGAATGCTTTTTGTTTACGTCTCCTTCCTTATCAAATAGTGATTTTAGGATTTAAATAGGGTCTATTATGCTTTTTTTTTTATTATTATTATGCCTCCCTCATGTCTACTTAAAATGTTGGAATATTTTTTTTTAGAACTAAAAACATCAAAATTTAGTTTTCAATGACAGTTTTCCATCCTCATGACTGGGTAGGCCAAGTTTATGATCACCTTATAGGCAGTCGCCTGTCAGAAACGCGCAGTGTCTTTCCCCTCATACAGCACCTTGGAAAGTGAAATGCTTTGTCTTTCCATCCTCCCCTTATCCCCATTTTTCATTGTCCCCGTATCGCTCACATTCTCATCTCCACTGTTTAGTACTCCTTTTATCTCTGTGCTCGGATAATACAATTTTCTGATTATTTCTGTGTCGGGATGGAGTTTGTGTTATCCATCACTCGTAACGGAGGCCAGAAGTTTGTTGTCTGATTATGACCTTGAGCATGACCTTGAGAGGTACGTGGTTGTGTGGTCGCCTTTTCCCTTGTTCACATAGAGGAACCAGGGATGGTTAACCATAATTCAATGCCATTGTTCGACTGGCAGATCATTTAAAAGCCATTGCTGTCAGGAGCAATGTTTCCCCATGAGAAACACAGCGTTGGTAGCTTTCTTCATGTCGAGTATAAGCTTTATGCAGCACTGCCTCAGTAAGAACAAATCAGAGGCCTTGATCATGCTTTGAGAATAGCATGCACTGCAAGGTCTGTCAGGATTGAAAAAAACTGCTAATAATACCATAATGCATCACATAAGTCATTCAATTCTGTTCAGCAGGAAAAGGAAATCATACAGGGCTGGAACAACTTGAGAATGTTTATTTTGGGGTGACCTATACCTTTAAGTCTCTGCTAGTTCCTATTAGTACTTAGTTTTCTCTTTTCTTCTTGTTTCATGGAAGAGAGTCATTTGGGTTTACAAAGACATAAGGGTGAATAATTAGTGAAAGCATTTTCATTTTTGGGTGAACTGTCCCTTTAAATCTCTCTTCCAAACATCTGTTTTGATTTTTCGCCTCGTGTTCGTAAGCATACTATCACAATTCAGCAAATTGTCCTCACCAAATCAGTTAACTCTCTTCACATTACATCTGTTTGAAATGATTTTATGAGACAATGCACCTTATGTTCCACCAAATTTCATTCATGGGAGCCATTTCTTCACTGGAATAGTTTAATCTGAAATAATGTGACCAGAAAGATTACATTGGGCTGGCAGAGAGAAGGGCATAATTAATTTGATGGTGACTTAATAAATGCAGGGTGACATATGAGGCACTGCGAGGCATGCTTAATGAGAGCGGGAATAAAAACAAGAGAGAATGAGAGAGAGCAGATTTTCTACTGTCTATTTCCACAGATTGTGAAGCAGACAGCAGAGCTCCGGGCGATGAGAGGGACACTTTACAGCTGAAATTAAATACCGCAAGAGAGC
Organism: Barbus barbus; assembly: GCF_936440315.1. NCBI lineage: Eukaryota > Metazoa > Chordata > Actinopteri > Cypriniformes > Cyprinidae > Barbus > Barbus barbus. The sequence goes on along the minus strand of NC_136741.1, from coordinate 28,306,173 downwards.
CTTGACTCTGAACAGTTGAACCCAGCAGATCCAGACCGATCCTTGAGCTAAAGTGACGTTACCTCAGTCTCTCTGCCAACAAAGTTTGGGTGCAATGTCTGGCAAAGGCCTTATCGGTGGTCTTAGGAAGTTTTAGTTAGCGACTGCCATTTTTCAGATGATTTGTACCTTGCTCAGACTGTGATTTAGCCATAGTACCTATGATGATCTTGCATCCCTGATATTGTGTGTTCTCAAGAACATGTCTGGGTCATATAGAACCCCAAAAATCAAAAGAAAGAAACAAGAGGTTAAATTGTGTATTTTGTGGAACCATTAAGGCTGCATTGATATTATTTTCACATTATTATTATTAACTTTTAAATTTTACATTTTAAATGAAAATTTTAATGTAAATTATGCTATTACAATTTATAACACAAAATATTGTGTTATTAGAATTTATTATAATGGTAATATTTATAACAATAGTAATTATTTAAAATAATAATTATAATAATCATATTAATTATTATTAGTCATACTGATATATAAGCATTTTACTTCTTACATTTTTGGCTAACATACCTATTCTTTATATACATGTTTGTCTTTATCTAAATGTTTGCATTTTAAATTCTAATCGCAATTTTTAAACAGAAAAATTGCATATTGATTTTTCCCAAAATTGGGAAGTCCTAGTTGAAACTCCCAAAACTATCTGGGTCATAAATCATGCCAAAAATCTAAATAAATAAATAATTTTGAACAATTAAGATTACATTTAAATTATTGTCACGGTATTATTAATCTTATTTCCTAACTGAGTTATCATTACTGTAATTCTATATATATATAAAAAAAAGTATTAAGCATTTGTTGCTTATTGGTATTGTTTGTTATGGTGCCCTTATGTTGAATAAATAAACTATTTATTTACTTAATGCAGTAAAATATCACTGTATTACACTAATGACAATTGTGTGGATGCATTGTGGTGATGTGAAATTGGAAGGGAAATTTTCAATTATACATTGCTGCATTATATGACTACATCTAAAAAAATAAATGTCAAAAATTCTTAATGTAAAATTTAATAGTAAAGTAAAAAAAAAATTATTTTTATTTTATTATTTTGAATAATGTGATGCCATACATTTTGCTATTGCATCTGTGAAAGAAAGCATAGTCTTGACAGTGTATTTTTTGTACGATTAAAAACAAAAATCACAGTTCTTGTAATTCATTACCTTGAAAGCCAAATTGGTGCATTAATATGGGATATTCAGGGATTCAAAGCAACATCATTTCATCGGATATACTTAATGTTTGCTAAACATATTAGGCTGTTCCTGTTCTGCACCTGTTGTTATGTCTCTCTAACTGCCTCATGTAACGTAATACTTAATGACTATTCATTATAGAATGGCCACAAGGCTTTTAAGTGCCTATTATCTGTAAACTGTGTGTGCCTGTGTGTACAAGAGTAGTTGAACTTATAGTACAGAAAGCTGGGAGGGCCAAACAAAACAATTGAACTCGGCAGATACTTTGCCAGAGAATGGGACACCCTCCGGTCTCATTTTTCGCCCAAATACTTTAAGAAAGGCTTGCCGATAGTATTACAACTTCATTATGGGAGTTCAAAGCACAGAAATAATGTTTCCAGCAAAAGAGAGCATTTATTTTGCCCTTAGATCTCTGTTCTTTGTGGGCTTTTTTCTGCTTGCTGATTTTCCAGCCCAGCAGTAGTCTTGTATATCACGACACACAACACAAACCTCCTTCTATAGAGCTTGCTTAGTTGCTACAAGTCATTTGTCGTAAGTCTTTGTCCTGCTTTACCGTTTGTTATCATCTTGTGTGTGTGTGTTGGTTCACATGTGTGTATTTAGACTGTAACCACCGCTTATCAGCAGATATAATATGGTGGTTCCAGCTGAATGCTCTTTTTGTCCTCCTTGCAATCAGACCCCGGCATGGCCTTTGTTGATGGAACGTTTCTCTCCAACCCTCAGGGAACAATAAAGGCTCATCTGAAAGCTTGATTCAAGAGTGGCCGTCCAAAACCACCAGGCTTGGGCGTATGTGCGATATTGAATAGGCCCTCTGAAAGCACTGACCTTTTCTTTTGCCAAACCAACAACAGATTTCACTTTTGCTGCTACCTTGGTGACAATTATGCACCCCCCCCCCCCCAATTTTTTTTTACCTCTCTGTATTTCTCTCTCTCTCTCTCTGTTCCCCACATTTGTTGTATTGTGTTAGTGTAAGGTCAACTGCCTCGGCGTGCTTTCAGGAATGCCTGTGTTTGGGAGGCTTACTGCCTTCGGGGAAAGACTGAGATGTCATCCTTGCTATTTTGCTGAAAATTACTAGTTCTATATGTCTCAGATCTTAAATGAGCACTTCTCTTTGGGATTTAGCAAACATTTAAACATCCAATGCTCATATATTTACCCCATTGCAGTTTTTAGCCTGCCTTGGTTTAATATTGTATAATCAAAATATAATAACTTGTTCCATGACTTACTAAGTTTTTACAAGAAAAAATTATATCAGTTTTTCTTACGTTTAATTAACCATATTAGCCTACTTGCTTTTTCTTTCTAATTATTCGTGAAATTCCCAACAAATTTTTTGAGTGAAAATTGTTTATACATCAATTTTTTTTTCAGTCTATATGTGACCTTTTTTTTTTTACTTTCATTTGGCGGATTATGTAAAGGCCTTGTTATCTTTGGAGGTTCAGCTTCGTATTTTAAAGTATTTTGCATGTGGAATTGGTTGTGATTTTGTTTTATTAACTAGAAAACCTTCTGCTTTGAATACTGCATCAAAAAATGTGAAAAATATATTTAAAAAATGTAATATAATCTGAACGGTAATATAATTTGTGAACTGTTTTGGTGGTGCACAAGAAAAGTCGGTCTAGAAACAGTTGTTATTTTCAATTTCCTTTGATTTTAGTAAACGGAGGCCCTCGTGGATTATAAGTGCAGTGAATCTACTCCAAGAAGGCTTTTCATTGGTCCTCAAGACTTCCTATACAGCCACATGTGGTCTGTCAGTACCTCCCTATCACTTCCATTCTCTTTCCTCCCCTCTATGAAAGATAAAGTGTCATTTGACCTAGTTTTTTACAAATACAACCAAATTCCTCTCTTTTCTCTTTCTCGCTCTGATAGTTATAGTGATATAGAGAGAGAGTGTGGGTGAGTGCTTATTACTTCTATCTCCACCATGTCAAATCCAGGGGATGTGGAAAAGGTCTTTTTTATAATACTACCACACCTTTTCGCTAAGGGCTGGCTGTCCCTCGTTTTTCATCTTCCCCTGTCAGCCCAATCCTCAAATCTACTAAGTGTTGAAAAGGATGAGTCTGAGAGTGTGTCTGGCTAACCTGCGAGACAAAAAATGTTTGATAAGAGTGAGAGAAGTACATCTTTTTGTCTGTGGTCTTTTTTGCTTGTTCCATCGAGTTCAAGTTACAGCGGTCTTTTAGTTTGTAGATATGTGCTTATGTAATATTATCCAGCTTTATTTCAATTAAATTGGCAGTCTGTAACTTTTTTGGTTAAAAATGATCCAAAATCAATATTTGAGCAAGTACATAAACAGCCAGTGTTCAAAATGATGGCCTTACTTTAGCCTGATTCACAACGGTTACCTTATAATAATGTTTTCTAATTTGAGTGTTTCGGGTAGGTTTTCGTGGGAAATTTGAGAATGGCACTGCGTCATTGCGTCACATCTGTAAACATAAAGAAGTTGTCCCGGCTACTAGGTTATCGCATGTGAGGATCCTGCAGGTGGTGGATCGTTTATAGCCTTTTGTTTATAGCATTTTGCATTATAGCATGACAATTAGATTAGACTGTACAGAAATTGAAATCTACACGTTAATACACACTATACTCATAGTCACGCAATGCTGATGTTGTTAACATTAATAATTTGAGAATAAAGTATAACAATAATAATAATTTGCACGGTTTGATGTGACGAGCTAACCGATTGTTAGATTTAATCACCATTGGTTACGCGATTTATTGTAATGCTTTTTTCTTCAGTTGGTCAGAACAAACGTGGCAGACTTGATACTTACTTGTTCAGATGACAATATATGGTGAAAATTCTTATTTGGGTCATATACTCCAAGACATAGTCTAGAATCTGTTATTCTGAAGTACAGTATATATCTACACCGGTGCGGTGACTGAGCAACACATTCACCTCAAAACATTAGATTCATCCGCGCTGGAGCCATGCCGGAGCACATCCCACGCATGGAAGATAATTCCACAAGCAGCTGCAATTCCATGTTTTCAAACAGAGATGGTGACAAAGAGGCAAAACTTACGGACTGCTGCTTTAACAAAAAGGATTTCAAATGGCTTTAATTAAGAACAACAAAAATGTCTTTCTGTTATTCATTTGATTTTTAACAAGCCGTCATGTACCACTGAACACATCAAGATGTTGTTGAGATTACAATTGTATTCAGACCACTTTCCTTCTAAATGTAATCACCGATTATATGTGTATTTGTGTTTATGCGAGCAGAAGAGAGAAAATGAAAGTGCTTTCATCCTCAAGAGTCCGTAAAGAACAAAATAATGTGTGTTTGCTGAGAATTACATCACTGTTCAAGATCTAATTATGTCTGAAGAACATAAATCTGCAATATTGATATTTATTACGCCTGTGCATTTGTTTAAAGCAGACAGGTGATTTATCTCAATGTGAGAGTGTATCTTGCACCTTCTCTCGCTCTCCGTCCCTCCAAGCTCCCTGACAGAATGTCATTAGAGTCGTGGTTACATGCATTCTTCAAGAGAGATGCCTGCTGGAGCCATTAGCTAATTATGGTCATGATTTGATCGCTTATGGATTAGTGCACAAGGCCCAGTGTTAACTACGCATAGCATGCTGTCTTGCGTGAGTTATATATATAAGAGTGAATCTGTGTGCCGTCGTGCATGTGTTTGATGGAAATCATCCGGACAGGCTAAATATTACCTTTGGACAGGCGCCCGCTGTTTTCCCTTCAGCTCTGAAGACACTTGTATTGACCCCTGAAAGCTCTTTTAATTATGTGATGGTGGAAATTTTGCATCAAGCCTTGAGTTTTGGGTTTTGAAGGGAAATGGCAGGGGCAAGATGGATGGCAGGAGGGAATGGATCTCACGATTAGGCTTCAGGTATCCACTGTACACACATAAATCATTTACATTTAGTCATTCAGCAGACACTCTTATCCAAAGCGACTTACAAATGAGGAACATCACGAGCAATTTATCATAAGAGCCAAATGCCACATTTCAAGAATCAGCTAGAGCAAAAGTAAAAATGCAGAAATGTACCAGAGAAAAGAGAAAAGAGTAATACCTCTGTCATACCCATGTCATTATACAAATTTGTGTCCTCATAAACCACATAAACATGCACACACACACACACACACATATATATAATATTGTATTGAAATATATATACAATGTAATCAATACAATATATATAATGTAAATGCCTTAACTGTCACTTTTGATCAATTTAATGAATTCTTAAAAAAATCCAAAAAACTAACTGACCTTAAACTTTTGAATGGTAGTGTCACATTTTTGTAATTGTGAAATTCTCTTTTAATATTTGTAAGCAAACAATACATGAATTATGCATTTTGCCAACTGGCCGAGCCACATTATTGACCCTGATTGTACAGTGGTTACTTTCTCAAATAAGTAACTTTTTGTTTTTTACTTTTCTGTTGATTTAACTTGTGTAGTGCAACTATTGTTGGCTCTTATGACAGATTGCTTGTGGTGCTCTTCTTTTGTAAAATATTATGGATAAAAGCGTCTGCTAAATGAAAAGTTGTAGCCATATAGGGCAGTCCAGCGCATCTAACACCAAACTAGATTGTTCCCATAACCGAAGCTACTTTATCTATTCTCTTTTAGGAGTAACACAGTAATGTAACCCTCTAAACTTTTGAATGTAACCCTCCTGTCATTGCCTTGGTGTCATATTTTCCCTTGTGTTCACGATTCTCACTCTAGATACCTGTGAAGAGAAATCACTAACATCAAACTAGAGGAAGAAGAAAGAAAGAGACAAAAACAGCACCTGCTCTAAAACAGGATAAATGTCTCCCAGAATTCCCATTTTCCCTCCTGGCCTCACAACAATTGGCCAGAGTTTGATAAATGACAAGCCTACAGGACCAATGACAGTTTTGTTGCTCAGGGATATTTTTATACCCAGTAGGGTTTTTAATGATAGATAGTCTCTGGTATGAATGGCCTGCCTCCTTTTTTTCCTTTTGTCCTATTTGTTCTGTCACAATCTAAAATTAGCTAATGTGATGGCAAATAACACAAACCTTGCTTCTGTCTCAATCTCTTTCAGTTGTAATAATTGTTTGATGTCTAATTTTAGTGAAAAAACAAACCACATGCTGTGAATAGTTTTTTTTTCCCCTTGTAAAAGCTCTTTTCTTTTTCTCATTGCAGTACTAGGAAAGAAGAATCTCAAATGAGTTTTATTTATTATCTCAATTGTTTCTCCTAGACAGCGTTGAGATTAGGAGGAGTGATGTTCAATAGAGGGATGCTTCTCAGATGTTTTACATGGTTTTCTCAACAATGTCTCAATCTGTGCTCAGATTTGCTAAGATACAAAGTTCTGTATTAAGAAATCTCAATATGAGCAATATGAACTTTCAAGACCAAAAGAAACATCTTTAAAACATATCTTAAAATCTCCTGAGACACGAAAGAGCAACCTCTGAGCATTAAAATGATATTTTGGGCTGTTGTGTTCAGTTGTCCATACCAGAGTTTCTCTGCTGAAGTTTTTATTGTGTTGGTGTCTGTGACCTCATCATTAGGAGATGATCCCAGGCACATCCAACACACAGCAGCCAACAAAAAGTTAGTGCTTTGTTGATTTTTACACCACGGAGTGTATCTGCAGACATTAATAAAAGGCATGTGTGTATGTGTGTGAGGGAGGCAGAGAGGCTATTAAAGAGATGTGTGAAGAGTGTGTGTGCAGGCATGTCTGGATCAATATCACTACACACCATGTTTTTAGCCCTTGTCAGTTTCATGATGCAGCGTGTCCAACGAAGTGTAAGGTTCCAGTTGAATCATTGCGCCATGAGTGTGTGTGTGTGTGTGTGTCCCGAAGTGCTGTAAACCCCAGGCTCGTGATGCTCTCCATGCCACCACTGAAGCAGAACAGAGCACTGGGCGATTTTCCAGTTGTAGGTCATTATCCCCTATGCCATACACCCTGATTCCTGCCAAGTGTACTTCCTTTTCACTGACTAATACGTTCCTCTAAGTAATCATGATGCCACCCTTTAGGCAAGATCATTTTTTCTTTCCATTTGTTTTCTGGCTCTTATTTATACTTTTATTCACTAAATGAGTACTAGCTCCATCTCTGCAACAGACTATAGGTCAACTTCTTTTCACCTTTGAAAATGTATACAGTACATAAAGGATTTGATTTTTAAAATAAATAAAATAAAAGTAATTTAAACTGAATTAATACTGAAGTAACACTGAACTGATTGGAGCTGAATAATGACACTATTTTGTTTCTACAGCTGCTTTATAGCAGAATTATGGATTGCCTCATTTGCCTAATTGACTCTTTTCGGTTTAATACTGTGAAGCTGCAGTGAAACAATATCTATTATATAAAGCACTATGAAACATTTTGAGTTGACTACACTCATTTTTGTTTGATATTATTTTTGACGTTTTTGTGTAATATTATTTTTGTTTACTTTTATTAAATGTAATTATTTTTATTCAATCATTTGTTTTTATTTTAATTTATTTTAAAATGTATTTTATATATTTTTTAAATTGAATATATTCTCAAGTTACAAATGTATTATTTTCATTAGTATTAAAATTAAATAAATTAATAACAGATAATAAATATTTGATTACCACAAATATTATTTTGACTCATCCCTGAATTTGTTAAAAATAAAAAAAGAATATGTCTGCAGTAATACACATACAGCACTTGTTGTTCAGTAGGCCATTTTACTTGCAAATTTATTTATTTTTTTTAACCAATGATTGAAATAGAAAATTCTGCTCATGTTTCTGGAAGACTTATTGTACAACTGTTTCTGTAAACACACTTTCCATTTATTTCTACAAACTGACTGACAAGTCAAAGTGGTCACAGGGTCCTGTTATAGACAACATTAAGATGTAAATGACGTGGAATATTCCTTAGAAAGAAGGAAGATGGCCATTTCCTTATCTAGACATGTATTTGGGCTTTTTCTATACTTCCTCTCTCTCTCTTTTCTTCAATATTTCCTTGTCCTTTGTCATTCTCTCTGATCTTCCTCCTGCATTTCTTCCCGCTGCTCTGACGCCCTTCAGAACGTTCCCCAGGAAACCCCTGTAGAGTTACATCGGACATGTCTAATTTCCAACTTTAGGAGTCCAGCTTCTGTTTTCATTTTTAGCCAAGGTGGATCCATCCTGATTGTTATCCATGAATGTCTTGCCTGTCGCTGGGATTTGAGTGTCTCAGCTTGGCTTTCAGCGGCCATCCCTGTGTGAAACCATACGGACAACCTCAAATAACCAGCTTACAAAATCGTTCGTGGCTCACTCTCAAGGGCGGGGAATACACTTCCCTCTGTGAGGTTGAAGAGTTCAGCGGGAAATATTTTATAGCAGCAGTACAGGCGAAAGTGTCCAATTGCTCTCAAGGGAGCAGTAACAGGGACTACTTAGGCAGCTACGGACTTCTGCCCACCATAACAGTTAACGAAGCCAAGATATCTCTACCAAACACTGGCAGGACAAATCTCTGTAGGTGTCAAGATGTGTAGAGCAGTGATTAGCAGTGGATGATATAAGCAAACATTTATATCACAATTTAGCTTGATGACAATGTTTATTATTTATCTGTCTGTCCGTCCGTCCATCTGTCTGTCTGTTAGGGCTGCACGATAAATCGCATGTGATTGTCATGCGCATCTCGTCAGTAAAGACGGTTCTGTGATTAGTAGTAAATCTCCATCACATGCTCTCAGATGGAGCAGCATACATAGAGCCGTAGATTGCTGGCAAGCTACGCAGTCTATCTGTCTGTCTCTCTGTCTGTCTCTCTGTCGTTCGTTCGTTCGTTCGATTTTTCTGTCTATCGTTCTATTGTAGAATCTATCTATCTATTTATCGTTCTATATGTCTATCGTTCTTTCATTCTGTCTATTATTCTATCTATTTATCGTTCTATTGTTCTGTCATTCTCTCTATAGGGCCTTTCAGACTTTCAGAAACATTCAAAGTTTTTGTTACAGTTGAATTATTTCCTTTAAATCTATTTATCTAGATTATTATTAGATTATTAGATAATTCCCATTTATCACGTTCACAACTGATCCGCAAATGACCTGAGAGGGTTAAAATAGACAGATTAATTACTAAGTAAACAACTCAGCCACTCGGAAAATGCAATAAAAATATTATTTGATGATTAAAAGTTATTTATTTTATTTGCACAGTTAGGAAGGTTTTGCTAATAGGAAAGCTTTGTAGCAACAGTAACTAAGGGGGTGGAACTTTGCAGAGGTTAATACTATAATATTGCAATGGTTGTTTTTGGTCAGTTCTTTTAAAAGTCACTTTCTACCAGTATCACGATTGCTAGCAATTTATTGTATTTTATATCGCCCACTCCTAAATATGCTGTCTTTTTGTGGTGCTCCAGCTTTGTCGTAGCACACATGGAATTCAAGGACACCTGGTCCATGCATGGGAAAGACCGGTCTCAGCAAAAAGAGAAGTGATACTAGATTTATAGTTGTGTGACAAGGTGCAATAAGCATCAAGTTCGCCTCGTCGCACGCTGCCAGCAGGGCGCTGCTGTCCTGCCCCTCTTCTCGGCCACCTGTTCCTGTCATGAACCTGGACGTGGGCCGGCAATAGGTGGGCCAGGGCGACTGTGAATTTGGAGCAAGCAGGTCTTCTGTCCCAACACAACTCTTTAATTTGACACAAATCTGTTCACCTAGAGCTAAACTTACTTGTTACTTGAGGGTAATGAGCTTGAGTTTAAATTGGCTTTCTCAGCTTCAGAAATTACTGACAAAATTGCACCATTTTTAGACAATTCCTTTATCATTTTAGATGTTTCCACTTTCATACACATATCTGCAGTCTGTCAATTGAGATTCATTATTGCGCATTCTATCATCCGGACTGTTTCGCAGAAAATATGAATCTTTTCCAGACATGGAGATGTGTATCTTTTTAAAATGTATTTTTAGATGTTGTTGGACTCTTTTGCATCTCCCTTTATCTTTCTCCCTGTTATGTCTTCTTCCTCTCCCTTGTTAGGCCTAGCTATGATCTCCACAGGCAATTTGACCGCCTTTGGATCTTTTCAGTCCTTTCCTTTTAGATGCTAATAATAAATAGACAGAATACAATCAATTTGAGACAACCTGAGTTTGATTCAACTACTTGGCCAATGAGGCAGAGTTTACTAGGAACTGATAAAAGGCCATCCTTTGTTCCAAAATGAACACACACACACAAATAAATAAAAAAGAATAAGAAGCAGAAGAATCCTTTTTCCTTTTAAAACCTGTTCTGAAATGCAGATTTCAGAATTTCAACTAACCATAATTCAAATGCCAAGATGCCCAGTTTCAGAAAGCAGCAATCAAAAGAATGCCAAAATAAACATAGCAAATTAGACCAGCATTCTTGAAATCTGCATGCACAGCAGCCACAGAAAGTATCTGGAAATACCTAAAAATGTATAAATGTCATTTGCCTTATGGCACAAACCAAGTGACATTTATTATAAAGAAACATTTATTTATGTGTTGAACTTGTGATTTCATATATTTACTAAAAATCACAGCTTATAACCAACCAAATTGCCACTTGTTTGGATATTTTTTTAGATTATTTTGTTTTCAAATGCATTTACTTACATTTTTAAATGTAGCTTAAAGGGATAGTTCACCTCAAATTAAAAATTCTGTCATCATTCTGTCATCATATTCTCACCATATCTATCTTTCTTCGGCATATTTTGTATCAGTTTTTTTCCCCATGCAGTGAAAGTCAGTGGGGTCAAATGTTATTCGGATATTGACATTCCTCCACCAAAGAAAGAAACTTTGGAAAGCGTGAGGGTGAATAAATGATGACAGAATTTGAATTTATAGGTGAACTATCTCTTTAAGAATCGAATTACTTCTAAATACTGGCACTATATAGTATGTTTGCAAAACACATCCTTATTGTGTAATATTAATTAGCTGTCTGTTCTGTTAAAAAGCAATTGGCAGGCTCCCTATTTGCATATGCATTTACCCTTTATTTAAATAGTCCCTGTATCAACATCAGTTCTTCTTTAGCCAATCAGCAAATGGAAGTCTAGTGAAGCAGAAAGCGTGAGCTGGAATCCTTAACCACAGATGAAGTTGTATCTATTGGATTTGCCATCGGCCGATTCACTGATTTGCATTAAGGTGCCCAAGCGTGGCGTCTTCACTCTGATAATGACACTTCAATTATTGATTTTCCACTTATCGGATAATCACAGTCTCGAGGGTTTGCGACAAGGCCCACCGAGGGCCCATGAGAAAAGGGCATCGGAAGTAAAGGCTGGCGCCATTTCAAAGGGCCATGACGAATTGCGGCACACAGCCGGTGGGTCTTGTTGACTCTACGCCAATCACGTATCATTTGGCGCGACAAGCAGGGCGAGGCGGTTTCTGCTCGGGTTGAGATGGAAAATGGCCGTGCATGTGTGAGAAGTAATAACGAGGGCTTCGGAGAGAGGAGGGGACACGGATAGCGCCATATCATGAAGGTCCATTACACATCCAGGGCAGCAAACATATGGGGCCCGGCTGAAGTAGCTCTCTGCCATAAAAGCATCCTTTCCATTCCTTTTACACTTACTTTCACATATACACCCTCTATGAGGTGAGGAGGGATTTGGAGAATTTCCTGTGCTTAAATGTGTCAAATGGGCCACAGCGCAGATCCACTGTCCTCTCGAGACCTATGAAGAATATGTATGTGTTTATAAAGGGGCGGCCCATCTGCAGCCTCTTGTTGGGGGGAGGGAATCAGGCGAACATCTTCTCTCGCTCACAGCTGCTCCAAACGAAATGATTGCAGCTGAAGCATCACCATTTCCTTTGAAATAGGGCCGTACAGTGGATTTTGATACGAGAAGGCAATTTATTTATTTAATTATTTTCAGTTTTGTGTAAATTATTGTTCCAGATTCATCTGATGTTTACATAGTGGCGAAGGGAGTTAATACTATAATGAATTGTTTTCTTTATTTTAACATTTAAAGTATTTCAACTATATTCAATGTTTTAGTCTTTTAAAAGTTTATTTCATATGCTTCAAAAATATTTTTGTATCATTTTTTGTAGCTTTTATTAGTACAAATTAAATTTTTCTTCGACAAGTCCTCTGTACACATTGCAGATGTCATTAACATTGCTGGCAGGGAGATACAACTTAAACGAGCTGACCAAGTCGCTACAAATTGACTCATTTCGTGTTTCACAAGTAATTTTAGCTTTGTTTAGATTTGGATGTGACCGAAAGTGTGATGTCCGAGTGGCTGAGTTGTTTACTTAGTAATTAATCTGTCTATTTCCACCATTTTAACCCTCTCAGGTCATTTGCGGACCAGTTGTGAACATGATAAGTGGGAATTATCTCATTCACTGGGTAATCGGGCAATTTTGTCCTGTCATGTGACTTTTTGACTGTATTTTGCTAATGTCCCTCTCACATTCACACTACAGGACCTCAGTTAAGAACACAGTGAGCTCGTTTAGAAAATTAAGTATTAATTGATCTCATATTTCAATGTGTATACAACCATTTAAAACTTTGGGGTTGGTATGTTTTTTTTTTTTTTTTTTGAAAGAAGCTGAATTTTCAGCGTCATTACTTCAGTTTTCAGTGTCACATGATCCTTCAGAAATCAATCTAATATGCTGTTTTGATGCTTAAGAAATAGTTTTTATTATTATCAATGTTGAAAACTGTTGTGCTGCTTAATATTATTGTGGAAATGTAACTTTTTTTAGTATTCTTTGGTGAATAGAATGTTCATAAGAACAGCTTTTTTAAATAGAAATCTTTTGTTAAATGTCTTTACTGTCACTTTCAATTTAATTCGGCTTTGCTGAATAAAAGCATTAATCATACTGACCCCCAATTTTTTAATTGTAGTTAATATATTTTTATTGTTTTTTGTGCTGTCTGAATATTTTAGCAGAAGCTCAAAGCGGTCTGGCCTCAGATTTATGCTGCCACACCTATTGAAGCTCTTTCCTCGCTTCCTTTTTATTCCTCCCTGTGTTTTTCCTCTCAACGCATTAGCTTTTCCATGGAACATTGCAGATTACCGCCCTTGCTTGGCTCAATGGTAAATAAGTGCTTTATTGTTCCCAGGATAAAACTGCCAGACAGAAATGAGGAATGCCGTGACTTTATCAGACCGAGCAGCAGAGGGCCCAAAGTACAGGGACCTGCCATAATTGCATATTAAAGTGACAACTAGCAGAGTTTTTGCTATTTGTCATGTGGGGGATCATATTATGATGGTGGGAATGTGACATTTAGTGCAAAGAGATCCCAGTGGAAATATTCATAGGGAATAATGACTTTCACTGGCAAGTCCTCTCGGTACTTTGCAGCCACACGCAGAAGAATCCTCTCCGAGAAAATGAGTTGAAATTGCTGCACAAGGGCTAGGCGTCTCTAAGATTGATGTGAATTGCACGACATTCTAAAACTGCTTCTCAGATGTTTGAACCGATAAATCTTCCAATGAAGGGCGTTTAGACGTAAATTAATTCAAATAACATCTCTTCATATTAACGCAGGGGTGACAGCTGCCAACCAAGCAGCACTGAAGCGATACCTTATCGGGTTGCCTCGTGTGGCCCCTATGAAGATGTTTTACAGACTGTTGCGCTATTGGTTGATGTGAACAACATTAAATCACCAGTAGTGTAGCTGTGATACTGTGAGGACTGTGTTGACGGCACGTTTGCTGATAGCTGAGAACGACTCTCATATTGCTATCGATTTTAGTAAAGGAGATCGCCAAGTGCTGCGTTTTACTCCAGAAGCCAATTTCATTCTGCAGTAAGTATTGAGAGAAATCTTCATCGACATTGATTTGTGTTTATCTGCACCCACAGTTGCAGGAAAAATAATTATCATCCAAATAGCGTTGCCCTTGAGAATGCGCATAACAAGTTTTATATCATGCTCAGGTCTTTCTCAGAATATTCAAAAAATGACTTTTAATAATATTTTGATTCATCCCAGAACTCATTAATATATGGAATGTGTAAGTGCCTCCAATGCATTGGGACTCCAGGAGGTAATTGAAATCTGGTAATATCACTGAAGCAATTTGGACGCTACATGTTTTTTTAATCTGTTTTCCAGCAAGAGCTGCAGCAGCATCGGATTCTTCGTGATGTAAACATTAATTTCCATTTAAAAATTCTCGTGCAAAGTCCCACTGCAAGATTGTGCCAATCACAGGTGTGTTTGTAGTGTTGTCATGCTCATGCAGGCCAATTTGTCAAGAATGTTTTGTGCATCCAGCAGTCCACCTGGAATAAAATGTGTTGAATTATTTATCATAGAACCATTACATCCGATTTCACATTAGCTCAATTTAAGACAGTGTAATCTACTGAAGCGGCTGATGGTGTGATTGAGGACACTCGTATTGACCGTGGTGGTAGGGCTGATTGCCTGCTTGTAGGTTCGTTCTAAATTACCTCTCGGTTCAAAGGCCTCGCTTTGCCCGAACATATATATTGGCAATCATCAACGGTAGGGAATATATAGATGTCTGCTCGGAATACCTGATGGAAAATGCACGTGGGCCGAGAGGGTTGAATATGAAATGCAATCAGGTGAGTTCACTACCAGCCCGCTTTTTAGGGGGCCTTCGCTAGATTGGATCAGTGTGCAGAATTGATTGGCCTCATCCCAGGGCTGAAGGTTGTGTTGATTGATAGATGTGATGCGCTCGGGTCTTGTGGTCATGTCTTAGATAATACTTGTGATGAATGGGGTGTTATGGCAATGGCTTCCTCTGCCCACCTGGCAAATTATGTATGGTGATTCAGCACAGCCAGGCAGAAAGGCGTGGAAAAAACTTGGGACTGATTTTGACCTATATATGTGATGTTTTAACCTAGCCCTTAACATATGCACATCACTTGACGTAAGTACGCCATATGGATCCAAAAAGCCTGGTTCTGCATTGGCGGGCTTTCAGATGTTCTGTTTGAAAGAATATTTTTGCAAGCAATGTACTGTATATTATAGTAGATAAATATACTCCATTTTTTTAGAATAGTCCCTATTGAAGGGGTCTGCATATGCACACGGCTTCGGAAGTATTTCAAAGGTCTTTCAGTCACCAAATCATGAACAAGCCAGCACTACAATTGCTGTAAAAACACTATTGAATAGCCAGGGTTTTGATTGATAACCTGGCTTTCACCTTTGTTAAGGTTAAACCTTTTACCTGACATGAATGAGTTGAACTCTTTTGTGGGATTTTTTTTTAAAAGAACTTAAATAAAAAAAAAATGCTACCATTGGGTCTTTAGCTTAACTAAATGCTTTTCCCTGAGGAAGGTGAATTGTCACTTTTTTTCAAGAAAAATCATGTATATGTAGCATTTGGACCAGGGGTCACCAAGTTCGGTCCTGGAGGGCCGGTGTGCTGCAGAGTTTAGCTCCAACCCTAATCAAACACACCTGAAGCAGCTAATCAAGGTCTTGCTAGGTATACTTGAAGCTTCCAGGCAGGTGTGTTGAGGCAAGTTGGAGCTAAACTCTGCAGGACACCGGCCCTCCAGGATCAAGTTTGATGACCCCTGACTTGGACCAATCAGACACACAACTATTTGTTATATTTAACAAATAATCTCTTATGCTCCCCTGGACCCTTCCCCCGAAATGCATCTAACACCTAAGAAAGGCAGAACAGGCCTCTGGTTCCATGGCAACCCATCTGATAACACTTGTTTTATTGCTCAAAGGAATGCAGGCAGAGCAACTTTAAAAAAAGACATTATGCTATAAAAATGGACTCTTCTCTTATTAATTCAAAGAAAAACCTTTCTTTGAATGAACACACATCTTCAGGTCATTGTGTATATTATTACTGTTCTTGTATATGTTTTTGTGTATTGTATACTGTTTTATGCATGCTTACGATTAGGTCTGGGCGATAAATCGATTTTATCGATTAAATCGAATGTGTAGTTAACGTCGATTTGTTTGAATGAAAATCGGCCGTTTCTCAATACCAAGTTCGCAGAGTCTGGACTTCCGTCCTTTCGAGTTTGGACTTGCCAAGTTCGACTCAGAAGAACGAACTCTCGAGGACGGGAGGACGAACTGAATTCTGGGTTATGGCCCGTATCAAGTCCGCACAAGTCACCTCTCGATGCATCCTCGGTAAAAGGGGCGGATCAAGAACACATCCGGGGATTTGAACTGGTCTGGACTTGGCTAGATGCGAACTTTGAATTGGAACAGTACTTGGGCAGCGACTGATGACGTTTCACAAGTCCACAAGAACACAAGTACAGACAAGTACGCATATTGAGAAACGGCGGTTTTCTCTTTAATATCCGCCAATGCTCCTCTCTGGGCTCCCGTAGTTCCGAATGGGCTCAGCCCTCCCCCCGCGCGTTTGCTATATTAGAGATACACAAACAACATGGCAGCGAGCAGGGAAGAACTCGTTCCCAAGAAAGGCACAGTGTCATCCGTAGTTTGGAATTGGTTCGGTTTTGCGGCGTCAGACGTAGAACAAACAACACCCCGCTGCAAATTGTGTTTGAAGTCCGACCAATTTACTGCAGCACCTCAAACAGAGGCATGCCGCCGAGTGGGAGAGATGTTGCGCCCTACGAAATGAACAAGACCGCGGCAGCACAAGCACACCCGCCAAAAAACAACCTACAGTCTTACAAACATTTACAAACTGTATCCAGTATGATAAGAATGGGGCCCGGTGGAAAGCGATCACGGATGCAGTCGCAATGTATATTGCAAAAGATATGGGGCCCATATATACTGTGGAAAAGCCGGGGTTTATTCACATGCTGAAAGTTTTGGACCCCAGGTATGTGCTACCTAGCCGCAAATATTTTTCTGAAGTTGCCTTGCCTCAGCTATATAACAGTACACGCCAAAGGATCGCTAGGGAGCTGGAAGGGGTGTCGTTTTACTCCGCCACAACAGATTTATAGTGCAGTCGAACGATGCAGCCCTACATGAGTTTAACGGTGCACTTCGTTGATGACGATTGGACTTTGCGAAACGTCTGCCTCCAAACAGCTTACTTTCCCGATGACCACAAAGGCGAAATAATTGCCCAGGGGCTAAAAGATGCTCTGAGCTCTTGGAACCTTGCTGAAGACCGATTCGTCTGTATGACTACAGACAGCGGCACCAACATGATCAAAGCTCTGCAAGACAATGAGTGGCCCAACCTCCAGTGCTCTGGACACAGATTGCACAATGCTATAGGTAAGAGTCTAATGGCTATGCATTCAAGTGATATATATTTTCCCATTCGCAAAAGACACGTGAACAGCCTAATTAATGCATTGTATCAAACCAATATATATTTCCACAAAATTGGCATGAATAATCATAATGGTATACGTGTGTGTGCACATGCGTGTGTATGAGTGTGTGCATTAATATTATGCAGAAAGTGAAGAAAGACAAGTTTGTGAATGTAGGTCATGTTCCACTAAAATGTGTTTTGATTATGTATTCTTTATTACAGAGAATGGCGTGAAGGACCCACGGATCGAACGTGCCATTGGGGTATGTAAAAAGGCTGTGTCTGCCTTTTCTTACAGCTGGAAAAAAAGAAGAGACATGACTGAAG
The DNA here is from genome assembly GCF_936440315.1 of Barbus barbus. Lineage (NCBI taxonomy): Eukaryota > Metazoa > Chordata > Actinopteri > Cypriniformes > Cyprinidae > Barbus > Barbus barbus. The sequence goes on along the minus strand of NC_136741.1, from coordinate 28,288,200 downwards.
TACAGGCTGAGCTTGGTCTACCCACTCATCAGCTAGTAACGGAGTCCCCGACCAGATGGGGTTCACACCAAAAAATGATAGAGAGGTTTCTCGAACAGGAGAAGGCCATAGTCCGTGTCCTGGGTTCGGACAAGAAAAGTCGTCATCTTGTGCCCACTTGGCAAGATCTTGATGTGTTGGAGTCCATAAATAAAGCTGTGAAACCACTCCAAGACTTTACCGACGCACTTTCCGGGGAGTCTTATGTCAACGTTTCATACATTAAACGGGTGCTCCATCTGTTCAAAATCAGTCTCCTACAGCCAGAGGAGGAAGACACAGAGCTCACTAAAACAATAAAAAGAAACCTAATGCGGTACCTTAATGACAAATACAGCGACCCTGTGAAGGATGAACTCTTGGACATGTCCTCACTGATAGATCCAAGGTTCCGTACAACCTACATTGACCCAGACAACGTGGAACAAGTCAAAAAAAGAGCTGTCGCTGAGGCTGAGCTCATGTCTCTACCTGCTCCTGCCAACTACAGTACACCACAGCAGCCTGGCCCAACTGTGCAGGTGCGCCAAGAAGAAGCACAGCCTCTGCCCAACGAATGCACCAGTGTCATCTCCCCACCAGTCAGAGGCAGTAAAGATAGAGACTGAGCTGACAACTTACTTATTGACCCCTGAGTTAGACCCAGACACAGATCCCCTTGAGTGGTGGAAGCACCACCAACAGAATTTTCCAAGGCTAAGTAGCCTGGCAAAAAAATACCTCTCGGTCCCAGCAACGAGTGCCCCCTCAGAGAGGGTTTTCAGTGTGGGGGGAGGCATTGTTACATGCCACCGTGCATGCCTCAAGCCAGAGGTAGTAGACAGGCTTGTCTTCCTGGCTAAGAATGTTTAGAAAAAAAGAAAGGATGTTCATACTAAAAACAGCACAACAAACAAGCACTTTATGTTCTCATGCACTGATATTTAATGCTGTTGAATGTTTTGTTTGCACTTTATCAGAACTACCTCCTATCTACTAAATAGAAAGATGTTAAACTTGTGTTTAAAGAAAAAGTATCAAAAATGGTCACATAAGTTTGTTTTATGTTATGTTTTTAGGCCATATCGCCCAGTCCTACTTACGATCGCTAGGTCACTAGTTAATATCGCTTTAGCTGTACCATGTTTAGTCTATCATTTTGTCTTCAGATGATCTAATTGAAAGTGAACATTACATGTTGATACGTATGCAACATATTAGTGTCCTAAGAATCTTTAGTAGTTTGTGCATTAACCCAGGCAAATTACCTATGCAAATTACCATGTTCAGAGACAAAGAGTCGTAAAACTTTCCCTCCAAAAATTCAGGACTCAATTGGCTATTCGACACCCCAGAGGTTTGACCTCTATAGCAGATAAAGCTCTCACATCAGTGACGCCCCTGCAGTCTGCGGTTCTGTTAGATCCGAAGAGGATGAGGAGGATGTGAGCTAGAACTCTTCTGGACCCTTAAGTTTTTGTGCCAGGCCTTGTGGCCTTGACTCTCCTTTCAACCTCGGATCTCAGCAGATCTCTTTCTTAGCTCTTTTTCCCTTTCTACCTGGGAAGAAACTCCCAATTACCACCGAGCCAGAATAACATATTTTGGAGTTCATCACCCTTCAAACCCGGAAGAACTTGAAGAACTCCAACACCACCAAACCTTCAAACCATCAGAACTTTCATCCGTGACTGCATCCGGACACTCACTCAACGACCAAAGGCATTTCAAGTATCGTACATTTAACTAAACAAAACAGAGGTTTAGTATAAGCTATAGACCCCGTTATAAATGTCGCTGATGGTTTTATTCAGGTGGTTAACTGACTCTTTTTATAGCTTCATTCTCTGGTTTCCTGATGGTTTCATCCATCAACTCTCATTTGCCCTTTCCCCATGTATGAGTGACTGTATGTTTCTTTGTTTGTTTGTTAGACTAGTTTGCGTTAGTGTTTAGTTAATAAAAGTTGTGTGCACAAATTACATGAGTTTCTGGTTCTGGTCTCTTTACGATTTTGACACTCGCTATATTCTCTAATGCATTAATAGGAAAGTATTTTCTGTGGCCAAGGAAATATCCTTTCTTAAGAGTTGATATGAACTTGCACTGAATGTTCGCTGGATGGACAGATCAGTTGATGGCAATTTAATTCTGCTACAGTTATTACTGTCAGCCGATATAAATAATTGTAATTAATCATAATTAATTGAAATTATTTATATACAATTCCCTTTTGAGCTAAAATTTGCTACATCTCTTTCTTCTTTCTAATGCAGTGCCGCTGTTGGTAGTGACTTGTAGAAAACTACACATAAGGCTGTAAGATGGCATATTGTCTCATAAAATTGGAGTAAAATGGATGTAAAGCTGTCCGCAGAATCATTTCATAAAAAGTGCCTCAGCATTTACAGTTTCAGGGTGGTTTTATAGCAGGCAGTTACTCGGTTATGTGATTTGTTCTGCTTACAAAGGCACAAAAGACCATGAGCATGATTGTGTCGTGTAAAATGACAATGACAATGTAGCCTTCAGTGTGGGGAAAGAGTAAAAGGTACCATACATCAAAACATTCTTCTCAATAAGCATTATTTTTGGAGGTCCATTCTATTCTGTTCTATTCTGTTGTACTGCAGTGCAGACTACATCAACATAAAGATATCCTTGTTTGTAACCAATGCTATGTGGAAATATTATATTCTGTAACACATTTTTATATTATATATTTTTATTTGGAAAATTTATAATTTTTTATATTTATTTCAACATACTATATTTATATATCAACTTATTTGTCTTTTTTTCATGAGCTATTCTATTCTATTCTATTCTATTCTATTCTATTCTATTCTATTCTATTCATCCTCATCTATGAACATTAATCTGAGTAAATATTCTACTGTGGAGTACATTTCCAATTGAATGTGGTGAATTGTTCTATTTTGTTCTGTTCTGTTCTGTTGTACTGCAGACTACTTCAACATCAAGAACATATTTTTATATTATATATATATATATATATATATATATATATATTTTCATATTCATTTCAACATACTACATTTATCTAATTTGTCTTTCATCACTAAAAGGAAATTATAACTTATAGCTGACCGATTGTTATTATTAAACATTTCTTATTTATTTATAAAATCAACCCATATTATAATATTTCAGTATTTCTATTCTATTCTATTCTATTCTATTCTATTCTATTCTATTCTATTCTATTCTATACATCCACCTCTTTTAACATTACTGTGAGTAAATATTCTATTGTTGATTGGGCTAACACATTATTATTATAATTATTATATATACATTTTTATTTATAAAAGCAACCCATATTATAATATTTCAGTATTTCTATTCTATTCTATTCTATTCTATTCTATTCTATTCTATTCTATTCTATTCTATTCTATTCTATTCATTATTTCTATATATTTCCATACCTTTTTTACTATACCAATTTCCGTATGGTGAATTACTTCCAATTCCTTCTAATGAAGTGCAGTTAAGTCACCAGTTGATTGACCTATTGTAAATTATGTTTTCCTCTTCTAGGTTCCTTCATGATGGTGAATGCTTCAGGTCGTGCATCAGGTCAGAAGGCCCACCTGCTTCTGCCCACGCTAAAAGAGAACGACACCCACTGCATAGACTTCCACTACTCCTTGTCCAGCCGGGATGGGACAAGTCCTGGAACCCTCAATGTCTATATAAAAGTGGACGGTGGACCGCAGGGGAATCCCATCTGGAATGCCTCAGCACCCGTCACGGAAGGCTGGGTGAAAGCTGAACTCGCCATCAGCACCTTTTGGCCCAACTCCTACCAGGTAAGCACGATGATGACAATGCCAGAGTCATGGGTTTCAATTCAGAGAATCTGCATACTGTAAGAAAATGTTCTGGTTTAAATACAAAAAAATGCATTGACAGTTATGCACTCACAATGGAAGTTTATGGAGTAAACGGTTCTCTTGATTAGCAAGATAACTATGATCATTTAGGTTGTTTTTAGCATGATGAGCCACATAGCAAACAAACGACTAGCAACTAAAAGAACTGCAACCAAAAGAGGTACTGAAAATTTTGTCCCCTTGGCCACTGAAATCGACTGAAGTTTATTTTCTGCCATATATTCGTGGTCAATGGCACCAATTGAACTGCAGAGAGGGGCAGTAGATTGCTCTCTACTCCAATTACCACTGCAATCACTGTCCCCTAATCTCACCCACAAATGGCCCTGGTGAATAAGCTTTTAGCTGTTAATTTTAGAGCTGTCTTTTTACCTCTTACTCTCGCCCCCTACTTCTTTTTCTCTTCTGATTCTTTACACCCAAATCTCTCTCTATCTCTCTCCTCTTCATTCTGTCTATAGATTCACCGGTCAATCTGTGCAGTGAAATACCCTCATAAGATTAGCCGGCTAATTGAATTAACTAATGAGAAGAGCAAATATTTAGAATGTGCTGGGAATACTCAAATTCTCTTGGCAAACAGCAGACCAATATTTGCTAAAGGCAATATTTGCTGAGGGCATCTATTTGACCAGCAGGCAATATCAAAGCGTTTACGTGTATAAGTGTGTGTGTATTTGTACATGAGGTGAATGTCACAAAAACATGTGCAAGTATTATTATTATTATTATTATTTTGTATATTGATATTTATTGCATATTATAAATTATAATTATCATAATTTAGATTATTTTGCAATTTCTTTTAAAATTTAAGAATCTTTTTTTTTTATATATATAAATATAATAAGATTTTATTACTTATAATACAATATTACAATAATATAGTTTTTTTCTTTTTTAGGGGTTGATTTTGAATTAAGACCCTGATATATTTTCGAGATTCACACTCTGCGTGCTTGTTCCCAGTTTGTGTTCACAGGACGCCATTTAAAGTTTTTAAAAGCATTTGCTTCTCTTGCTGAGTTGAACTTAATAAATTACCGGTTAAATATCGAGAGCTAATATCTCCTAGAAAATCAGCCTGTGGGATCATAAACTTACTATACTGAAAAATATCCCACTGTGAGTTTGATTAGAGCACCGAATTTGCCAGATAAGTGGCCAATTTTGCCAAAACGAATCTCTGGGTTAATTGATTTGTTTCCTGCCGTGATACATTTTAAATCGTAGGGTGCCACTTTCAGCGTGACAGTGTTTGAAGGGTAAAGTTTTATGATATGCAAGGAAAAAAGGCAAAACTGTCTCCTTTTGAACATCTGATGGTACGTTTTTAAAAGCAGTTCTTTTTCCCATGTTCTGACAGTTTTAGACATCATTTGAGTCAAGCCATAATATTGTGAATAAATGATGAATACAGCAATGTCCTTGAGTAGGGGCAAAGATGATAAAATGACGATGTGAAAGGATTGCTCATTCAAAATTTTGTCATTAGTTGCTCAACCTCATGTCGTTCCAAACCTGTGTAACTTTCTTGTGACAGGATATTCGCACTGCTCTTTTCTAAGATTGAAAATTTATCTAAACAACAACACAAAGCTAAAGCCACTGAAAGCAGTTTCCACAACATTTCTGATCCGAAACGTGACATTCTCTGGTTGTGGTTTGTGCAAACACACACCTTAAGTCTCTACAGTCTCACCCTGAATAACATGGTGAGAATTGAATCTGTTCGAGTAAATTGAGTCTCTTGTCTGGTCACAGTGAGGCCTTTTTGGGAAGCCAGGGACTCAAGTGCATCCTGTGTCCAGGTTTTGGCAATCTACTTCCAGTCCTTGGCAGCTTTGTGAGATAGGGCATTGTTCAGACCACACATGTCCTCACCACATGGCATGTACAGTATGCCATGCAAACCATGCCAGTCCCATATGTGTGTGGTTGGATTTGTGTTTACAGAGTTTCAGTGCAGATTATCAGATTATGATGTCTTGCTTGAAAAGTTTTCTTGTGCTATCTCTCTTTAAAATGAATGCAAGATGCATTGACATTCAACCATTTTTAAGTGTGCCACAAGTGTTTGGGGTCGCTGTAGGTGGTTTTACAGTTAAAGATATCTCCTGTTGACTTACCAATTTGAATATTTTCATGCTTGAAATAAATTCACCATCTCAGTTCAGACTTTAACAAGCTGACTTGATTTAAACACTTGATTTCCTCTCTCCTCTTCTCTCGTTTAGGTTATTTTTGAGGCAGTATCTGTACAGGGGCATCCGGGGTTCATCGCAGTGGATGAGATGCACGTTTTGGCCCACCCTTGCCGTGAGTACACACACACACAGCGTCTGCTTACTTTCACAGTCTTGGCTACGCTTTAGGAGCTCAGTCTGTCATCTACTGTGAAAAGCACTTCATGTGGATCGAGGGTTGAACAGAGATGGAAAAGGCCAGCAAACAAGCAGGTCTGTGCTGAGGATAAGAGAGAGGGAGAAAGATTGCAGAGCTGAGTGCTCAGACTTCAGGCCCACATCATTCTTGTTGTGACGGGAGAACTTTAGACTTTGACTTCCATTGTCCAAGATATATCTGTGTCACTAATGTAAAGCCAGCAGTGCCAATGAGGAAATGAGGTTAATTCATATTTTAGAAGTGAACATGACCCCTGGACTTATTGTGCATGATTAATCATTGCACGTCATTCCAAAAAAGTTTGACTTCATAAGCATTTTATTCATTATCAAAATCCTTTTCACATAGAATTATGTTTGGTTACAGAAGTAAAATAGGTTTCAAATGACAGATCACATTAAAGAAAAAGTTACCGTGTTCACTCAGATGACATTCCATCAATTTCCGGTGTGTGACTAATATATATATATATATATATATATATATATATCTATATATATATATAATTTTTTTTATTGAATTGTGTTATATCAACAGTTTTTACTTCCAGAGGTGATAACTGACAGGAAATGTAAAGTGTCCATGTATGTAATCATTGCAGACTATTTTAATCAAAGAAAAGTCATTCATCTTAGCAGTTGGCATTGGTTATCTTTGCATAATGCATAGTTTTACATTCAGTGTTTGAAAAACAGTAAATAGTGTATATTGCACATATGTGGTAAACTAGTATTCCATTCAACGCAACCAGAATTTTCAATGAAAATGCAATAAGAACTGAGTTGAAGAAACACAAGCATAGATCTTATCTTGACTTTTTTTTTTTTTTGCTATAATATATGTGGGTAATTTTAAGATTCCTTCATTAAATCTGAGCACCTTCCACATTGTAGCAGAGAAACTAAAAAAAAGAAATCTATATTCTCCGTGACTTTAATTGAAAAAGATTGATATTGCTTTTGTGCAGAAATGCATGCACAGATAATGAAGCTGGCAGAGAGAGTGGGTGGAGACTGCTGAACTGAGACACAAGAGTTCAGCTAGTGCTCAACTTACCCTTCTGACAAATGCACCTGTACATGCAAATGAGAGAATGTTTATTGGAAATAGTATTGAATACAAATGGGAGCTCCTTTAAATTTCTAGTTTTCAGATGGTCATTCTAAATGTGCAATCAGGAAAACAGACAGAAACCATGTTCATCATCTCAAAACAAATACACAAGAACTGAAAGGAACGTTTGGACACTCGTGGAACACTTACAATATCAGAATGTCATTTCATTAGATACAATAAATGACTCTTGCTTTGATATTTTGCAAGGACGTTAGCACACTTCATTAGCTAAAAATTTCACAAACATATATTCACAGTAAAGCATAGCTAAAGCTGCACCTTTTTAACTGTAGAAACACTTTTGGGTCACTGTATAGTTGACCACCAATGTCTTTGGAGCATGTGCTTTATTTGATTTACATGGATGTTGTAAGATGTGTTTTGAAGGTATATGCGTGTTTGTGTTTTTTGGTAGGCAAGACGCCACATTTTCTGCGGCTGCAGAATGTCGAGGTGAACGTGGGACAGAACGCCACCTTCCAGTGTATTGCTGGAGGCAAATGGTCACAACATGACAAACTCTGGCTACAGGTGAGTCATGCACACAACCTCACGCATATGCATTCACATATAATTATGATTATATTTAATATCATTATGTTGTTGTGTGCTATTTCTTATTTTGTTAAACTATGTGCTACCCCCTTTGGCCAGGAGCTGCTTGCAAAAGAGATTTTAAAGTTTTTTTTTTTTAAATCCTGGTTAAATTAAACTAAAATACCTATAGAAACATTGGTGACATATTAAACCTGGTTTGATTATGCACTGAATTTTTTATTTTTTTAATTTACTCGCATTATATTTATGGTTTGGTTTAACCTTATTTCTTTTCTCAAAGACAAAAACAATCATACAAAGATTATTTATTATAAATACCTTTTTGCTAGGACATAATCCAAAATGTAACTTAATGTAAGTCAAAATATATATGTGTGTTTGATTTAGATTACTTACAGCAAATAAAGATAACTTTGAAAGACCTTAATTTTTAAAATAAACATTATATTTAACTGAATATGGGAAGTCGTGGCCTAATGGTTAGAGAGTCTGTCTCGTAATCCGAAGGTTGCGGGTTCGAGTCCCCGGCTGGCAGGGATTGTAGGTGGGGGGAGTGAATGTCCAGTGCTCTCTCCACCCTCAATACCACGACTGAGGTGCCCTTGAGCAAGGCACCGAACCCCCAACTGCTCCCCGGGCGCCGCAGCATAAATGGCTGCCCACTGCTCCGTGTGTGTGTGTGTGTGCGTGTGTGTTCGTGTTCACTGCTGTGTGTGTGTGTGTGCACGTTGGATGGGTTAAATGCAGAGCACAAATTCCGAGTATGGGTCACCATACTTGGCAGTATGTCACTTCACTTCACTTCACTTCACTTCACTGAATAACTGAACTAAACAAGTTTAAACCAGAAACCAAGCTTTTCAGTTTAAGATTTGAAATAAATGACAGTCATTTAGTTTTTTCAGTGTACATGCTCAAAATGTTGATTTTATCCCTGAGCATCTCTATTATGTGTGTGTGTGTAACGTTCACTTCATTTGCATTGGGAGGTTTTGAACCTTGGTCCGAGACACATCTCTTGAGGAAACTTAATAACTTGTTGGAGATTTTTGTCAGCAGGATTTCTAAGCCAGTGTTTGTGTCCATGAAGTCTTGGATAAAATTACTTTTTCCCTTGACTGGAGACTTTAAGCCTCCATCTATCCTGTGCTACAGCTACGAGACATGAAGACATAACACCAGTTCTTATTGTGCAGTGTGTTTTAAGAGCTTGTGCCCCTGTCTTGATATAGCACTATGGTCCACCTTGTAAAACACATTATGTGTGCTTATTGTCACTTGCAAGAATGATTATTTTTCTGTTTTTCAGCAATGGAATGGTAAAGACACATCTCTCATGGTAACCCGAGTGGTGAACCATCGGCGCTTCTCTGCCACCGTTAGCGTAGCGGACACGTCACAGCGCAGCACCAGCCGTTACCGCTGCGTCATTCGTTCAGATGGAGGATCTGGAGTGTCCAACTATGCTGAACTCAGCGTCAAAGGTGCGCATAGATACCTGAAAGCACTGATGCCACTGGTTTCAAAGCAACTAAAATGTGAATGTTCATTTGTACTGATGATGCAATTGCTTTTGGGCCTGTACATGTAGTATTTAATAAGTTCTTCAGTAGTCAAAAACTATTGTCATAAGTCTGGCTGATACTTGGCAACATAAAGAGTTCATTCCAACCTATTCAATTCTATTGGATGATAGACAGTGTCTATGACAACAACTAGCCTCCTCATGTTGATCAGAGAATCACAGCAAAGATTTTTTTTGGGTTGTTTGGCTATATTCAAAACATAAAGGTGCAAATGTAATAATAATAATTATAATAATGTTTTGATATCTGTATATCTCATAATAATGTTATATTCAAATTTTTATGTTAATATTAAATAAAAATGTTATAATAACATAAAAATTTGAATATAACCAAACAATTCTTCTTCTTAATAATAATTATAATATTAATTGTGTGCAATTGTTATAGATTTATATATATATATATATATATATATGATATATTTAGAAAATATTGCATACACATTATCATCATGCAGTGTATCTTCTGATTACTAGAATTTAAATAAGTTAAGTTCAATAAAATTTTAAGTAGTAAGTTTTAAATTTTGATTTAGTGTCGTTTGATTTTAGATTTGTTCATTACACTTCTTAACCATTTTATTTAATTTACTTTATTTTGACAAATCAAGCAGAAATAGTGATTTTGTTAGAATGATTCAACCTTTTTTATCAATGTAAATTTTCCGTTCTCATTGTCTACTACCTGAAAAACGTTTCATATGCAGAAAGTTTACTTTGATTTTATGCTAATTGCCATAGCTCACGTTTCATAAATGTGGCCCAGTGTTCAGGGACATTGGCTTTCAAATGCTGGCGTGCACGTTGAGAGATGCTCGCCAAAACACACACACACAAAGCAAGCCCACAGCCCAAAATACAGCATTTATAACCCGCGTCAGCCGTCAACAGCAGGATTCCTCCTGAATTGTTACCCACAGAATCTTCATTATTTCAGCTAGCATTGCTAACAACTAGTACAGAAGCCTTGATTCTCATCTGTTTCTTAAGATAATGGGGTAGAGCCTCAGCTTTGCTACAGAGCCATTTTCCCACTTAAGCAGAAATAACAAAAAACTTGTTAACGTGGTGACTGGACTTGAGAGAAATGCTAGAATCTGTTTGGCTGTAGCTGTGTAGTGTGTGACATAGCATGGCCAAAAACACCTTTTGTGGTGCCCTTTACCCCTGATAAGATTGGTCTGGGATTCAAGCTTGTCTTCCCATATGACACTTGGAAGTAAAAAAGGAGAAATAACTAGAATCCAACAGTTTCTCAATGCTGCTTTTGGAACAAAGACACGATTAAATCCCTTAATCACTATAGAGACATAAGTAATTGTCCTTAGTCTTTATTAGAAGCTATTCTTCATTTCAGATAGCAATGGATTAGGTAAAATGGCTTTTTTACAAAGTAATAGAACATCTTTTGGCCAATAATTCAACATCCCCTCTTTATTTCTATGTAGAGTGCATTTGTGGCTCACAATCTGTTCAGTTTGAATTTAGGCTGATATGCAATATATCAATGTATTCTCAAAGTTTCAATGTCAAATTAGGTATATGTGAGTGCTAACAGTGTTAAATTAACATTTCGGCACTGTTAAGCGTATTTAATCAATCTAATTTATTAAAAATATGCTAAAATTAGGCTATCTGTTCAATAATCTTTGAATTTAAACAGAGGATGTTGTATTTCTGTGAAGCCATGCATAAAAAGCCATCCATATGGTATTGTATGTATCAGTGTCTGTTAATAAGTTATTAATGTTTTCAAATAGGTTTCCCAAACACTTCTTGCACCCCTTCCGCCATTGTTAGACCAAACTGATTGTCCCATCTAACACCAGTGGTTCAAAAAGATATGTATTTGACTTGCATGCATCTGTACAGATTAAATTCTGAGTTAAAGAATCATTCAAACAGAACTGAATCTTTGACTCAGACAGTAAAAGTAAGTTTAAGGCCTGACAAACCTGCTTTACAGTTGGAACCACTGGAGTTCCCAGGTGTACCCAGCATGACGGCGGATCTAAAGCTTCTCTTTGCAGATGATTTAGCATTGCTGTCGCTGCTAGAGCGAGCACTGCGGGACAGTTTCAAGTCCTGTATTTGCTCTGTAAGACCTGGTTGTCCCAGTATCATTTGGGGAAAAAAGAAAATGATAGAAACTTTTGAACCTCAGAACCCGGTAAAAACTTCACAGAAATCGTTTAATTGTTTGTTAGTGCCTAAAATAGTTTGCATTTACTGTTCATAACTTAAATGTGATGTGACTTTCACTATATGAATATACTACTGTTCAAAAGTTTTCTTTTTAGTTAATAGTTTAATTCGCTAATATGATCAAAAGTAGCAGTAAATGCATTTATAATGTTACAAAAGAAATGCTGTTGTTCTGATCTTAAAATAGAAAACATCTATTTTAAATTAATAAAATATTAGACAATATTGCTGTTTTACTGCATTTTAATCCAATATGTGCAGCCTTTGTGAGCAATAGGAATCGTACTAATCCCAAATGTTTGAATAGTAGTGTTTGATTCATTATATAACTCCAATATATAATTTCAACTGCAAATGGATATATTCTCTTATCATTGTCATCTTATGAAGCTATATTCACAAAGCGCAGGACAGTTGATTATTGAGAATCTACACTGCAAGTAAGTTCATCATTATCCTGTGATGCAATGTGAGGCATGCAGGTACTCTATTGTCAAGGCTGTTATTTGTCATGTCAAGCAGTGATTTATTCTATTAAATTTGCTTGAATTCCTAATTTTATTAAATGCCACTAATGTGTAAATTAACGGTCAGATCACATCTAGAGTTTCAGAGTAGCTAGACCAAACTAGTTCAAAGCTAAATATTTTCCAAATTGATGTGTCCCCTTAATCATGATAAAATGGAGTAGTTAAATTGGCTTTTCACTAAATTTTAATTCAGTGTCACCCCTTTATTTATACGTAAAGTTTCTTTGTAGCACACAATTTTAAAGTTTGAATTTGAACCTACACAGAGGATTTTGTATTTCTTTGAAGTCATACATAAAAAGGATTTGTCTATTTGTTGATATTGTATGTATCCATAGTGTAAATGGTTTTGTTATACACAAGGCCAAACTTTAGTGTCTGAAACCCCATTAATCATGGTAAAATCATTCTAACTTCTCATGGTTTATAATGAAATGGTTGGATCACATGATATAAGATGGCCATGTTCAATTATACAACTATGATTATGTATTCCATAAATCACAACAGTTTTTCACCAGATGATATACAGTAGTTTATTTTTAGCTTATTAGTATGTGAAATTGTAGATTGATTTAGAGTATAATCATGATCTGTGACTCATCCAATCAGATTTTCTTGTACAGTAATGACCCATCTTTGTAGTATTAGTATGCGTCTAATTAACATGCAAATCCAGAAGCTAACAGAGGTGTCAGATATAGTGGCAGCGTGATCGTGTTTCTCGAACAGCGTGTTTGTGGCTTGCTCTGTCAGCAATCACTGCCATCTGGCTTTGCTGAGCACGTCCTGGGAGGGGTGGTGCACGCTGGGGCAATATCCCTCAGGCTGTGAGCGCCTCAGGTGCTCAGAGGGTCCAGTGTCATCCTGGGAATTCAGAGGTGTGTGGATGCAGCTGCGTGTGTGATTAGGGAAGCCAACAGAGGGGTGATGTATAACATCATTTCCCTGGGGAAATGAATAGAGTGGAAGGCAATATGCTGCACAGCACAGGCATGCTAAATGAAATATGCATTAATTAATGCATATGGTGCCAGGGATTCAGTCCAGGGGGAGGAGGTGGGGGCAGCGTGTATGGCATGAGTGGCATCGTTCCAGCCAGACACTGACAATTAATGAAGAGAACTTGCTGGGGGCGTAACTTTTAACGGGAGCTGAGCTGAAAAGGCCAAAAAATTTGACCTGTTATAATTGAAGAAATGCAGACTAAGTGGACCTGTTGAGATATTATTTTCTTAATCAGTTTTTTGGCCTTAACATCCCTAATGAAAGATAAATTCACTGGAGAAGTAAAATTATGCTTGATTAAGTATATTTCTCATACCCCATTGGCAGTGTTTTTCTTGTTCTTACCTCATTAGTAATTAAGAGTTTTTCTTGTTTTAAGCATAGATGCCATTAAATTTAGTTACATTATTACTGTTGTTGCTGTTGTCTACTATTCAAAGGTTTGTAGTTGATTGTTTATGAAAGAAGTCTCTCGCTCACCAAGGCTGCATTTATTTGACCAACAACACAGTAAAGGTCTCTCTACACTGGCAGTGATGCGAAAAAGCTAAATGAATGTTCGGCGAATTGAGTATTCACATCAACGGCGAAACGAATGTCCACATCTTCAATTTGACGCCTACACGGTAGGTGGCGCTGACCGAACTACATCAAAGCTAATACTATACGATATAAAGATATCAAACTCACCATCAATGACAATCATGTAAAAGGGAGAGTGCTTTCAAAGTCCTGCCCACTCTGCTTCCCCAATCAATATTCAAGAACGGAGGAAAGGTCTTCAGACCCACAACCACAGAATCCTTGAAGTCTGTAAGTTTTTTTTCTACTCTATACACAGTACTGTGCAAAATGTTTAGGCCACTAGTATTTTCACCAGTTAAAAATGGTTTTAAGTCAGTTATTTCTATCTTTTGCTATAGTTTGTCAGTAGGAAATATCAGTTTACATTTCCCAAACATTAATTTTGCCATTAATTGTAATAATCCAGTGAATGTCTGACAACATCCAGTGCTCCACACAGAGACCTGATCTGATCATCATCCAGTCTGTCTGGAATGACGTGAAGAAACTGAGACAGACTAAATCCAATAGAACTGTGGCAACATCTCCAAGATGCTTCAAGAAACCTACCTGCAAAGCTACAGTACTGTTAAACGTTTTAGACACTTGTGAAAATATTCTGTAAAATGAGGGTGCTGTCAAAAATAATGTCATAAATAGATTTCCTTTATCAATTAACTTCTATTAACTCCTTTGCATTTAAATCAGCTTTTGCCCTAAGTACACTAGCGCATAGTTTTTCAGGAAGCTTTGCAGAGAGGTTTCTTGAAGCATTTTGGAGACGTTGCCACAGTTCTTCTGGATTTAGTCTGTCTCAGTTTGTTCGGTTTCTTCCAGACAGACTGGATGATGATCAGATCAGATCAGACACCTTCGCCATTGTTTCGGGCCATGCCATTGAAACGGACTTGTTGTTTGAGGCTGTTTATCTGTTTCAAGTCCTTTTATTTGTGCTTAATGTTAGCCACACTAACATCTTCCTTCCTGGGAATTTCTCCAGCATGCAGTATATCATATTGATGGACATGAGTCTCCATGTGTGAAGTATTTGAGGGCAACATTTTTTTCTGTCCACTTGTAACGTTTTAATTTTTTTGTCATATGTCTTGTCTGTTGGAGGTCTCTTTGTTTGGGTTAGTTTTAATGGCACAATGTTTGGACTGATTCTCATGTGGCAATAATCAATTTCATAGTGTTATGATGCTGCAATGTTGACAAAGAATAGGAATCTACAGTACCTAGTTTACAAAGTTTTGTGTTTTAAAGAAACTTATCTACAAAAACCGTTGTTTTATTTGTGTCTGTAGGGGTTGGTGTAACGGTTCGGTGGTTGAGGAGGAATAAGGCGCACGACGAATGTATAAACAAAAAGAGTAGCAGTAATCTTTAATAAGCAGCATCCACACACTTAGTTAACTCAAGATCGGACAAACACAGAGGGAGAACTGAGGACTTATAAAGGGAGAGGAACAAACGAGGAAACAAGATGATTAATCAAACACAGGTGAAGAATATAACTAATTAACAAAACTAGGTCATGAACTAAAACAGGAAAAACCAAATAAGGGCAGAAAGGAAACTAAACAGAAACAGATATGTTACAGTATCTCCCCCTCCCGGAAGGTGCGTCCCGCACCGTAACAGTAACATCGGGGAGGGGGGGCGGGCGTCCTGGAGGCTGGAGCAGGACCAGGATATGACAGGGAAGCCTCCAGGACGGATCAGGAGCCTTGGGATGCCATGGCAGGACTGGAGATTCGGGAGACCAGGGTGGATCCGGAGCCTTGGGAGGCCATGGCAGGACTGGAGATTCGGGAGACCATGGCGAATCCGGGGCCTTGGGAGGCCATGGCAGGACTGGAGATTCGGGAGGCCATGGCGGATCTGGAGCCTTGGGAGACCATGGCGGATCAGGAGCCTCGGGCGACCATGGCGGATCTGGATCCTCGGGCGGCCATGGCGGGTCGGGGTCCTCGGGCGGCCTTGGCGGATCGGGGTCCTTGGGCGGCCTTGGCGGATCGGGGTCCTTGGGCGGCCTTGGCGGATCGGGGTGCTCCGTGGCCTTGGCCCTTGGCCTGGCCACACAGACTGAGACTATATGGCCCCCCCCCAAAATTTCTTTGGGAAAGTTCCCCTCTGGGGGCCACATTGGAGGAGCGGACTTTTGGGGGCGCTCTGGAGGAGCGGACTCTTGGGGGCGCTCTGGAGGAGCGGACGCTTGGGGGCGCTCTGGAGGAGCGGACGCTTGGGGGCGCTCTGGAGGAGCGGACGCTTGGGGGCGCTCTGGAGGAGCGGACGCTTGGGGGCGCTCTGGAGGAGCGGACGCTTGGGGGCGCTCTTGCAGCGCGGACATTAGAGGGCGCGCTTGCCGCGCGGACATTAGAGGGCGCGCTTGCCGCGCGGACATTAGAGGGCGCACGGGAGGTGCGGGGCTGGACGGGACCAGCGGGAACTCAGGTGGGCTGGACGGGACCAGCGGGAACTCAGGTGGGCTGGACGGGACCAGCGGGAACTCAGGTGGGCTGGACGGGACCAGCGGGAACTCAGGTGGGCTGGACGGGACCAGCGGGAACTCAGGTGGGCTGGACGGGACCAGCGGGAACTCAGGTGGGCTGGACGGGACCAGCGGGAACTCAGGTGGGCTGGACGGGACCAGCGGGAACTCAGGTGGGCTGGACGGGACCAGCGGCTGGACGGAACCAGCGGGAACTCAGGTGGGCACTTGCGAGGTGCCGGAATTGGTGGGCTCAGACGAGGAGCAGGCACAGGAAGGCACTGGCGAGGGGCTGGCACTGGAGGGCGCTTGCGAGGAGCAGGTACTGGATGGCACTGGCGAGGAGCAGCCACTGGATGGCACTGGCGAGGAGCAGGCACTGGATGGCACTGGCGAGGAGCAGGCACCGGATGGTACTGGCGAGGCGTAGGCACTGGAGGGCACTTGCGAGGCGTAGGCACTGGAGGGCACAGACGAGGAGTAGGCAATGGAAGGCACTGGCGAGAAGACATGGGAGAAAGAACGGGAGCCGAGAACTCCGGAGGAAGAGCCTCATCCATTAGCCCACTGTCCTGAATCGGAGGACTCCTCAGAGGCGTAGGCGGTGGAACCCTTTCCATCGCAGCCGGCGCAACGTTCATCGCCCTTTTCGGCGGCATCCTCCTCGCCGCGGGCGGAACTGGGCTGAGAGCCTTTCCAGTGCTACCGATGGTAAGGGGACGATTGGAACTGGACAGGCGGCTCGGACCGTTGGCACGGTATGCGGAGGTCCTTGGCGGGAGGTGAGCTGGCGCGACGGGACGTGCTTCAGCGGAGACTGGGTAGCGAGACCGAAAACCCTTCACTTCCTCAACTTCGAAGATTGATCCATTCAAAAATAAAATAAGATTAATTAATTCGACCAGGGAAAAATCGGAATCAGGAAACTCACATCGGATAGTCTCGCTGTCCAGCCCCAGCAGAAAGCACGCACCCAAAGAAACGTCAGGCCAGCTCAGCTGGTGAACAAGCTCAACAAAATCCTCCACATACCGCTCCAACTTCCGACCAGCCTGCCGCAAACCCCACAGCTTGCTCTCAGCCATAGACATTACTGTTGTCCTGTCCTTTGTTGTGGAGGTCCGATCTTCTGTAACGGTTCGGTGGTTGAGGAGGAATAAGGCGCACGACGAATGTATAAACAAAAAGAGTAGCAGTAATCTTTAATAAGCAGCATCCACACACTTAGTTAACTCAAGATCGGACAAACACAGAGGGAGAACTGAGGACTTATAAAGGGAGAGGAACAAACGAGGAAACAAGATGATTAATCAAACACAGGTGAAGAATATAACTAATTAACAAAACTAGGTCATGAACTAAAACAGGAAAAACCAAATAAGGGCAGAAAGGAAACTAAACAGAAACAGATATGTTACAGTTGGATGTAATGTGTAACAGTAGCACCCATTCAAAAATTGTTTTAAAAAGAAATGTGAAAACTCTTGCATTTGTTGTTATGTAATTGTATTACAGAAAAATAATAATTGTACATTCCTTTGTGATTGTTATTAATTATTATTGGTAATATTGGTAAAAATAAAGGTAGCAAGGCAATGAGACAACAAATAACCCAATGTTTAGGTTATGTTTAACCTAGAACACAGTAAACCTGACCCACTGATTGGGTCAAATAAACAACCTAGCATTCTAGGTCAAATGGTTAAACCCAGCACTTGGGTCAAAACAACCCAGCGCGTGTTCTGTCCCATAGTTACCCAGCGGCTGGGTTAAGGTTAGGTTATTTTTTAAACCAGCATTTTTAGAGTGTATGAGTGTGTTTGCAGGCTTAGGGAGCGTGGGGGAGTAACAAACACTGAGAGAGATTAAAACTGTGAGTTTTATAAATGGGGTGCTTGCAGAGGGGTGCAGAGGTCATTAATAACCACCAGCTGATGGCATAGAAATAGAGATAGAGAGAAAGACAGAGGTGCTAGTAATTGTGATGTGAGGGTACCTTCTTGCTGGTGACCATGGAGAAAGTCCCATTATTTGCCATTTTCTTCTCATGTCTCTTTTATTTGTGTTTGCTTTTGCTCTCTCAGGATTTCCTTTGTAAATATGTTTCCCCTATGCGTGCCTGTATCTGATTTTTTGATTGCTTTCTCAGCCACAGTAACATTTTATTGCTCACAGGTTGCTCTTTCATAGCTCAGGAGTTTTAATGAGTTCACAATTATGTTTTATTGCAGTACTTGGAAGGCAGTAGAGTAGATATTCCTCAAACAGTCTGGTTAGTTTGTTCTGAACTCCTAACCTTAAGTGTAAAACCTCTGCAACTAATTGAGCCTGAATCGCAAGCCATTATCACTACATTTTTTAAACTTTAAGATCCATTTTGGTTCTGCTGAGTGTTATAGGCTTATTTGTTATAATGATTGAAAATCTCCCATTGTTTTCACTCATACTGTTGAATGAACACATTCACACTGGCAAATGTAACTGATGTCATTGTGATGTTTGTCTACAGAATTGTTATTGGTATTTGATTTGCATACTGAATTGTGATTGGCTTGACATTCTTGCACAATGATGAGGTTTTCTTTAAATAGATCCAAAACCTGAAACCTAAGCTTACCTTAAAAAAACCTAAACATTGTTACTTTACCTCCATTGTTTGTACTTTCAGGAAATGCAAATGTAGTTGAATCACTATTTTATTTATATTTTGTAAGATGATTCTCCTGAAATTCATTTAGGCGAATATACACAAATTAGATGATACAGTAAGACAGATCAATTTGTGATTATAGAATGTTATACAAATGTTTATATTGGGATCTCTTTTGACTTTTGATTGCAGACTTTGGTATCTTTGCCAATATGAACGCAGTTTGAGACTTTGTTGAGGTCTCTTATGAAATTCCACAAGAGAAACATAGCAGATGATTACTGAGGTATTTTTTCTCTTAGGATGAAGAACTAGACTTCTGATTTGCTGTCTATTTTATCTCTTTTAGTCTATGAGCAACAATTGAGATGTCTTTTGTGATTTATCTTTCCTGTGGGCAGCACTTTCCTGTCATTACTCTTTGTTTCTGTCTCAGACACATTTGGACGTACAATAATTTTCATCTGCCTGCATTATCATCTTTATTTCCTTTTTTCCTCTTCCATTCCTGTTTTCTTTATCTCTACTTCAAGCCTATGTGGTGTCAAAGCTCCCCCGTTTTTCATATTTAATGTATGCTAATCTGTGTTAAGTAATATTCATTCTGACAGTCATTTCACTCTCTCATGTCCTCTCACAATCTCACCCTGATGCAATTTTAACCCAAAACCCTCTGTGCCTTATTAGCCCATTTATACATATTTGCATCACAGTGTCAGAGGGCGAGAGATGTGGGAGAAAGAAAACTTTTAGATTCATTCTGGAAGAAACCATTTACACAGGTTATTAAAAAATCTATGGGTTAAATTAGGATTTTGGAGGTGGGAAAACCCATTAATTTCAGTTTGGATCTTGGTGGTTGACAAACAGCTTCCCTCAAAATAATTGAAATGATATATATCGGTCAAATGTTTACAATAATTACAATTCTTTGATGTTTTTGAAAGAAAGAAGTCTCTTATGGTCACCAAGGCTGCATTTATTTCTTCAAAAATACGGTAAAATCACTTTTTTGTACAATCCATCATTTAAATTTTTAGGGTAAATAATTTAAAGTAAAATAAAATAAAGTAAAATAAAATAAATAAATATATAGCCACACGTGTGTGTGTGTGTTTGTGTGTTTGTATATATTGTATATATATATAGATTAAAATTAATACAATTGCCATATGTTTATAGAAATCTCTTAAAGCCTTACTGACTTCAGTATTCTGATATAAATATGAACTCTTCCTGAATCTTCACTATCTCTCAGTGAATCACAGGTCTATGCTCAGTAATCTCTCAGTGTGGTGGAGGCTGTGCGCTTGGCTAGTTAGCATGCAGGTCTTGGCGTCCCCATGGTTCATGAAACCCCTCTCTGCCTCTGACAAGACAGGAGGCCCCCAGAGGCCCTTCATCCACACCACACTCTCCCCACAGACTCACATCAGCAGAATAATAGCAAGGTCTGTGCGAATGACTGTGTCCAGTACGGCCTTATTGATATGCTGCTGGTCAGCGTTGGACCTTTCATGTGAGAGTGAATGAAAGAGAATAATATAGTGTTGATATAGCTAATGGATTCATAGACAGAGGGATGGCCTCAGGTAGAGGTGCTAATGACAGGTGACAGCTGTAATCTGGGACTGTATTCTCTGTTTAGTATGATGTCCGTGTAGTTGATTAAGGGCATGTGGGGAATATTAACCTAGTGTAAAAGAATGCAGTAGACTGCTTTCTCAATTCAATTCTAATTTCTGTATATTGCCCATTATAGCATAACATAAAACTCTACTTTTAAAAATAAGATGTATTTTTGATTTCCAGGGCAAAAGCAGTTGTTTTTTTATTTTATTTTGTTTTGTTTTATAATGCATTGTACAATAGTATGAACATGCCTGGATGATAATTTTTTAAGCGTTTTTTCCCCCTTACATTTTGTATGAAAAATTAAGTGCTAATGATTTTTAAGCTCTTTTGGGCCAAATTTAAAGGCAAAATTCCATTTGTTCTTTACATGTTTCATTTTAAATGTATTTTAGTATATTTAATGTATGTTTTACCTGAAACAACCAAATATCAAACTCTATTGGAAATAATTGTGAGCTGCTACTTTGTGACATGCACTGTGCAGATTTTCAGCCTATGTAGAAGTTTTTTTTTTTTTTTTTTTAAAGTGAGATTCCATGTTACCTTAGAAGTCAGCTGTCTAAGTAGAAAGCTTCCTAGGTTTTGGAACAGAGCTTGTGGGTGGTTTCAGGATATTGGATGGAAATACAGTGAGTTTGCAGCTTGTGCGTGTAGAGTTTCAACACTAAATGTCTGCCAACATCGCTGGTCTGTGCGTGAGTTGTTTATGTGTGTGATGGTGATGCGGAAAGCACTGTGTTATCAACACACAGACAGAGAGAAGTATTAGTGAAGGATTTTGGAAGTCTGTGTGTGTGTCCGTAGACTGCCTGTGAGCGGCCTTCACTACAGAAATGGATTAGAGCGCAGTAATACTACAGCCCAGATAAGCAGGAGCCGAGGAGTTAGCACTTCAAACACTCGCAGCGACTTTATTTGTCTGTGTGAATATTTATTTATTTAGTTTGTATTCCATTGCCTCTTGATGCACTGCTCTCCAAGTACGCGGCACTTCAAAGTATATGCCGCGTATGTGCATTGAAATACATAGCATTTTCACAGACTCTCTATCTCATAGGAATACAGTTGTTCAGTTTCCAAAACAGTCAGCTGCCAACCTAGAAAGCATTATAAGGCACCGCAGGTGAGCTATCGCCACAGAGGCTGCAGAGAGAGTATAAGGAATGTGAGACGGACCACTTGTAACAAAAAAAATTAAATTGGAAGAATCATAAGACTCAGTATAGTGGCTATAGGAATGTTATGCCTTTCTGTTAACAGAGCCATTTAAGATTAATTTATGATACTATTACTGTTAGATGTTATTGCTCAACTGAAATATTTGAATAAAACAAGAAGTATAGCTGTATTTGTATGTATATTACCTAGGTAGAAAATAACCAAGAAGGTCACAGAGTGAACTGTCTTGTCTTAGTGGGACTTCAAGAACTGTTGCAGGGTAGTTTAATTACGCAGCTTCTATAAGATACTTCAAATGTTGCATTATGCATATACATTGCAGAGAAAAACAATTCATACCTTGTCGCAAACTCAGTGAAGTAATTAATTCAAGATTGCGTTTAAGTCTATAAAATGATGATGATGATGATTTTAAGCATACTTGATAAAAACTTAATTCCCAATATGTGTATTATGCTTATAGTAATGTGTCTTGCAAGTTGGATATATAGTACATCCTACTAATATATTTATATTTATATTAATATATATTATGTTATATAGCATATCTCAACTGCTTGTATCATCACAAAAATGTAAACCATAATATTTCCCAGCTCTAATTGCCTAAATGCCACTATAAGACGTGAGGATATTAAGATATTCTAAAAGTTAAAATAAAAATTGTCTGTAAAGCTGCTTTGAAACAATTTGTATTCTGAAAATATATAAATAAACTTGATTAGCATCATGCTAATCAGGGTCTTGGCAGCAATTTTGAGTAGTTTTATTGTGTGCTTCACATAAGCAGCACTGTTTGTGTAGCAACTGAACATTTGTAGTTTGTTCCAAATTGGTCACATAGGCCCGAAACCTACACTATGCAAATGCATGAACACAAATGCCTATAGCTATCAAACACGCAAGTTTGTGTTGTATTCTATAATGCACACTAATGTAAACTGCCATCTCTTACAGTCAGTTTTCTGTTAAGGGTCTGCATTTCTGATCTTATGAGGCTCCAGTTAGGATATGTAGACAGCATGCAGTAAGGCAACTCACTAGATTTTGGAACAGATTTTTGTGTGTGTTTGTGTGTGTGTGTGTGTGTGTGTGTGTGTTTTACGTCTCACTGAGTCCAGAGATGTTTCTGGAGCAGAATTTTGAATTTTATGCACAGGTGTCCTCAGCATGCCGTCTTTGAACAGCGCCGGGTTTGTGAATTCAGTCTAGCGAAAGACGTCTCCTCCCTTATTTTCACTCTCTCCCTCTCTTGTCGTTCGTTCCCCATGCATTTCTTTCATTTGTCCAGACCTGAATGCACTACTTCTGAAAGAGGGTTTGAAGAGCCTTCACTCCTCTCATGCTGTTCTTACTCCGCTTGTATGTTTACAGCGTTCCTCCTCTGTATTTTGCTTGTTCAATGCTCTTCTACAATGCTCAATATGGTGTTTTGATTAAAGCATTCTTTGAGGGCATCCAACGGAAACCTTTCTAACACCAATGCACAACAACAAAAAAAATAGAAGGGAAATTAGTTTTTAGATGGAAGGAAGAAAAAGCAGGAATTGTGGTTCCTCGCCCTGACAAAGAGAATCAAACCTCCAAAGAGATACTGCATCAAGGGATAAGGGTCAGGTTAAAGGCACAGACTGCATCTCTCCTGGCATCTCTCATCTGCTTCCCCTGAGCCATTTTTCTGAGGTTTGATCCAAACAATAAAGCGAATGAGTCGAAACAACTGTGTGAGTCACTCGGAACTGTTTCCCATGAGGCTGCAGGTATGGAGGATGTATCTTTGTGGGTGCTGCTGTAATCTTGGTGTGCAGAGAGCTTGCTAGTCCTATGGAGAGCTTTGCAATTGTTCTGAAGTGCTTCTGTGATTGTTGAAACAATGTGATGCAATTGTTAAATGGAATGAAAATCTGAGGATGTTGCTCAATACTTTTTTGTGATGTTATTAATGCTTTGGGGTTGTGTAATATATTAGACATTATTTTTCAATTATGCTAGCAAAATTCATCTGATTTGGAAGAGCTTTAATTGAAGCCAAGTTGAAGTTTAACGTTTGTAGAGCTGGAACGTGAATATGCTCAAGGAAACATTCAGCTGATCAGAAGTGACAGTAAAGACTTTTACATTATTACCAAAAATCCAATTAAATGTTGTTCTTCTGAACTTTCTACACATCAGTGCATCCTGAAAAAAGTATCAAGGTTTCCACAAAATTATAAAGCAGCCCAACTGTAACACCTAAGACTGGAGTAATGGCTGCTGAAAATTCAGCTTTGCATCACAGAAATAAATTACCCTTTCTAATATATTTAAATGGAAAACAGTTATTTAGAATTGCAATAATATTTCACAATATTACTGTTCGTACTGTATTTTTTTAACATATAAATGCAGCCTTGGTAACAGAAACCATAAAAACTTTTGAATGTTGAATGTAAGGAATATATATAATTTTACAGCCAAAATAATATAGAATCATAAATACTAATTTATCATCCTGCAAGTGTGTACGCAAGCACAAATGTGTATGTATCAGATTTTTGCATCAGTTAAATTGTGGATATTAAAAAACACTGTGGTTTTAGATTAAATCTTTCTAAACTTTCTAATTCTGTAGCCATATTCTCTCTTTCTCGGTTTCTGTTGAATTGGTTGTTCCGACAGGTGAGAAACCAGATTGCAATTATTGTTGTTTCACAGCTACAAATTCCCATTTGACGGTGGAGCTCATCTTTCTCTCCTCCAGCTCTGCTATCAGACAAACCCGGTGGGCTTTGATCAGATAGCAGGGTGAGTTTTCTGGAGATTTCTCGCAAATCCAGCTGGTTTTAAAACCTCCCTGCGGACACCAGGTGATAAAGGATAAAATTACAGGGGCGCTTGGCCACATGGACACGCATACACCTGCACAGGGACTCCAATCACCACATTGCTTCTAATATTCCTGAACGTATGGCAGAGTATCAGTGGAAATGGGAATGAACTTTGTGTATCAAGGGAATTTGATAAGAAAAGAGTATTTAGAATTGTGCTCTCTCGCACACATGAACTTCTACACCTGAAATAGTAAATAGTGTCTGCAGGAAGCCTCTTATGTCTGTAGAAAATAGGTTTTTCCTGGAGTGAAAGGGACCCCTGGTGAACGGGTAATGCTCCTTTTGTTATCTGTATCCATACTGTGCGGTTGTGTCTAGCCTGTCTGAGCCTAGCATATTTCCTTATTCATTCTCATTCCATCTCTTTGAGAGAATATACTGACATAAGAAATGGAGAACTTTAGAAGTAGGTGAGATGAGCTGAAGCCTTTGTGTCATTCATATATTTGTTTTTGTTCTGCCAGCATATTTATATACAAGCCCTCCCTCACTATATTCGAGCACTTGCAGTTATTAGTTGTGATACCACAATTTCTTATTTCTTTGTCAAGACTGTTGCATCATCCTAAGCAATATGTGATCTGAACGGGACTACAAAGTAATTAATAGACGTCAGATGTTTTAACATTCCTATAATGAACATATGTTGATCTCTCTAGTGACGTAGCCACAAACCACTGTGCTAATCAACAACCAAATCGTCAAGGCTGGAAGCTCAAAATAGTTTGTAAATCATCCGAAGTACAATAACACTCAGCCAATCATCAACAAGCAATCACCAAGATTCAGCCAGTCATCAGCAGCATCCAAACCTCATTTAAATCCAGCTGCAATCATAAACGCTCAATCCAAAATCACTCTAATCGCCGGGTTTATCAACTGCAGGACCATAAATGCCCACGCCAGGACAATGTGCCGACATAAAGCCTGCTGAAAATGCATTAAACGATGGAAGTGTATTAATGGTTTGAACAAAGGCACTACTTCAAAATTGCAATTTAGATGTGATGGCTACCTTGATGAACAACACGCTGGAGTCCATTCATATGATAAATAAGACATTATCCATAGGCAATATCTCATTTCACTCTAAGTGTTGATGATTTGTTTTGCAGTCATTATTACTGGGATTTACCAAGGTAAATTATTGGTCATGCTTATGGTTAAGGATTTAAACAAACCCCTATGCTTAAATTAGACATATACACATACAGTATATATTACACATATATTAGTTTCCTTAGCCAATAAAATGGGCAAGATATCCAATAGGCTTGCATTAAATGAGGGACTCGTTTAAAAAACAGAATATTATAGAGACTATAGGTGGACAGTATTTGCAGAAAATGTTTTTCCTTTTTCTTACCCTCCTATATTTCTTGTCTTTTCTCTGTGGTAATCTCTGTTTACTTTTTATTATTTCTCCTTCCTTTCTGTTATCTTTTTTATTTTCTCCTACCTTCATTTTCCTTTTAAGCACTAAATGCTCTTAAGCGTCAGAGGTTGATGGGTCACGTCTAAACTCTTCTCCAAGCCAGAGCGTATCCTTTACGGGCAGCTGAGGGAGTCAGTGGTTATCAGCTGTGGGTAAATGGGCTTTGGTAATCTGGCTCAGTTGATTACATGGCACAGTAGAGACAGCAGCCTCTCATTAGAGTGGGCCTGGGTGGCTCTTCCATGCTCGGATGAACCTTCATGCACTGCTACTCACCTCTAACCCTGGATTAGTGTCTGTCTGGACCCTCTCCTGCTGAGAGAGAGTGCCAAAAAGACGATTAGAAGATGGAAGGCGGAATCAGAAAGAGAGAATCAGAAAGAGCTTTATTGCTAAGAAAGAAAGGATACAATAAAGAAAATTATTCTGGATGTATTTTTTACATTGAATACATAAAAAATGAATTGAGGAAACAATATTGTTTGAATGTTATATTCACATTTTATGAAGAAAATGTTTGGGTGGCTAGCCCAGGTCATTGCTAAGGTGTTCCAGGTGGTTGCTAAGCCATTATGTGGTTGCTGGGGTTCTTTTTCTTATTTACTTGAAATAAAGAATCATGTAGAAGGAAGGAAGGAAGTGGGAAGAAAGGAAGGAAGGAAGGAAGGGAAATTGGGAGAAAGGAAGTATGGAAAGAAGGAAGGAAATGGGGAGGAAGGAAGAAAGGAAGGAAGGAAATTGGGACAAAGGAAGTATGGAAAGAAGAAAGGAAATGGGAAGGAAGGAAGGAAGGAAGGAAGGAAGGAAGGAAATTGGGAGAAAGGAAGTATGGAAAGAAGGAAGGACGGATGGAAGGAAATGGTGGGAGGAAGGAAGGAAGGAAATGGGGAGGAATGGAGGAATTAAGGAAATGGAGAGAAAAAAAAGGAAGGAAGGAATAAAGAAAGGAAATGGAAAGCAAGGAAGGAAATGGGGAGGAATGAAGGAAATGGGGAGGAAGGACGGAAGAAGGGAAGTAAATGGGGAGAAAGAATGGAAGGAAATGGGCTGAAAGAAGGAAGGAAATGGGAGAAAGGAAGGAAGAAATGAAGAAAGTATGGATGTAAGGTATGGAAGAAAGGAACAAAAAAGGATCAAGCTATTAAAGAATGGATGTAGAAAGGAAAAAAACTGGAAAGAATACCGAAACTAAGAAAATGAGGGAAAAGAAGGGGAAGGGAAGAAAAAGAGAGAGGAAGTAGGACATAAAGGAGGGGAACAAGTTGAAGGTAGGAAAGTAGTAAGGAAGGAATCAAGAGCGTAAGGATGGAAGGGAGTAAACAATGAAGGAAGGAAGCAAGAAAAAAATAAATATCGTTTACCTTTCACAGGTTTGAGGGTAAATCTGAGGTACTCAAAGGCAGTGAGACAAAGAAGGAAGAGACAGGCAGAGACAGGAAGTTAATGCAGTGCAAGCCGTAAGCTGTCTCCAGTGGATTTAATGTGAGTGGGTAGAAGTAATGGAGAGAGAGAGGGAGAGGAAGAGAGCTTAGCTAAGTGTTTAGGGAAAAGCTATAGCCCACCTTCTCAACTGGGATTCCAGGAAACGTTTCATTCCATTTATTCTAACAATTCTGCCGGCCAATCAAGTCCGTCTGATATCCCTTAATGAGCTTCAAAGCTTCAGCCGCATGCTTCTCTGTAATTCCAGCCTTCATTTTCCTCTCACCACTTTGCAATACAAAAGTAAATGTGAAATGATGGCTGAATGCAGTGTAATAGTGAAGCAAGATTACTTTCTACAGCCCTTAATTGCTCTTTCGACAACTTTTTTAAATTTGCTGAAAAATTATTGCCAGAAATGGCTGATGTATTTCAGCACAGCCACTTTTTTCATTTCTTTCTATTGCTTCTTCCACCGCTTTCAAATATGGATTTATTCGTATATTGAAGATGCTTGGTATTGATCATAATGGGTGTTTGGTAAATGCATTAGTTTGTACACATTTTGTGTGCTATTGATGAAGAGTAATCAAAAATATGCAGATAAAAGACTGATTATAGATCTAATTCACATCTATTGTTCATGTTTTGCACTATTGTTAAAAAGCTTTTTGTTGTAAAGTGCAAAATAAAGGAATACTAAAACCTTTTTGATTCTGACATTCAATGCACTTCATAATAATTATGACTTCTGAGTTTCTAAGTGGAAACTTCCTCGGAGTATTTGAAGGGAACATGATAATAAAATGGCAAAAAGTCTTGCCTTTTCTATGATGCTATTTTGTAAAGGGTTGATTGTGTGGTGATAAATACAGATTGAACATAATAATCTATACGTAAACAATCCCTTTCTTTTTTCTTCTTTAGCGCCCCCCACACCCATCGCTCCACCTGAGCTTCTCGCAGTTGGTGCCACCTACTTGTGGATCAAACCAAACGCCAACTCCATCATCGGCGACGGGCCCATCATTCTGAAAGAGGTGGAGTACCGCACCACCACTGGAAACTGGGCCGAGACGCATGTTGTGGATGCGCCAACCTACAAGCTCTGGCATTTGGATCCGGATGTGGAGTATGAGATTAAGGTTCTTCTGACCCGACCTGGGGAGGGTGGCACTGGACCACCGGGACCACCCCTCATCACTCGGACCAAATGTGCTGGTAAGTGTCATTATATACGGTTAGAACATTCTTTGAGGAGAAGGTTAAGAGCAATGGAATAGACAAGTGCTTGGACAGTTCAAAAGTAGTGTACTTGTCTCTGGTTGTTTCTTTTCTATGTCTCTCTCATTCTTCAGAGGGAACACAGTTACTACAATAAAGTGGCCATTCTATTTGTTTGTTACATTGGCTTTTACACCTAAAGCATCCAAGAATGGGAAGGTTTTTTTTTCTTCGTTGCTGTAAAAGCAAGAGTAGTGTGTTATTGGTGGCTAAACGCTCTGCTATGGTCGTTTTTTGTAGAAATGTAGGCTTTGTAGACTTTTAGGTTGAATCAAAGTATAGGTTTGGAAGTGCTCTTCATACCTGGTACGTTTCTCTAATAAAAGAAAGAGACTTTTATGGACCAATAAGTAGAGTTTTATTTTTTGCTTTTATTTAGGGTAGTAGAGTGTAGACAGGAAAGTAGGATAGGAGAGGCAGAACTGGAACAACGTTTGGACTGAGGTCAATACCATTATAATGGAGCCCTTTGACTTTTTTATTATAATATGATTATTATAATAATTATTTGAACATTACTTAAAAGAATATTGGATTCCTTGAGGCTTGTGTAATATTTGTGTGTGATGATTTTAAGACAGTTTTGTTGAGCTGCATAACATGAAAAAAACAATAATTCATTAAAAACAGAATGATACATGCAGCTACTATTTCAAAAGTTTATGTTGATTTTAAATACTCATATATATACAGTTGTATTAAATTATATAAATTAATATATTTATTCAGCTAGAATTCATGAAATTGTTCAAAAGTCTCAGTAAAAACTATTTTAAAGAAAAATATTTTATGAAGTTCTTTTGTAGAGTTCTTTTATAAAGTACTTTTCTATTCATCAACCTTGAAAAACAGTTTTCACAAAAAATAATAAGCAGCACAAATGTTTTCAACTTTGAAAATAATCAGAAATGTTTATGCTGCAAATTAACATATTAGAATGATTTCTTGAAGGATCATGTGACACTGAAGACTGGAGAAATGATGCTGAAAATTATGAATAATGAATAAATGACATTTTCAAATATATTCAAATAGAAATCAGTTATTTTAAATTGTAATATTTTTTACAACATTACTGTTTGGACAGCATTTTTTTTTGAACACTTCTTTTGAACAGAAGTGTGTTTTATGCTTAATAAAAAGAATCATGTCCTTAAGTTAGCAACATGCAACATGAGTTATGTTAGAGACAGGGTGAGTGAGATTTGTACTCAAGTAGTCAAACCTGTTCATTAGAAGGGGGTGACCCAATACTTTTGGCAATATAGAGTAAGCACTCTATCAGTCAGTAGTAGTAATCTAAAAAGAGTCCAAATGAGAGCGTGATATTGAGAAGTTTCCTGGGGAGAAATAGGGAGAGACTGGGATGATTTGATATGATGTTTGAGGGGGTGAAGGTGTTAGTTGTAATGATAATTGAGATTGTTACATTTCCACTGCAGAATGATGGCAAAGAGCAGGAGAGACAAAGGCTATAGGTGGGAACAATTTTCAGGCGTAATTATGAACACAGTAGGGTGGCATGTGGAGCGCCGCTCAGATAGACAGAGACACTCTTGATCTGATAAAGTGACAGATAATGAGATGACGGGAGCAGATGAGAGAGCCCTAGGAAGAGTGTGAGTGTGAGTGTGTGTGAGAGTGTGTGTGTGAGTGAGTGAGTGAGAGTGTGTGTGAGTGTGAGAGATCCAGATGAGGGTTATGTGATGAAGGAGCTGGATTGTCATTGATGACACAGCGGGTGAGATCCAGAGGGGCTCTTCTGTGTCTCCTCTCCTCTGTTGCTCCCTCATTCTCTTTTCCTCCACCTTATTTCGTCTTTGACATTTGGATGCATGCATGTTCACACACAGTCTTGCACAAATTCAGCTGGAAACTAATGGGCTTCCAGTGGCAAAGACATTTGACTTTAAGTAATGTGCAATTTGTGCAAGATTTGAATTAAAATGCCTTTTAAATTCCTATTCATTTTCAAGTTCATTCTGAATTTAAATTGCATTTGAATTGAGTTTGTAAGCATGATGCAGAATTGCAATTCATATAGCAGGCATTTTTAAAAGCAAAAAACATGCATAGTAAAGGAGGGCTAAGGTGATGGTGTATTGATGACACAATTTTCACCATCCTTTTTCTGCTCTTTTTTTTCAATTCTAGAGTATTTGGCCATGGATATGCGTGTGAGCTGTGTGTGTGTGCTTGTTTGATATTTTTACTTGTCCAGGTGAGGCTGTTCTACATAATCAGTGCGTTCATGCCAGCTCACCACAGGTAGCTGTCTATTAAATATATACACACACTCGCACATATTTCTGATCCAATGAAGTTGCTTCCAGCCGACAGCACTGATCTTCCTTGTCCTTCCAATTCAATTTTTCTCCTCCGCTCCGCAGCACAGGAGCTCTATTGGTATGCTAATACAGTCACACAGAAGTGTGTCCTCTTTAAAATACACCAGCAGACTGGAGGGTGTCATTGTACGAGTACAGAAACACACACACATACATTTTGCCTTTCTGTTTCAATATTTATTCTGAAATACAAGGATGTTAATATATGTAAACAATATGGCTGTTATACTTGATGCAGGTATTTGAGCCAAGTATTCACCATCAGCGTGTAACAATAAAATCCAGAAGACCTTAGCAACCACATAGCAATAACCTGGCAACTATCTGTGTATGTTTACACCTGATATTTTATAAGACAAATATCTATATATCTACAAATATAGATGCCACAACACTTAGTTTTTATATTTTACCTTCGTACACTTTCTGTAATGGAACAAAACCACTGAGTTGTCACTGTTGACACGCTCCACTTGAGATTCAAGCTGCAGCCCACCTAATGAGCTGGAAGCCGGGCATCAACTCACACGATTTTGACTCTCGCCCTCAGCCAGGTGAGTTCTGATAGTTTTGGTCTATAAGGGTCCAATTGCCATTCAGGTATCACAAAATCCGTCTACAGCTATATCAACGATCCAAACTGTGTAAAATTGCTGATATAGCAGGAGAGTTTGAGGGGAAACAGGAGCGAGAGAGGTCAAAGAACTCAATGATAAGGCTGATTGCAGCAACCATCGAAGCCTTTTGATCCACACTTGTGTGTGGAGATCAATGTGAAATCCACTGTCAGCTTTCATCGCATCACAGCCAGGGACGCATTTTGGGAGTGAGAGGACAGGGCAGACAGAGGGATTGGAGAGAGGTGAAGCGTGTCGGAAAAAACATGTGTTTATGAAGTGACGGCACTGTCTACCTGTCACACACGCATGCGCGCGCACACAGCGGTGCGTATCTGTCACACAGCACTGATTAGAGCAGACAGGTGTGGAGATCCTGTGGTCAGGTGAGGCTTGTTTGAGGAAGTGTGTGTGTGTGTGTGTTCTGTGTGCTGCAGGAAAGTTACTGTGTCATGACAAAGGATGGACACACACTCTTCAGGGCTCTTGTTCTGGGATTGGATTTGCTTCAGATATTATTACCCATGAGTACATTCAGGGTGTCAAACTTTATTTAAAAGCGAGATAACTCTTAGAAACCTGAGCATTAATAAAGTATATGCATGTTTACTTAATATTTGTGTAAAGTCACTGTTTGTTTGTTTAATTTTTTTGTTTAGCTGAAGCTTCTATATTTTTTACATGGGCTATATCGTTCAAAAGTTTGGGTCAGTAAGATTTTTTTTAAAAATACTTTTATTCAGCAAGCGTGCTTTAAATTGATCAAAAGTGACACTGAAGACTTCTAAAAGGTTACGAAACGAAAGGCTTTTCTTCAAACACTTTTCTTTTGAACTTTTTATTCATCAAAGAATACTGAAAAAACTGTATCACATTTTCAGCAAAAAAAATATTAAGCAGCACAACTATTTTCAGTATTGATGATAATAAGAAATGTTTCTTGAGCAGCAAATTGTAATGATTTCTGAAGGGTCATGTGACACTAATGACTGGAGTAATGATGCTGAAAATTCAGCTTTGATCACAGGAATAAATTACATTTTCAGATATATTCAGTGATAAAACAGGTATTTTAAATTGTAATAATATTTCACAATATTACAGCTTTTACTATATTTTTGATCAAATAAGTTCAGCCTTGGTGAGCATGCAAGATTTCTTTCAAAAACATTAGAACCTGCCAACCACAAAATTTTTGATAAATGTTTCTAAAAAAAAAAAGAAAAAATTATAAAAAATTATTTATTTATTTACTTTCATGCAAAACTTAACTGTTCCAGTATACCTCAGTTTTGTGCCAAGTTGACCAGAAAATAATGTGTCCTCCTAAGTAAGCCGTGATCAAAGAAAGACCCAATATCCTGCTGATACTGACTCTGTAATTTTAATACCATTTGTGAGGGGGGGGGAGTGTTGGATAAGATGAAAATGGAGTTGACCTTTGGGATCTATTATAATAACCTTCTGGGAAATATCTGCATTTTCACGGACTTGCTAGCAGGATCCATATAAAAAACTAAATATGTTCTTTCTAAAGTTTCTTTATTTCTTTCTATTGTTTATTCATTAATACATTTGTCCTATCATTTAGTATTCCTTCCTTTGTTCCTACCTTCCTTCCACACCTGCATCCTTTACAATGCTCTGCATCTTCCCCTCTGCCGTTCTGTTTTTGTCCTGCTCCATCACCCTCTGTGACACAGACATATTTAGGTGTGGAGATCTCTCATCCATTCTTTCTCTTCTCTTCCATCTAGCACAAATGATGGATAGAGTTTAGTCCTCTGCTTGACTCTCCAGCAAAGTGGATTTATTTAAATATATTTCCACATCGCTCATGATAAATCTTCATCCTCTGCAGGGGCAGGAAGACGGAGGTGATAATGTGTGTGTTCTTAATTGCTGAATATCCTTTGAAGTGACTGTGGTGCTCTTAATATTTAATGCAGCAATTAAAAAAAAAAAAAAAAAAAAAGCTCTCAGTGGCAATATCTCATCTCATCTTTTCATCCTCCGCTATAAATTCTACCCTGAGATCTTAAAGCAAATTTACTTTACCTGTAGACAGTCCTTCATCATTCTTTTCCACTTTTCATGGAAACCCAGGGCGTCCACACACACACACACACACACACACACACACAGCTAAGGTCAATTACAGTCTCCTCTCTAGCCTGAAACCTTGATATAAAGCCTGTCATAAAGAACCTCTTTGATTTGCTGTGGCCTTTGGGACTTCTTTTTGTTAAATTTACGACATTTTAAAACACCTCCGCTTTACGAGTTAATTACTAACATATTTCTGTGTTAGAGGGCCTAATGTGTCTTCTGGCTTATGTCCTAAAATTATGAAGGAATATGTTTGGAGATACCAGCACTCTGCAGTCCATCAGTTAATGATATTATATATAAGCAAAGGTTTGGGCAGCTATATGTGTCCTGTACTGTCTTTAGGGCTATTCGTATGGAATATGTAGATATCAATGGCTGCAAGTTTCACAGCACTTTCAATTGAAATGTCAATTTAGTGGCATAAAAATGGCATTCAGTTTTATGCAAAACAGGTGAATGTAAATTTGGTAACATTTTATTATGTTAGTTGTTGTACGTAGTGCAGCAGTTCAGAAATTAAATGTCCATTGAGTGGCACTAAAAGGTTAAAGCTCTATAGCATTTGAAAATAACACACCTACAATAAACCTGACCCAAAACCAAACCGGTATTCAAATAAGAAATAAGAAATATTAACAGGCAATGAAAGCACAAGTGAAATAAAAGCACATTTGTCATGCTTGCTTCTGTAAGTCTTTTATCATGACTCTTGATTCTTCAAGCGCTCCACATTGCAAGTGTAATGCTGTACCAGGTGAGCTACCGAGCAAGTTTATTACATCAGAAAAGCCATTCATATGGAACTTATGTGATTCAAACATCAAACTATTTTAGTTGTACAAATCTTGCAAAATGGTAAAAGTGTTTTGAGGTCATAACATAGTATTGTTCAGTAGATCGCATAGAAATAAATCTTTATTAATTCATAATCTGCCCCCGTAATCATAATTTGGTTAAAACGAATAAAAATTGCTGGTGTTTTACTGCCACAAATGTTCATTTAAACTGAAAACTGCAGTCAATTGTAGTTAGAGGCATGATTTTCAAATGAGCCTATGTTGAATCTTATTCAGACGGTACTGAAAAAAGCCGACGCAGTGCCAAATATCCAAATTCTCATTACAATGCTAAATGTCGAACAGTAGCCCTGTGACACTTATTGGTAGTCAAAAATGATTTTCAAAACAAATTTTTGGTCATTTCCTGATTTTAACTCAGAGATGTCAATTTAGATGGGAAATAAATCAAATAATAGTAGATAGTTCAGCCCAGACTTTTTTCCTGGATGATGGGAGTAAAAAGAAAAGGACATTTTCAATTCATAGAGCAATAAAGTCATCTAGCTCACGTGGATATTGAAATAACCTCACGGTCTTATGTAAAACAATACCAATAGGACTTTTGTGAGTGAGTGAGTGAAGTGACATTCAGCCAAGTATGGTGACCCATACTCGGAATTCGTGCTCTGCATTTAACCCATCCAACGTGCACACACACAGCAGTGAACACACACTGCAGCGCCCGGGGAGCAGTTGGGAGTTCGGTGCCTTGCTCAAGGGCACCTCAGTCGTGGTATTGAGGGTGGAGAGAGCGCTGGACATTCACTCCCCCCACCTACAATTCCTGCTGGCCGGAGACTCGAACCCGCAACCTTTGGATTACAAGTCCGACCCGCAACCTTTGGATTACAAGTCCGACTCTCTAACCATTAGGCCACGACTTCCCCGTCATGGATGATTAGACATCAGCGCAGCAGCAGATGAAATACATGTCTGGGCACTATTGTCTTACCTGAGAGAAAATAGATGTTTGCTCAGTAATGGAGAATGTGGCCTTATCATTATCAATGAGAAGGTTTCGTATTGTATTTTCGACTTTTGAATAAAATTCAGTTATGTGAAAAATGTGAATGGTATACCTTACAGTGACAGAAGGATAATGAAAGTTGACCCTCTTTAAAGGGGCAGTGATGCAATATGTTCAATGTTTAATGTGTGTAGACTTAATGTGAGACAATTGTTGGTTAACTGTCTGAAGAGTGTAAACACTGACAAAAACATTGTTTCTGGCTCAGCCAGTAGCGTTGGTTTGGAGGCGGAGCTGCCTTTTTGTGTTAATAATGATCTTTTCTAATAATAAAGATCACCTTACCTTTATGAAGCATGACATTTTTATTTCTCTGATCACTCTAGTTTATTTTTTATGGTATATTTTCTGAATATAGCTTTCATGAAGTGAATCTATTTTTAAAAAGACATGGTAATGAGGCAGCAGAGAAAAGTAGAAGAAAGAAGAGAAGAGGAGAATTCTGTATTGGAACAGAGCAGACACATAGATACGCTTATATTGTCTTTCCCAGCACGTCAGGCGTTCACGGTGCAGAGATGGTGAATAATGCACAGGGGGCAGAGAGAGAGAGAGAGAGGATGGAGATAGACAAGTATGGAGAGAAACAGAGGGAAACTTTGTATTTGTGTGTGTGTGTGTGTGTGTGTGTGATTCTGAAGTTGATTTGGTTTTGTGAGGCCTTGGCTGTGGAGCCTGTGGCAGTGATTATATTTAAGTCCCTGGAAACTCAAGAATATTATTCTAAACTTTTATTCTAGCCTTAAAGGCATAGTTCACCAAAAAAATGAAAATCCTGTCATTATTTATTGCCTTATGTCATTCCAGATCTTCAAAATATCTTACTTTTTGTTCTACAGAAGAAAGAATGACATGGGGGTGAGTAAATGATGACAAAGTTTTCATTTTTTGGTGAACTATTCATATTGCGCCATATAGAACTACACTGTTTATTTAAAGGGATAGTTCACTCCAAAATGAAAATCCTGTCATTTACTTACTGCTGCTGAGGTCTTTCATGCCGTGGATCAGAAAAAAAATAATATTTTGCAGTTATTTTGACAGTGTTTAAGAACTTTTGTAGTTCATCCAAATATGAATAGTTTACCCAAAAATGAAAATTTGCTGAAAGTTTATTCATCCTCAGGTCATTCAAGATGTAGGCCTAGATGAGTTTGTTTCTTCATCAGAAAAGCTTTGGAGAAATTTAGCATTACATCACTTGCTCAGCAATGGATTCTCTGCAGTGAATGGGTGCCGTCAGAATGAGAGTCCAAACATCTGATAAAAACATCACAATAATCCACAAATAATCCACATGACTTCAAACTGTAGTAAATGTTGAAACTTGTGTTTTACCAGGACCAGTATTTTAGTTACTTTATGTGAGAAACAGACTGAAAATTGCTATTAATGGAATTACATTCAAATACAGTATGTCGCATAAAGATGTGAAAATGCATTTAAAATTCTGTCTGTTCCTCACAAAGCTATCATTTGGCTTCAGAAGACTTGAAAAATCTGTTTGGAACAACACAAGGCTGAATAAATGATGGAAGTATGTCATTTTGAGGAGAATTACGCCCATAAGAGTATGTCCATATCATAACTACAGGAATTATTGTGCCGTAATGCATGCATAAGACATTTCTACACCTGTTTCGGTAATTCAGTACAAGCTTGTGTACTTTAGATGTGGATGCTTACAGTATTCCGGCAGGAGCTGTAAATCCCTCTTGTGCCACGTTTGAGGCCCCATCACACCCCGTTTGCCAAACACAGAATCTGCCCGCCCCCCTGAGCAACATCAAAATACATTGCATGTCTGCTCGAGTTTTTGATGGTTGATCACACCCTCAGATTGCCCTCTGGGAGATGTTCTCTGAATTATAATACAGTTGGCGTTCTGTATTTTACATCAGCTGCAGTAGTTCCCCTCTCGCTCTGTCATTACAATCTCTCATCAAACGTGGCTTTCTGACTGAATGTGACTGAAGGGATTGAGCTCCTAAAAGACTTGTACTTAAAGGAACGTTCCGGGTTCAAAACAACCTAAGCGCTGTTGACAGCATCTGTAACATGCCATAGACGATTAGCACAGAGAATAATTGTGCCGTGTCTTTGTGTGTAAAAACAAGCCAATATAGGGTGCTTTTAAGAGGTAATATGCAGATGTATTTTTGTTAAAGCACATATATTAATTCTTCCCAACAAATATGGGTTGTTTGAGTTGTAAAGTTGTCTAAATCACCTTTCCTAGGTGGATAATTTGAGAAAATGTGCGCATTATTTGAAAGTTATTGAGAGTTTATTGGCTTTACATGGTCATGACGAAAGTTTGAACTTGCACAGACACGCTTAGATGATTTTAAATGATTTAATGCTTTTATCACATTAGTGTCATGTCAATATTTATAATAATTATAAATATATACAGTACCTTGCAAAAGTATTCACACCCCTTCATTTGTTTTACATTTTATGTTGCTGCCTTATGTTAAACTGCTTTAACGTACTTTCTTCCACATCAATCTACACTCCATACACTATAATGGTAAAGCAAAAAAAATAAATAAATAAAAGGTTTTTAACATCTTTGCAAATTTATTAAAAATAAAAAACTTCCATTGCATAAGTACTCATACCCTTATCTGGGACAGTTGGAATTTAGCTCAGGAGCATTCATATTGCTTGTAGGTGTTACTAGACTTTGAGTGAAGGTAACCTGTGGCACACACGTCTTAATAAAAGGTCCAACAGCTGATAATGCATATCAGAGCAAAAACTAAGCCCTGGGGTCAAAAGAACAGTCTGTAGAGCTCAGAAACAGGTTTGCGTCAAGCCAGACATCTGGGGAAGAGTTCAGAAAAAAATTCTGCTTCATTGAAGGGTCACAGAAGCATGTAGTCTCTGTTACCCTTAATGGAAGAAGTATGAAACAACCAGGATTCTTCTTAGAGCTGGCCTCCTGGCCAAACTGAGCAATTGATGGAGAAGGGCTTTGGTTAGAGTGGTGACAACGAACCTGATGGTCACTCTAGTTGAGCTCCATGATCATATGTGGAGATAGGAGAAATCTACATAAGGACAAACATTACTGCAACACTCCACCGATCTGGGCTTTATGGTGGTGTGGCAAGACTCAATCCTCTCCTCAGTGAAGACAAAATAAAACACACTTGGAATTTACAAAGAAAGCACCTAAAGGACCCTCAGACTAATAAGATTCTCTGGTCTGATGAACCTCAATTCTAAGCATCATGTTTGAAGGGAACCAGCTCTGCTCATCACCTGCAGAGTACCATCCCAAAAGTAAAGTGTGCTGGAAGCAGCCTCATGCTATGGAGCTGTTTTTCAGCAGCAGGGACTGAGGGACTCATCAGAATAGAAGAAAAGCTCAATGCACCAAAATATTGAGACAGCCTAAATGAAAAGAGCAGAGAATTCAGAACCTCAGACTGGGCAGAAGGTTTACCTTCCAACAGGACAGTGACTCTAAGCACACAGAAAGAGTGGCTCATACACAACGCTCTGAATGTCTTTGAGTGGCCCAGCCACAGCCTGAACTTGAACCCAATCAAATATTTCTGGAGAAACCTGAAAATGTGTGTCTGCCCCCATCCAACCTGAAAGAACTTGAGAGGTGAAGAGGTGAGGAGACAAATGACAGATAATTGCCAAATGTTGATGAGCAAAGCTTGTCACATCAAACAAAAAAGACTTGAGGCTGTAAAGGTACTTCAGCTAAATATTTAGTTAAGGGTATGAATACTTATGCAATGTTTTTTCTTTTTAATAAATTTACAAAGTTGTGAAAATTCTGTTTTTGCTTTGTCAATATGGTGTATGGCGTGTAGATTGATGGCAGCAACATAACAAAATGTGAAAAAATTGAAGGGGCATGAATACATTCGCAAGGCACTGTATATGTGACCCTGAACAACCAAAACCAGTCTTAAGTCGCTGGGGTATATTTGTAGCAATAGCCAAAAATACACTGTATGGGTCAAAATTATAGATTTTTATTTTATGCCTTAAATCATTAGGACATTAAGTAAAGATCATGTTCCATGAAGATATTTTGTAAATTTCCAATTGTAAATATATCAAAACTTAATTGCATTGTAAAGAACTTCATTTGGACAACTTTAAAGGCGATTTTCTCAGTATTTAGATTTTTTTGCACCCTCAGATTCCAGATTTTCAAATAGTTGTATCTCGGCCAAATATTGTCCTATCCTAACATAACCATACATCAATGGAAAGCTTTCAGATGATGTATAAATCTCAATTTCGAAAAATGGACCCTTATGACTGTTTTTGTGGTCCAGGGTCACATATAACCAAACGATTCCTTGGACTAATCCTATTAGCATATTATTCTATTAGGTTAGATTAGTGCGTGTGCGCATAGAGTGCGTTCTTTCACTGCATGATTCAGTCTATTAAAATGCATTTAGAATTATCACAAATTTCAAGATATGGGGGCAGAAAATGTATATATTTACATAATTTCATATAGTTAATCAATATCACAGAAGAGTGCCGTTTTTCTCTCCAAAATCAGCACGATTACAAATGATATTTACAACAGTTCAATAAGCAAGAAGTTAATTAATAGATTTACGTTTTAAGCCCTATTCGCACGGGATTAGTATTATCTGGGGACCATGTGTGATTTTGAAATGACTTTGAGAGTCCCGTTCTATGGTCCAATTAGATGGATTTAAAAAAAAAGAAACTAATATAGATTTGTGCCCCGTGTCATTTACATTTCACCAGGTTAAAATAATATCTCAAGCTTTATGTTTTATTTATTTTGTAACACATTAAACCTTTTCAGCTTTCTCTTTCTGCAAATTGTACGGTGTAGCGATATGACAGCACCCAAAATACTATCAAGCACTCCAACGCAGCTCCATTCTTTGCGAAAGATGGATAAAAAGGCGCACAGGAAACAAAAACCTTGAAAAATGATATACGACCCGCCAAATGCTGGCCAAATCACAGAGATGCCGATTCGCACAGGACTAATATTATCACAGGACCTCGGTGTTCGGCGAAATACGGTAGGTCATTTGCGGGGGAATTTTTACTTTACAAATTACAGACATGGCCGATTCGCACGGGATTAAGATCACAGACAACCTCCGCAATTATTACAAATGACTGGAGGTCACCAGGTAATACTAATCCTGTGCGAATAGGGCTTTAGACAGCATATTGCCTGTTTTTGCTCGATTTCGACAACAAAAATAATTCCAAACACAGCCACAACACTGTTTTGCGTCTCTGAGCAACATGACGGTGCTTGTTCCTGAATAAATCACCCGTAAAATGACTCAGTTCAATCGCAATGACTCACTTGTTAACAGTGACTTGCTGCCACCTGCTGGCGGTTTTAATTTCACATTTAAAATATCTTAAAAAAAATTTTATTTCAAACATCAGTTGTCAACGTTTTAGGTTTAAAATATAAAAACATTATTTATGCATTTGTAACTGCAGGTTAAAGCATTACATGTCCCTCTGAGCTGCATTAAACTGTGTAAAGGCATCTAAATGTCGTTCAGAAGCAATTCCGCTGCATAGCAAAGATGAATTTGGTCAATACTGACTTCATTTGCTTGGTAACAGCCCAAATGTCTTAGTGACTTATTAAATGAAAAAAAAAGACTAAAAATGCACACTTATAGAAAAAAATGGCTTTATAAAAGGTAAAAAATGCCCATAAAAGGTAAAAATCAATTTAAACTTATTGGAAAAGATTCATCTGCAGCTTCTACATGACAATAGGCTACATCAGCTGGAATACTTCAAACCGGAGCTGTTTTTGTTTTGTATGCTGCTAAGTATAGCTCCATCATTGTTCAAAGTAAAAAATTAGCCTAGTTTTAATAAATAAAAAATTATTTGTTTATTAAAATTATAATTTCTTTCTTTTTGGTGTATCGAAAACGTATCGAACTGTGACATCACTGTATCGTATCCAAAAGAAACCGTGAATTTTGTGAACCGTTACACCCCTTATATATATATATATATATATATATATATATATATATATATATATATAAACCCTGGACCACAAAACCCTGGACCACAAAAAAATAAGGGTCAGTTTTTCGAAATTGAGGTTTATACATCATCTGAATATGATGACCCGTATATACAGTTATACGGGTTTGTAAGATTCATTTATTTTTTTTTCTGTGAAAGAAATGAATACATTTGTACAGCAATCATGCATTAAATTGATCAAAAGTGACAGACATCGATAATGTTATGAAATATTTATATTTTAAATAAATAATCCTGTTCATGGCATGGAAACATCTGCAAACATTTAAAATAAGTTCTTGAGTAGTTAAAAAGTATATTAGAATGATTTCTGAAGGATCATGTGACACTGAAGACTGGAGTAATGCTGAAAATTCAGCTTTCACGACAG
Organism: Barbus barbus; assembly: GCF_936440315.1. NCBI lineage: Eukaryota > Metazoa > Chordata > Actinopteri > Cypriniformes > Cyprinidae > Barbus > Barbus barbus. The sequence goes on along the minus strand of NC_136741.1, from coordinate 28,245,945 downwards.
GAATAAACTGTATTTTAAAAATATATTTAAATAGAGAAACATTTATTTTACTTTATAATATTATTTTACAATATTACTGCTTTTACAGTATTTTTGATCAAATAAATGCAGACTTGGTGAGCAGAAGAGACTTCTTTCAGAAACATTTAAAAAATCTTTATGAATTTTAGTGCACAGTAGTGCATTTTAATGTTTATCCTGCTTCAATTATACTGCAAATACATTTTTTGTCTGTTTTTACAAACTGGGGGACAAGTTGAATTAATTAATTAATTAATTAATTAATGTATTTTATTTTATCAATTTTTTTTATTATTATTATTTTTATTTTTATTTTTGTGGTGAAGGATGACTAATGTTGAACCTGGAGCATTTCTTCAAGAAAAAAACACATTTATTTCAAATGCCAGTATCTCTTCCTCTGAGTAGCAGATATATATTGTTTGTTGTATATTGTATGCTTCTTTGTTTTAGAGATTTCTGATAAGAGTTGGTGCTCAGTAATATCAGGTGACATTATTCAAAGATCAATTATGAAGAAACTGAAATGAATGTTATTGTGAATTTGTTTTGATTTGAACAAAGACCTTGCTGGGTGAGAAACAGAGGGAGAAATTCTGACCAAAGAGGAAGAGGAGGAGAAAAACATACAGCATAAATATTCATTTCTCTTTTGTTCAACAAAAAATGGCCCAATCGAATCTTCAGCGGATTCCAATCCACCTCAAATAGTTTTGTTATTCATAACCTGCCTCTATATATTAACATGGAATACTTCAAAATGAAATCACAGCAATCCCTCTGGATCATGGGAAATGTGGATTTACCACATTTGTTGATTTCTAACAGATTGGATTTAACTGAAATCTGTGGTCATAAATCAAACATTAACAATGAATAAATCAATATCTCTACTACAAGTGACAAATTTAAAATGGTTTATTGTAAATACATCTGAGAGGGAGCAAGAAACCACAACAAAAATGATCTGTGATTTAGTTTTACTCCTGGTTTCACTGTTGTTTCAATGAAATGGCCCCCTTCCATAGTGATTGTCAAGCTTTTATTTGTTTGTATTGCATATTAAAATAAAATGCTAGGAAGGAAATAGCTAACAATATATCAAACAAATAGGATTGTGAGTGTAATTGGTACAAATAGCAACAGATATCTCAGTCTTGCACAAAACTGCTCTAGAGAGAAGGACATAAATGAAGAATTTCAAATCATTTGAAAATGCAACCACTGTTTCAGTAATGGAGATGAGGGGAAAATGTGCTTTTTCTTAATTAATTTGAACGTCTTATAGAGGGAAGACGAGGCGGTTTGCTTGTTGGGAGAGTAGCGCCCACTGGGCACCAACATATGGAGACTGCATTTGGCTTTGGGTGACGTTTAATGAACTTCTCATGATTATGAGTTCCGATACCAAAAATAGCCCCCAAAGGACCTGAAGGAGGCCCTTATCTACAGGAGTAGCAGACTTTGTGGTTTAGCTCTAGGTTGTGTCTCACTGTGATTCAGCCTTACAACGCCGCATTCAAGCTCGCCTCGCTGACAGCCAGATGTTTTTCAAGACTGGAGTCATGTGTTTTTGTAGGCCTGGCCTTAGGGCAGCTTTCCATTTCGATGGGCTCACGAACATAGAACTATAAAAAAAAAAAAAAAAAAAAAAACTGGAGAGAGAGACAAAGAGGGTGGTATTAATTACTCGTCCATGAATAATGCAGCTTTGCTTGTCAGATGAAGGCTTTCTGTAATCTTAGGGTCATTATCAGTTGTGAAATGAGCTTGTTTGCTTCATTTCTCTTCCCAAATTAGAGTGGAAATTTAGGTCTTGGACAATAAGCAATATCACATCTAAATTTCTTGAAGATTTTTCAGAAAGAAGCCTCACATGTTCGCTATGGATGCATTTATTTGATCAAAAAAACTGTAATAATAATATTTTAAAATAAAATTGTAATTTAAAAAACATCAGTAAGAGTGTGTTAAACTGCATATCAATCAGTACTATTTTTCATAATATACCATTGATTTTCTGCAAATGAAGATTTTTGAAATGATATAGCTATACAAAAAACAGTGAATAAAATATTTACATAGTATATTAGCATATTGTATATATACTGTGTGTGTGTGTATATATATAATAATAATTAATGGTTAATAACGCGTTAACGCAAATTCATTTTATCTCTCTGGGGTCGACGGTCTCGACAATACTCTGTTGATTTTGGTCACACAAATAAATGTTATACATAAATCGAAACTGTTAAGTGTCTACTTTTATTTGTATACACTCACAATTACAACAAAACTGTGTGGTTTTGGAAAAAAAAAGAAAACAAACTGGCTCTTTGTCTTCTCTGTCTCCGCAAACTGCTTTTAGAAACACGTCACTAAAATGAACTGTAACTCGGTGAATTCTCAACACACAGACATGAGAGTTATATCTATAGAAAGCTTGAAGCATCTACTTTTAAATGAACTTCTTATCGAAAACAAACATTTTGTGATGAAGTAATCCGTATGAAACCAACATGATGTTCAGTCTTTCCTGTCTAACTCATCTCTAATGTAATCCCTAGGCACTATTTTTTTTAATGCAGCGCACATTTTCTGTTTGACCCGTGGCCTAGTCCGTAGTTGGAGAAATGGAGATGCACAGTGTTGTCAACTTAGCGACTTTGCAGACACCTTTAGCGACTTTTTTTTCCCTTCAAAAAAGCACTGAAACCTTATTTAGTTTCTGAGACTGCTGTTACTGCCATGCGAGCACGAGGTCTTGCTTTCCCAGCGCACGCACACGCCCCTTTCTCTCTCTCTCTCTCTCTCTCTCTCTCACTCTCACTCTCTCTTTCTCTCTTTGCGTCTGCTCTGTTCAGCGAGATGCGGAGAGGAGCAGGGCTTTCAATTAATCACAGATATTATGTTGCTTCTCTAATTTTACATGCAAGTATAGCCAAAATCACAGCACAGCTATTGTCTTTATCATATGTGTATTTCATCAGACGGCTCGATTATCAGGATTTTTGTGCAGATTAACATCTTGGAAGGGAGAGCTGGTTATGTAGTCTTAATGGGTCGCGTTTCAGTCACTATTTCATATTCATTCGGTTGTCTGACAACATAAACAGTAAAATATATTGGATTCAATTTATTGTCATTGCACATGTAGGTACAGGTATGGTGCTGCCCAGGAATCTGAATGACTCAACTGCAGTCACAGTGCTGTTCATGATGGTGAGTGGAGGGAGTGCAGGGGGGTTTCTCCTGAAGTCCACGATCATCTCCACAGTTTTGAGCGTGTTGAGCTCCAGGTTGTTAAGACTGCACCATACCCCCCTGCTCTCCCCCCACTCACCATCATGAACAGCACTGTGACTGCAGTTGAGTCATTCAGATTCCTGGGCAGCACCATCTCTCAGGAACTGAAGTGGGACATTCACATTGACTCTATTGTTAAAAAGGCCCAGCAGAGGTTGTACTTCCTTCACCAGCTGAGGAACTTCAACCTGCCACAGGACTTGCTGAAACAATTCTACTCTGCCATCATTGAATCCATCCTCTGCACCTCAATAACTGTCTGGTTCAGCTCAGCTACCAAATCTGACCTCAGAAGACTACAGAGGTTAGTCCGGACTGCTGAGCGAATCATTGGTACAACCCTCCCCACTCTCCAAGAACTGGTAAAATCACTCTGGATCCCTCACATCCAGCACACTCCCTCTCTGAGCTGTTGCCGTCTGGTCGACGCTACAGAGCTCTGAGCACCAGAATGACCAGACACAGGAACAGTTTCTTCCCTCAGGCAATCCTTCTCATGAACACTTGACAATAAACACGGAACACACAACTATTATACATTATTCATTCACCGCACTTAATTAATTTGCACATATCATACCTGTACATACATAATTGTCTATATTATATAATTGTATTGTTTTGTACATTGCCTATTTGGTTATTTGTATATTATTCTTTATTATCTGTGTCCTGTCCTGTTGCTGTCTTTCTGTTGCACTGTGGAGATTCTGTCACTAAAACAAATTCCTCGTATGTGTAAACATACTTGGCCAATAAAGCTCATTCTGATTCTGATTCTAAAACAACTGGAGAGCTAAGCACAATGGCTGTCATGCGCGGCGCCATCTTGAGAAACAATCAAGATGTGTATATATATATATACGCATTTCAGTGCTCATAATTGGATAACTTTTTCATGGATTACATCTTATTCACACAATGGCAGTAAATCATTCTTAATTTATTAAGAAAGCACCTCTTAAACAAATACACCATGTATGAAACAAAGGGATTCCCAAATATTTTTTGTCAGCCAAACCACTTTGACATGTAATATTTAATAAAAATATTAATATTAAGTAATTTAATATTAAAATAATTTACCAACATATTTGCATGTTTACAGTCCTTTTAATGTTGCTTAATGTTCAGTTTGGGAAACACTGGTATAATGTAATGTTTAATGCATTTTGCGATGTTGGTATCAAAAAATGGAGTGTATGGTTTTTTTTTGGGGGGGGGGGGGGGGGCTTCTCTTTGCTTTTTTTTTTTTTTTTTACTGTATATCAATATGGTATGTGTAATGGTAAGTTTAAGTAGTCTAATTAATCTAAAAAACGTAGTCTAATTAATCTAAAAAATAGAATACATTACCTAAAATCGGTAACCTAGATTACATTACTAATTAGAGTTTTCATCATGAAATCTGTAATTAGTAAATGACTATTATTTGTAAGTAATCTATCCAGCTCTCTCTATATATAAATATATAACTGCTTTTAAAAATGAACTTTCAGTAGCTCCATCAGATGCCATTTTCATTCAATTAGATCAGCCGTTAAATCACACACATGGGTTGTCTGTGGGCTGTGAAGGGTAATTCTGGTTTTCGCCCTTTTAATCAAAATTTTTAGTCTTCATTCTCTTTATCTATTTCCCATTCTTCTTCCTTTCCTCTCTGCATGACTATATTTGGACCTGTCAACCAGATGCACTGTGGGTTTTGGAGCGCTGCATTCTAAAATGAGCCGTTAACAAGCAGGTACATAAGCTGCCAATGACAATGTCACATTCCCAGCATGCAAAAAAACGAGGAATCATTAATAACCAGGCCAGGCAGTCTCTGTGCTCGGGTGGTACGCTCACCACTGCACATTAAAAGAGTAACAATGATTTAATCGTCAACTCTTCTGTGAATTGTTTCCAGGCAACCTGTCTTAAACGTAATGATCTCAGTTTGATGAAAGAACTGGAAGGAGACTTAAAAGAGAGACGCGGATGAGCGCGCTGCAGCGTGGGGGGCTGGAAGCGGAGTTTTGCTGCGCTGTCAGATTTTTTTTGTCTAGAAAAGTGACGTGTATTCACGGAGGACGATGTTTCATAAGACATATCGGCTGGTGTTCTCTTTCTTTTTAATGGTGCGTTTTGTTCACTTGCTTGTTGTTGCCTGAGCCGACCTTTTGTTTAAAGATCAAGAGATCTGTGCAGGGATTAGAGAGTTAGTTCTCCAAATGACTGAGAGAGATGGTAGATGTGGCTTATCTTGAGGGGAATGGCTGGTTGAAGAGTCGTTTGACTGGAGAGCAGGGAAACAATGTGAAGAAAGAGTTTTGGAAGGGAAAAGTGAACACAGCCCTCTTCTTTAGGTCCCTTTGGAGCTGTCACCCTGTCTTGATGTGCATGGCTGCAGATAGCATGCTGACCAGAGGAGGCTGACAGGTGGAGCTGCCCCCCCTCATTCAGGCTTCCAGAAACACCTCCGAAATACATGACGCCAGGCACAACCGTTAAAGTGTGTCCAAAAACCACACAGAGACAGAATGTAGGAGGAAACAAAGAAATGGGAAAGTTTCCTTCTCAGCAGACAGGTATAAATGGAATGCGGTAAAAATGAAATTACGTTTGTTGTTGGCTTGTCAAACATTGTAAACCTGCATAATGTGATTATTAGTGCTATAAGCGTTGTAAACGGTTTCATCTTGACAACTTTTCATTTTTTTCCTTAAAGGTTTGAGTAAAATGAAAGTGGTTCTCAAGTTTCAACTTACAGGGGCTCCAGAAGTGCTTGTATACTTATAGATGTCTAAATGTCGTTGCATTAGATTTAAAATATAAAAAGGAAACCACCAAGTTTTTCCATTTATCATTTATCATTTAAGATTTTTAAGATTTCTCAATACAATTAAGTTTTGATTCACAAGATTTTGATTTGACTCAAACTGATGCTGTTTGGTTTAATTCAGTTCATTTTGATTCAGTTCAGTTTGAGTTGGTTCAATTAGATTCTGATTCTCATCTGGATTACATTTTAAGCTGATTCTGATTCATTTGGTTATATTTCAGTCATATGAAATAAATAATTTCTCTGCTAATGCTGTAAATGACACATTACAGCATTTCAGTCTGATTCAAATCAGTTTTAGAACCAGCTCATAAGAGTAATTTGTTTTGGCAATTGGGTGACATTGGTCACAATATGTTTTTGATTTACTAAAATGAACTGGCTCATAACAGTGATTTGTTCATGAATTAGACTTCACCAAGACTACACCATTTAGTATCTTTTTGTTGCATCATATTTAGTACAGTCTCAAATGTAAATCAGACAGGCTTTCTAGTTTTCAAATACTTGTTGGGTTTGCTCTGGTTTTCAACAATTTTGAATTTACTTAAGCATAAGCAAAATTGAGCTGCATCTCTTTTTTCACAAATTTTGAGAACAGAGTGGATTGAAACAAAGAAACTGTTATAATGATGCAATCATTTTTTACAATTGATTTTTATTACACTTTCTCACATTCAAAAAGCTTTGAGTTAATATCACAGATCTACTGTCTACTGAGGCGTTTGGGTCCTTGGAGACTCAGGCTGCTCAGAGAGACTTCATAATTCATGCATAGCAATGTGCTCCTTGGCCTTTTCCAGTCGAGGTCATCTGGGACAGAAAGGTCTTTCTCACTCGATAGGAGGGGAATAGCAATATTGTAATCTTTTTCAGCATTTGATTGAACAGGCAATTAAAATTTATATCATGTAACTTCATACTAGAACCACTGCAGCTGAGGTTTTGTGCCTATAAATTATTTCCTCAGAAATAATTATAACCAATGAGACACTGACAAAAAATAGCAAAATCTACACCTTTATGCACAAATGCCGACTGAAGTCATTCTCTGCTGATGTCATTGGTTCATTGATGACTATTTATGAAGTATTTTCAGAATTAAATACCAGCATATTGCTTAATATATACAGAAGTTACACTGTATCATCTTATTTTAACTATTTGTTTGAGTTACGCAATGAACTTTTCAAACATTAATAGGCTACATTGTCACATAAACAGTTAATTTGAAACAACCAAATGCATCCATCTGAATATGTATGGATTGTGCTTTAAAGAAGATGAGTTTAAAAAATACAACTTTTCTAAGAGGGCTTTTATCGGAGAGGGTTGTTACCATGAATTTTCAACAATAAAATGTAGATAAACTACTTGACCTAACTAATCAACTTGTTGACTATCTCGACCCATCCCTAGTCCAGTCAAATGAGTTTAGTGTTCAATTGACACACTAGAAATGGAAGGTCAAGTTGAGCGCAGTGCATTCTGGGATAAAGTATACTACACATTTTTGCAAAGATCATAGGTCAACAACGCATGAAAATTTGCATACTAAGAACAAAACGCATGCTACTTTCTATAGAAATTGTACACGTTGTGTCATAAGTTGATATGCAAATTGAATGCAGTTGAATTAAACATAACGCATCAATGTTAATTATTCTTGCCATTCAGCAAGCATATATTAGTGGATTAGGCACACACATGTGCATTAATATTTTAATGTCTGTCTGCAGTTAAGAGAAAACAATCATTGTGTGATGGAGGAATGAAACAGTTTGACATTGAATGTGCATGAAAATGGGTTTAATAATGTGATGTTTTGGACACAGTATATGCATGCGATTGGTATAACGTTTTTTTCTTTTAAATAGCTAGACATTATTATCTGCTATTCTAGTTTTAATTTCAGTTGCTTATTTCAAGACTTTTCATGAAGCCAAGGCCAGGAAGCACTTCAATCCTCAACAAAAACCAGGAACAATCACCTTTGTGAGGAGACAAAGCTTAATTTTTTATATGACAATCAAAATTTTATGCAGAATTGCATTGAATGTGGTTGTACAGTTTCTTGGGCTGTGGAATTAGACTTCTAAATATTAGTTGGACTCCGTTCACACCCCAGCAAATCCTCACACAGACGCACCAGAGAATGCCACGCATGCTCTCGTACGTTCTTTTTGATGTCTGCTCCAACCTTTTCTGATTCAAAAGCTCTCCAAGTCTTTCACAATAGCCATCGCCCCCCGTCGCCCCCCTTCTACAACAGATTGCTTACATGCACTCCCAGTCTTTCCGTAATGTCCCGAAACCTCCTGCAGAGTTCATGAATATAAGCACTTTTCCCCTCCACTCTTATCCCAACTCCCACCGATCTGCTCTCCTCCTCGCCGCCCGCCGTTTGATATATCATGATCCTCGTTGCGTGAAGTCATTACTGCAGGAAGTGGAGAGCGAGGCAGTTCACACTGTTTTGCTCTTGGAAGGTTTAAATGATTGGAATCCTGGAGCTTATGATTGACTAGGGAAGAGGGAAGGGTGATTGCTTTTTTCCCCGTCCGGCGCCCAGTTGAAGGCTAAACAATAACAAGACAGACTTGGAGTCATCTTTTGGGAATGGATTGTGTGAGGGTGTCTTATGGCTTTTTGTTTTATAACTCCTCTGTGTGTATTATTTTTTCTTTATTTTTTTTTCTGCTGAGATTTTCTTCCATTTTTTTCTGTTGTTTATTTTTATTGAAACAATGTAGCAAGAATCTCTCTGCTCTGTGTCCATTTTTTAGCTTGTTTATGGCCATCAAGTATCCGTGGATGAATCCGTTTTCTGTGGGAAATTATACTGAACATCTGAAAATAAAATCTTCAGATACTTAAAGTAAATATTTTATTTTGATGTTTCCAATCTTTCAAAACTGACTTGTAGTGTTGAAAGTATAAAAAACTAAAATAATAATAATATAAATAAACATTTTTTTGAACGGTTCATTATGACTTAATAGTTGTTCAATCATTTTTAACTTTTATTGACAATTTAAAACTTACAATAATTTGTACTTTTTTAAATTAATTAATTTTTGTATTATTTATTTATTTGTTTGGATGTTTTTTATCTTTTTTAATATCACATTCTTCTGGGTGTAATATTAATAAAAATGTGTTATATAAAATATTAATAAAATTCAATTAAAATTACATTTTTTTTTGTGGTTGAACCAATTTGAAAAAATGTTCATAGGGCAATTAAACATCTGAACTACAAACCACAAGACTGTTCTCTGTTTAGATTGCACCGATATCAATTTGGTTCATCTGAAATATTGTATAAAGTGAGAAAATGAAACCAAATTCATCATCTAATCGGTTCCCATGGCAATGAGGAAACCTGAGTACAAACAGAGAATGTCATGTTACTTCACACTGTCAACTTGATGGATGAGCTAACAAAATATGATAAATAAAACAGTTGTGCTGCTTAATATTTTTTGCGGAAACTGTAATACAGGATTCTTTGATGAATAGATCAAATAAACAGCATTTATTTGAAATAGAAATCGATTTGGATTTGGAAAAGGCTTTACTGTCACTTTTGATCAATTTAATGCATTCTTGCTTAATAAAAGTATTATTAATAAAAAGAAATACTGACCTCAAACTTTTGAACAGTACCGTATACCGTGGTTTTGCAATTAAAATGTTTAAATGTCCAACTACCACAGTACTCTGCAGAACTTTTACACAGTACTTTTTTCATGTCAGTCATTAATAGAATAGACAGTATAGCATGTGTGGCTGTTGGAGGTTATTGTGTACTACAGGATAAACCACAACAACTGCAAACCCACAAAGGGACGAGCAGACAGACGGCGGTGTCGGCCTCACAGAGAGTATATTCCTTTTGATCTGCTGAGTCGCTCTCTCTCCATTTCCCCTGTTCCCCTTCCACTTTCACTTCTTTCCCTTAAGATCATCAGTGTGAAATCACAACCAAATATATTTTGTTGCCTTTGAAACTCTTGCTGATGTTGCCAGCTGCTGCCGCTCGAAGGAATAGTTCACCCAAAAATGATGAAATCATTTACTCACCCTGTTTTCATTCTACTCCGTATGTCTTTCTTTCTTCTTTAGAACACAAAACACTTATTTAAAAATGCCGATTTTATAATTTTAGGTGAACTATCGCTTTAAATTCCCTTCATTTTCGCTTTCTGCACACTGAATGTACTTTTAACGTGTAAAACTGCAACTCAGCACCCATATCCTCATAAAAATCGAGTTTTCCTCTTTAAAAATGTTCAACTTTGCCACGCAGTGACACTTGACCCTTCAGCATGCCCTTGGCGAAAATGTAGCAGCGCAGTGTAGCAGAACTTTGCTTTGCTGAGTGTTTTAGAGCTCAAAGCTGCAGTGAAGGTGAACACTGCTAATGCTGAAGCAGTATGTATGAGGAACTTCTATATGATGATAGTTGTCCTCAGTGTTTGTGACTGCTGCAGCATTCCTTAGCTGGGAATTTAACCTGACACAAACGTCAAGTCCCAGCGTGATACGCAAACTCTTGCTTCATGCTGTGCAAAGTACAACAGTTTCACTTTGATGCACGTCACTTAATTAAAAGGAGAAGTTTTAAAGTTGCATCCAGAGTTAAATGCTAAGTATTGTTTACTGCAGCTACAAAAAAACAGACAGTAATTAAAAAACACTCCGGAGAGAAACGACCCAACATCTGTTCGCAGTGTTAATCTAATTGATTCGAGTTGTGTCACTACATGGGGTGACTCAAGTCTTTGGGAGACTTTGGATATCAGATACTATACATGCATTAGCTGGCACACAATGTATATTTCCTGTTCACGTTCAATATTCTTTAATTGTGTTATGTGCTGAGAACACTTTCTTTTTTGTCATGATTTTGTTTCAAAACCTGTAAGCTGCCTAATTAGACAGCATTTTAAGGCATTATATGTGGACAGTATATTGCACTTTTTATGACTGAATTTGTATTTATTTCTTTATTTCTTGTTCATATCCAAGCAGCAGCAGTGTATGTAGGTAGCATACAGCAAAGCAGATCACTGTGTTTTGGAGCAAAGATTATTTACAGTATTCCGTGTCCATCCACACACTCTTTTAACCTTGGGTTTTTCTTTGAATGGATGGAGATGTTTTTGAAGGTTGGCCATGTTTGCATGTAAACCGATGGTGCCACTTTGGCCTACAAATGACCATTGGATGAAAGCTTTAGTGAGTTTTAAAGGCAAAGCGCAACCTTGCAGAAATATCTGAACATTTTCTCTGAAGAAAAGCACAAGACTCTTTAGAAGTGTAATAAAGCATCTGTCAAGCCTGCGGTGTTTTATTGTTCTCTGCAAGACTCGCAAATGACAAAAAATCTTTGACTTGTGATATCTTTCCCATTTATTTTTATTTTTTTATTTTTTTATTTCATCATTAAAAATTATTTTATTATATCAAATATTTTATTTATTAATTTTATCAATTTTATTGTTTTTTTATTTATTGTTTTGTTTTATTTTTATCTTTATTTTTACAGTTGTTTTTCCATTTGTTGACTTTTGAAATGCTTTCTTTATTTCAAAAATAAAAATGGCTCATCATGTCATTTTCAATGCTTGATGCTGATATCCAGAAAGCAGAATGGCTGTTAGCCGATATATGATTTATTATGGCGTATGAGACACATTTTGTTTTATTTCATTTTTCACTGTTGTTTTCCACTGTTGTTCATTCCCTGCCTCTGTCTTTCCCTCATCTGAATCTCTCGGTTTAAAAAACCCACGCAGCTGGGTATGGTGGACACCTATTGATATGTTTATTGCTTGCAGTTTCCCCTCTCGTTCCGGAGAGAGCGAGAGGGATGGTGGAGGTGTGATAAATGTTGCGGGGCGTTTGGGTCTAAAGAGATCGCGCCAAAGCAGCGCAGCAGCAGTACTGAAGATTGATTTCTCTTACGCAATTCTCCCCAACGTCTGCGATTAATGACCCTCTACGCTTTCCATTCATCAGCATCTCCCCTTGCTAAACCACACCAGCTCTCATCCAGGCTCCAAAAGCCCACCTATGGCACCACGGCGTACCCCGCGGCCGCGCATTAGCGTGTTGCTAAAGCTCTCACATATTCACCTCTTTCTGTCAGATTAATGACGATACTGTTACCCTGCACCTGTCCACCAAATCCCCTGCCCGCCCAACACCTTACCTCGATGGGGGGCTTCATGTTGGACATGGACCCTCAGTGGCTGAAAGCCAAAGCATTGCCTGATTGGACATATGTCTCTACTTGTATAGCTATTCTAGTGAGGCTTAACCACGTACAGTAGGATTTACAGTCTTAAATCTTCTTAGATGTCACCTTTAGAGGGTAAGCAACTCTGATTAAACATAGATTAGCCATAATCTGGCCTTCGGGAGCAAAGGATTTGGGGTTTTGGGTCATTTGTTGTTATTTTTAAGCAATTTGCTCAGCTAAGAGTTCAGCTTTAGTACAAATCTCCAGCAGATAACCTAAAATGAGGCTCCCAAATGGGTACAGACAACAAAACTGTATCTTTTCCCGACTTTCCTGGTTTGCTTGATCTTGAATAGAATGCAGTTGAATAAGCAATGCTTCAAACTTCGTAAGTCTAAAACTCCCATGTGTAGGAGCTATTGAAGCTGAAAAACGCTGATGTCTGTCCTAGACATGACACAGTTCTCACAATGCTCAAATTGCTCTGCACCCAGGAACTCTCAGAACTTTGAGAATGAAAGTGTCCTGAGAGAGCTGCCATGATGTAAACTATCTTAAGACGTTAAAACTCCCTTTCACATGTGGCTCCCTCAAGATTCACCCAAGGCCAAAGTCAAAAACCAGTCGCCTGCCTCTTTTATGCTTTTCTTCTAATCTAGAGGAATTAGTGTGAGAGATTTTGTCCAACAACCCCACTGGATCCACTGGCGAGTCTCTGATACTGTTTGTTTCACTGCTCGATATTGTTCTATGATCTCATATACAACAGATAGTAGTTGTAATGCTTAGTTGTAGCATGTATTTATTTATTGAAAGTTCTTTTAATTTTGATTACAAAAGTGATGATCTGCTAAAAAAAAAGAAAAAGTTTTGATACAATCTAGAGAACAGGTTGTCCAAATATAATGCTGAAATATAAGGGATGCTTAATGCTAGAAGTAATGATGTACTATACAGCGAGATAATTATTATTGAAGGGTTTTTTGTGATAATGACTCTATGACAGTCTTTTATCTTACTAAACACATTGTTACCAAATAAGTAATGGGCATGAAATATTGATTAGATTTTAAATTATTTTCTAAAAATAAGTTGCATAGAAATATTTAACTGCAAAATGCAACAATTGACCAGTCAGAATCAAATATTTCACAGAACCATGTAATGGTATTCAATGATTTCAAATTGCTTCATAATTTTTAATTAAATATATTCTACTCAAAGTCTGGGGTCAGTTTTATTCAGCAACGGAAACGTTAAATTGACCAAAATCAACAGTAAAGTCTTTTATATTGTCAAATTTCTATATCAGGTAAATGCTGTTGTTTTGAACTTTTTATTCATCAAAGAATCCTGAAAAATTCATCATGTTTTCCACAAAAATGTCAACATTGATTATAATAAGAGATGTTTCTTGAGCAGCAAATCAGTATATTAGAATGATTTCTGAAGGATCATGTGACACTGAAGACTGGAGTAATGATCACAGGAATAAATGACATTTTTTAATGTATTAAAATAGAAAACAGTTATTTTATTTTTTCTAATAATGTATCACAATATTACAGTTACCTTTTTTTATTTATTACTGTTTAATGTAATTTTGATCAAATAAATGCAGCCTTGGTGAACAGAAGAGACCTAAAAACAAAAATATTACCAACCCCTTTTGAACAGTGTGCATATATTTTTATGAAAGAAAGAAATGTTTCTCATATGACTCAAAATAAATTGGCCATGTAATGGCAATTTCTCATCATATTTATCTCTGACCTTCCATTCACTTTCTCCTGTTTTTATCTCTACAGATCCAGTTAACGGTCCCCAGAACGTGAATGTGGTGGACATCCGCGCCCGTCAGCTGACCCTGCAGTGGGAGACCTTCGGATACGCCGTGACACGCTGCCACAGCTTCAACCTGACCGTACAGTACCAGTATGTGTTCAACCAGCAGGAGTTTGCTGCTGAGGAGCTGATACCGACCTCCTCTCATTACACTCTGAGGGGACTCAGGCCTTTCGTGACGGTCAGACTACGGCTGGTGCTGGCCAACCCCGAGGGCAGTAAGGAGAGCGAGGAGATCGTCAAACAGACGGAGGAAGACGGTGAGTGGGATTAAGATGGTGGAATGGGACAGATGTTGTAAGTGTATGAAACCTTTAATTTTTCCTGGCTTGGATTTTTTACAATCCACTCAGTACTGGCGTCAGTCTGATATGATTTTTATTAATTTTTTGGTCAGATCATGTAACGTCCATCCCTACTCCAACTCCTCCAAAAATTTGCACCCTGACTTCTCCAGTTTATAATAAGATTACTTTACTAATTACTGTGTCTGAACAGTAAACACATTACTGATGATCTCTCATGACTTAATTTCTTTCTGTACTTTTCTGTAAATGTCAGAAAAAATAAAGTAAGGCAAGACAAGGCAATATATTTATATAACACATTTCGCACACAGTATTCAAAGTGCTTTTTAAAAAATATTAAAAAAAAAAAGTACAAGAAAAGTACTAATTGAAGAAAAATGAGTACGTTAAAAAGCAATAAGATTCTACATTAATTAATAAGACTAATTTTATATTCTGCATGCAAGCTATTACATTTATTGTTGTTCTCTCTATTAAACCTGAGTGCACAGATTAGCGATTTGTATTCTTTCTAATTTAATCCATTTTGTTTTATTACAAATAAAAGAAATTACAATTATACTAATGCTTGTTTACGTGGTCCTCGTGGTTCACATCATATAAAAGAAGTTATAAAAGAAGACCTGGCAGAACATTACCATGGCTACTTTACAATAAATGAACAAATAAAGAAATGGACATGTAATATGTGGAAATGTTTTTATCTTGTGAAAAGAATGAGACCATAGAGTACTATGAGAGACATGAAACCGGCACAGTATAGGAAATTGATTGCAAGGCAGAACAATGATACAGTTTAGTGGTCATTATACAAAGAATATTTGATTATTCAATCAGAATCAAGTATTCCAAAGAGCCATGCTAATATTTACTAATCTTTTATTTTTTTATACTGTACACGCTTTCAGTCTCTCTCTAATGAAAGCCATGAATTTATCTGTATGTTTTCATTTACAAACACTGTTGTATTGAATATATTTTTCTATTTACTGACAGCATTACTCTCAAGACAACTATATTGAAAATATAATAGCTACCATTATAGTGTTTAATATCTAAGTTCTGGTTTAGGCTAATTAGAAAGCTTCCTTGGTAAGTTATAATTGTAAGCAGTATAAATACATTCTTGAATTGATATCTTTTTACTTGAAGGTTGTTTGAGGAACATTTTAAATGGAGCTTTGTTTGGTACAGAAATCATTAATACTTGTTCTTGGCATTTAATCTTACTAGACATTTAAATTGAACAAGAACAGAAGAAATATTTACTAACCTTCACTGGAAGAACTGCACATGTACAGAAAGACTGGAGCTTATTGCTTCAGTACAAACGACTATAATAGGCTAGAACATCCTTTCATAGCCAGTATTCAGCATCAGGGACTGCCAACATTAGAGCTAACATTAAGCTTCACAACATGCGTGACCCTTACCAGATTCTCAAATGTGAAAATGGGAATAGTTCAATGACCTCATCCCATTATTTCAATTATCCAACATTTTAATTAATGACTCTTACCCCTGGTTCTTGAGGGCTGAAGGGCCGTTGGTTTTGTTTTTAAGTCTTTGTCTTGGAGCGCTTCTGTGTTCTTTCCAGCTGAATGCAATTCTGAAGCTTTTCAGAGTGCAGCTGTGGAAGTTCAGTTTGTTTGTTTGTTTTTTTGGGGGGAAATGCTGTTCGATAGTGGCCATTTAAAACCTCTTCTGCACTGTGGTCAGAAATAAACAGTGTAGATTTTTAAAAATGGTTTAAAAGCAGGTCAATTCGGTCCTTTGTTTAATTTTTATAGCCTAAGAAGGAGTCTTACCGCCTTTCAGCCTATCAGTTATGATCAAATAAGTCAAAAGAAAACCAAGAATTATAATTTTTTTAAAGCAATGACTAAAGAATAAATGTCTTCAGTGTCTCCTATTATGCCGATTTGCTGCTCAACAAACATGTCTTAGTATGATAAATTTTGAAAACAGTTCAGAAATTATTTCTGCTAATAAAGGAAACCAGTGTACTTTTTTTTTGTTAACAACTGTTTATTATGTTTTATTTTGTGGAACGGTAGTACAAAAAAAGCAGCTGTACAAATTTAAAACGCACCCCGACCCATCCCACCCCTTAGTAGACTCAAAAAATAAATAATAAAGACATTTAATATTAATAGATAAACAAATAACAATAAAATAATTTTTACAAAGATTTTAGAAAAGAAGACAACATTAAAAGCTGAATGCCATGAATTTACAGTTTTCACGTTAGATCCATGTATACGAGAAGTAGAGAGTTCCATTGAGATAATGTCCAACAAATACACCGTCCAGCTTCGTCTGTTCATTGTGTGAGGAGGATTCCAACGGCTGACAAGCTATTGTTTTGCTGCTGTGAGAGCAGCTAACAGTAAAGATCTTTGTTGGACGGACAAGGTGAAGTCCCAAAAGTCATTCGTGAAAAAATGCCGCGGAGTCAAACATATCTCAGTACCCAACAAATATGTCCAGTGAGAGCTGAGTCCAAAAAGGTGAGAGAGCATTGCATTTTTCACTCCCAAAAAAAAATGCAAAAACGTGCCTAAAACTCCTTGGGAACAGAGATTTCACTTAGGAGAAGACGACAGATTCATATAAAAACGTTTCATTGGAGTCAAGTAAACCCATTTGGTGATTAGGGTTTTTAGAAGACAATTTAAACATACCCCATACCTGATCGGAAAATAAAACATGCACATCCTCATTAAGATGAAACCGGTGTACTTTTTGAATAACACATTAAATTGTTATTCAGTAATGGTGAAGCTTTAGAAAAATCATCAATGCTGCATATACTTTAGTAAACGATTTCGAAACGATTTGAATGTTTTAATAATGCATCCTCTCTGATATCTGCAGTTGTAATGCTCACAGTGAAATGTTTGTATTGTAAGACATTATTGTCTTGTGTATTTGCAAATCACTACGGTTCTGTTCAGAAGTCAGATCCACTCAGTAAATGGAAACAGAATTGTTAGACCGTATACTGCTCTGCTCCTCCTGAAGAAAAAGAACAAATATAAAACAAAGACGATGAAAGCCGTCCTCCTTTAATCCATCCGTTCCATTGATGTGTTGCAGTTAAAAGGAAATCCCAACGTAGAGCATGTTAAAGCTTCACAGTCTGTGAAAAGACACAATGTTTCTCAGAGAGAGGGAAGGTTTGCAAGCGGCGCTTAATTTGAAAATTTCCCAGAGGGAAGCGCTCAGCCACCGTTTACAATTAATTTCTCCCAGCTTGTTTTTAATGCCGAGCAATAAAACCTTGTGAAAATACAGCCTATTGTCAGGCCTTAGATTATTAGATTATAGCATATAATTCAAGATCATCTCATTTTCTTTTCATTTTTCATTTTCATGTTCTGATGAGTCTGTTTTTGATATGGATAGAACTCTTTTGGTTATTCAGTATCTGCTCTTGTCTGCCGCACTGATGTTTTTTTTTTTTAAATGTTTTTTGCATATGAAAACCTATAATTGCTGTCCTTTGTGTTAGCAAATTGATGGACAGCTGCAACATATCAATAGTGAAGCAAATGTGTCTCTCTGTGTAACCTTATATGGGGATAATTGCAGGAGGGGGAAATTAGCATGAGGTCGGCAGACCGTATTTTTTACCTTATTAGGTCAACAACAACGCCAACCCTGTACTTACCGAAACCTGCTTGCCCGTAAACAAGCGTAAACAGGAACAGAATGAATATGTTGTTTGCGATTTATTCAGAGACGGAAATAATCAGTAAGATTCAATGTATAATAATTACAAAACCTTTCAAAAGTTATTTGTATCTGAGAGGGACAAGCGTAAAGGGGAAAAATAGTTTCCTCCACCTCAAACTTAATGAAAGATCACTCATATTCTCCATGAGAAGCTGATCAGATGGATTAATATGTAAAGTGGCATTTCTCGCACATGCATGGATATATGGTGGAAAAGATAGCGGACGGTGGACTGCATCTAATTATATTTCATTGTAACCGTGATTTAATGTGCGTGTTGGCTAGTGCCCAATCAAGCTATTTGAAGAATTGTTGAAAATATAATTGAATTGGCCTCACTTTGCAGTACAATATCTGACATCAACACCTCGGTGAGAGAGCGGTATTCACCTTTCCTTTGATTAGCTCAATTCTTTTCACATCGAAGAATAAACGCCAATGACTATTTAGCTTTTAATAGCGTTTAAGGGCAAATAACTCAACCTCACTACCTTTTTTTTAAGTTGAACCTAGTCGCATGCGATATAAATAATCAGAAAGAATGATATGAGATGAAATCTGTTCTATGAGGAAAAAGCAACTTTCCCGTGAGATTTCAGTAAATGGCTAAATTCACTCTTATTTAGAATATATTCATATCCATTTTCTCTTACAACATAAAGTCTGGTGCAGTTGTGCTCATTGATTAGCTCAGAAAATGTATTTCTGCTAATAAAGGAAAAAAATAAATAAATCTATATTTAACTGAAACTCATGTACATATTAAATTGTTGTTCAATTATGGTGAAACTTTGGAGGAAAATGTCATTATACTAGAATTTATTTGAATGTTTTTAATAATGCATCCTCTCAGATCTCAGCAGTTGTAATGCTCACAATAAAAGTGTTTTTATTTTAATATATCAGATTAGCTCAAATCATTTCCTATTAAAGAATAAATGCCAAAGACTATTCAGTTTTTAATAGCAATTTAAGGCAAATATCGCAACCTTGTTACCTTTTGAAGATGAACTGAGGCTTACGCAATATAAACAAACAGAAAGAATGAGATGAGATCCTTTCTTTTTTCCTCATTAATTGGAAGAAACAATCAAACATCTCAAGACATAACTTAATACTTTGAACTATTATAGAATTATGAGAACAAAAAAAAAGAAAGAAATGCAAGCATAATGTATGCCAGTATATATGAACATACAAACACAGTATTATATGCATGATTGCTGCATAAATCATAATTGTGTGTGGACATTGACAAGAAATTATTTGCATGCTTTATTAATCTCAAGACACAGTGAGCGTGTTTGTATTTTAAGTTATTAAATCAGCTCAAATCTTTTCCCTTTGAAGAATAAATGTTAAATTCTATTCAGCTTATAATAATGAATGAAGGCAAATATCTCAACCTCTCAATATTTTCAAGATGAGCTTAGTTACATGCAAAAGAAATAAACAGAAAGAATTGAATGAGATTAAATCTGTTCAATGTGGGGAAAAAAAGGAACTCTCTCTTTTGTTAAATAAATTATTCCCAAAATAAAAATACAGCTTGATTAGCTTTTCCTCAATGAATGGTTTAGGTTTGTGTGTTTTTGCTGTGTTAATGAAATGCTCCATGAACAATAGATATTGCCATTCTTTTCTTCGCCATTCAAGAGAGAGATCAAGAGAGACTTTTTTTTTTATTTGTCACATACACAATTATACAGAGTATAACCAGCAGTGAAATGTAGGTCAGGTCCGCTGACTTACAGTACATTTCTCAGCTAAGCGCACAACTCTCTGTAGTGCTTTGCAGTCCTGATTGGAGCTGTTTCCATACCACACCGAGATGCACTGAGTCAATACACTTTCTATGGTCCCTGCGAATAGAAAGTTTTCAGGATTCCTGGTGAGACCCTGAATTTCCTCAGCTGTCGCAGATGGTACAGTCTTTGCCTGGCTTTCTTAACCTGTGTTTGGATGTGTGTAGTCCAAGTCAGGTTCTCGGAGATGTTTACACCGAGGTACATGAAGCTACTCACCCTCTCCACAGGGGTCCCACTGATCATAAGAGGAGTGTAGGGCCGCTGCTGTCTCTTCCTAAAGTCCATGATCAGCTCTTTAGTTTTGCTCACATTCGGAGAGAGACAGTTGTCCTGGCACCATGATGTGAGTCTCTCTACCATTCAAGACGACCTCCAGCTTATTTGTTTGTGCCCGAGCTTCCTCTCCCGCTTGCCCCGTTACGGCCCTGCCACGCTCATCTTTTTAATCTGCCCTCCCAATTAGCCGCGACTTAGTGCAAAGCAAACAGCAGCGCTCGGGCTGCTAAGTTGGACTAAACGGCCTTTTAGCTAAGTCATTAGCTTCCTTTGCACACACTGTCAGGAGCAGTCTGACTCATTAGTGTGTCATCGCTAGCAGTCAAGTCAAAGACACTAACCAAGACTGAGAAATGAAAGACAACTAGCCGCAAGTTAACATACTGTATGGGCTATTGCCAAACTGAGCTAAATTAACACATTTGCTTGCTAATTTATGAAATCGTCAAGTCATAGCATCTCTGAAAATGCCATGCTGGTGTACAAGAGCAGGATAAGGCTGTGTATGGAGAATGACATTTTGAAAACAGGTTTTTAGGGTGTTAATGATGTTCTAGCAAGAGTATATTTGGAAAACTTGCAATGTGTGCCAAATGGGACGTGTGCACAAAAATATGCAAATAGACACACGCATATGCGCGCAGTGGTACTCGTAGCACTTGTTAACACCTCTCGATACCGAAGGGTAGTAAAGCTGCTACAATTCACACTTCGAACATTGCGGCTGAGGTGTGTTTGACATAGTTTTGCTTCTTTAGTCAGCCAATCTCTGCTCGCTTCACTTTACCTTCTACCCAGCAACACAAGCCATTTCTGTCACCCTACGTCACCTCTGTTCTCAAAACAGTCAGGTTTTATTGGTACGGTATATGAGTTATAGATGTTGACTAAACATGTTTTTGAGTTGCTAAATGTTTTGAATGTGTGTTTGTGTTTCTATACTAGTTCCTGGCCCCATTCCTGTGGAGTCCATTCAGACAGGCCCTTACGAGGAGAAGATCTTCATGCAATGGAAGGCTCCGAATGAAACTAATGGAGTCATTACACTCTATGAGGTTAGAAAATGCTCCATCTTTTTTTGTTTATTTATATTTAATGTACTTTAATGTAATTTATATATGTATATAAATATAATATTATAAAGGTTTCTGTAGTTCTTAAAAGGTCTCAATTTGCCCTTCCACAAATTAAGGCCTTAAAAAGTCTTAAATTCATTAAGTCATGGCATTAAATGGTGCATGCTTTTGCAAAAAATCTTCTTCGGTATTTTTGTTTTTCAACACAAATACTGAAACATCCTTACATTAAGATGTCTCAAGATTTAATGAAGTCTTGAAACACTGAACAAAATTAAGTAAGTTGCTTAAGTCTCTCGATGGGGTACTTGGTTTAATTAATTAAGTTTAATCAAGTTGATTGTCAGATATACTTCATTTTGATCAATTCCACAGAAAACAAGACTCCTTATGTAATATAGCTTCTCAAGTAAACGTCTCTTCTAGATTCTTGTGGTTGGGAGCAGAGGAATTAATTGTAATACAAATTTTTGCTACAATTAAATAAAAAGTAAGGTAGATAGGTTGGAAGTTGTATTTTCATGCATGAAACTGAGATGTTGCTGTTCATGTGTGTATATGTGTCTCAAAACTATATATCAAAGTAAATTTCTGTGGTAAAATTAGGTGGCAGGATGCTATTTGGTACACATTTTGCACAAAAATAAGTGATTTTCTGTTGCAGGAAATGTTGTTTGACAGCCCGGATCTCTCGCAAATGAATTATTTATTAGTCAATGCATAGAATATCCGCATTACAAGCAAGGAAATTAAGTCACAGCATGACAAAAACAAATTACATCCAGATTTTGCTTTAATAAGTGTGTTCGAGTGGGCTGGAGGCACAAAAGATCTCTTTGATTTGATGAGGAAGACAAACCACGTGCAAGACATTGTGCATATCCAGGTACATCATTAAAACGGGGTTACAGCGTGTGCCATCTTGGTGATAAGAAGATTGACAGAATTTACTAAATGTATCGAGCGGACACAATGCGGTCCCATTTGGCCGGATAATTGCTATAATAGCCCTCATTGATTTAATTAGAAGCGTCCAATAGAATTATCCAGGAGATCTGAGCAGCCGTATGCCTCCTCTCCTCGCTTTTAGTGATTCAGACAAATTAGACTTAGGATAAAGAGCTCGGAGGCAGGAAAAGGAAAGCGTGGAGATGAATGCAGCGGAAGGGTCATAAAAGGATAGGGTTTTGTTTGTGGCAAGGAAGTTTCTTGATTCGAAGCTTTAGGAAAGTTTGGACTTGGAGACTCATGGAAATAAAATAGTGCTGCAACAACTAGCAATAAAAACATTAAAGATTGATAGTGTTTTTGATGTATTTTGTTTTTGAGAATATGAAAAGTTATTTGCAATATACTATTTAAACATTTTTTAAATGAAATATTGCATATGCATATCATATGTATTTTATGCATGTTATGTATTTTAAATGTGTTAAATTAATTATATGATATTATTTTATAAAAAAATGTTTATGTACTAACCATATTTAAAAACATATCAAAAGAGAAAGATGGATGGATGATAGATAGCAAGTATTAGATTATAAAGATATATGGTTTTGAGATGATAACTACAGTATAGTAATATACAATATACATTTAATAGTTAATGTTTTATTGCAATATATTTTATGTAACTATTTAGTTGTGTGTGTGTGTATATATAATCGATTTACATACAATATATAATATAATGAATATATATATATGTATGTATTTATTTATTTCACAGTCTTGACAGAAAAGTTGTCAGTGAAGTCTTGTAACACATCATTTAGTGTTGAATGAAGAATGAATTCTACAGCAGAGTTGAAAGTTTTGAATGACTTAAATATAGACTTTTCTATTGACAGTCACAGTCTGTGCTCATTGAAGTTTCTATAACTAAAAGTGTTTCCAGTACACTCACTTCTGCGGCAATCACACCAGAAGTGATTTGAGGTTAAGTACCTGGAACAAGGACACAGAGATGATTACTTATGGCTCAACCCTTGTAGGAATGAACCAGTAACCTTCTGGTTGCCAGACACTAGGCCACATCACCCTATAAGTACTGTATGTAATGACGTACTGGGTGGTTGATTGATCTACACTTATAAGAGAAGCTCAGCAGCCTGCTAAATATGGCACACATACATCGCAGTGGGTTTCAGATCAGTTTCTGAGTACCTGAGATGTGTCCTGCATCAAAATCCATACTTTTGATCAAATTTCCCCTCTCTCCCTCTGTCTCTTGCCTCTCCCTTCTTTTCACTGCACAAAAGCCTCCTGTTATCAAACCATCAAAGCCTTTCAGAAATTAATTGCTTTGCTGACAAAATAAGAGTGTGCGTATGAAAGCGCATGGAAAGTAAGTCAGAGAAGATCCTCAACAGCTCCTTATTAATCAACACTGAGATGTGTAAAGCGAAGGTGTCTTTTGTCCTCCTGCTTCTTTTTTTTTCTTTATCTCCATGCAAATGAGGATGAGTAAATAGCAGAACACTTCTGCAGTTAGTCCTTGATCTTTGTTTTGTTTAATTTGCATGACATGTTGTGAGTTTGCGATGACGTGATGTCTTCCACCCCTCTGCTGTGTCTCGTGCGGTGTTTCTGATAGCTTCCTGTCTGGAGTTAGGTGGAAACAAACCACCCACTTTGTTTACAGAGAGAACATGTCTGATGGTTTTTCTTTGGAGTGATGGAAAGGGACATTGACACACTCTGTGGGTACTGTTATTTACATACTTTATAATTAAAATGACATTTGAGTTTGAGCAGATTTTTGGCAACAAATATGTACCATATTATTATGCGATGTTTTTTGCACCATTGTATTTCAGTTCGTACCTAAATGTACCATGATATTATACCATCCACATTGGATAACTAAAAAAAACATAGTACATTAATTTCAGTACCATAGTATTACCATCAGATGCCATCAATGTACCATGTACTACTTTGTATGATACCATGGTAATTTTTTCATGATAAGATTTTTAGATATCTACCATGGTAATACCATAGTATTCTTTGCTTTTGTGAATTAAGTGAATTAATACTATTATTATTCAGCAAGGACACATTAAATTGATCAAAAGTGACTGTAAAGACATTTATTATGTTTCAATGTCTATTTAAAATAAAACAACATTGATAATAATATGTTTTTTTAAGCAGCAAATCAGCATATTAGAATGATTTTTGATGGATCATGTGACACTGAAGACTGGAAAAATTCAATTTTGAAAAATTCTACATTTTTGCTGAAAATTCAGCTTTGCATCACAGGAATAAATTATATTTTACAATATATTCACAATGAAAACATCATTTTAAATTGTAATAATATTTCACAATATTGCTGTTTTTACTGTATTTAAATACAATGTCAAATAAATACAGGCTTGGTGTACCTTTTTAAAAAACAAAAACATTAAAAAATGTACCGACCCAAAACTTTTGAACACTAGAATAAATACTATAATATCCAAATACAATAATCATGATTAGTGCCATGG
Source organism: Barbus barbus (assembly GCF_936440315.1). Taxonomy (NCBI): domain Eukaryota; kingdom Metazoa; phylum Chordata; class Actinopteri; order Cypriniformes; family Cyprinidae; genus Barbus; species Barbus barbus. Next base: position 28,220,987 of record NC_136741.1, on the reverse strand, counting down.
TACCACCATAATACTTTTTTCTAAGTAAAAATCTCTCTCTAAATAAGTCAAAGTAAGGATTTGTTGTTCTGTGTGCTGATGTAGTGTGGAAGGTTTCACCTCTAACGAAGATAAACAGCCTTTTCTGCCCTTACGGGATGGAGAAAAACCTGTGCACATCCCACCTCCTCCGTTCATGGTGTTGTTTTCATTTCCATCAATAAGCGCTTGAGTTGCAAGCACTCAAGTTGAGAGAACCAGTAACCCCTATCTCTCCAGAGCAGCTAAACCCGGTTAATGGGCTCACGGTCCTGCACGTCTGGTCTAGAGACAGCTGGAGGGAGGTCTAAATCCGGGTTAATGTCGAGAGTGCGGTTTTTATTTACCGTTTGTCGTGTCATGAGACGGTGAGATTGAAGTACCCTTATTTTGTCCCAAACAGCAGACATTAGTGTAGCATTGCTAGTAGTCAGAAGGAAGTGGTGCTAATAAGGTACCAGGTTGATGCAATGAGTTAGTCACTGGATTTGACAAAATGTGTGAGGTTTATGCCATCTTTAAAATATATTCAGAATTTCAGTAGCAAGTAATCAAAAAGATCCATGAACAAATTGTGTATTCTGAGTAATATCTGTGCAGTAAAGTTTTTATTTTTGGGGAGAATGAAATTTGTATCACCAAGTCTATAGACATTTTCCACTATTTTCATTCTCTCTCATGTTGTATAGTTGTTTGTGGAGAATGGTGAGCCATTATTTGAATAATGTGTTTGTGCGTTGTCATTGTTTTCAGATTTTTTACATTAAAAAAAAGTAAAATCACATTGTAGTTGATCGTGGTGGTAATTGTCTAAGTGGGCAGTTCTTGATCAGTCTGATTACAGTATATGAGACTGTATTATTAGTATTTGTAGTATTAGTATTTGTTTCTTTGTCTATTTTATTCTGTTTTATGCCTGCAGAATTGAGTGGAATGTAACATATTATTCTCTACACCAAATGTTGAGTAACCTAGTTTCTTTCTGGCATCCCAAACCCTCATAGCTCACCCTCAAAATGTACAAAATACTAAATATTCTGTGTTCTCAGCCAGTCTGTTTACCAACTGTAAATCTCAGGAGATGCTGGCTTGAATGACGCCGAAGAATTACTAACCAATCCAGCTTGGGTTTATAGTTTTTCATTTCACGTATCTGCTTGTAGAACAGCTGCCTTGGATTTCAGGTTCTTATAATCATTTCTGAAGGGTTGAAAGTCCATGCAGAATGAATTTTAGATGTTTAATTGCTTCGAGTTTATTGAAGTACTTCTTTGTGACAGATGTATGCAAGTGTGGTTGCAGGTTTGTTTGTTTGTTTTTCTAGGGTGCCTTTTTTTGTTAGTTGTTTTACTTGTCACATGACAAAAGGAATATTGTATAACAGTGACTACGTTTACATGGACATCGATACTCAGATTTTAATACTATTAAGACAATACTCTGATTAAGAGTCTACCATGTAAACAGAGATTTTTGATTACCTTAATCCGGCTAAAGTCATAATCGAAGTAAACACAAATCAAATTAAGACATGGGGAGTATTCCTATTTTAGTCGCATTATTGAAGTGCAGTACAGACATGTAAACACCTTAATCAAACTATTACTGTCATGTAGGACTTTTCGCCGCATTTTGCGACAGAGTACAGACACGGCAGTGGTCAAGTACCACCATCAACTGAGCTTCGTTGAGCCGTTTTAGGAAGGCGTGGTTGAGTCTTAACTTTTATATAGAATATCTCTTTGGTTTTGAGACTTTAGTCTTTGCAACTTCAGGGATCTTATCTATGCATGAACAGCTTTGTAACACTCGAAAGAGAAAGGAAAACTTGAAATAATAGTTTTATAATGTTGCTAATATTTATTTATTTGCCATTGCTCATCACAATGCATTTGGCCAAAACAAGGCACAAAAACAAGCTGTAAAAATGATCTTTCTTAAGTGTGTTTTATAAGAAAATACTATTTCAGTTTTTCTACTGCAAAAGTTTTTAATTTGCTGTTTCCTGCTGTTTCTTTGTGATTTATTGTGAAATTTACTACACTGTAAAAAAAAAAAAGAAAAGTTGAGCCAACTTAAAATTTTAAGGCAACCAGCTTCAGCAGATTTTTGAGTTTTCTCAACTTATTGATTTAAGTTTATACAACAAAAAGTTGAGAATCTCCTACAAACATAAGTTGAGAGAACTCAAAAATCTGCTGAAGCTGGTTGCCTTAAAATTTTAAGTTGGCTCAACTTTCTTTTTTTTTTTTTTTTACAGTGTAGCAATTTCAGATTGGAAATGTTTTCTACCACTTTTTTTCAGTGTAGCATAAGAAGCAGTGTACTTAAGTTGCCTTTGGAAAAGTCTTTTTGTTGCTAGTGCACTTATGATGCCTTAAAAGGCAGCTCACTGTGTTTTGGAACAGCATCTCTCTCCTTTTTTAATACTCAATGCTGAAGTGAAATAGCCATAAATCCAATATCTCCCACAAACAGGGCTGTTTTCTTCGCATCTCCACTGCCAAACTGAACTGGGAAATGAACCCTTTTCAAATCAGCTGTGGTCAATTAAACTCAAGCGGCTCTTTTAACAGAGAGCCACAGTGCGTTCAGTAGTGCATTAGGCCACTTTTAGCAGCCTGTCGCGTGGCATCGCATGCCCCCTGGCCAACACTTCCTGTCTCCCCATGACAACAGTCTGAAATGAGAGAGGGCGGACAGATGAGAGCGAGAGACAAGATCCCCCATCCTCACCACTTCGTTTCATACTTTCAGTCTCCTACAGGACTGACCATCCCTTGTGTTTTTTAGCCCATCGGGACATTTAAGCGATGACAGGGTAATTGGAGGTCTATTGATCTCTATGCTGGCCTTTAAGCTGTTATGTTGTTATTGTTTTTGTTCATTTAGTCACATAGAAAATGGAAGAATTGCTGGATTTTGTTCAGGACATGTTGTCAAAAGTGGAAATACTCATAATCAAATGTACTACAAATATTACCGTACAACAACAACTAGTTTAATGTAAAAATGTGAATAGATTGTTTATTCTGTTTGTATAACAGCTGCCTTGGATTTCAGGTTCTTATAATCTTTTCTGAAGGGTTGAAAGGTAATACAGGATGAATTTGAGATGTTTAATTGTTTTGAGCTTTTTAAAGTACTTCACTATTTTTAATTCAGCGTGTTACTTGTTGTGTCTTTGTAATTGTTGGAGAAATTTACCTGCAATTTCTGAGTGAAAATTGTTTCTTTACCAAATTTGTTTCAGCGAGGTTACTCTACTAGACTATCTAGTGCACTCCAGATGCTTTTTGAATCTGATGCTGTCTGTATATCTCACGAACGATACCCTTCAGCCACCTCACGCTTTCTGTTTCATTGGGCTATAAAGAACCTGTGTTATACGAGAAATGTTCAATACGACCCGCTGTTGGCTGAGTATATTAACACCGAACAAGGGCACAAATTTACAGAGGAGCTTCGCTAAAGGCAATAGATGATATTTTAAAAGCCCCTTTAATAAAAGGCCTGCCATCAATCTCTAATGTCCTTTCGTTTACAGGAAAACCTATGAATTTAAAACAAAAAAGTATTTAACTGGTATGTATGCAAAGCTAAAACTGGACACAATTAAATGTTAAAGGTAAATTTCTTTAATACTTAAACTTCTGGCTCAACTAACGACGTGAGTTGAAGCAGAAATACCCGTTTGTCCAAACAGCGGCTGAAGAGGGTTTCAACATTTCAGTCAGCATGTACAGTAAATTGGCAGCTGTAAAAGCTAAATTCAGGCTGTAACTCTCTATTAAGACTGATTTATAATCCGTAACATGTAAACTTGTGCTTGGCAGTATATAACACCAGGCTGCTCCGCCACACCTCAGCACCGCTGTGTGATTTACTGACCCAACATGAAATCATAAACATGATAGCATATTAAATCAAAACTAGGCTGCTGGAAAACATAAAAAAAAAATATGCCAGTATAAACAATCCTTTGACATGAAATAAAACGGCAAGCATGAAAGTTTAAGGAAAACCTATGTATAGTTGGATACTGTTACTGCATGCAGGATTGTTTTCTTTGACGTATTATTTAAAAAACAATTAAGTCCAAGCATTCATACACACATGGTGTGTGAGTCAGGATGAGAGTGTTTATGAGACAGTAGTGTCTAATCAATGATTATTCTGTCATTATTAACTGTACTCATCTTCATGTTGCTCCAAACCTGTATGACTTTATTTCATCTGTGGAACATAAGTGCAAATTTTCCAAGCAGATTTTTCCAACTATTTTTTTTTCTTTCTTTTTTTTTGTTCACAAGGACACATTACATTTATCAAAAGTGACAGCAAATACATTTATTATGTTACAGAAAATCTGTTTCATGTAAATGCTGTTTTTTTATTTTCAATTCATTATAAAAAATACTGGAAAAAAATCCTGTCCATAAAGCAGCATAACTATTTTTGGCATTGATAATAATAAGAAATGTTTCTTGAGAAACAAATAAGCATATTAGAGGGATCATGTGACACTGAAGACTGGAGTAATAATGATGAAAATTCAGCTTTGCATCACAGGAATAAATTACACTTTATATTTTGATTTTGGTTGCACTGTCCCTTTAAGTGACTGTACTGTATATAGTGTCTATATACATCTATATTCCGTCTGAGGTTTTCTTTTTCCTAAAGATGAACAAAGTTCCAAATATTAATTTTTATTTCAGAATCACTGAGATGTCTTATTTTGACGTCTGAAAAGTTTCATCAATGCATTTTGTCTGTCTCTCAAATATGTGTGTGGATTTTCTGGAGTGATATTTGGCTTGAATGAGCAGATTTGCTTCTCCTGACTGTTTTGTTGCCTGTGGTCAGTGGACAGTCACAGATTTGTGTGTGTGAGTGAGAGTGTTTAGAGGGCATTCTGAATCACTCCACTATGCATGAAAAGCTTTTAGGCAGCGGGCCTGCCAGGCACCCAGATGTCAATTTATTTGATTTGAATTGTGGAATGGAGTTATGAAGTGTGAAACGTCAGGGCTAAAATATTTTGATTACCCCCATACACAGTGGCCATCAATTTCCATCAGCCTCCTCTAAGATATGGAAGGTATGTGCGTCTTAGCATCAAAATGATTATCTGTAACCTAGTTTAGTAATTGTTTTGGGGCGTGTTAATTCTTAGCTGGATGTTGTTTTCTAAAATTTACATGTTCGAAGCAGATCCGAAAGCCTCGTAAAAGTGTTTAATAAGCGGCTTGTATTTACAGCGCAGTGCACTGAATGTGCTTATTCATTGTATTCATAATATAATATTTGGGTTGCATTTCTAGTCACTGAAATTGTCTCAAATATTTGAAGAGAACACCTGAATGCAGAAAAGCCAAAGTAACTGCAAGAGTTCCTGTAAAACAAAAATGTTCAGTGCTAAATTGCTTTTCCTGTTTCAAAAGGTTTACGTTATTAAGAAAAATAATGTTTAAAGGAAGAATTCACTCACATAATGAAATGTTATTTGCTCACACTCATGTTGTTCCAAACCTGTATGACTTTCTCCTTTCAGTGAAATAGGAATCCAATGAAAGCACAGGCCAATATATAGTTTATTTATTTGTTATTTATTTATTTATTTTCCAAGTGTTTTCAATAAAAAAGCACCATGAACATTAATCAAAACATTTTTCGGTTTGTATAAATATAAATCTTTAAAAAATATAAAAATGTCAAATATACCATATAAGTGCTTACCCCTAAGTCATGCAAGTCTTTTGAAATCATGCTGTGCTGTGTGAAGAACAGACTGAAATTTAAGCCGTTAGTCATTGAAAATGTATGTAAACGTGGCATGTGAAGGCAGGTTTGTCATTGAAACAAAACTGGAGAATTTTAATTATTTTATTTCTTTGAAACTGACAGCCTTTGGTCAGTATGCTTTCGTTGTATGTAAAGGAGCAGCATTAACATTCATCAAAACCTGTTCTTTTGTGTGTTTTGGAAGAAATAATGTCATTCAAGTTTGAGACTTAATGGTGAATAAACTCAGACATAACTTTAATTTTTGGTGTTCATGGTATAATACATTTAAATTTGTGATTCCACTGAATCTACAAGACTCTTAATGAACTTATCATTGTAAAAGTCTATCGGTCTCTTCTTTTTCATTAGATCACCTATAAGGCTCTTGGCTCCCTGGACCCTAGTGCAGATTTGACAACACAACGTGGCCGTGTCTTCAAACTCCAAAATGAGACCCATCATCTCTTCGTAGGGTTGTATCCTGGCACCACATACTACTTTACTCTGAAAGCCAGTACAAATAAAGGCTTCGGCCCCCCTGTGACCACCCGTATTGCCACCAAAATCGCAGGTAAGGGAACGGCAGGGTTTTAGCTGAGGGTTCAGCTAAGATTATTGGATATTTTCCAAAAGCTACACTGCAAAAAATGCTTTTCTTACTTAGATTTTTTGTCTTCTTTCCAGCCAAAATATCTAAAAATTCTTAACTCAAGAAGGATTTTCTAGACAAAATAATCTTGTTTTCTTGTGTTATTGGCATAAATATTGTTGGAATACAGTTAATGTAAAGTGAACAAAATAATGAGAACATGAATCGTAAACAACATCCTCCACAAGTTCAGCCGTATTCCTGTGGCCCGCGGCTGTCAGTTCGTTCCGTTTCATAATGACGTGGCATTTGTACAGCACGCCAGACACCATTTATTAAAACCATATCGTTCACTGAATCTAAACATTGTAATGAGAGAGTGACATTTTAAAATACGATTACATAGTAATGATCGTTTTGAGTCAGGCTTCAAAACTGTATTCATTCTCGTAGGAGTAAATACTGTGAAATTAATGTTTTCACAAATACATGAATATTAATTATGCATAATATTAAAACATGTTTTTGTGTGTTTGAAAGGCAGCTGAGTTCCAAGTTCAATATGAGCTAAACTCTGTTGACATGCTGTCAATTGCCGCAGACAACAATTTTGACGTCTCCTTCAGTTTGTAAAACATGCAAGAAGTGTTTACAGTAATGCACTGTAAAAAATTTCAAAGCGGTTTTAATAAATATTGGTCATTTTCTACTTGCAAATGCAATTAACTCTCATCCATTTGTCCTTGTCAGTTGAGATGAGGTCTGCTAAGCTATCCAGCACGTGCTTGCTTTATATCCTGATAGTTGGTGTCCTTTAACATGAATATATGTGTCTGCAGCTCCATCCATGCCTGAATATGAGACCGACTCTCCTCTCAATGAGACAGATACGACAATCACCGTCCTCTTAAAACCTGCCCAATCACGAGGGGCCCCTGTCAGGTGAGCCGCCAAAGTATTTTTATTTATTTTACATTGAAGAACTGATCAAATGTAAATATATATATATACATTGAATGCAATCTAAGTTGCTTACGATAAAAGCATCTGTCAAATGCATAAATGTTATTGATGTTGAGAATGTTTGCATTTATAACTTTATCTACGAAAATGCCTGTCAAGTGTGCTCTTTTGACACTTTTATTCAAAGGAGAACATAGAGAGGACAAATATAATGAGGAAATTTAAAATCCTAATTGGCTGTTATCAATTGCCTGAGATTAGGAGCCTGACAATTTGTCCCCTTGAGCTCGCTGGACCTCAACATTGACTGTGTTTTAAGTACTTGTTCACATGCTGATTGTGTCAAAAAAAAAAACATTAAACAGGATTATTCGAATGTACAGGAGGAAAAAAACTAAATGTTATGCTCTATTAAACTTTTATTGTTCTGATGCTTGAAACCCTCTTTTCGTCTTTGACCCATCTGTCAACGCTTTATTTTGATAGTTCCCTAACAGACTTTCTACTGACTTTGCAATTACATGTCAGCTTTTGCTACTAACTATAAACCTAACCCTGATTTAACAGTCTACTAATACTCTAATGAGAGTTAGTGGACATGTAGTTGCACATAAATGAGAGTTAGCTATGTTGCTGCAAACTTGCTTATAGTAAGTAGAATGCCTAATGTGGACTTAAAAAAAATAAAATCTTTAAATCTGCAGACAGACGTGAAGCACATTAAAAGGCAAGAATACACCAAATTACACCAATACACCAATCATCCAAGAGGAGTCTAGTGCATCGTCTGAATGAAGAAGTGCATTACTGTTGATTCACTCGGGTCTTAAGGGTTTTTAAATGCAGTCATTCAAATAAGCATCATTTGTATGCTAAGCCTTCGAGGGGATCCTGGTCCATTTGGCTGTGTTTTGGCACTCAAACAGAGCCTTCCTCTGTGTGGAAATTCAGACTGTGAATGTGCAAAAGATTTTGGCAAATTCTCGAAATTGCAAGCCGATACTGACTTGGAAGAACAGCACAGTTGATGTGCAGTGGGAGCCCATCAGTAATTATGACAATTATTTGGTTGCAAACACAATTCTGAGTTGTATTTGCCAATCATTGAGATACTACTTTTTTATTAATATTTTGAGTCAGTTTATTTTTTTATATATTTTTCGTTTTCATTTTAGTTAAACTTTTAGTAATTTTATGTGTTTTTGCCTTTTTAAATAGTTTTTTTTTTTAAATACATCTATATAGTTTTTATTTATTTTATTTCAGTTTTATTTATTGAAGTGTATCAAGTTAACTAAGTTTCAGTGAGAAATGTTGTCTTGGAAACTAGCTAAAATAATATATCTTTTAATATATTTTATTTCAAGTAATAATCATTTTTAATGGCTTTAATTTTAGTTTCAGTTTGAGATTTAATTAACTGTAATAACCCTTGCAATAGCATTTGGAAAGACAACATATGATTATATTATATTATATTATTGGTATATAAAATATTTGCATATTTATATTTAATATATATTTAAGGGTAGAACCAAAACCTATAAAACTTATGCCTATTTTACAATAAATATGTGGGAATTTTTTTTTAAAGTATTTCCATTGTTGGTGTGCTCTATAATGCATATGACCCTGGCAATCCATAAGCGTCTTTATGAAAAATACGCAACTGAAAATTGTTTATAATTACAGTAGCTTTCGACCAGGGTTATAGTGGATGCACAACACACGAGATCCAGTGTGCACTTAAAGCCATTAGTTTGAAATGGAGATCCAGCATGTTTGAAAGAGAAAAGCAGGCAGGCCTCTTTGGTCATGGGAAAATTATCCTTTATGAAAGATGCCAGATTAGAGGCTAGGATAATTTGCCATGTCTTTTCTGCGAAACATACATTTCCCTAATTGCACATAATTGGGAAGTATGTTCTTGGCGTAAGACCACATAATTGCAAACAAGTACTATTAGCACAGGGAGCTCAAAAGATGTCCTTATCTATTCACCGTGTACTGAAACACACACATGCCCCTCTCCAGTCCTTCCCCATGACGAGCACTTTCAAAAAGCCCCATGCGCATAAATCCACCACCTCCCCTCCAGCTAATTACCGTAGTAGAGATTTCCCTCTGCTGGCTCGCTACCGCATCGCCTACCTCATCGTTTTCTCTCAAGAGGAGAAGCAGCTGTGTATTTTTGGGTCTCATGCAGGTTTAAAGATTTTTTTTTTAAATTCCAAGAAGAGAGTTTAATAGAGATGTTTAGGAGCTAGTTGTTAGCGTTAGAGATTTCTTGATGGCTGACAAGGCCTTCTGTGATTCTTAGAAAGCTAAGAGAAGAGATGTTCTTGATGGTTTTAATGCCTCGTTAAATTGCCTCGGGCACAGCTCTCTCTCTCTTTTTTGGATGTGCCGTCACTAGCTGAAGATATTTCTCAAATCAAGAGGCCGCAGTATAAGCGGCTAATGCTAAAGCATGTGCTTTAGCAATTCCTAATAAATTAAGCTAGATTTATTGTGCACTATTTATCTGTGCTTGTTGTCCCGTCCTACTGTTTTCTCATTGAATGTCATGTTTTCCTCATCAATATGTCACATTACAGATATTAAATGCATTGTGAACATGTTTCATGTTGACTTAAAAACCTATTGGAATTGAGCCTTGTCATAATTTTTTCTGAGGCCTCGTCAGAGACTAACTACAATAATGACATATTAGGTACTTGTTTTAATATTTAGTACATTAATTTGTCTTTTTTCCCTCTAGTGCTTATCAAGTGGTGGTTCAAGAGGAAAGGAAGCAGAAAGTTCGCCGAGCCGCTGATGTGCTAGAGTGTTTCTCCATTCCTGTTAGTTTCAGAAATGCCTCCATCTTGAATTCACCACACTATTTCGCTGCCGAACTCCCCCCTGTTAGTCTTGCAGTAGTACAGCCCTTTACTATAGGAGACAACAAGACTTATAATGGCTACTGGAACGCACCGCTGTCACCAGCCAAAAGCTACAGCATTTACTTTCAGGCCCTGAGCAAAGCCAACGGGGTGAGTGTTTCATTTACTGTTTATTTCATTTACCAATCTGCTTGATAACTGTTAACACTTAAAGCAACCGTAACCTTTGGCACTTGTAGTCGGAGCTACTTCTCTGTTTACGTCTATGACGAATCGCGCGGGTTCTGGGCTACTCCGCAGTGGTACCTACCCGAACCAGTCTAAAATAGTCCAAATATAAACATTTATAAAGGTGTACCGTAGTGATTCATGGTGTACTTGCTTATTATATAAAATTTGAACACAAAACAGTTACGGATTGCAGCTTTAAGTATTGGTTAGTAAATTGAACTCACATACTAAAACCTAATGCAGATGCACATAAAAAAATATATTGGAAAATAACTCTGTTGGCACACTATTAGTATTATTATTAATAATATTCTTCCACCTAATATATAATTGTATTTTTACTATAAAAATTATTGCAATAATAGGAATCAAAGTAAGAAACAATATTGACAATAATGTGAATGATAAAAAAAATGTAAATTTAAAAAGACACATTATTTGGAAATTTGTAGCTTTTTAATCTTATTTGTATTGGTATTACGGTATTTTGAGAGATTCGGAGATATTGAGAGATATTTTGAGATTAAACAAGTCATCTTTACATTTGAGAAGTTGTACCATTGGGGAAAAAAAGTCACTTTTCAAAGCATGAAACTGTAGGATAAGAAGTCTAAAAGTACACAGAATATAACCTCTGCTATATATCATCCTAAATTACAAGGCTATCTTAGAAACGGGTAGATGTATTAATGCATATTTAGATATATATATTCACACATTAGCATTTCAGCAGGCATAATGCGCTCAGTAAAGTCTCCATTTGGGCCTGCTGCATTGCTCTGCGTTTTGAAGTATGTGGTTCCCGATTTGATTGGATTTGATTCAATTCAATCTCTCAGTCTCAGGCGGCTGGAGAAAAGCACTCAAAAACAACCTCAGACCGTGACCCAGATAATTTGATTGGAGATTCATGCATAAAATATGGATTTAGGTTGGTAGTTCAGATTTGTTTTCAACTTACCTTGTTCCAAGTGTGTTCGAGGAGCGCTCGGCGTAAATGTGTGCCATTCAATTTTTTTTCATTTCCACAGCGCAAAGTAACAAATAAATTCACAATGCAATTCAGTGCTGGGATTACCTGTCATATTGATAGCTATTCAAACCGGCTTGATGTAGCAGTTGTTATCAGTAGAAGCATTTATTGATTTGATGCATTCTGTGCAGTTTCGTGATGATATTTATCCGTGAAAAATACAAAACAAAATCGCTGCTTTATACAGTGTTTCCGAAGAGTATGTGGACGTTGAAGTGATGCTTAAAAACGTCTGAATGTGAATGCACTGAAATACCAAGTGTAGACAAATGCACATCTCAAACTTATTTTAGTTTCTATTATCTAATAAAGACATTCAGAGATTGTTAAGTGTCATTTAAGCATCTAAGTACTTGTAGAAAGTTGCTTAACAAAACTAGAAACTAAAAACATCACTCTCTAATGAACTACCTTTGCTCCATAATGTCAGCATGAGCAGGAACTGTAGTCCACATTCAATTTGCTAGTCATCATTATCACTTTCCATGGAGTCCAAATGCCAGCATGACTTTCAAAGGCCTTTTCAAATGAAGTGTATAATTGTGGGGGTGTTAAAATACTTTTTCTTATCCCTGCTTAAGCCAATCATAGGTTTATTCCCCTGAAAAGAGCCCATCTTCGGTTGACATTGCACACATCACCTGTAGAGACCGAAATACTGCTGTTTCCTGATCTCGCCGTGTAGCAGCAGTCCATGAACGATGGCATCTCAGAACGCCTCTGCCCACAGACTTTCTCCTGGCACTGCTAATAGCACCAGGTCACTTCTGATAGACTTTATCACGTCAGTCTTGCCAGAGATGGCGAAAGAGCATGGGACGGTCAGGGAAATAGTGGTTTCAAACTGTTCTAAGCTAAATTAGGATTCCTCCGCTCGCTTTTGTCCCTCCGGTGTGTTTGTGAACAGGACCACAGACGCTCGGGCTAAAAGAGCAAGTAATTGCCGCTGCAGGCGTCTTTTGTTCTGAAAGACGGATACAGAGTTGTGAAGAGGCACTCACTCGTTTAAGTGGCTGAACCCACACTAGACAGAAATTGAAACAGACACATGCAGCTTTTAACAAAATGGAACCCACAAAGCATGTCCTGTCTTCGGTGTGTGGCAGGTAAAAGGACAAGTTTGTGTCACTTTGTTTCCACGGATGTGTAGCTCTAATAAGAAACAAACGCTCTAGAGGGAAACAGCTTGCATTTAAAAGTCGCGACCTGTCAAAGGTGAAATCACGGCTTGTTGGAGTGTGGCAGCTATTACTGGACAACTTGATTAAAAAAAATAACCAAGCAAACAAAGTGAGTAAAAATGCCCCCCCCCGGTCCAGTGTTAAATTTTAGGTCACATAAATAAAGAAGAAATATTTTAGAATGTGCACTAAATTGTCAGAAAAGGTCAGATTTTCCTTTATTCCACTGAAGCACAAGATGCTCATCATAATAATAATCATCATTTTATTTCATTTTATTTTATTATTTTTAGTTTAGAATTTTTTTTTAATAGTAGCTTTTTTTACTACCTGTCTTTTACCTTTGGACCCAATCCAAATGTATATACATTTGAAACTAAATTCTTGATGAACTACCCAATGTGTGTGCCTTGATGTGTTCAAACACTGAATGCACAGTTTTCATTTGGTCAGTGCAATGAAATACTTAAAGCAGTATTCATATATTCATGGATATGATTAATTACTTCCTAATTGCATAAATGAAATGGGAATAGCCTTAATCACGGGTTAATTTGTGTATTACCCTCTTCCTGTTGTACAGTTCATCAGCGTCTGATAGCATTGATACTCTTGGTTGGAGACAAAACATTTATCTCACGGCGTGAGATAAAGTGTTTTTGAAGCGTCTCGCACTTCTTTCACACATTTTTTGAGAATCTCTTGCCGTTTCTTTCTTCATTTACACCTAACGCTGCAGTCAGCTGTCATGCTTTCCTTTGTTCTTCATGAAAAACAGAGTGCTCTGTATGAATGAAAACACTATAGACAGCAAAAGCAGCTTGTGTCATAGTTTTTTATTTTGTTTTTTAGTTTCTTTTGCCTAAACCTCCTGTTAATGCTTCACCAGACTGGAGGTGTTACTCTCGAAAGCAACGTCTCCTGAAATAGTAGCAACGCTGTCTCAAATACCGTCAGACAACTGGCTGATGCCACTTTTCTTTTGTCATTTTGTACCGCACATTTCTTTTATTCCTTCTCAATGGAGCGTTTTTCCTCCTGAGCCCCTAATGTGTAGATGATTGCCTCGGGAGGTTGTTGTAATCATTCAAACCTGCGTTCATAATTCGTAATTATAAGCATCCATTTCACAATCTGTTTAAAACGCTGCAGAAACTAGGTGAACTTTTTTTGAACACTTTCATGCTTTTGTTCGTCTCCTAGGAAATAATGTTTTTGATCAGCCTGTTTGTGTGACATGCAAAAGCTGATTATGACAAATAAATACATTTACTAAATAGAAGTTTCATCATGGATTATGTCTGTAGCGTATATGTGGTTATTTGTTCATTCTAGAGGCCCAAACTTTGCAAAAATCAATGTGTTCACACAAACTGACCTAGTTAATAGTTAGATATGTTTTCCTAGGTTGCAGCAGCTGTTGTCATCAGCAAAATTTGCTGCATGTGTCAAGATAACTGCTGTAATGGCTAACTAATCCATAACATGCTTCAGAATTGAGTGAGTGACCAACTAGAAACTGTATTGACTGTAAATCTGCTGTCATATGGATTAACTCTAGCAGGCATGGCAAAAAGCTGAACGGTGACATGAAATCCATATTCTTTAACTTCTCTGGCTAACCATTAGGCATTTGTCATAAGAGTCCCGTGTTCTTTTTAAACACATCAATGAAAACTTGTCACTCAAGCTTAGTAAATTGCAATCCACAGCTGCGCAGTCCAAAAGTGAAATGTCTACTTTCACATGAACCAGTTCAAATGGAAAACAAATATTCTCAGATTATGTAATCAGTATGAAATTATATAAATTGTATACATGAAACATGTATACAGGCGCATCACTACTTCGGAGATGATGAGTCAGTGTCACCGACTTCATCTCTTGACTTCAGCCGAAGCAAAGAAAGCACTTGTTTATCAGTGAATGTAAAATGTTAGTGCAGCCTCCTTACTGTTTTTCCCTGAAACATTCATAATCATTACTTTTGCCGGTGCGCTGTAGCAAGCTTTATACGTGTGCTTGATAGGCTATGTAGGCAATTAAAGGCTCATTATAATGATTTAAATGGTTTATTGATGAACGTGCGATTAGTCGACTAATGCTTAAAATGAATGACTACTAGTCGACCAGAAAAATCCTTAGTCGAGTGCAGCCCTATAAATTTACATACTGAGTGACTGATACCATCTTTGTTTCGGAATACGCTTGTTGGTTCGCAGTGAGTTAAACTGTGTTTAACTAAGTTTATATGTTTGCTTTAATTTATTTTCAAGATCTAAGGTAAAGTAGCCTATATATTGTTGCTTTCAGTATGGCTATAAGGTCACACAAAATGATATTTAAACTCATATTAGACACATTTAACTTTGAATAAAGCACATAATCACCTGAGATTATCTACTGTCATATAGTTTTTATGTTGTTGGTCCAGCTGCAACGTCACGGAAATAGAAACCATTTCTAAAATAGAAATTTTGTGTGTTGCCGCCATGGCTAGTTAGGACAAAAACTCTGATTAAAATGGACAAGATACCTTTTATTATGTGTCATCGTGTTGCTTGTAGTTAGGACACGTTGTATGTCATCCAAGATGTTCATGTCTTTCTTTCTTCAGTCGAAAAGAAATTAAGGTTTTGAGGAAAACATTATTGCTAGACAAGCATTTGTGGTTAAAAAGTATTTAAATTGTAATTTTCTTTAGAAAATGGCCAATCGTTTTGCAAGATAAGACCCTTATTTCTCAGCTGGGATCATGTAGAACCCTTTGAAGCTGCATTGAAACTGCAATGTGGATCTTCAACCCATTGGCCACCATGGAAGTCCACTATATGGAGAAAAATCCTGGATTGTTTTCCTCAAAAACCTTAATTTCTTTTCAACCGAATAAAGAAAGACATGAACATTTTGGATGACATAGGGGTAAATAAATTTTCAGGAATTTTTTATTCTGTAAGTGAACTAATCCTTTAAGTTAAATGTTTAGATGAAGACTCTTTTCTCATTTTTACCCTGAGCTGTAAAGACTTGTTCTTTTTCCTACCTTTTTCTCCATCTTTTTCAGTCTTCTTCTCTCCGTCATTACATCGTAAAAAGCCTTTGACAGTCTGTCAGTGAATTATTTGACTGGAGGGGCAGACAGTATAGCTCAGCTGTCACTTCCTGTAGGGATGTTTCCCATCAGCCGAGACCCCCTCCTATTATTCCATTCCCCAAGTCCCAACGCTCCGACTGCACTCAGAAATGGAGTACTGGCCCTGAGCTCCTTCCTCTCACCCTTTTCTCTTATAAACAGTACTGGAGCCGTACCATGGTGAATCAGAATTTTGGGTAACACTTAGATTAAGGAAAACATATTTACTATTAACTAAGACTTTTCCCTCAGTAAACTCCTGATCTGCTGCTTATTGATATTAAGTAAGGTAGTTGTTGTAGTAGTTATATTTTGGTTTTAGTTAGGGTTAATGGATTAAGAATGTAGCAATGCAGAATAAGGCATTGCATTAATATGTGCTTTAGAAGTATTAATAAACAGCCAATATGCTAATAATATGCATGCGGTTGCCTCCGTGAGGTGCATTTAAAATCCTTTAATGCACGGCAAGCTGTTGATTTTCCCACTTATTCCATGGTCATTTGCCAAGTTATAGACAAGTTAAAATTTGTAAAATTTGACCGAATGGGTAAAAATGAAAGTTATTTCCGTCAGTTACGGCACGTTAGCTCTAGCAATTCTGCCTGCTTCAAATCAGACACAGAGATGAAATAGTGCGGTAAGATCACATTTATTTGAATGAATTATAGCATTTATTTCAATTAATTATCGATCGAAAGAGAGATGACAGTTGCGTGTGCGTTACCTGCATGCTGCGTCTGCGCATCGCTCTCTGCGAACAAATAATTAGTCTTCTTCAAAAAAGGTGATTTTACACCTTGTTGCTGAGGAATATAATGTAGCGATCTAGTATCTTGGTTATTTTATTAATAAAAATCCCAAGGAAGCGTTGACATCAAGTTTACGTGTGATCTGCAATCTACGACTCTCTCTCTCCCTCCCTCTATGAATGTGTGGGTTTGTGTGCATCAATTAAAGCACCGCATTAATATGGAACGGTGATTAAACTGACTTGGAACGGTAGTGTGCATTAAACGGTTTAACTGCATACCTGTCAGCCAATCAGAATCCAGTATTCACACAGACCATGGAATAATAAGCAAATAGTTAATAGTGTTAATGGATTTTGATATGTATCATGGTACTAAAATTCATTTACCATTAGCATTTAGTTTAGTTGGTTTTAGTCTTCTCACCTTATTCACCTACAAAAAATTTACAAAATGTACCATGGTCCTGCCAGTTTTTTTTACTGCCCGCCATAGTATTTTGGAGGTGAGCTCTTACTATGGTGGTACAGAATAAGTACCCTATTCATATTTCATGGTATTTACTTGATACTGTAAGGTACTTCTAGAACACCATGTTCTCAAATACCACCATGCCCAGTTAAAACTGGTAATTTTTCGTTAATAGCCTCTTTTTGACTTCCCTCCCTGTTTTTGTAGCTTGTATATTTGCCTCCCTTCATTCATCTGCATCAAAAGTCTTCATAAAACTCGAACAATATTATTTTCACCCACTTTTACAGTGGTCCGCAGTGTTTGACCCTGCATGTCCGATAGCAGTCTGTGACAGACAGATGGTCCACTCACATATGGACCCCTCTCCGCCTCGCTGTGTCAGTCCACCCCCTGCTTCAATGCCACAATCAGATGGGACAAACCGTCACTGACAGCGAGGTCACATGTTAGTGGCTGCCCTTTTCCACTGCATTGACGGTTAATTTCTCAGTGTCAACAGTGTGAGTCGAGGGCATTGTTGTGTTTGCATTCATCAGCATTGGATGCAACTCATATGGGTTTTGATTGCTGTGAGCCAAATTGATATGTGCAATGAAGTGTTGCCAAGGGGATTTTTAATATTTCTGAAGAGTACCACTGATAAAGCCATATTGAGTTATAATATAAATGCTAGGAGAGAGACTGCCTGTATTGCCTCTTTGAAATACATTTTCTGATTGATTTATTAGTGGTGCTTGCTAAGCCGAGCTTCATTACTGTTGTTAGGGTCAGTCATTTAATAAAACCCCTAAACTGTCCCAGTGTCTTGTTGAGGAGAGGTGTGCTTTTACATTTCTAAGCAATCAGACTTATGATTTTCACCTGGCAGACGATACATCCCATAGACTTTGAATTGACATTGAGTGAGGTTCCGGGGCTATATATTGGGGGTCAGAAAACAATATTGTCCATGCTTGAGTCTTTTGACATGGGCCAGTGCATAACCACCTAGCAACTAACCAGAATACCGTAACAACTGCAAGGCAACATTTTTGCAAATGCATACTGGCTATATCATCAATGCATTTATTCCAAAGCACAATGCGTTTTATTCCAATGCATTACTCTTATAACGACATCTAATAAAACAAAAATGGCAAAAAAAAAAGTATTTACCATGGTAACAAACAATTTTTTAGTCTGTGTTGACGCCTCTGGTAGCAACATTCTGAACTTGTAAAGAATCAGTTGGCAGATTAATTTGAATGATTTATGCAGCATACAGCAAAGTGATGTTAAATGGTGGTAAAATAAAGGGGAAAAAAATTAGCTGTGAATTTTGAGAACTGTGTGTTTGAGAACATTTGTAGAGTTTATTTAGTAGTAGGCTGTCATTCAGCAGATGATTTTATCTAATGCAACCTGTAGTGCACTTATTAGGGTAGAAGCACACTCTGAGAATGTGCACATACACAGGTGTTGCAAGTGCAATTTAAAGGGATAGTCCACCCAAAAATGAAAATTTAGTTATCGTTTTCTCATGTCGTTTTAAATCCATAAGACTTTGGTTAATGTTCAAAACACAAATTAAGATACAAATTTTGAAGAAACCTGATTGCTTTCTGTCCCTCCATTGAAAGTCCATGTGCTGTAATTAATGCATATGACCCATAAAATCATCTCGTTAATGCTCATTCTTGCATTGCTGTGATGTTATTATCAGTTTATCTTTCTTAGTAAGATTCTTGTCAAACAGTTGCTTTTCCATGACA